>NC_090932.1:1298654595-1299275533 GCF_040938575.1 Ambystoma mexicanum
CTGGGCACCTCCTTAAATGGTTTCCTCTTAACACACCGCCATTCCTGAAGTTTGTAATCCTTTGTTATTATGACATCTAAACTGAAAAAACAATACCGTGAGGAGGTGTGTCTCTCGGAAGCGGTCAGTTCCACTGATGAGGCTTGACAGTAGCATCCAAATGTCAGAAGGGTCATTCTTCCCTTAACATCCATCCAGAGCTCGTTACGCTCTGCTGCACACCGCCACTTCTGGATGTCCCTACGGCCTTCGTGCTTGTGATGAGGTGTGATTGGGGCCAACAAGAGCAGACTGACAAGAGCTGGCTGGCTGATAGCCTGGAGGGCCGGAGCGAGTCTGCGTGCCAGTAGTGGCAAGGAACAAGCATGAGCATAGGGCAGAGTGGGGCTGGGATTATTGCTTCATGATCTAGAATTTGTGATTTTCTGGGGCAAGGTAAGTACTGAAACTGCGATAGACGTATAGGAGGGCGACACTGGTGGTAGTAGCCCGTTTAGCTGTGGATGGTATACTACTGACATACTGCTGCTTGTTACAGTTATCGCCTTAGCCTTTTGATCGTGGTGCTTTGCCTTTGGCATAGCTGTGCAGCAAGTAGGAGAGGAAAGGGTATTTTCGGGCCCATACCAACACTGTCATACTTCTATTGTACTTCTGTCTGTTTCACCTTGACTAGTCCCTTGTACATTTGTACTTTTGTACCTTTGTACCCTGTCTAGCCAGCTTGCATCTTGCCTAACCCCATGATGGGTGTTAAATCTGCTAAAACACTGTCAAGGCGAAAAGATCCTATGATTAGGAGACTGGGACCCTCTGAACCAGTGCCTGATCTGGCAATAAGGGTGCTTAAGCAGTTCTCTATTAAGTGGGCTCTTATAAGTCAGACTGTATGTGAGAACACCTGTATTCATGCCCAAACTAGGTTTTTGCCTCTAGAGGAGGGCGCATCTCTGAGTCAAACCATGGACCATCTTATGGCCAAGTACATTGATGGCCCTCAGACTCGGAAGACTCTTTCTAAGTTCCAATTTGCTGTGTATATCGATCTCATCACGTCAGGTGACATATGCTCCCGATTACTCCCCACAGGAGCAGAACGCCTTATCCCTGCCAACAGAGGTCATTGCAGCAGGGGTCATAAGCCCCTGAGTAGAAAGAAGAACACGTTACTACTTACCTTGTAACATTCTTTCGATGGGATGTTCCTCCGACGTATTCCTTATCTTGATAGATTACATCCCAGCTCGCTAGCCTTGAAAATTCTTTCAGTAGAGGGCGTCTCGGCGTATAAATAGACTCCTGCAGCGACCGTTGCTCAGTTCCGTTTTGAAGCTTGAAATTAGCTGTGCATATATTGGTTATTGACCTTGAAGGAGCGTAAGCTGCAACTACAAGGGAAGTTTTACTGCGAGGATGGATGGGAGGGGCGATAAGGAATACGTCGGAGGAACATCCCATCGAAAGAACGTTACAAGGTAACTCCGACGTATTCCTTATCTTGATAGACTCCCACAGCAGTGGTGTGAAAGAGGAGGTGGGACTCAAATTGGAATATTTCCCTTTACGAATGAACAGAATGTAACACAGCTTTCCAAATCTCGTCTCCTGGCTAGATGAGGAATCCAGATTGTAGAATTTTGTAAAGGTATGTGCGGACCACCATGTGGCAGCCACACTAATCGGTACCCCTCTTTGGAGAGCCAAAGAGGATGCGATACCCCTGGTTGAATGAGCCCTAAGATGTTAAGGGGGCTCTTTCCCTGCCAATTTGTAGCATTCTAGAATGGCTAAAATAATCCATCTTGAAATGGTCCGTTTTGTGATTGGCAATCCTAATTTGTGTCCTGCATAACCTATAAACAGTTGGTCTGCTTGCCTTATCCTAGCAAGTCGGTTGATATAAAAAAACAGGGCACGCCTTGGATCCAGCCTATGTAGCCTCTCTTCCTATTTCCCTGGATGGGGCGGAGGATAGAATGAAGGTAAGGTTATTTTCTGAGTGATGTGGAATTCAAAGACCACCTTTGGGCGGAAATTAGGCTTCACTTGTAAGGCAACTTTGTCTTTGCGAAAAATGTTATGAGGAGGTCTGCTTGTAATTCGCTCGCTCTTCTGGCAGATGTTAGAGTCACTAGGAAGACTGTTTTAAGAGTGAGAAATCATAATGAACAAGAATGGAGTGGTTCAAAGGGAGTACTCATCAGAAAATTTAAGACTAGATTTAAGTCCCACAAGGGACCTTGGAACGGCTTTGGGGGATAGACATTAGTTAATCCTTTCAGAAATTGAATTACTAGGGGTAATTTGAAATATGATGGCTCCTCCGCAGTGCGCTTAAAGATTGACAGCGCTGCGAGGTAGCCCTTGATTGTACCAACTTGAAGACCTGAATTCGCCAAATAGAGCAAAAAAGATAACACTATTGGTGTACTACATGAAAAGGGTTCGATATTCTTTTCTCTACACCAACTGCAAAATCTGTTCCAACAGCAGCGGAATAAAGTCTTTGTTGCTTGCCTTCTAGCTGAAAGCAACACCTCCATGACGTCATCCGGGAGGTCCCAATCCTTGTATCTCAACCTTTCAGAAACCAAGCGTTAAGGTTGAGGGTTCTGATGTCTGGATGGAGAACCTGACCTCCTTCTGCGAGAGAAGATCCTCTCTTTGCGGAAGACGAATCGGAGGGCAGAAGGACATGTCCAGAAGGTCCAGGTACCACCTTCTCCTGGCCCAATCCGGGGCAATTAGGATCTTAGTCTTCCGGAATCTTCTCAACCTCCTGATCATCTGAGGAATGACAGGGACTGGAGGAAACGTGTATAGAAGTGGAAACTCCCAGTTTACTACGAACGCGTCCCCTAGAGCTCCTCTCGGGGGAAATTCCCTTGAACAAAACTGATCGCACTTCCTGTTGATACTGGTGGCAAACAGATCCATTTGAGGGGTTCCCCAAAGGGCGAAGATCTCTTGAAGGACTTTCTGAGCTAGCTCCCAATCGTGGGAGACTGTGCTCTGCCTGCTCACAGCATCCGCTGTCAAGTTCCTCTCTCCGGCTAAGTGAACTGCCGATAGAGAGATTCCTTCTTGAATTGCCCAAAACCAGAGCTGCATCGCCTCTGCACAGTGGCAGTGATCCTACGCCTCCTCTTTTGTTGAGGTAGTGCATGGCCACTGTGTTGTCTGTCATTATTAGGACATTTTTCCCCCTGTATAGACGGCCGAAAAGCCTTCAGCGCTAGTCTGATTGCTCTCAGCTCCAACAGGTTGATATGTAGTTTGGACTCTGATGGAGACCAACGACCGCTGATGGTCAAGTCGTTGGCATGGGCTCCCAACCCCGTGAGTGAGGCATCCGTGACTACTGTTATCTCCGGCCATGGTTGCCAAAACTGTTCTCCTTTCAAAATGTTCTCCCGACAGGCCCACCACTGAAGGTCTCAAGCCACTCTGTCCGGGACTTGAAGGAGATCTGTCATTCTTCCTGAGAATTGCGACCATTGGGTTCTTAGTGCCTGTTAGGCAGAAACCTGTGCAGTTCCCTTAGGGACCACTGCAAAAGATTTAAGACTACAGGTGTTGGAAGTAAACCCACTTGGTAGCAGTCTGTACCACCCAGATTTACCTGGTAGCTGTGGCTGAGCAGTCAGACTTTTCTCAAGAAGAGTTAGGCAGTATGCAAAGTATACACAATAGGCACTCAGATACAATAATATAAGCAAACACTGACCAGAGCTTTGGTATCAAAGTATATAATTATTTATTTAAAAACACACAGTTTGAAACACTCCAGCACTCTTATTGTAAAATATTCTAAGCACAGCTACTATTGTAATATATACACCCCCTTTTTCCTTATCAGATAAATCACAGTAAAACACCATTTATTTTCATACAGAGTTGAGCACTTAACTAGATTGCACTCCAATAAGTTTGTGTGAAAGGGAGGGAAAAAAACAGAATATGGAAAGGTACACCACTCTAAGATTCAGGAACACTAGAAGCAAGGCAGAAGAGCAAAAGTCACTGGTGAGCCAAAGTCCAAAGGCTGGGCCCACTCTTAAGAGCAGAGCACAAATGCGCCCAAGATCACACAGTTACACTAGGCTTAGAAAGTCTTGCAGAGGGTTCAAAAAGAGTTTAGAGAGGTTTAGGAAAGTTTAGCCAGGGTGTCCCAGGCTAACCCAGGTTCGAAAGCCGGGGGCTAAATCTACCCCGTACAGTCGGTAGCAAGGGAAGCCAGGCGGGACACGGTACCTTAAGTGGGAAGGATCCTCCAGCGGTGGCAGTTGTTCCTGGTAGTGGGTGCAAGTTGCGTCGTCGTCCAGGGGAAGAGAAGATCTCGACTTGGAGGAAAGATGAAGGTCGTTGCACTACCAGGGCAGAAACCAGCCGCTGAGTTTTCCGGTTAAAGGTGGTACCTTTGTTTCGTGGTCGTGGTAAAACGTGGTATCCCGGTTGCCGGGGTGCTTGGCACAGGCAAGGCGGCCACGAGGTACATCGGGAAGGCGAAAAGACGGTGAAACTTGTTATCCCCACCAGTCAAAGGAAGAAGACTCTCCGGCGGGAGATCTTCTCTGTCGTTGGGAAAAGTGGTGAGGCAGTCCAGCAGGGCTCCACCGGTGGTGGTGTCGTGGCAGGTCGGCTCAGCTTCTCCCTCGTCGGATTCTTAGGTCCTGTGGCGACTTCTGAAGTTCCAGTCCCCAAAGCCCTGCTTTTATGCAGCAAACCCCCATTCACTCAGCCTAGCTGTCACTCAAACATGCTAAGTGGTGAGCCGGCCGGCTCACCACTTGGGCCAATCAGGATGGAGTGCGACTTGAGTTGCCTAGGCAAGTCAGTCCAGGGTGCCTAAATTCCCCTCCACCCCTCCTAAGAACCCCAGACAGAGTGGCACCACTTTGGAGGGCTTCTGTGGAGAAGCCCGCCAAAAGGTGGAACAAAGGGCTCGACTTGGGTTGGAGTCACAGAAGAGAACACAAACGCCATTTTAGAATCAAGTTTTGGCAAAAAATACCAACCAGAGAATTAATATTAATTAAATAAACCGGCGGTATGTTCGAGGCTACCGTAAATAATTAAATAAAGATAGTAGCCTAAAACAATGGGAAATCCCATAGGAAAATATTTGCGGTTGAATATAAAAAGTAGTATCCACTGCCACCAGCCAAAACTCGATCAGGGGGGATGGAGACGTGCCCCCTCGGCTAACAGATCCTGGGGCAATCGAATTGCCCCAGCCAGTACGTCCACAATATGATGGTTTGTACTGGTTCTGTTCAGAATTGAAGACTAGTAAAGTCAATGGTGACTTTACATGCCCTGGGAGACAGTAGTCAGTCCCAGGGTATGGAGTCTATACTGGGGGGTCACTATGACACCCCTGTGTCACTGCACTGAGGGTGCTATGTAACACACATCACAAAAACACATGAAGCCCTATGGGGTAAAAGACCCCATAGCCCATTAAACACCTCTAGATCCAAAGAAACACACTCAAATCATGTCCAAGAGTGAGGGTAAAAGAGTCTCACTCCTGGCAGGAGAAAAAAATAAACCCCAAAAATCCAGAAAAGCTGCTGGGGGACTCACTAGGTTAGGAAATTCAGCCTAAACGGAGAATTCTCCCTAACAGTGCCCACTGGAGGGATCTCTTTCTCAGGCGAGCCTCTGGCACTAGGAAGATGCAGGATGCCATGAGGCCTAGTAACCTCAAAAAGTCGAAGGCTGGAAGACGTTGGGCATTTTGTAACTTGGTGACCATCTGCAGAATATCTTGAGCCCTCACCTCTGGTGGCGAGGCTTTCCCCAGAGAAATGTCCAGGACTGCTCCAATGAACTGGAGACTCTGTGATGGTATCATCTGTGACTTCTTTAAGTTGATGGAGAAGCCCAGTTTGTGAAGGAAGTGGCAGACAATCTAGCTGGATCTGAGCTTGTTCCGAAGATACTGTTCTGATCAACCAATCGTCCAGGTAGGGGTAGAAGTGGATCCCTTCCCTCCTAAGACTTGCAGCCACTGCTGACATTAGCTTGGTGAAGACCCTCCGGGAGGAGGTCAGCCCAAATGGCAGAACTCGAAATTGATAGCGAGAGTTACCAATTGTGAACCTCAGGTATTTCCTGTGTTTGAGATGGATTGGCACATGGAAATAAGCATCCTGAAGGTGTAGAGATATCAACCAGTCCTGAAGCTGGAGGGCCTGAAGGATCTGAGAAAGAGTTACCATCTTGAACTTGCCCTTCCTGAGGAATTTGTTCAATTCTCGCAAGTCCAAGATGGGTCTCAGTCCTCCGTCCTTCTTCGGTACTAGGAAGTAGGGGGAATACCAACCCTTGTTCCTCTCCGTTGCAGGTACCGGTTCTATGGCACCTTTCTCTAGCAGGTCTAGAATCTCCTGCATAAGGAGCGGATCTGGAAACTTCAAAGAGTTGCCCAAGGTTACTGCCTGCCTTTTCTACACACCCCTCAGTCATCCACCGTGGAACAACTGTCTCCAATGCCCAAGCATCTGATGTAATAGCCTGCCATTCTGCCAGATGTTGAGTTAATCTGCCCCCTACTAGTGTCTTGTGAGGGGAGACCTCAGAGGGGTTTAGAAGCGGCTGACGCAGATGCCGAGGGTAAAGTGGCACCTGCTGCTGCGGTTTTTGTACCTTTAACACGTCCACCATGGGTGAATCGTTTCTGGCCCCTTTGAGCTGGCTGTCCTCTGCCTTTTCCGAATGCGGAGTAAAAGCGAAAGGACCTACCCCTCCAGGATGTTCCGGAGGGGCGATTCGGACTCTGTCGGATTGCAGCCCCAAGAGATTTCGTTGCTGCCTTGGATGTTTGTAACTTCTCCAGGCTGTCATCAGCCTTCTTACCAAATAAAGAAGTGCCGTCAAAGGGCATGTTCAAAAGTCCGGCTTGTACATCTGGAGCAAAACCAGACTTCCGCAACCACGCAAATCTGTGGATTGTGGTACTTGTTGCCATGGCCCTGCTGATACTGTCAGCAGAATCAATGCCTGTTTGAAGGGACTCGCACATTGCATCTTTCCCATCTTTGATGAGGTTTAAAAATGCTTCCCTTTCCTCTTCTTCTGGGAGACAGTCAGCCGCAGATGAAGCACACTCCCAAAGTGTTTGGCTGAATCTTGCAAGCGTGCAAGTGTTAATAGATTTAAGCGCTATGCTAAATGCCGAAAAGACTTTTTTTGACATAGCATCAAATCTTTTATCATCCCTGTCCTGTGGAATAGTAGGGTATGCAGATCTACTATTTGATGAAGTTGCTGCTTGTACAACCAAACTGGAGTTGGATGTTTGCTCAAGTATTCAGGATCTGTAGCAGATACCCTGTATTTGGCAGATCGTTTCTTGTTAACTGCAGGGATAACTTCAGGAGTTTCCCAATTAGCAGAGATCTTTCTTTGGAGAGAAGTATGAAAAGGAACAACAGGATCTTCCCGTGGACCTTTAACTAAAATGTCAGTAAGGTCATCCTGCTGAAACGAAGGTGAAGGTGTAGACCACCTCATGAATTCTATTATTCGAGCCATCAGAACCCTATTAGGGGTCTCAGCATGCTCCCCAGGATCGGGTTTAGCAAACTCTACTTCTGGAGAAGTATCTAAACCACTTGCCTCATGTAAAGAGTCTTGAAGATCTTTTAACCTGTTGTCTTCAGAGATAAATTCCTCTGGTACGGGTGTTGTGGTCCTTTGTAAACCAAAAGGTCTCATGGTCCGAATCCTCGCCTTTCTCATATATAGAGGACAAAGCTCTAAAGTAATCAGACCTAGGATATGGTTTAAAACCCATTTCTAGGGCAGAAGGGGTCAAATTGGTTGTCACCGGTTGAGAAAACATTGAAGTTGTCGACGTGGAAGTCAAAGGCTTCGACAAACCCGAAAAAGGTGTTGAAAAAGTTGAGACCTCGAAGTACTCGAGAGGATCGGAATCCTACTCTGAGTCGTCGACGTCATCCTCAAGGTCATGGTCGAAGTCCTCGACACCTACTGTCTGAGATGTAGTGACAGTTGTAGGTCTGTCTTTTATCAGAGTCGACAGTGGCGTTGAAGACTGTCGATGCAACCGATTTATGCGTCGACGGACCCTTCGACAAAGGCTTCGATGACGCAGATCTATGAGTCGAAGAAACCTTCGACGACGGCGTTGATGACGTGGATTTATTGCTTTTACTCGGGTAGTTTCTTTCGCCGGGTGCAACGACTCGCAGCGTTTTGATTTTTTGGGTCTTTCACCCAGGCTATCACCTTTAGCCGTCTCTGAGGAGGTCGAGGCCACTATCTCGAAGATGCTAAGCATTTTCATACAGAATTCCTCCCACTTAGGTGACCCTTTCCGGGGAGCCAGAAGAAGACGAAGAAGAGGGAGATCTACGACGCCTCTTCTTAGAGTGTTTCGATCTCGAAGACTGATGGGAACCGCTTCGAGACCTTGAACAGGAATGTTTCCTGTGACGGCGAGGAGACAAATGTCTCGACTCTGCCGAAGAAACCTTCGAGGGAGTAGAATTTTAAGAGTCTTACCTCTTTCTAGTTTCCCCTTATGCTCCTTCAAGGCTTTCGCCGTCATGGACATACAGTCCTCGCATTCCGAACAGTGATGCTCCGATCCCAGGCACCACAAACAGATCCTGTGAGGATCCGTCAACTACATTTTCTTCCCACAATCACGACACTTTTTGAAGCCAGACCGTGGGGTTGACGGTTCGGATGAGGAAGCCATTGAATTAAGATGATATCTTCGAGGAATGAGTTGATCCTTCTTAAAGAAAGAACTGAGCAACACGATTCCGAGGCCCACGAAGCGTTGAAAAACAGAACTGAGCATTGGTCGCTGCGTGAGTCTATTTATACGCACAATGACGTCGGCGCCGAGACGGAGGCTGTCAAGGGACACGAGCTTGAGGGACGTCGACACACAGCGCCCTCTACTGGAAAAAATTCCGAGGCCAGCAAACTGTGATGTAATCTATCAAGATAAGGAATATGTCTGAGGACACAATCCCTTCTAATTATGGATACTGACTCTTTGCCCGTAAATTCTTCTAACAATCTGCACTCTGGCAGCATTGGAGTGATCTATAGATCGTCGCTTTGAAGAAAGATGTCTCAGACCTCAGTCAGTTTCTTCAATGGTGGATAGGATGGTGGCTCTTTAAAAAACCATGGGCCGGGTACAACCCATATGATACTACATACCTCTCGGCAACATAACTACCCCATTGGATTGTCCGAATGCTACAATGAGCCAGAGTCTCGGCAAGACAAGGGCTAGGGTGAAACCAGCACATTAGCTTATAAACGGATACAAATGAATTCCTGAAATCTCTGCAGTAATTACAGACATAACCTCACAATGGTCCAGATGCCCACCTATAGAGGAATGGACTTCAGTCTCACCCCCAGCTGCAGCACCCCCAGGAGAGCATGCAACCATCGAGCGTGACGAGTCCCAGTTCAACTGCACAGGGCTGTTTGATAGAAGTTGCATTTGTGTCTATTCATACCCAGTCCACAGCCATTACCTCCTCTTATGCTGGCACGGTGGACAACGATTGTGTAGTAGCTGTTAGGGCGCACCTAGTACTTTTGGATACAAGACTTGCGAAAATGATGGCTCTCCTTGCATCACTGGTTTCTACTGAAGGGAAAATTAAAGAATAGCTACTATTGGACCATTCACTGGGAATCATTAGAAACTATTGCCCCTCACGGCCTTTAGTGCAAGTGCCCAACCATCTCCCGGTCTGGCCTTTTACTAGCCGCCGGATGTTCAGGCTGACAAACTCTCGGCACAGCATGACCAACACCATTGACTGCATTCAAAGGACCCCTCAGGTAAATCCAACGGACAAGCTGGTCAGGCCTCCCGCCATTGATATCTCCAACCACAGGATTGATACCTGTACGGTGGCTGAAATTTCGCTTTCAGTATGCTTTTCTGCCAGAGGGACGATGGAATGTTGTGAGACTGCCATTTCCGAGGGTCTACCCCCAGCCACTATATGTCACGACCCTAGCCAAAACCCCCGCTGGCAAACCCATTGGCCAGGTGGAGTCAGGACTCGGGCCTCTAGAGCATGGCATCCTCTTCAAAAGCCCTCATGGGGCCAGTCCTGGCGCCTATGGAGCCAGGCTCCTACACCATGAAAAACTATGTGCTTGGGAACTACTTTATTGTATTGTCAGCCAACATGGAGGCATCCACATAGCTTGGTTCCTAAGAACCAAGCTATGCAGTCTAGTGTTTTGGGTGTGGTAGCCTAGGGACTACTTTACCTGGACTATTTTGTTGGGGCTATTTAAACCACACCCGAGCAAGACAACACGCTTCGTGTTACTTTGCAGCTTGCAATGTGACGCTCACCGTGTCCAGCTATTCCCACGAACCTCGGAGAAGCAGAACCTGCAAGTAGACAAAAGGAACATCATTAGCAGCAGCATCATCTTACCTGCAGTCTTCATCTTTAAACACTCGCAGCTACGGAGAAAAGCTTCCTCGAATCTGCACGCCTCCCGGACAGAACGACCTGAAAGAGGAAGATGGAGGCAATATTAAAGAAAGCAGTAGAGACATTTACAAATTACAAACTGCTCAAAAGGCTTACCTGGCTAGTCGCCTCTCGGCTGACACCACTCCGGACATTCCACTCGCGCTGAAAAACGCCACGACCTACAAGGAAGGAAAACACAGGTTAGCAAAGACAAGACTTTGCAGCGCTGCGCATAGCGCTTACTTACAGCATCATAGCGCTCTTAATGCGCCATCATTTACCAGCGGGGCTCAACCAAGCCAGTTTGCCGCGCTGAAGCTCTGCATACCTAAGGGAGAAGAAAGATACATTTTAAACAAAGAAAGGCATGCAGGATAGCAACAAAACTAAAGAACAGCAATAAGACCTACCTGAACAATATCAAACGGGCCGGCGTCAGTGAAGTAACTGGACCGCACTCACCCATGAAAGACAACACGCCCCTGCAAAGAAGGCAGGACGGAGAGCACGCCTAATTCTACCACAAGGTGAGGAGAGGGCGCCAGAGGGACTGAAATCATACGGGGGTGGAGGGAGGATACTTACCCCAGTCGGTCAGTCTTGAACACAGTCCTCCTGTATTTTCAGGCAGAACCTTCCCCGCAGACCACATCAGGGCAAAGCTGAGAAGCATACCAATGAGTAACCCGGCTGGGTGGCGTCCCTGTGGATATCTGGTGAGCGTAACACAAGGTTTAGGGGAGTCGTGGAGACCCCAAGTTGAAACCTAGATAATTCATGGGCAAGCAAATGTCAGGGGCCACATGCAGTGGAGAAATCTCTCCTCAACCCATATCAAAAAATTTGGGCAACAATGAGGAATATGAAGCCTATGGATTCAATTTCTGCCACCTTAAGTTTAACCAAATGCACCCCATGACCAGCAGAAGCTGTTTTACCTGATCCTATTGAGGGTTGGAGACAGCTCAACTTAATTTGGACTTTGTTTCCGTGAGTTTTCCCCTTCAAACATTTGTAGAAGCGTTCCCTGCCTAGTGCATTGCACACACGTTTGAGAGTGTGCAATATTTCTTTTAAGGCTAGACAGTGCCACTGTCATGACACTTGGCTTGATGCCTTTGTTTCCTCCCATATATTTAGTCAGTGTCAGGATCCTACCCCACCTGCCACCCAGCACTGCTATGTGCACACATTTACAGGCTTTGTTTATTGTAGAATTGTGACGTTAAAACCTACAAACTGCCTCTGCATACATTTACTTGTTTTACTGCTGCAGTTTTGGACCAATCTAATTTCATGTTCCATTACGGGTTTTGGGTTAAACCAGCAGATGCATTCTGGTACATGTATGCTGTCCAGGAGGCTGGCAAAGGCATACCAAGTACATTTGTTTGCAGCAAGCTTCGAAGAGCTGGAAAGGCCCTGCTTGTGTTCACCTGTTCCAAGCTACTGTAGACTAGGCTGCTGCGGGCTAAAGAGACTAATTCCAATCCACTGCTGCAGGCTACTGAAGCCGGGGTTGAGCTTGATTGAACATAGCTGCCTGAGACTGCAATTGGTTCCACCCTGTTGGGCTGTTGGCTGGGAGGGCTTTTATAAGCTTATTTTGAACAGAAACATTTGACCCAACTGTTTCAACTGGGAGTGTGTGCTTCTGTGAACAGTTTTTGAACCTTTCCTGAAGATCCTGATTTTGACATTTGAATCCTGTCTCTTGTTGCTACTTTGTAGCGCCCTTTCCAGTTAGCTTTTCCAGTCTGCCTATTATTTAACCTTTCCTTGATTTCCAGCTTTTGACTTCTGAAACCTTGTCCTGTTTAGCTGTTAAAGGCATTCAGTTCTTTACGGATATCTTTTCAGCCATTCTGACTTTCTGTAAACACCCTGTTTTCTGTAAACATTTCTCTTTCACAGACTTGTCCTGTTTCTGCCTAGGTTTTCTCTTTCTCTCTGCAATCCCAGTCTCGAGGTTTTCCTGTGTGTTCCTTGCCTGCAATATTACCAGCCTTCCATCCGTAGTTCTAGTGCCTGTTTGAACTCGTCGTATTAACTGTGTTGGCAGCGACCTATCTTGTCCGAGTCCTTTACCTTGTGTATTCTGATATTCCAGCCTCTATTTTGTACTTTGTGTCTCTATCCTGGCCTGTACCTAGTTATTTCTTTCAACGCTGCTTTCCACCTGGGTTACATCTTGGTCCACTGTGGTGCCTCCGCTCTGTATCACTTTATAGAGTGACCCCCTGGGTTGGTCTCTGTTAAGATCAAATAAGGGAAAGAGTTCTGTGGCTTTTGTCTAGTCCACTGGAGTCTGCCTCAGTATATGGTCTCCAGTTTTACCCTTACACTGAGTAAAACCGTTTTTTCATCACGCATTCCTGCCTGCCTTCCTGTACTGAAGCTGTGCCGTCTGCTGCGCCCATGGATCATCTCAGATTGGCTTGGCTACAGCTATTCAGAAGAGAAGCCCACTGGGGCTACATGCGGTATTGTCAGCGTGTCTTATCCGATATCGAAATATCGCCCGATTTGCCTGCAAACCACACCATTGTTGAAATAAATGTCTGTGCCACTACTAGCAGAATATAGCTCTTTGATCCCTCGCTTTGCTGCACCTTTCCAACGCCACACCAACGCTGCTCTATACATAGGACCTTCAAAATTGCTGCAACGCCATCTGGCACTGGAGTGCCTGCCCCACTTCCTATTTGTAGCTTTTGGCTGCATTGATTGGACATTTGTGTCTCTTGAAGCGGCCAATCGGGAGCCAGCAGGTGAACTCCAGCCCCCCACCAAAGGCCCACACTCAAAGCCCTGTTTGTGCCTGTTCATGTCGGCATGGAGCGGCACCCACTTTTCCGTGAGCAAGATAAGCCTAGAAACTACTGCTCAGTCACGGTCTGGTCATCGCAGTTAGCCCTGGACTCTCTTGAAGATACTAGTGTGACTATTTCCCATATGCCTCTCCAGGGGGGAGGGTTTCACTTTCATTGTGGTGCGTATAAAGCTCCACCGCTTATACGTCCTCTCACCAGTCGATGCTCCCTACAGCGAGCGCTACAAACGTTTGTGCACCGGCGATAACTATTTATATTATACACTTGGATTCTGCCTTGTGATGCCTCCACTGCTAAACGCTTTAGAAATATGACCTAAGCGTAACTTGCCGACATGACCGCTCTCACAATACCTCATTTATTCACCTGCAACCTCCAGGTACATGCTTATGTCTTAAACTGCCTATGTTGAACTGCAATGCATTGCTGGACCTTATTTACTGGATTGTAGCCATATAATTAAAATTGCCATACATGATACAGCATACCTGCCACTGCTCTGTGAAATAGCCTCTTATTGTTACGCTCACCTGGTATCCACGGGGACGCCACCCAGCCGTAGGTCGCTGGTGCCCTTCCCAACGATTCCCTGGTGTGATCTCGGTGTTGATGGGATTCCGCCTGCAAATAAAGACTATATTAGGACTGGGCGACCAAGGTAAATTTTCCTCCACCTCCCTTGTGTTTCCAGCCCCTCCAGGTTCTCTTCTCACCTGGTTGTCGGAATCGGTGGGCTCTCCGTCCTGCTCTCTGAGCAGGGGCGCGTTGTCTTTTGTGGGTGCGGGCGGTCCAGTTACTTCATTGACTGCTGCCCTTGTAGTGTCTTTCAGGTAGGTCTTATTGCGATTGATGGCGTCGTAATTCTTGCATGCCTTTTCTCCGTTCTAAATGTCTCTTTTTATCTCTCTAGGAGCGCGGAGTGTCCGCTTGGAGAACTGGATATGCTGGTTCTCACCGGGAGATGATGGCGCACTATAGCGCTATGATGCGGTAAGGAGGCGCTTTGCATAGCGCAGCGATGTCTTGTCCTCACTGACCTGGGCTTTTCTCTTTTCGTAGGTCGCAGTGAGTTCCCAGCGCAGATTGAGTTCCGGAGCTATGCCGGCCGAAAAGCAACCAACCAGTTAAGTCTTTTAAGCGCTTTGTGGTTGTAATGTCTCCACTACCTCCTTTAATGATGTCTTTCTCCTTTTCTCAGGTCCTTCGATCCGGGCGGTGAACTCCACCAACAGAGCTGCTCAGGAGCTGCGAGCAGTGATGGATGATGAATGCAGGTAAGATTCTGCTGCCAACAATGTTCTTGGTTTTTCTGCAGGTCCGGAATTCACCAGGCTCGTGAGAAAGCTGGACACGGTGAGCCTCACGTTGCTAGAAGCAAAGTAAAGCGAAGCGTGTTGTCTTGTTTAGGTGTGGTTTAAATAGTCACTGTAAAGTAGTCCAGGTAAAGTAGGCCCTAGGCCACCACACCCAAAACACTAGACCGCATAGCTTGGTTCTAGGAACCAAGCTATGTGGATGCCTCCATGTTGGCTGTAAGCCTAAATAAAAGAAGATCCTCAAGCAGATGTCTTTCCTTACTGATGAGCCTGGCGCTAAAGGCACCAGGACTGGCCCCAAGAGGGCCTGAGAAGTGGATGCCAGGCCACATTAGTGATCCGAGCCCTGATTCCACCTGTCCAATGGGCTTGCCAGTGGGGATCAGGGCTGAGGGTGACACTTATAACCTACTAGTAGTGCTAAGGAACTCGCCTCCATCCAGCTGTCCGCATGATTGCCCTTCATCGGGCACCCACCTAGTAGCCTGCCTTCTACCTGTTCTAAGTCCTCACCTAATGCCCAGCCATCCACCGTGAACTGCTAGCCATGCCTCTACACAACTTTGTACCCTTGCTGAACCGGCCTATTTTACCAAGCACTACCTTGTCCATATTGATTACTTTGCTCTTGCAACTCCTAGCCTTCATTCCTCGCAATATGAAGCACAATGCCATCAAAACTACCCTTGACCTTGCCTCCTCAATCAACAAGAGCAGTGTCTCCATCTCCATGTCTACTGCATTAGCCGACCATGACTCCATAGCACCCACCTATTTTCTGCATCCTTGGCCATCACAGCCCACTAAATACCTCCACACCACCCCCACATCAGCAAACGACCTCACAACTACCCAATGGATCCAACGCTTTGCCTCGCGTCCTATTCCAAATCAACGCTGTGCCTCTCCATGACCAAATCCTCACTCAAGGTCATAACCACGACCATCAAGGAACACACCTGGAAGCCCCATAAGAACACTACCAACAATAGCACATCCCCTTCTACAAAGATCACAGCTGTTCCCAGCAAGCCTTGCAACAATACTACGCCGCTCAAAGGAGCACTAATCAATGCTAGATAATCGACAGCACATGCCTTAGATGTAGCTGACCTTATTACTGCCAATCAGACTTCTTAGCCATAACAGAGACCTGACTGCATGCCGCAGCAGGCCCCTCACTTGCCCTAGCCGTCCCAGACAACTACATTATAATAAGACTTGATCGAGAACCCTCCAAAGGTGGCGGCGTCTCTGTCATCTGCAAAACGGACCTAGGCCTAAGAGCCCTCCCCCACCACCATTTCCCATCATCTGAACTCCTCTCCTTAAAACTCCCACTCTCTGCTTCATGCACCCTAAAGATTCATCTTGTCTACAGACCACCTGGACCCATCTCCACATTAGAGTATGATATGAAACAACTCCTAACTACTGATACCAAACCTAGCTCACAAATCTTGCTACTTGGCGACTTCGACCTAGGCTTCCTCAACTCTAATGACAACCACCTTAGCCAACTCAATCACAGAATTAGGATTCTCCAACCGCATGACCAAACCCACGCATAATAAAAATGTAGAATCCTTAACTGGATTGCCGACCTCAACTGTGAAACTAACATCCATTCCTAATACACCATGTGCATGGACAGTCCATCATTTCATCACTTTCACCATACAGTCCCGCACGCAACTAAACTCAGCCAGTACAGCTTGGCTCCTCCAGCATTAACGAGAAATAACAAGATCACAACAGAATACCTACTACCCCTCCTACAACCAATCCTTAACCACTTGAATACCAACTTAAACCCAACTACCTTTGTGAACCTTTACAACCAAACACTCTGCCAAGCTATCGACACCATAGCCCCTTTGAAATCTCGGAAAGCCAAGCCCCAAGCTCATCTTAATAACTGGTTCACCTCCAGCCTTAAAATCTTACTCAACAGCAAAAGAAAGGCTGTTAGAGGCTGATGGGTGGTTTTTCCAATCAGTTTCAGAGACACCTTCTTAAAAGCTACAAAGGGATACAAAGTAGCCATCCTACAAACAAAAAGTGAAAAAAGTGAAACTTACAACAGAATCACTCATGCTAAATCTGGCTCGAAATAATTATTCAAGATCCTCAGAGAGCTTGAGTCTCCCATCCCTCCTACTGCCACCATGTGTACCAACATACAAGCAGCCTTACTTCATAAAATGTTGCTGCTACAAGCTAAAATTGAAAAGAAAAAAAACTTTCTGCTCTGACACTGGCCCTCACAAATCTCAGTTCCTAGCAGGGAAACCATGCAACCTCTTCAAATTCACCCCCTCCTCCCATTCACTACTCAAGTGGAAAACACACTCTCCAGCCTGAAACCATTGTGATGTCAGGGTGACATATGCCCCGCGATCATCATTAAAGAGGCAGCTAAAGAACTTGCACCTGCCATTACGTCCTTCATAAACTCCTCTTTTGAGACCAGCATGGTCCCTACCAACCTAAAAGACACCTGGGTCTTCCCACTCCTGAAAAGACCTAACCTTGACCCAGATAATATTACGAATTATAGGTCCATCACCACAGTGCCATTCCTGTTGAAAATTCTTGATAGGGCAGCTTCAAATACAGGCTCATCGCGAAACAAATAATCTTCTGGGCCTGCGACAATCTGGATTCAGTCCTAGAAACAGCACTGAAACTGCGCTTATTGACTTGAAAATGTAAATAGATGACAAAAAAAATAAAAGGTAACAATGCTCTTCCTGCTGCTAGATTTATCAGCTGCGTTCGACCTGGTCAGTCACAAAGTCCTATGGAATCATCTAAATTCCGCAGCTCACTTTTTTGAGAAAGGTACAGCCTGGATACAATCATTTCTGGATGAAAGAACAATGAGAGTGTTCTCTCCTACTGCATCGGCCGACCCAGCAACGGTGACATGTGAAGTACCTCAAGGGTCCATCGTGTCACAGACGCTCTACAAAATATTCACCAACCCATTGTTTGATGTTCTGGACCTCTTGTGTTTCACCTACACTAACTGCACAGATGACACCCAAGTCCTTATCCCCATCTCTGGCAACCATGATAATGACACCAAACTACTAAATAAAACCTACCTCATCATTCAGGCATGAATGGCCACACATGGCCTCTGCCTTAATGATGAGAGGACTGAACTACTACTCACCGGTTCCCAAGCAAATCTAAAACTAGAAACCACCTTGAACTCATTTACCATAGACAGCAACAACACTCAGTGTCTATCTAGACTCTTCCTTAACCCTGACGAAACAAGTGAACGCTACAGCGTACACATGTAAATTAACAAACGCATGCAGACCTTCCCTCTCACCAAAAAGCTGCTCCGCCCTAGCTAGGGCGCTTATCTTATCCAAACTGGATTACTGTAATGCGCTATAGTTCGGAACTAGCAAGCGAAACTTGAATAAGTTACACATCTTGCAAAACAATGCTCGGGAGGATAGCTCAGGGGCAAGACGACACGGAGCAACACAGATTCGATCCCCGGGTCCACGCTTAGAAACCTCTGGGTATTAAGCGTGTTATAACCAACCCATCATCTCAGCGCAGCCTTCAACATACCAAGATCTCATCACATCTCTGAACCCAGATGCAACTCCCGCTGGCTCTCAATCAAAAACAGAATCTCGCTCAAAACCCTGACCCTCACTCTAACTCAGCACCTAAATACTTGACCTGCTAATTCGCCAAAATCCAATCCATCTGACCGACCAGATCTGCTCATCAGAGTCCCTAGGTATAACATTCAGAAATCTGGAGGGAGGAGCTTCCCTGTACTAGCCTCCAAACATTGGAACTGCGCGCTGCTAGCTTTAAGAGCAGAACCATCACTCTCCCAATTCAGGGCAAATGCAATAAATTGGCTCTCCTCCCAGGAGACCAATTAACCTGCTGCGTTCATATGTATATACTTAATCCTTGACTGTATATAATATACTACTGCATCTTTTCTTTGCTATACATGCATCTACTCCTGACTGTATACAATGCCACTGTATCATTTCTGTTTTTCCTGTAATCTTCCAATGTAACCTTGTATAAATGTAACTAAGCAATGCGCCCAGATACCGGAGGGTTGGGTGCGCTATACAAATAAACAAATACGCCTAACTCGTGACGCTGCTGTATGACATTTTAGAGTAATTTGCTGCTACCGATCCCAAGGGCTTTCCCTAATCCCTGGAGACCCCTTAAAGTCCAGTAGACCCTTTATTTTGATCAATATGTGTTGTCCAGTATATTTGCATGTCTTTGCTTTCTCGCTGTCACTTTACTTATTTATTGTGCATTTGTACAGCGCTTACATCAGGAAATTGTGTTCAAAACACCCACAGAGCAAGGGGCGAAAACACGGCACAAAGCCAAATAGAAAAACAATGAGCAAGATAGAGCGTGCAAGTGCAAAAGACAGAGAGAGGGACAAGGGGATGGCGTATGTGCTGGGATTTCCCAGGAGAGGGGGTTTATCGGGGGGGGGGGTGTGATTGCCAGGAAGTCAGTTAACGGGGACCGGTAAGTGCCAGACAGAGGCCACATGGTAAGGAGTGGTCTTCTGCCAATAAAATAAGTGCAGTCCTTTGAGGGAAGCACAGGCCGGTGGGTGCCCAAGGGCAAGTGCTGGGAGTGAGATGAGGCTGAGGGCGATTGGGCAGAAGGCCAGTACCCAGGAGGACACAATGGCCCAGGCCACCAATTTCAGCGACTGTGGAGATTAGCTGGGGAGAGGGAAGGAGGAGGTGAAGAGGAGTCTGGAGGCGCTTCTGTAATTTCAGGAGATCTCGTTCAAGACACAGAGAGAGCCTGTTCCAGAGAAGGGAACAGGCCGAGGAAAGAGATTGGCTGCTCGCTCACTGCTTAGAGTAGCACTTGACAAGCAGAGAGTTAGAGCCGCAAGAGCATAAAGATCTAGAGGGAGATTATTTGGTGAGAGCAAGTTGTAGATAGCATGGTCCCTGGCCAGAGACATCCTTATGGAGGATGCAGAGGGATTTGAATTTGATCCTTGCATCACTGGGAGTAAGTGGAGAGATTGTAGGGCGGGAGAGATCTGATGCCTGGGCTTGAGGCCAAGGATAAGTCACACAGACCCATTCGGGATAAGCTGGAGGGGGCAGAGAGGAAGAGGGTAGATTAAGGAAGAGGCTGTTGTAGTAGTCCAGACTAGAGAGTGTCCGAGCTCTGGCAACATAGAGCTTCTTGGGTAAAGTGAGAAAAGGAAAGATGTCTCTGAGAAGGTGAAGTTTAGTGGGCCTTCTTGGCAAGGTCCAGGGGGTGAGGGCCGAAAGAGCGAGGAGTCGAATATGACTCCAAGGTTTCTGCTTGAGAAGGAGGAGGGGGGGGGCCATAGAGGGGGGCCAGAGAGAAGGAATGAAGGAGGGAGCAGGAGTCCAGACAGGAAGGATCTCAGTCTTGCTGTCAATGAGGCAGAGATTGTTAGAGGCACATCAGGACTGGATAGCAGATAGGCAGTCAGGAATGATGGAGGAAGTAGTGAGAGGGTCAGAGGGAAGTTTGAAGAAGAGTTGGGTGCCATCTGCATAACACTGGAAGTGGATAGACAGTGGAAAGAAGGTGTGCAAGTGGGGCGATATAGACATTAAAGAGCCAGGGTGAAAGGTTGGAGCCTTTGGGTGGAGATAGGAGGAGAGGACAAAGTGCCTGGGAGGGACGGTTGGAGAGGAAGCCCGTCCAGTGCCCGTTCCACGATACCCAGGGTATCGTGGATTGCTTTATGAGGATAGAATCCTCCTCCTTACAGCCAGCTCCTGTCCCTGCAGTTCCAGTGAATACCCATTTCAACTGAGCACAGCTTGGTATGTACCCTGTTTCGGTTATATGCTAGCATTGCCTCAGGAATCTCCCCCAATCTACAGTGCATACTCTGAGATATAGCTTTTGCCCTGTGCTCTCCTGTCAGACTCCTGACAGTGACTCCTCAGGGGGTCAATAACCAGATTCCCACTGCCCCGCCCCCATTCTTGACCCAACCTCTGCAACTCCCTGAACTATTACAAGGCAGAAACAACATGACCCTGTCTAGGCAAGCTTATGATCCCATCTTCAGCTGTGTAAGTCATGTTCCCCCTACTCAGCGGTATCCCCTGATGGGGCACTGCTCAACCATCAATGGAATACTGCAGGATTGCAATGTAAAATGTTAGATGGGGAGTGGCTAAGCTTTGTTAGACAATTTGATATTATTTGCCTCGAGGAACCATGGATTACGTAATAACTTACGTTGGTGGGCTACATGGCTACTCCATCCGGGGATAAAAAAAATAAAAAGGATCACTCGAGTAGAGGCTTGACAACGTGGGTCCTTTTATCAGTGCCATTTATCATAGGTTTCTGGTCAGCTCAGACCAAACCATTTTAATATGGCTGGAGGGTTGGGGCTTTGACCAGAGCCTTGGATTAGTTAATGTTCATATGCCGCCAAAAAGGAGCCCCAACAGAGTTGTTGAAATTGCTCGAACAGCAAATAACCTGAATGCTAGGGAGAACTATAGGTGACCTCCATGCCAAACTATGTGCAGTGCCTGAATTAGGGGAAGAGAGTAGACTTATGGAAGAATCACGTGGGATCCCGAGAGGCTTCAAGCTCAACCCTACATCGAATGCAAGAGGACCAGTGATCTACCGATTGTCTTAATAGAGTTAAATGGCAGGTGCCCCGATGATCGACCCCCAAGATATACATTTACAAGAGGCGGGTCCTCCTCAGTTATTGCATTGTGGATTGCTATTTGTTTCCCCAAATAGCAATATTTAGCAATATTAAACTGAGCTGAAAGTGACCATTTCCCACTAACTCTGATGGTGCAATATCCACATATGACAAACCCATTACTAGAACCTCCAGTGATACCACTAGATAGTTCCAAAGACTGGATATGGTGGCATTTGATAGGATTACACATTATATTGTCATTACAAATCTTGCAGATTATATTTTAGCTGCAGAGCCGGTATGCTCAGGATTGGTACTGATTTAGGCTACATAGATAGAAAATATTCAACTAAAACGTGAACCCGCAAATATTAATGCCCGAAAGTCAAGCGCAAGGGTTGCACTCTGGTTTGATAAGGAGTGTAGGACTATGAAGATTTTAATGTTTAATGCACGTGAGGACAGGAGCATGCAGGTAGGATTCTTACTTAATTTAAAGGACTATAAAAAATGATTAGAGGGGGACAACAGGGCATGTTGTCAAACAGTGGGACCAGTTTGAGATTTCAGTTCAATCTAATAATTGCAAGCTGTTCTGGAAGTTGGTGGCCAGGGGTTTTGTGGCCCCGGGAGAAAATACGGTCGATCGAATCCCTCCAGACAATTGGACTTCTCACTTTTGATGCCGGTCATGTTCACCTAGAAATCACTAGGGACTTAGTGCCAAAGAAATCACGTTCAGCATGGGCGATCTCCCCGACTCTAAAAACCCTTCTGGTAAAGACACTGGCCCTCATGGAATGCATTGAGATATCAACATTTCTCAAAATGGTGGTTTCTGATTTTACTCAAGTCTTTTAACTCTATTAGCTACTCTGGGGTTTTACCATGCACGAAGCATTATAACCCCCATTTTTAAGAAAGGAATCTTAAGTGACACTAATTATTGCTGACCAATTTCCCTGTTAGATATACCAGATAAAGTCTTTTCTAAATGGTCGTTAACCAGACCAGAGGACTAGGCCACTTCCTGGAATTTACTAAGACCTGCCCAAGCAGGATTTTGAAGAAGGTACTCCACAACCGACCACTGCCTTGCTTCTAAACAGAATGATTAATAAGTACTGTGCAAGTAGAGGTGGAAAGTTATATGCAGTTTTTAAATGGACTCAGAAAGGGCCTTTGATTCTCTTTCGAGGTAGTGGAGTCATACTAACACCTAGGTTACACCCTGCAGCCATGCTGAGAGGAAGCGACACCAGAGCTCCTGCCAGATCCGTTCATGGATGGTCGTTAGCACCTTACTTAGAGACTAAAAATAAGCGCTGGAGCCTGGCACAGTGCCGGTGTAATATCGCAGGAGATTTGTGAAGGGTACCCTCTCAGCCGAAACAGAAATTGGACAATTAACTCCGGCCAACCAGGCAAGATGGAGCCGCAGAGCAGTGAAGACGGGACTGTCTGCAGGGGCGCACTGAGGCATGGACGGAGGAAGCTGCAGAGCGGAGCTGCTCTGGGGAACACCCTGACTGTCTGCCTCTGCGTGCGGATATCCCCAGATTAAAGCACCAGCTGGCAGTGAGCGTGGCGCAGGACCCAGGACGAAGACGCACATTGGACAGCATGAACGGGAGCAAGTGCTGATGTCCATGCCTCTCGGGCAGCCCATACCTAAATAGTGTGCTGCTGAGGAGCTGCTGTGGAATATGAAATGGCAGTAGCAGGAACGGGCTGTTGCAGAACAGAGAGGTGGTGAATCCAGAGTAACTGGAGGCCCTTAAACATCTGGGCACTAGCATTGAGTGCCCGCCTGGCTCCCCTCACTGCTCTTAGTCTCTCACTGAGGAAACTCCCAGGCGCGCTCGCCCAGTCACAGATGCCAGGAGGAAAGAGGCCGCCTGGGCCGGCTTCCCATTGGGTTCTAGGGAGGAGGGTACAGCCATACAGGGAGAGAAAACAGTAAGACTGCTACGCAGGAATAGGAGCGTTCGCAATCTTTTGCTGGGTGAGAGGGAACTGTCATTTCATTTATCTGAAGTACAGCTACACAGTCCCGAACACCACATGCAGTAATCTTCTGCATTGCGCCTCTGGATTATAGTTTGAGCTGCATTTCTTTCTTCCTGGACACTCAAGAACAGGCTGGACCTGATACCACTGGCAAGGAAACCACTGAGACAAGCCAAGTTTAACGTCCCCCAGTGCCCCAGCAGAAAGGTGGCAGCATCATCTTATGGGACACCGCAGCATACCACAAAGAGGTCAATAGACAACTGGGAGATGAGAAATTCTATAAAAAACTTGGAGGGAATCCGACCATCGAAATTGCCAAGGAAATCTCTAGCCTTACGAGACATGCATTAGATCAAGGGTGGATTGACCAGGATGAAAAAGCCTTCCTAATAAAACAGAATCCAATTACTCCAGCGTTTTACTTATTACCAAATTTGCATAAAAACGCTCAGACACTCCCGTGGCGGCCCATAGTATAGGCCATTTGCTCATTACTTGAGCCATTATCGATCTATGTAGACACCTTTTTGAGACTGTTTGTTTTACAAATGCGGTGTTACATAGAAGATACCACCTCAATGATTAACACTATAGATCATCTAGTTGTAGGCTCTAGCAACATCTCTGTGACATTAGATGTAGAATCACGATACACTAATATACCTCCAATCACATGCATTGAAGTCGTGCATCAATACCGAGAAAAGAGATTAGATCGATCAGTACCATCAGACTTTATTGCTGAGTGCATCAGGTTGGACCTGACAAAAAACTTTTTTCTTTGTTTTGGAATTTATTACCAACAACTGCACTGAACCAGCATGGGGCAACATTTGCCCCAGAGCTGGCTAATCTTTACATGGATCATTTTGAATATCACAACATATATAGACACCAATCCTTTCTTTAATCAGATCACATCATGGCATTGTTACATAGACGATGTGTTTATGGTGTGGAATGGTAATGAAGGACTTTTGCAAGAAGCCAAAGACCAAGTCGGATGCAAGGTCACACAGCCGCTCTCTTAGAAGACCCAATCAGGGTATGTAAGTTATGTAAACTCTATAAAGCTTGATAGACTCCAAAGTAAAGTTGTTTACATATTCAAAAAATAATGATAATAATGAAAGTTCAGTGGTATTTCATAAAGATTTTTATCAATCACTGGTTTTGTGAAAAAATACGTCTCTTGGTATGAGGCGTCACTAATATCTTCTTAGTGAGGAAGAAAAAAGCCAATAGCATTTTATGTCAGACCAAAACAATCTTTTGCCAATGCATTTCTGATTTACAAATCCTTCGTCAGGGCAAGTCTGTAGAAAAATAGAAAAAGAGAAAGAATGAGCAATAAGAAGTCTGCGAGAGGAACAGTCCGACTCCTCGCTGGTCTCATGGTAAGCTCCCCTGATGTTATGACACGTACTGCTTACACGGATCCCACCCGGGTTCCTTACAATGTCTCTCTTACATTTCAGCTTATCTGCGCCTTGGCACCGATTTTGTCCGGGCAGCTTTCTGCCCACCACATGGTTCTGGTTCTCCAAGCCACTGTCCATGCAAGCATTCTGCCATTTTCTCAGGTAAACGCGTTCTGCATTTCTTGTCATCGCTAACCTCATTACTTACAGACTTCTTATTGCTCATTCTTTCTCTTTTTCTATTTTTTCTTTTATGTATCAACCGATCTTTCTACCACTACAATGATTGGTATGTTATTTATATTTTTTTGTGAATGTGCATTGTGATACACTTTCTTTTGGATGTTATGTAAATATACATGTTAACTACAGACTTGCCCTGACGAAGGATTTGTAAATCCGAAATGCATTGGCAAAAGATTGTTTTGGTCTGACATAAAATGCTATTGGCTTTTTTCTTCCTCACTAAGAAGATATTAGTGACGCCTCATACCAAGAGACGTATTTTTTCACAAAACCAGTGATTGATAAAAATCTTTATGAAATACCACTGAACTTTCATTATCATCATTATTTTTTGAATATGTAAACAACTTTACTTTGGAGTCTATCAAGCTTTATAGAGTTTACATAACTTACATACCCTGATTGGGTCTTCTAAGAGAGCGGCTGTGTGACCTTGCATCCGACTTAGTCTTTGGCTTCTTGTGTATTTTTGAATTAGGGTGTCTCCTTATTCGTCACAGCCAGCTCCTTTTTATAATTTGACAACAAGGAATCTTCAGAGCAACGAAACTTCTACATAGAAACAATTATTTGAGAAATGTGAATATCGTATAGTGGTGCCCACTCTTTTTGCTTTCTGCTTTTTTTCTTCCCCAATGAAGAACTTTTGACCACCTTTCTAATTTTGGCTTAATTCACAAGTGCCCTTGATTACATTTGTAATGACTGTACAAGGAAAAGATTGCATTTCTAGATCTAGATCATCCAACAATAAACTTGGTACCACTCTATACAAAAGACCCACCGACACTATCATACAGTAGTTTTCACCCACAAAGTCTACGTGACAATCTTCTGTTTGGCCAGTTCTTACGAATTAGACGAAATTGACTATAAATCAAACAGTAAAGAACTTAGCATAAAACTTAAAAACCGCGGCTATCCCCGCCACACTATTAGAAGTTCCATGAAACGGGCTAGAAATATTGACCATGAAACATGCTTGACCAAACAGAACAAAACTCAAGAAGAGTAAATAACTTGGGTCACGTCTTCTTCACCCATTAGCAAGGACCTCAGAAGAGTGAATTTAAAACACTGGAAGATGACACAGACTGATGACTTTAAACCAAACACTCCGAGGTTTGCAGTCAAAAGAATGCCGAACCTTAAAGATAAATTAGTCCACACTTATGTGGTCAAAAAAAATGTACAATCCTCACAAAGTACCCTATGGACTTTGCCACCAGTGTCAGGCCACTTTAAATATGGTGACTGTTCAGTATGTCATCTAACCAGTAACATCAAACAAGTTGACTTAAATGGCAGAACATGGTATCTAAGAACTTTTACCAACTGTTTGACTAAATGGGCGATCTATGGAGTAAGATGTCCCTGTGGGTTATTATACATTGGGAAAACAAAACGACCAATAAAACAACGTATATGCGAACATCGGTCCTGCGTCAGAAATCAAGTGGCTGACAAGCCCTTAGTGGCACATTTCAAAGAAGCCAAACATATGACATATACTGCTTTGTTCTCCAAAAAATAAATAAAAGCACATCCTCGGGAGGAGAGATTTAGTCTTTAAAAAACTAACAGAAATGGATTTTTGATCTAGACACAGAAAAGCTCTGGTTTAAATATTTCAATTGAATGGAACTTGATCATTCATTAGTCATGTGATTCCATCTGGATGACGTTAGATGCACGAAGTGATATAACCACACATTAATAGAGTATGCTCTAAATTTGCTGACAACAGGCGCTCTCTGTTGGCCAACCCTGTAATCTTCTGAGTCAGGGGGGTGGCGCCATTGTTATGGCTCTCCCATTGCGCTGACATAAATAACACAACTTAATTAAATATGGATATTGACACATTGCAACACAGTTGGGGTGAGTACTATATATTGGAACTCATTCTTAGCGATATGAGGCCCATCTATGATAAACCGCAAGGGGTGGGCCAGCGTTAAATATAAATCATACATATTTAGTCCATAACACCAACTGAATGTATGGATAGACATGACACATCTTAAGATGGCGCCCCTGCAGTGGTGAGCGGTATTGCTCAAGGAGGATTACCATTTCGTCTATCTCATGACCTAATATAATAGTAATTAAGAAAGGACTGCACGGTATGTGGCTTATTTTAGTGAAAGACACAGACGCAGTGATGGCTCTGAGAAGCTAGCTCCATATTGAGAGAAAAAGTAAGTGATGATTGTTCTGCGTACAACACAATATACCATCAAGCTTGCGCATTTCTAATGCCCGGCCTTTGTGATTGTATTTCAGTAGCCGGCGCGTCAGCCTTCGTGGCACTAGCTGTAGCCCGGAAAGCGAATATTGATACAGTCTTTTTCGCATGACACCTGCTTCCACAGGTATTTGTGCGTTTTATTTCAATTAAACAATGCAGTGCATAAATGTGTGCTGTGAATGATATGCAACATTATTAAAATGATGTTGGAGTTTGGTTAAAAAATTGAATATCTCTCGAAACAAAGCATAACTGCCCGACTTCTGCCGCCTCTAGAATTGCACACCAAAATAATGTAAAACAACTTGTCACAAAAGGACAAATAAGCCGATTTAAATACCGGTTCCACTGTTAAAAAGGAACACTATGTGGACATAATCTTGGTTGATGGCCACACTGAACGAGAGCACGGTGGTTCAAAAACATTTTTGAAATGTTCAA
Source organism: Ambystoma mexicanum (assembly GCF_040938575.1). Taxonomy (NCBI): domain Eukaryota; kingdom Metazoa; phylum Chordata; class Amphibia; order Caudata; family Ambystomatidae; genus Ambystoma; species Ambystoma mexicanum. The sequence continues at coordinate 1,298,682,329 of NC_090932.1, forward strand.
TGTAGACAAACTGGAATTCCAGACATGTACGAATTGACCAAAGGAAATAACTAGCTGGTCATGCGATAAATGCACCCCATGAAATGAGTCTTACTGAGCAGGACAACTTGTGTGAAACCTATTTAAAATGGGTAATGATCCAAAGATGTAATACATTCATTGTACTGGTTGGCCTAATTTAAAAAGGAAAAACATTAATAGGACTTCATGTTGGTTTTTTGCAGGTTGCAATGCTATAAGCTCTGCATATTAAACTAACAGGATACCAATCCTGAGAGACTCCACACACTTTCTACAGAAATCAAAAAGGTTAGTTTAGATGTGATATCCACTCACGCACACTTTATCAGTTGGATTGTTTTCACCAGGTTTGATTATTTGTTTTTAATTGTAGTCTCCATGGCACAAAGTCTTGCGCACAAAGTAAAGTGTGAACTTGCCCCAACATTTGATCTTACTAGCGTTCTGAAGACGGGTTTTGAAGACACACTGACAAACGATAGAATCCATGCTGGTGTCGCTTCCAAGACCTAGAAACACTAATATGCGATGAGGCCTCATGACAAATGATTGACAAAGAGTAATTCCAGTTGTCACTTTGGTTACTAACATCACTAAAGTATTGTTTCGACTATCATTTTGAATACTTTGTGTTTGTCCGTTGAGGTGTATTTTCTTTACACTCTCCTCAAGATGCAATGTATGATAACCTGTTCAGTACATCTGTCAGGCTTGTTTTCTATTAATTTTAAACTTGTTGTGAAATGTATATAAATTAAAATAGGCTTAAATATACCTGGTGTTCAGCTGCATCAATATTTATTTTTAAAAAACTCTATTGATTTTTAATAACATTACAAAAAACAAACAAAACATATAACATTTAACCAACAACATAACTGGCTGTATGGCACTGGACGTAGATGTCCTTTCACGTTTTCGCCTCAGAGTGGGTCGGGGATCAAGTCTTTTGGACTACCTCGTTTATGGCCGTTTTAGAGTATATATTTCACGCCTTCCTGTTCTGGGTGGTATATCGAATGACTGTCCTTTACTGTTCCTCCCCCCCCTCCTGGGTTTTCTTCTTCACTGTCTTCTCTTTGTTCAAATAAATTCTGCATCAGAGAGTTCCATGCCGTTATTCTCTGTCCTGTTTCCCCCACTCCTTTCTGTGCCGCCTTTATCCACACCGCTGTCTCTGTCATTGCCCATTTCTTAAAGTCCGCCCACCATAGATCTATTTTTGGGCCCTCCCTTGAGTTCCACGCCATTGCTATCCACCGTTTAGCTAATATGCATAGTAGGTCTGTCATTTTAGCCAGGTGCAACCTGTGTCTGCCTCCTCTTGGGAAGAGACCCAGCAAGTACAGTTCAGGATTCTCTTATATTCAGAGTCCACTGCTGGCCACTCTGTCTAATTTCGGCCCAAAAGACCCGTATCACTGGGCAGGTCCAGAACATGTGTATCATGTCTGCTTGTTCTACCGGTCAACGGGGGCATGTGCGGGGGCCGCCCGGCATCATTGTGTTCATTCTCTTAGGCGTGAGGTATGCCATATGCGTGACGTATAGTTGTGCTTGTCTGAACCGTGCGTTCCTTGATACCTTCTTTGGATATTTCAGCACCCTGGACCATTCCTCATCACCAAGGGGTCTCCCGAGTTCCTCCTCCCAGTTCTCTCTGGTGCATAGCACTTGCAAATTGTTAGCTTTTAGCATTTGTTCATACAATCTGGAGGTCGTGTGTCCCCCTTCTGATATGTCGTACCATGCATCCAACTCCCCTTCCATGTCCTCTTGGTATGGCCACTCTGGCCACCTCTTCTTGGTTGTTAGTATTATCCTGTTATATAGGATGAATTGACCTTCGTGTATGTCGCAGTCCTCCACCATGTCTTGGAATTCTGCCCACTGCTCGTCTTTCCTCAAATCTCCAATTTGTGCTGCACCCTTAGCTTCCCATTGGGATCTGTATATAGCAAGTGTGTTGGGATCTGTGCCTACTAATCCCGCTAGTGGGATCTGAGCTGAACAAGGATCCTTGATCTTCTGTAGTATCCACACCCCCTCGCCCACAATTCCATTGCGAGCTTCAGCATGTTTGGTAGGGTCTTGAGCAGGGATTTGTCGAGCCATGGGACTTCACGTAGATAGTAGGATTTCAGTGTTGGTTGGAAGAGTGTTGTATCTATTGATTCGTCTTCTCCCAGCCATTTAACCACAAATTGCAGTTGCCCTGCTAAATAGTACCTTTCGAAATCGGGCAGCCTGATGCCCCCCTCCTCGTACTCTCTCTGTAGGGTTGTCATGGCGATTTTACACCTCTCTCCTCCCCACAGGAATCCCCGTGTTATTGTGTTCAGCTTCTTAAAGGCGGCTCTTGGTATGGCGTGCGGAATGTTTGTGAAGTAATATAGCAATCTTGGAAGTACCACCATTTTCAGAATGGCCGCTCTACCCATCATCCCCAGTGGGAGTGTCCCCCAGAAGCCCATGGCCTTTTGTATTTTATCTAGGGCTGCTAGTGTGTTGCATTCGTGTGACTCTACAGTGTTGTGGTGTATTTCGATTCCTAGATACCGGAAGGAGTGCGGCGCCCACACCAGACCCATGTCTGGGAGTTCATCCCGGGGCACTCGTTTTAATTCAGCCAGGGGGAAGAGGACAGATTTCTCTTTATTGATGGCAATCCCTGAGAGTCTAGTGTAGGCTTCCGCCGCCTCTAGGAGGCAGGGTAGGTTGACCTGCGGATTTTCCACAAAGAGGAGGATATCGTCTGCATACAGTGAGACCTGGTGTACCACTCCATCTATATCTATTCCTGTGTCCTCGTATTCTGCCCTGAGAAACACAGCCCATGGCTTCAGGGCCAATATGTATAACATTGGTGATAGAGGGCAGCCCTGCTTGGTTCCCCTGTATATTCTCCATGCTTTCGAGATCTGTCTCCCTGTTTTCACTCTTGCCCTGGGGTCTTTGGCATGGGAGAAGGGTTTCTTAGATGGATTAGATTGCTATACAAAGTGGGCCAAGACACTCAGCAGCCACTTCCAGCTAACTGAATCGAATGGTTTGACGGCGTCTAATGGCACTACCGCACATTCGCCCTGTCTCTGGTTTGTCTGTTCCATAACATAATGTAGTCTGCGGAGGTTCCACGACGTGTTGCGCCCTGGGACATAGCCCGTTTGGTCTGAGTAGATCAGTGTGGGTATCACTAATTTCAGGCGGTTCACTAGGACCGCTGTGAGTATCTTGACGTCTTGGTTGATAAGGAAAATTGGTCAATATGACGCACACTCCCCGGGGGGTTTCCCAGGCTTGAGGATCGGTACAATTGTCGTTTCCGACATGCTGTCTGGCAGTTGTGATTCCTCATATGCTTCCTGGTATGTTTCTAACAACTTCGGGGCGATAGTGCTCTTGTATGTCTTATAAAACTCCCCCGGAAGTCCATCGGGGCCCGGGGATTTACCCGAGGGGAGCTCGGAGATCACAGTCTCTATTTCTTCTACTGTAATAGGAGCATCTAATAGTTGGGCTTGTTCTGCCGTTAGTTTCAGTAATCTTATCTCCGCTAGGGCATCCGGAATGTCTTCCGGTTCCACTTCCGGGTTAGGGGCATAAAGTTTCTCGTAGAAATCCGCGAATAGGGTGTTTATGTTTTCTTGGTTCCTGACCTCTGCCCCCGTTTCGTCTATTAGTACTGCTATGGGGTCTTTTTGTTTTCTTGCTTAGTGAGCCATGCTAGGAGCCTGCTCGGTTTGTCTCCCTCTGCGTGCAGCCTCTTAAGTATTTCCCGTAATTTAGCTTCCCCAGTTTCTCCCAGAGTTCCATACATCTTGTCCTTAGCGCTAGGAGTTCCCTGGGTTCCTCACCCACACTTTCTGCCCTGGTTTCCTCAATTTCTCTTTCTAGTTTGTCCAGTTCTCTCATAATGGCTACTTTCAGCCCTCCTGTTTTCCCAATCGCCGCCCCCCTTATAACTACCTTAAACACTCCCAGAGCGTGGCACTATTTCCCACACTCCCCTCGTTGTGTTCGAAGTAGTCTATCGCCACTTGCAAATGTTCCTCCAGTTCGCTGTCCCCTAGTGCCTCCGCTCGTAGACGCCATGTCGGTATTGGGGTTCTCCTATGGGTATACGCCCATGTTGCTAGTATCGGGGCGTGGTCTGAGAGTGTGCGTGCCTTGATGTCAATGCCTGTAAATTCTATTAGAGATTCGGCACCCGTAAATAGGTAATCTATTTGTGTGAATATTCCATGGGGTGCGCTATAGTGTGTGTACCCCCTCCTGCCTCCGTGTACCTGCCTCCAGACGTCCACCAGTTGCAGTTGTGCAAGGATTTTTTGGAGCTCCCTGGCAGGGGGAGCTGGTTTTCTGTGCTTGTCATCTGATCTGTCGATGAGTGGGTTCAAAGTACAATTAAAGTCTCCTGCCCAGATGAGCGTAGCTTCCCTATATTGGGCCAATTTGGGCGCTATGTTTCTGAAGAATTCCGTTGCATCGTGGTTCGGAGCGTAGGTATTGATCAAGCATACCTCTTTATTTTCCAGCATACCATGCACTAGCACAAGACTTCCCTCAGTGTCACTGTTTTATTAGCTGGAACGGTACTCCTGGCGCAATCCATATTAGCGCTCCCCTTGCATAGTTCGAATACGTGGTGCTATAGACTTGTCCTCCCCATTTCTTCCTCATTTTGGCTTGTTTTTCTGATGTCAAGTGCGTCTCCTGGCAATGCAAAAGCGGTAAGATGCAGGAAAACTCTATCCTCTGGACCAGAGTATTATCGTAAAACGAGAAACTGAAGAGATGTCCAGAGAGCAAAACACTATTATTTACAAAAGTATCAAATTATTTTATTTATCATGATACAAAAATTTAAACAAGTCAATTAATGGCATTCTACTTTGTAGAGCATCAATAAATCACGTAACACAACAGCCTAGATGAACAAATAACTGTGACTAAAATACATCCATCTCAACAAACATTCATAGTGCAGCATCCAAACCATACATCATACATAGTGACATTCAACCAACCAACAATGGCTAAAAAGATAACTAAATAATTAACATTATTTGCCAATTGGGAGTGGGACAAACATTCATCACATCCCATTTGAATATTTTAATGTTTACAAATATATTAGACAAACAGCAATAGAATTCATTAAAAACAATCTATCACAAGGGCAGATCTGTGAGGAGAAGTGTTGTGTAGATCACATCCCTAAAAGAATAAACTCTGAGGTAAAGGCCGTCTGTCTAGCATAATGCGTAGACTGGAGGCTGCTTTGTCTTGGGGGATGTTAGTATAAAGCGCCTCAATATCCAAAGAGACCAAAATTTGTGTGGAGGAATCAAAAGGGCGTGCTTCAACCAGATGTATAACATCCCTAGAGTCCAAAAGAAACGTGGGAGTGGCCATAGCAAGTGGTTTAATAAAGGTGTCTATATATTTAGACAGAGGCTCTAAAATGGAACTGCAGCCAGAAACAATGGGACGACCGGGAGGTTTCAGAGTGTCCTTGTGTACTTTAGGAATAATGTAAAAGAGCGGAATTCTCTCTTCAGACAAATTAATGAACTCGTACTCCTTAGAGGACAAGAATCCTTCATGAAGACCACTTTCACTCAACGTAAGAATCTTTTTTATAGATGTAGAAGGGTCACCAGTGATTTTTTGATAGTGGCCTGGTATGCTGAGAAGTCTGTAGACTTCTTGATCGTACAATTCTGCATCCCAGACCACTATCCCCCCGCCTTTGTCGGCGGCTTTAATCACTATGGTGGGATCCTGAGCTAGAGAGTCAATTGCATGAAATTCTGCAAGTTCTAGATTAGGTCTTAAATTGCTTCTGGGACGTGTCAAGCGTCTCCTGGAGCATTGTTATTTTGACTTTCAGTCTTTTTAACCAGGCGTACGCTCTGAGCCTTTTCACATACGCATTGAGGCCTCGCACATTCCAGGTAGCTATTGTTATCTCATCAGGGTCCATGTGTGTTACGCTTGTTTCGGCTCTGTCGTCCCATAGCCTTCGTTTTGTGCACTGCTCTGCTCATCTTTCTTTCTTTTAGATCTCAGGGTCTTCCTCTCCTCTTCAGGGCCACCCCGCCTTTGCATCCGAGGTAACTTCCCTTGATTTGTTGCTGTATGTCTTCTTGTTCCCCACCCACTCGGGCCATTCTGTGGTCTCTGAAATGGTCTCTCCAATCGATAGTGCCGTGTGCCAGTCGGCCATTCTTACTGCTAACCAATACATAAACCATAACCTTTAAACTAACGCCCAGCCACCCTACCCCTGCTCGGGCTTCGCCGCTTCTCTCGCTCTGTCCACCGAGGTGGGGCTGGCTTGCCGCAGCGTGATGCTTCCAACCTAGCATCCTAACTTGTTGAACTTTCTTCTTCAGGGGGGTGGTTTCTTGTGCCATTCTGCTGGAATGGGGCGAGTCGCTCCTCCGTCTTGTGCATCTGCCTCGGTCATGTTTCTATATGTTGACGTCGTATTCTTTGGGCTAACGCTTCTTTTGTTTTCAGCGAGGCTGGTTCTCGTTGTTATTTCGGTTTCTTCGACTTTGCTGGGGGAAGCCCTGCTGATCCATCCATGTGTGGGCCTCTTCGGTCGAGTCGAAGAAACGTGATTTCCCTTGGTGTATTACTTTAAGTTTAGCTGGGTATAGGAGCATGCATCTTACTCGAGCTGTCCTGAGGCGCTCTTTAGTTGGGCCAAATTTTGCCCTTTGCTTTTGAACCATCGCTGTATAGTCTGGGTAGATTGTAATCTTGGAGGAGCCCTTCTCAATCACTCCCCCCTCTCTTGAGAACGATAATATTTTCTCTCTGTCCTTGGAGTTCATAATCCTGGCAATCATCGCTCTTGGAGGGGCACCGGGTTGCAGTCTTTTGGTCAATGCCCTGTGTGCCCTCTCCACCGTGAAGCCCTGGGATAGTGTTCCGGCACTGATCTCTTGGAGTAGCATAGTCTCAACATATTCTGTGGGGTCTCTACCCTCTTCGCCCTCCGGAAGTCCGAGTATACGGATATTATTCCTGCGTGCCCTTCCTTCCGCATCTTCTGCCCCTTGTTCGAGGATCTTGATCTTCTGTATTACTTCCGACATTTGTGTTTGTGTGACTGCAACGTCCGTGGTGTTTTGTTGCACTTGCTGTTCTGTTGTCGTTACCCTATCCGTCAGATTTCTGGCGTCCTGGCGGAGAAGGCCTACGTCTACCATGACGGTGTCGAGTTTGTTTTCTAAAGACGCCTTAAGGACGCCTATTGCTGTGTCCATTTTGGCCTCGAGGGATATTTGCAGGGCCGCTATGGCTTCTAGGATCGGTCTGTCATTCGTGTCTCCCAGCCATTGTATTGTGCTTGAAGAGGCCATTGCTGCGTCGGGCTGAACAGATTGCATATTCCCGGGTGTTTCGGTGAAGGTTTCTATGCTGGTTTGTTTTGATTTACTTTCCGTTTTCCGGTTCGACATTCTCTTTGGGGTCCAATTGAATGCTGCCTAGTGGTCGATGGATCCAGGTCCGGTCCGCCGTTAGTTGATAGGTGTCCCGGGCTTATTTCCCAGGTCTCCGGCCGTGGGCTTTGCCGTTAGTGTCTCCCAATGCACTTTCTTCCTTCTCCAAGTTAACGCCTCACCTTGTGATCCGCACAGTGCGCGCCTCCTATTTGTAGCGGGTCTCTGGCGCTATGGAGTCCTTATTTATCCGCTGCAGTTGTATTCGTCCCTGCTGCGCTGCGACTCGTGTGACACTTGTTGTGGTTTCAGAGAGGCGGTCGCGGCCGGTGCGCTGCGCTCCCGTGTCGGATCGGGGCTCAGGTGGCCTTTCTCCCCACTGGGCTTCCTCGGCCTCGTCTTCCCGCGATGTCCTTGTCCGCGCTCCTTGTTCCGCCTCCTGGGTCGCCCCGGTTCGGCTCCACCACCTCTCCGGAGGGCCCCCGCTGTTATGGGCGTGGTTTCCCTCCCTGGTCGGTCGTGCAGCACCTGTGGACTTTTCCCTTTTGGGTTGCGGAGCTCCGACGTTCTTTCTCGGCTGCTCAGGTCCTCGCACCCGCCATTTTGTTTTTCACGGGCGGCGCCTTCTTTTGCTTTTTTCTCTGCGATCCTTACTCCGTTTTTCCTCGGGAGAATCAGCGAGTGCTCTGCTACTGTTCCAACATCTGTATCTGTTAGTCTGGGCTCTTTACCAGTCGTTTTGTGCCCGTGTGGTTAGAATCTCTGCAGGATCTCAGCGGAGCTCTACAATCGTGCCTCCTACAGCATGGCCGCCTAGCCACGCCCCAGCTGCATCAATAATTATTAGCAGCCAATGTGTGTTTGTAGCAGTGTATATCGCTATACCGCCTTGAGTTTGTGGTAGTAGGGTAGCTGGTTGTGGAACCTGCTATTTTTCATATTGCCTTCCTCACCCACAACAGCCCCCTTTTCAAAAAAGAGGAAACCCCCCCCTTGCTCAACTCTTTTTATCCTAGAAAACACACAGAGACTCAAGCGTGCGGTTAGACGTGGATAGCCCACTAGCAGCAAAATCCTTAGTGCCTCCTTGTCGCCGCAGTCTAGAAAACCTGTAGCACACATTGAAACTGGTGGGCAACGCCTATCCCCCTGTAGGGTAGCCATATTGGCGGGCGAGGACACTGCTCCGCTGGCTGAGTCGAATTGCGGAATACATGCCTGGCCAGTCTGGACACGGTAAGGCCAAACAAACCACGATGGATGCCTTTGCCAACAGCAAGAAGCAGGAATTGACTCTGCAGGCTGGTCACAAGCCTACAAGTGCACCCAAGGCAAATGAGCCACAGGGCGGTGGCGGCCACCAGGTTTTGTCTGCCATTACGGCCCTGCAGAATTGCCTTGAATCCCAAATAGATGCCGACATCATAGACGCTGGTCTGCTGCGGCAAGATGTCTGTGCCTTAGCGGACAAAACAGCAAAAATCGAGGCACAGGTGGACAACACGACCAACATCCAGGCCATCCAAGTAAACAATAACATATGCTTGAAGCAGGATGCACACATTGACAGAACTCGTATCACCCCTCTACGTGCCCTCCCAAGAAGGCAGACTGCAGGAAACACCCTTTCTTTTGTGACTATATTTAGGGATACAAGTTTGTAGGTATCCAACCACTGTGTGCATGTGGGGCGGCCTTGTGGCTGCTGTGAGTCTGCGCAAGAAGTGGACGTGCCTGAGCATGCTTTGTGTTGCTGGCCAGTTGTATTGGGGTTGAGTTAGGGTGGACGGGAGTTTGAACGTTTGTTTTGCCTTTAGAATTGCCCGACATGCCCTCTGCTATTGTTACTGCCAGTTGCATTAAGTGGGAATACATTTATGGTTGGAAACGCGCCGCAGGTTTCAGTTGGGCCCTTAATTCCTGGGTGACATGGTGAGTGGTATAAGAGTGCTGACCTGGAAGGTCAGACGCCTCAATGGTTTCATAAAAAGGAATAAAGTGTAGACAAACTTGAGCAGATAAAAGGTTGGAGTAGAGATATTGCAAGAGCGACACCTCATGCCTGACAGACGAAACACACTGGCCAAGAACTGGGGTGGGTATACTATTGGCTCCACATACTCCGCTTACTCCAGGGGAGTCTTAATATGGATTGACCCGACAGTCCCTTTGAAAGTCTCGCAAAGTAAAACCGATGAGGAAGACAGAATGGTGCTTGTACATGCTCTAATTGAGGCCCAGGAATTGTGTATAATTAACACATATGCACCCCAACCACAACGCCACTTCCTTTTTTCTCTCCAGGCTGGGCCCATATAAAGGAAGTACCTGGATACGTGGCAGAGATTTTAACTGTGCCTTGGACCACACCCTAGAGCAGTCAGACAAGTAATCAAAGAAGGCCCCGCCTGCAAAGGCATTGAAAACCCTTTGAGTTCCTTCAAGTTGACAGATGTGTGGTGCGCACTACATGGGAAAGCCTGAGGCTACTAATTATTCCGTCCCCCGTGCTGTACATACCCGGCTTGATTGCGTTTGCAGGGATTGACATGGTGGGGGAGTTTGTTGAGGCCTCTTACAGGGCTTGTATGCTCTCTGATCATTCCCCTCTCCAACTCACGTGGGAAAATGCACCTCGGAGACCACCGATTCCGATGTGGAAATTAAGATGCGAGGCGTTACAAGATGAGCCCTTTAGAGAGCATATCAGGGAGGAGATCGGGTTGTATTTTGAGTCCATTACTGGCAGCCAACCGGCCGCCAGCACGCTTTGGGAGGCCTTTAAAATTGTAATCAGAGGTGAGGCTTTGAGTTAAATGGGAGGTATACAGAAAGATATAATGTGCAAGCTGGACAGGGCAGAGAAGTAGCTGGAGATAGCGGAACAGGAACACACTATGGTGAAAGTCACGCCACAAGACTTAGTGCTAAAGCAGAAGTGCATTGCATGAAGGGAGAGACTAGGTAGGTTTAACTATGCCAAATACACTGATATACCGGGCAAGCTGCTAGTTTGGCTCTGCCGGAGTAAGACCAAACAGGAAATCATCTGTTCCATAGAGGATGAACGTAGGATCATCCGGAGGACGCAGGGAAAAATCAATGACACCTTCAGATATTATAGCTCCCTGTATTCTGCCAAGGCCCCCATTCGGAACTCTGAGCTCGTAGAAGCACTGTCCTTGATAAAATTGCCCAGTTTAAGAAAAGACGCTGCTGCTGAACTAGATGCCCAGATTACAGTAGAAGAGGTACAAGCACTGAACGGCCTCTCGAGTGAACTCTATAATTTTCGTATAGACTTGCCCCTGAGATTCTACAGATGTTGCTGCAGTCCTACGAGACTGGAGTGCTTCCTTTGAGCCACAGAGAATCAGTAATCATACCAAAACTAAAACCAAATAAACCCTAGGTTGAGTGCGGCTCCTATAGACCCTGGTCTATGATAAATCTTTACAGCAAAATCCATACTGCACTCCCGGCAAAAAGACTGAAGGGTGTGCTCGGAGGCCCGATACATCGAGATCAGACGAGATACGTCCCAGGAAGGAATACCTCCTGGAACCTGTGGCGCCTACACCAAAAAATAGACTGCACCAATTATAAAAGTTAACACTATGCTGTAGCATCATTAATGCTGTAAAATGGTTTGATTCGTTTAGGTGGGATTGGCTATATACCCCACCCTCCAGCGATTTGGCATTGGTCATATATATTTGAGGAGGGTGAAGCTGGTATACACTGCGCCACATATCAAAGTTGGGAACTGGACAAGGGCTCCAGACAAGGCTGCCCATTGTCCCCAATGCTCTCAATTATTGCAGTGGAACCAATAGCAGCGTTCCTTCAGAAAGTAATAAGCAGGAGCAGGAATAAGGATAGATGGCATTACGCATGCAGTCTCCACGTATGGATGACATGCTGCTGTATGTGCAGATACCGGAGGAGAACCTACAATACAAGCTAGAATGCTTTGCAGAACTTTCGGCATTACCATCAGTCATGAGAAGTCGTGTTTATTTCCTCTGGCAGGGCGTAGGGGTAAAACTGCAGGGCAGCTTCCTACCCTACAATTGAAATGGTCCAGAGACACCTAGATACTCGAGTACGGACGTATTACATTATGTCAAAACGGAACATGAACGTACCATTGGGGCATTGGATAGACTAACAAAGTCAATGGAGTTCTGGGGCAGGTTTCCCTTGTCCGCAATGGGCAGAGCTGCGCTTTTAAAAATTATAGTCCTCCCTCGGTTCTTATACGTTTTCTTAAATGTGCCATTTAATATATGCAGACAGTTCATCTGAAACTTGGACACATTGCTTAGGGGATTCTTGTGGAAGGGAGGTAGACATACGATTTCTCTAGGTACACTTCAAAGGGCTTACGAAGCTGGAAGAATTAAAGTGCCACACTTTGAATTTTATTTTTTGGCTGGACAACTGCTCTTCATGGTGGGCTGGCTAGCAGACGACCTAACATTAGACACTACACACTTACAGCCCATCTTGAAAAGCTATTACATGAAAGAAAGGTGGGTGCGGGATGTTCGTACGAACAATTCCCTCACCTTGGGGTAAGGCTTGTAAAATACTCGGCGAGGCGGACCCATTTTCTCAGCAGATCCCTCTCACTGCCATGATGGCAGACAGGCTGCAGTATGTATCGAATGTTCGCAAAAATGGTGAGGGTTGTGGCATTGTTACTGTAGGACACCTGTTTCAGGAGGGAGGGTTAGCAGAGTTTGTGTTACTTGTTGAACAATTGAACTTACGTAGGGGGCAATTTCTGGTGTATCTCAACATAAAGCGCACACTAGCCGATGGATGGCCTGATCTCCGTGAAGGTATGGTGGGTTATGTCCACGAAGAGGCAATGTATGACATGACAGAAGGCAGCCATGTTGTGTCCAGACTGTATGAATTGCTTCTGTGTGGTTTCAGCTCCCCAGACTTTGTAATACGGGCTAAATGGGAGACTGACCTTGGGAGGCCCTTCTGAGACGCTGAATGGTCCAGAGTACGGTTATATCCTAAAAGAGTTGTTGGGAATGCCCGAGGAAAAACTCTTGTGACTAACAGGGATAACCTGACCGACTGAGGAACTCATTTCAATGGTGCAGAAAGGCAATACTGTCCCAGATGCATGGAGGCAAATGTTGGTTTGGTCCACATGTTTTGGTCGTGCAGGAAATTCCAGTCGTACTGGGCAGAAATCACAAAGGGTATCCATGGGAGGAATAAACCTTGATATCTCGTCTCTGGGGAGGTTTACTGGGAATGTATGCTAAGAAATGATGCAACGCGCACATTGTCGAAATGACAGACCTTACATATGTGCTGGCTAAGAGAAGAATTGCAATGTCTTGGAAATCAGCAGAGTCCCCTCGAATAGATGGTGGTAGGGAGACTTGCAGATATGGTCTATGATGGAAAGTGTAGTCTGGCACCGGGCGGTATGCCAAGGCCTGGAGGAGGTGGGAGAAAATGGCAACTTGTGGAATGCCCTTACACAAAGGATGTTTACGCCACCAGAAACTGCATCAGCTGGGACCGGTCATCTCTGGGGGTACACTACACTGCAAGTTGGAAGAATATTGTGAAATGGCATTCATATTGACAGCGAGGTGGGTCAGGTGGTTAAGACAATGTTGTTAATGGGGAGGGCGGGAGAGGGAACATTAGATAGGTTTATGTACTGGAGACCTTACGGTATGTAACTGTATATGGATAGATGAAGTGATGAAATATTGAATAAATATATATATATTTTTTTTAAACTACTACCTAGGTTTACTTTTGACCAAAAATGAGAATTGGTCAAGACATGTAAAGGCAACTGCCATGAAGGCTGCAGCAAGCTTAGGAGGGCTTCTAAGATTTTACCATATGTATGGCGGTGTATGCTTCACAGATGTTTTGGCGTTTAAGAACAAGCTTTGCACGATGTTGCTACATGGGATTGAGATCTGGGGCGATTCTAATTGCTCCTTCTTGGAGAGGATTCAAAATATAATTTTAAACAAATGAGTAGGTCTTACCTAGAGTACCCCCAAAAGTTTGCCAGAGTCACTGGGAAAATCCAAACTTGGAGGGGATGGAGGAAATTGAGGGATCCCCTGCATCCAATATTATGTTTGGTATCGGGACGGGGAATGCCATACACAGATTAGTCTGACAATAGTGGGAACACTCTCCTCGCTTGACCTTTATGCTGGTCTATGCATCATCACGCTTTTGGTGGCGAAATATGTAGCCGAACTAAGGAGATCGGAGCCAATGGCCACATTGAACTTGCCTCCTTTTAAAGACAGAAGAGTGTGGGACAAGCCTGTGATCGAAAATGCCATTGTAATGCAGGAGCAGTTGAGAACTGGAGTCATTTTTTACTGTTTTGCACATTTTACTCTGATTTGGGCAGGACACTTTTAAACCATTTTATTTAGGGAGTATAATATTAGGTTTGATCGTGATGCACTCTTTAATAATGCACTGTAACAACACCCCTTTTCTGTGCAGTTTATTTGTATTGAGAGCTCTTTTAAGGCAGGACATTGCTCTGAATAGTGTGTCATTTATTTAACTTTAGGTGTTATTACATTTCTGTGTTTTGTGGTTTTAATTGTTAATTGAGCAATCCGAATCTAATAAAGATTGATGATCAAACAATACTGACTTGTATGGCTGTGAGTAACAGTGAAACAGCAAGTCGAACATTAAGCGACAAGTACTTAGGGAGAGTTAAATGAAACTGGCACACCAAACTAACGCCAAGTTCAGAAAATTCCAATGCCACTCCTAGGTAGCTGAAATGCCTATGGATGGGAGAGGCAGCTTATTCCACAGACTGAAACTAGAGCATGAATCAGGGCGGCATATGCTCCCACCACATCATCTGGGGAACAAAGTGACAATAGTAATTCCTCTGAAGACATCAATATTTATGATTACGTTGCATTAGTCCCTAGGGAAACTCCACAGCCCCTCCACTGCTTCACACAGTCCCACTAGAATGGTAAGAAAAGTAACCGGCGCCCAATCTTGGCGCCAGTCATTTATTGTCAATTCACAGATACAAAGCCTGGAAAGCCTGGAATGCCCCTTAGGGAAGTTGTAAACCTATAGACCAGTTCCCAAAAGAAACAAGCACGGGAGCTTCAAGTTTATGAAGTTTATGAAGTGAAACTCTTCTCTTGCTATTCGCCAGCATCATGCTGGTAGATCTACTCACCACACTGCTTTATTGCAGAGACCCGGAGAGGAGCTTATTAAAAGGCCAAGCACGTGCTGCAGACCTGCACAGTCACGTATCTTCAACCAGACTACAGTGCTCCCCTCATCCTTCTCAGTGCAATGCTACATTAACATACATTACAAACGGACGAGCTGTAAGGCAGCACGCCCACTCAGGGTTCAAGTCCTAAAAAAAGAAGTGGGGGGAACTCATTAACAAACGTAATTGGATGCGACATCAACAGAAATTAGCATATCAAGGTGAAAGATGCACAATTTATTGAATTGGCTTTGCATAACCACCCATATTGCACAGGACGATTGGCATTTGCCTTTCATAAAATCAACACACAAAACCAAGAGAGGCTATTTTCTTCGAATAGTGTTTTTGGAAACGTTTAAAGGTGAGCATGTTTTAAACTCCAAGAACCGATACCAATGTGTTCCCTTGAACATGCACCACTGAAATGGGACATCTCCTTTAGTAGTTTATTTTTCATCAGGTTATATATGGCAGTGGTGAATTGTCCACCCTGCAAACGTCAAGACTGTGGTTCGAGCCCCGAGATTGGTGTAAATTCATACATTCAAAAACAATGTTTCTGATTTTTGACTGGGAGGTGGGGGGGGGGGGTTGAGAACGACTGAGTCCACCCTATGAAAAAAGTGGGGGGACTCCGTCCACCTGCGTGTACCTTCCACTTGAGCCCCGATTAATATCAAAAGGAAAATACCTCAAATGAAACTTGCCACAAGAAGAAATAACCAATTTTTTTTTTTTGGTTTAATTACAAACCTTTAAAATCACATGACCAATCACATCCTTAAGGAAAAGGAAGTCTGGGTAATAACCAGACACTACTGAATACTCCAGCCAATCAAGAGCACGAAAACAGGGCTCAGACTTGAGCAGTTAGCGGCATTAACCAAGACACAGATTAAGTTAGAAGTTAAGAATGAGGAGTACATTCTAGAGAGCAGGAGCGTGGGAACAAGAATGCAACCCCAGAGGACTGCCAAATAAGTAATCAGGCCGCAGGAGTGCCTTTTGCAGGTCTGTAGCCCTCATAGAAAAGGCCTGAGAACAGACCAAAGAAACATTCAACAAGCCTGCAGAGGTCTAGGTCTTAGGCACTAGGCTGAACAGTCTAAAGGAAAAGTCTCACGGCAATCCAGAGAAACCAGATTGAAAGAACACGCCATGAGCATGCTGGGTGTGTGTGTGTGTCTCTCCATCTCCCATGGTGGGAGAGGCCAGCTTGAAAGATCCACCAACCTGTAAGGTTTATGTTTCAGAAACTGTGAAGGACCATAGTAAGAGATCCTAAAAGCTTCACTGAGACGTGGCGAAGGAGGGTGACCTGTGGCTAGAGGGTAACAATAACACAGCCTGACAAAGTCCCCATGCAAGGAGGAAGAAATACTTGCTGGTAGCACTGTGGTAGCAGCTAATTGTGCTGACCGTATATTGAGAACCATGGCTGCAGGTTAAGACTATGGGCCTCATTACACGGTAGGCGGAGAACCATGGCGCTATTAGCGCCATGGTTCATGCCGGTAAAATACCGGCACCGCCTTGGTGGCAAGGGGAATTACCGCCCCATTCCAAGGTTGGCGGGGCGGTAATTCCCCCTTCCACCATTGCCCTTCCCCATTCCCATTTTTGCCCCATAGGGCTCTATGGGAATGAGGAAGGCGCCAATTACGGTACCGCAAATTGCGGTACCGTAATTAGCTCCACTGGTCCCTTTGTGGGTTGGTTTTTAACGCCTGCAAAAAGCAGGCGTTAAATTCCCCAACTGCAAAGGGACCTTGTAGTAAGGCGGTAAGGATTTACCGGTAAAATACTGGTACCGGTAAACCCTTACTGCCTACCGTGTAATGAGGCCCTATGTCAAAAACTTAGCCAAAACAAGGGAGCAGAAATACCTGCTGGTCAGAGTTTCTTCAAGGAGCAAACTGGGCACTATAACCTGGATATGGAGTTCAAAAAGAACCAGGCTCTCCAGGAGTATCTTTAAATTATATAACAAACATCTGTAATCAGAGCAAAGATGCCCCACTGGGGTGAACCTGCGCTCTATAAATACACCTGCTATGTTATGTTACATCCTGGAAGTAGAACTGTTGAGACCTTTTTGTTAGGTAACACTGTGGAAGACCACAATTTCCCCAGTTCAGACTCCTAGACCGACTGAGGTCAGTAGAACGCTCGGGGGTTGGGGCGGAGTTGACTTGGACATTCATAACACCCCCAGGGAAAAAGACAGATGCACAATTAGTGCAATGCCCTTCACCCGAGTAGAATGCAGACAGCAGGGGGTAAATGGGGCAGATGGGAAAAAAGTGCCATGGGAGGAGAGAGGAGTGTATGGGCGGGTCGTTATGGGAGATGTTGAGTTAGGGGTCTGCCTTGGAGACTGCAAAGACGGACGAGAGGTGTGCAGGAGGAGCATGGGGGGGGGCAACCCCCGAAAGCATAGAGGAGGGCGGAGAGTGGAAGAGCATCGTTGGAGGGAGCCACTGTCAGTCTTATGTGAGCAATTATTGCTCATCGATGCCTCCTAGACACTTTGTGTTGACCCAGCCCAACACGTCTATATTGTAGTTTGTTGTCTTTAGGCCTTATTAATGACAACCATTCTGATAAAGTTAAAAAAGGTTGACTCGTGCATTTTCAGTTGATCCCCTTGATACTTTAGAACTTTTTAGAAAATTGTAACTCCATTTTTTCCAACAAAGATGTTCTACCACAAGTGAGGAAAGTCAACCACTACAACACAAAGGCAGCAAAAGCAGCTATGTTCCACCAGTTATCAGCAAGGCACCCGACACAAACATTTGTGACAAGGTCAGTACAGTAAAGGTAGAAATCCAGCACCAGCCCTCAAACTGGGGGCAGCGGCATATGAGGGCAGACATTCCTGCTCCATCCTGCATGCTTCTATGCAGACCACCTATTTCTCAACCCTTACCTTAAGCCTCAGATACTTGCAGTGTCTCAAGTATTTATTTTTTAAAGAAACAACCCATCCAGTCCAGGAGTTAAGCATAAGAAAACAAGGAGAGAAATCAGTTCAAGCGCCCCACGTTCCAGCAGGGAAACTGATGCCCGAAAGCCTGCCAGAGAAAGATACACCTGGCGAGAGTCAGCGGCCCAGTAGACGTGCATCGGTGGCTTCACCGGCACACTGCTGAGAACATAGTGTTGCATTGTTAGTGGTTAATTCACTTGTGGTTTACAAATGTTTATTTTGATTCAAGAGCACTTGATGAAGGGAGCTATAGCATATCAAAACATGTTATGTAACGACAAGCTGAACATGCATTCATTTCTGTATGTTTTTACTGAAGGATTAATCCGTACCCAACAGCATGCACTGGTTCAAACTGTTTTGAAATTTGTCATTTCCCGGCTTAATAAAGTCCTCAGGGTAAAAGTACACTGAACGGTCAGCTAAAGAGGGTCTCGTGAGCACAGATGACCAAGACAGTCAAAAAAGGCATGCCTGTGGATGGCCCAATTAATTTCAGAGTCTGTGAACCATGCACAAAGAAAAATAATTTGATGAAGAAGGTTGCCAAGACCATCTAGTCTGTTTATTTTCCATCTATTATTTCCTTCAAAAGCATCTATTGGCTCCAATGTTATCCTTACGTATTTACCATACTGTTATCGGCCTGGATCTGTCCCAGATCGTGTACCCTCCAATTTACTTGTTTGAATTCCCACATCTAATGTGAGTATTGTGATAAATCGGTCTCTGAAATGACTCGAAATACATCTTTATACTTCTGTAGCGTCACCTACAAACTGGCCAGAAACAACAAATGAGCATCGTAAAAGTAGCACTGAGGTGTACAAGTGTAACACATGTCCCTTTTTCCGCTGGCCATACCTATACCTTTGCACTAAACAACAACTCTTGCTATCCCCAAGTTCATAACACATAAAACACTTTGAAGTCATACGATATCACAATCCCAAAAGTTCTCCCTTGTTTGGCGACGTGGAAGATCTCAAAAAGTGTGTGACCTTTCACTTTAACTGCACTGACGTCAAGCAGAGCTTTTGGTCCACTCGTCCATCTTTTCCAAAATGACACTTCTTTCCCCTCTCTAATTTATGTTAACCTCTCATAAGAGGCTAGAGGACGCACAGACAGCCTTACTCCTCCTGCTCCCAAAATGGCATGGTAAAATAAATATTGGAGTGTATGCATGAGTGGGAGCGAGTCAGAGTACGCACAAAAGAGACAGAGCTCGTACGTATGAAAGAGAGAGAGTGCCTACAAGGGATACAGAGCTAGAGTGCAAAGAAAATAGGCAGAGTGCAAAAGCAATAGACAAAAAGCGCATAAAAGAAACTGAGTGCAAGAGCGAAAGAGTGCATACAAGAGAGAGTACAGTCATGAGAGACAGTGCGTACAAGAGGGATGCAGAGAGAAAGAGCCAGAGTGTGTACAAGAGGGAGCCAGAGCAAAAGAGAGTGTGCACCAGAGACCGACAGTAAGAGGCACAGTGCGTGTGAGACTACATGCGAGACACAGTGCGCATGCATGCAAGAGAGTGCATGCAAGAGTGTGTGCAAGAAAGCAAAATTGCGTGCAAAAGAAGGAGAGGAGAAACAAAGGGCGAGAGAGAGGAAGGAAATGGAGCTATCCACAGCCAGAGGTGAAGAACACAATTTGTATGGAGAATGAAAAAGGTTGCTGACATTTTGTAGCATGACCAAGAGTCTGGAAATAAGGGGACATTCCGAGCATTCTGTGGGACCACATTAGGCCACTTCAGTCACACCGTTAAATAAGATGGTCCTGGATACAGACTGCAGTTTCTTCAGGGCAGAGACGGTAATGAAGCAAAGCAACCTGGTAGAAAGACTAAAAATATGGATATAGGCATTACAAGCTCACCAAGGCATGGTCAAAGTTGAAGGTACTGATGTAATAAGCAGATATGTCTGCGTCAGCCAGTGGCTCAGAAATCTGAGCAACAATACCACACTCATCTGTAGAAAAAACAGAAAAAAAGATTACTTGTATGTACATGTTTTGGCCGGAAATAGCATAAGTGGTTCATGTAAAACCCATCAACAGGTAAATGGCACGGCAAATATAAAGACGCACAAGCTACAGCACACACAGGAGGTAAAAACGAATTGATTCAACCAACTGATGTCCGCTGCAGATATGATGGGATGCGATGGCAATCAGCCCAGGTTTTCCCTTTGAAGACCATACAAAAGGTGGCCACTACTGCTGCATCTTGACAAAACGTGCTTGGTGAGAAGCTTTGTAGCTATTAAAGTGCTGGCCGTGATGGGCTACCGGGGTTGGGAGTAAAGAATTGATGTTCCGTTTTTTAGCTGCCCCTGCTGGCTCTGTGGTCAGCTCTGCAGAGAGTAAGGCAGGGTGGGCAAGGAACTATGTGGCTTAAGCAGCGAGTACGTTTTTAGTTCTGTGGATGGCAATACGATCAGCCTTTATGTTGGTAGCAAAGGGCCAGAGGTGAGAGAGGGCTGGCAATGCAGGCTAGGCCATGAGCTGACCTGCAGTGAAGACTATGCAGTGATCTTTGTAGCTCTCAGGGAGGGCTCTTTGTTGATCTATGTGGCTACTAAATGGGATCAGTGAGGACCTATTCGGGTGACAGACGGGGCTCTATGGCAAGCCCCATGACTGGCAATGTGCCTATTATATTAAAACCATTGGACCAGCAGAGACCCTGTGGTGAACCATACGGCTGATAGATGACCTTGTTGTGAGGTCCAAGGCTAGCAGTGCAGGATTTGCAGTGAGCGCCTTTGCTCATAGTGAGAGGTCTACACTGAGTGCAGGCTTAGCTATAAACTCTTTGGCTTCCCGCAGACTTTTCCATGAACTCTTCGGAAGGAAGAGGTGCTCTGCAGTGAGTTCTTGAGGAGTGGGACGGCAGGGGGCGTTCACAACCGAACCTGGGGATAGTGTGACATACAACCTAGGCTATCTTCCAGAAAACAGTGGATTTTGTACTTTTTCACACACAGAAAAAAAGGATGATAAGGCAGATGTAGACATCCGTTATAGAACGCTGCATTTGCACATTAGTAGTAAAAGTAAATGCCAGACGCGATAAGGGCAAGAATGATACAAACTATAGCGCTCTAGGAAAATGTATAAAATAAGATGCACATTTGTGTACAGAAAACTGTAGTTAAACATAACATTGAAAACAAACAAGTGGAAAATGACATTAAAAAGAAAATTAAATTAAAGGTTTTCATGGGATTAATAATCTAGTAATCAAAAGGTTACAAAGCAGGAAAGGGAAGTCGGCTACAGGGCACAAAGGACAGACAAGGAGTACACAGGGTAAGAAAACCATGTGTTATAAAGAAAAGTACATACTGTGATGGTTTATTAAACCGGCATAGAGGCATCAAAAAGTAGAAGCAAAAAATGTCCGAAAGGCAACCCAGGCGAATACAACAGGGGGGATATTTTACAGCATTTCATTTCTGTGCATTGTGATCACACCATTTGATTCGATGTTCCCAGTATTCAGCTCTAAAAACCCCCAATAGGAATCACGAGGTATGTTTTTATGTACCTGTTCTAACTTCACTATTAGCGGTTTATGATCACTAAGCACAGAATCTCTAATGATCAACTCCAATACCTTCCCCCACATAGAAGAGAAAACAACATTGTAGTCAATGGTACGTCTACGGTGACCATTGGACCAGGTCCATATAGCTAGGTGAACCTCCCTTGGTTCGCCCGTTTAGCGTTAGCATATCCCATGTTTGGAAAAAGTCTGCTCAAAGCTGGGCATTAACATCTTGATTTTGCTCGAATAAAATACATTTACTCACTTTCAACAGACAAAAATGTTGCCAGTTTTTATCTTTTGTACAATATTTATACATGTCGGGACATAGGGCATTGAAATCACCAACTACCATCAGATTAAATATAAGCCAGCTACATTCAAACTCTTCCAGGATGGAGTTAAGTCTCTTATATTTGAGACCAAAAACCCTTTTGGTGGATCAGTGCTCAACAATTGACGTGCCATCCTCGGGAAACTTCACCTTCTCCCTTTTCTTTTTAAAGATATCAAGTGCCTCCTTTGCAATGTTCTCTTCTTTTTCTTATTCTGATGGGGTCTCTCCAGATGGCGTCCCTCCATATCCTGGATAGTTACAAGGGGAGAGATGGGAGGAATGGACACAATTATGGAGGCATTGCGTTTCCAGAGTCAACCACAAGTGGTGAACTAACTAAATCGGTTGGTGTTGTGCTCAAATGGCTGACCAAAGGGGAGCCCAGACCGGATGCCTCAGGGTCTAGTAGAACCTATCTCCCTCTTTGACAGTCCGTGAAAGTCTGTGGGAGTGGCCATAGACCTAGTGCATAAACTGGAACGACGCATCAATTATCCCGCAGTCCTCCAGAATTGTATCCAACACCACTACTTCAAGCTCTTTTTTGGTATCTTCATGCAGAGCTACCAATGAGCTGAGCACAATGTCCACCGCTCCAAGTGTGTGAATGGGGCAGGAGTGTTCACGCAGTTAGCCATAGACTCAGAAATCGAGTGTACCTTTCCCCTCCTACTCTGTGAAATAAATTGATCTTTTTCAAAGCTGGTTACATCAAAGCGTACGCTGTGCGGGTGATGCTCCCTACATGCTTCATCCACCTCCAAGTTGGACGTGCTTTGTTCGAGGCTTAGACAAGCTCTTAAAAACAATGCATCTGCCGATCTCTGCCCCGCCAAAAAAGGGACCAAATTTCACTACAACCTGGGATTCGCCGTAGTGGTCCCTAAATTTTAATGGCAAGAAAAATCCCGTGATTTTTCCCAGGAACAAATGCTTCTTTCTCCTTCCTCTTCTAGTTGTATTCTCTGGTGTACTAGGGATCTTTTCTGCATCAGATAGGACAGTTCCTCCCTACATAGACACTTCGTCACAAACAGATACAATCTTGTTGCTTCTCAAATTGTGAGCGCAATTCATAATGTTTATGCACGTTGTACTGCAGAACTGCACTTAGCCACAATTTGTGGCTCTTCGCTCGAAAACACAAGTTCTACAGCATCAGCGTCTCTGCTCAGTTAATGGTCTTTCGGGTACAAGGATGTGAAAGAACTCCAAAATACAGCCAGAACGCCGTACCGTGTCGAAAGCCTTCAAACAGAAAGGCTAGCTTCCTCTGTGTGTGCCAGCACCCAATAGCAACAGCCACCAGTCCTGCTGCTGCAGGGCTGCACTTAGCCAGACTTCACAGCGGATGCAAGCTTTTACAGCATCTCCGCTCTGGTAACAGTTTTTCGGGCAGAACGATGTGAAAGAACTACAACACACTGCCTCCATGCCATACCGGTTAGAAAGACTTCAAACAGACTGGCCAGTTTCCTCTGTGTTCGCCTTAACCCAACAGCAACAGCCAACGCTCCTGCAGTACTGCACTTAGCTACACATTTATTTTGGGGCACTGGTTATGCTAATCAATGCAGGGGGACTATGCCACCTTAAAAAGGTGTCCTGTGTTGTTTTTAATGTAACATACTTGTATCCATTTTCGTGTGCCGCTAATAACATTTTGTTACCTTTTTGATGCGTCTACAACAGGCTGGTGGCAGTGCAGCAGCATTTGTACATTTTTCCAATGAACTTCCATGCACCATCCGTTTTACTACAGAATGCCACTTACTATATACTAAAAATGGCCATGCACTGTTCTTTGACCATCCTGTCATGCTGGGGTTCTCCCTGCCCTCTGAGGTACTAAAACTATCATATTTGGTATGTACTTGGACGGGATCCAGCTTGGATTCCTGGGCAAAGTGCTGTGTGAGTGATTAGGTGCCATTGGGACTCTGGTCCCAATCTACATACATGCCAGGCGAGGTCTGTGGTGGGGCGGATGTGTGGTTCATGATTGACCAGCCCTTGCATGTTCGAATGGTGCAGATTTCTACCCATGATGGGCTGCGGTAGCATTCATTGTTCAACTTCTACCAACCTATTGGCTTTGTCAAAGTTTATTCTAGGGGAACTTCTTTGTTCTCCTTTCTTGGGTACTTAACTGGAACTTTGGCTCTGTGGAGACACTGTGCCTCCCTGCGTAGTAGGGAAGGAGTGCTGAAGCTATAGGGGCCTTAAACGTTTAAGGCAGAGTATATGGTTATTCATTCAAATGCATCAATCGGTTACTATGACAATGCATTACTTACCGTAAAAGCATTTCTGATGGTTGTATCTGCTTAGATTCACATGCTGTACATAGGTCCGACATCCAATGGTCACTGCGGAGTATTGCATTTTGTTTTTCGTAGTCGAAAAGGGGACGTCGACAAGGCGTGTCTGTAACACTATCCCTATAGTGACGTGCGTTGTACCCACAATCCCTCACGCATCGAGGTCCCTCTGTTTGTTTTTTTTCTGCCCTGAGGGAGCCTTCTATACGTGAGTGAGTACAGAAAAGAGAGAGAGAGATGTAGAAAGGTGTCTATGTTCCTTGCATCCGAGCGGGGAGGAAGGGTGGGTGCATGTGAATCTAAGCAGATACAACCATCAGAAATGATTTTACGGTAAGTAATGCATTGTCTTCTGATGTTTGTTAATCTGCTTAGAATCACATGCTGTGCATAGACTAGCGAGCAGTACCCGGAGTTGGCGGTGGGTTATGAGAAGGAACAGTAGAGAAAAGATGTCTTAATACTGCCTGTCCCACCTGGGAGTCAGATCTAGAGTGTGCATCTAGACAGTAGTGTTTTGTAAAGGTGTGCACAGAACTCCAGGTAGCCGCTTTGCAGATGGACTCAAGGGGAACATTTGCAATGAACGCTATGGAAGCCCCATTGCCTCGTGTGGAATGTGCTCTTGGCTTGAAGGGTAGTTCTCTCTTAGCAAGAGTGTAACAGAGAGTGATGCACTGAACAATCCACCTATATATAGTGGACTTTGAAACTGCATCTCCTTCTCTTCCTGCTGCCACCGAGACAAAGAACTGATTAATCTTTCTCAGTGATCTGATTCTTTCCATGTAGAACATGACAGCTCTGCGTACATCTAGTGTATGCAGACTTTTTTCTCCCAAGCTGGAAGGGTTTTTAAAGAACGTTGGTAGTTCTATTGACTGGTTTACATGGAATTTCGAGATGAATTTTGGTGCAAACCTTGGGTGTGTGCGTAGAACCACCTTATCCTTGTGAACTGTTACGAACGGGTCTAGAACAGAAAGAGCCTGTGGTTCACTTACTCTCCTAATGGAGGTGATAGCTATTAGGAAAGCAGTCTTAAGAGTGAGGTCTTTAAGAGTTGCCTTGTGCTGGGTTCAAAAGGAGGGCCCATGAGTCTAGAAAGTACCACATTTAAGTCCCATCCGGGAGCTGGGTTAGCTATCGGAGGGTGTATTCTCTTTACCCCCTCCATGAAGGCCTTGATAACTGGTATCTTCCACCACAACACTAACTTGGGAAGTGGTGTATGCAGAAAGTGCCGCTAGGTGGACTTTAATGGAATTGAACACTAGACCTGAATCCAGTAAATGGGTCAAGTACAGAACAATGTTAGTGGGAGAGCAGTCAACCGGGTTGATGCTCTTACCTCTACACCAGATGACAAATCTTTTCCACTTGCTAGAATAGCAGTGGCGAGTATTAGGTTTTCTGGCTTCCCTCAGGATGTCCATACATCTCTGCGAGAGTTGTAGATGTCCAAATTCTATGATCTCAGGAGCCAGGCTGCTAAGTTCATGGTCTGAGGGCATGGATGCAGTGTCCTGCCCTTGTCCTGTGACAGCATGTTGTACGGGCAGGGAAGTTTCACTGGGGGAAGATAGGGACATCTCCATCAAGTGAGCGAACCATGGCTGCCGGGCCCACATTGGGGCCACTAGTATCATGGTAACCTGCTCCTGGTGCATCTTGTGCACCACTTTGTTGAGAAGGGGAGTCGGGGGAAAGACGTAAACAAATTTCCCTGACCATTGAATCGACAGACCGTTCCCCTTGGACTGGTTCTGGGGGTACCTGGAGGCGTAACTTTGGCATTGTGAGTTCTCCAGAGTTGCGAACAGGTCTATTTCCGGGAATCCCCATTGCGTGAAGACGTCTAAGACGATGTGTTCGTGCAATCGCCATTCATACTCTTCGGGCAGGGGGAAGTCTCTGCTGAGTTCGTCTGCTAGCAGACTGAGTTCCCCTGGTACGTGTTGTGACAGTAGGAACATGTGTTTGAGAGCCCACTTCCATATATTCTGGTGCTTTGAACACCGCCAGTAGCTCCAGTAGGTTTATGTGCTTGGATGCTACGTTCGGAGTCCACACTCCGTGAGCATCTGATGGGATAGGTGAGCCCCCCATCCTGTGAGGGATGCGTCCGTGGTTAGAGTGGCCTCCACCGCGGGTGTGGCAAAGGGTTTCCCTATTATCAGGTTTTCCTTTGTCCACCACCGTAGCGAGAGAACCAAGGCTTGCGAGACCACCACTAGATCGTCCCATTGTCCGCTGGCCTGACACCACTGGCTGTTGAGCCACTCTTGCATTGGGCGCATGCGCAGGCGTGCGTGAGGTACCAAATAAATACACGCCATCATTCCTAGCAATCGCATCGCTTTGCGCACCGTCACCTATCGACCTGCGACATATTGGGGGATCTGAAACAGCATGTTTTGGACCCTCTCGTTGGAGGGGAAGACGAGGCTGTCCTTTGTTCGAATTAGAGCCCCTAGGAATTGATTGACTTGGCTGGGGTCTAAGCTGGACTTCTTCTCGTTGATGGAGAAGCCCAGTTGGAACAAAAGGTCTACAGTCTTTTGGGTATTTGAGAAGCATGTCTCGTAAGAATCCCCCGTTATGAGCCAGTCGTCGAGGTAAGGGTATACTGGGATGGATAACCTGCGCAGGTGGGCCGCTGCCACTGCCAGTACCTTCGTGAATACCCTTGGTGCAGATGCTATGCCGAAGGGTAGCACTCTGAACTGGTAGTGTTTGCCCTCTATCATGAGCCTGAGGTATTTTCTGTGCGCTGGCAACATTAAAATATGAAAGTATGCATCTTTCATGTCCAGTGTTGTCATGTAATCTCCCTGTGATAGCAGTGGGATTACTTCCTGTAAGGTCACCATACGAAACTTTTGGGGTTTGACAAACTTGTTCGCTGGGCGCAGATCTAATACAGGGCGCATGGTTAGATCCTTTTTGGGTACAAGGAAGTACACTGAATAAATACCTTCCATTACCTGAGATAGAGGCACGACCTCTATGGCTCCTTTTTCCAGCAGTTGGTCCACTTCTTGGAGAAGGATGGCGAGGTGTTCTGGTGTTATGCGGCGTCCCCTCGGGGGTCTGTATGTTGGGGGAATTGTTGAACTCTATATGGTAGCCGCGGGCTACGGTGGAAAGTACCCAGCGGTCTGATGTTATTCCCTCCCATGCTGGAAGAAAGGATGTTAACCGGCCCCCGACCGGCGTTGCATGGGAGGGGACGCGAATCTTCGCGTCACTTGTTGGTGTTGTTGGCTTGGGAGCCTCTGGGGGTGGAACCCCGGCCTCTTCCCTTGCCACGACGTTGACCCCTCTGATTGTACTGGCCGCTATTACTCTGGTAGCTGCTGGCAGAGTACTGTTGTTGGTTTGGTTGCTGGCGTTGTCCACGAAAAAAGCGCTTATTACCAAATCCCCGCCTGTTAGGGGGTTTTGAAATTTGGTCTAAGGTCTTTATTGTATCAAATTCTTTCTTCGCGTTCTCCAGCGCGTCATCCACTGCTCTCCCAAAGAGGTTGGACTCCTCTATGGGTTTATTAATAAGGGACGCTTGAGTTTCCGCCTTAAATCCGGAATTGTGAAGCCAAACGTGACGCTTCAGTAAAATTCCTTGTACCAAAGTGCGGCCAGCCGTCTCTGCTGCATCGAGGGTATCCTTGACGATGCTTTGATTGACCAGAGAGCCCTCGTTAACTGTAGCCAGTAAACGAGTCCTTAGGGGTTCGGGAGCTTCTTCGATGTCCTGTCTGAGCTTAGCCCATTGAGCATCGGCGTAGCTTGCCAATAGGGTATTATTATTGGCGATTCTGGTAGAGAATGCTGCAGAGGTGGTGATTCTCTTGGCTAGGGCATACAGCTTCTTCCCCTCTTTATCTGGGGGTGCCTCGCTAGTAGATAGTGCGACTCCTGCCCTTTTCCTGGTGTTGGTCACGACCAGGGAGTCCGGGATTGAGTGACCCTTAATATATAATGGGTCTGAATGAGAGGGAGAGAACAGTTTCTCAATCCTCGGATTGACCCCTCTCACCAATGCAGGAGTGGAAAGAGAAGGTGTAATACGTCTCTTAACTGAGGCGAGGATGGGTATAACCTGGCTAGTGGGTTTTTTTTCTCGATAATCCTCTCCACAAAATCGGTGGCTGGGGTGACCTCCCCAGTTTCGGTCTCGAAATGTGCTGCTGCCTTCTTCAGCAGTGCATTGAAGGTGGGTTTATCATCGACAGGCGAAGGGTTGCTGACTGGTGTAGTTTCAGTAGACCTGATGACTATACTGCTACTGCCTGTGTCAGTCGACCTAGCCGGTGACTGCCAGGGATTTGGGTCGCCCTCGCCCGTGTCTTCCTGGAATCCTTCCTCACATAGGTTAGTTTCCTCGTGAAAACCTTCCTCTTCTTGTTGGTCCTCAACATAGGTGAACTCATCTTCCTCTTGGAAGAAGGTGTCTTCCTCAGTGGGATTGTAAGAGTTTATGTCCTCCTGTATGGGGTTATAAAACTTCTGGTATTTAGCCCTTGGACTGTCCAGGGGTGCCTCCCTTGGTCTCTTGGGTGCCCGGTCTTCTGGGATGGACATGAACCTATCTAGTTTGTCCATACAGGTCTGGAACCTTTCAAAGGTCCACTGAGGTCGGCCAGGACGGTCTGGGAAAGAAAAGGGGGTTTCTTCCTCCTGTAATTGTCTGGTTCTGTCCCAAAACGTCAAGTAAGAGAGCCTTTGCCTTCCGAGTAGCTTTCTTGCTGGCTAGGGCCTTCTGTCGGCGTGGGGAACTGGCCTGATCTGTTTTCCGGCGCCTTTGGCGTATCTTTGGCCTTGTGCGCGGTTTTCGGCATTTCCCTCGCCGTACGTCTTTGGCCGTCTTTAGATGCTATGCGCGCGAGGCTTTCGGCGATCATTCTCTCTTCCGAGGGATCGGTCGCTGCCGCGCTATGAAACGTCGAGCCTTTGCTCGTCGAGTCCTTGCTCGTCGAGTCCCTGCCCGTCGAGTCCCTGCCCGTCGAGTCCTTGGTGGCAACGTGAGCGCTCTTGCGATGCGCGTCGCCGGAAATTTTGGTGTTAGCGCCCTTATTTTTAGAGTGCCCAGTCGCCTGTCGCGGGAGCGGGGAGGGCTGACGACCCTTGCGGTCGGCGGAAGACATCGGGGGGCCCGGCGTCCCCGTTGGCGCTATGGCTGCCTTCGTCTTCGACGAATGTGTGCCTGGGGGTATGTGCTTTGGTGTTTTTCTGTGTGCGTCGTTGTCGCCGGGGTGTTCATCCCCATAAGATGGGCGTGAGCCAGGCTTGTCGGGGCCGGGGACGGACGAGGAGGAGCGTGAACGCTCCTTTCAGAGGTCTACAGCCTCCGTTACGGGGGCCGTGTAGTCACTGTCCTCGTCGCACTCGGCAGCGGCGGCAGCGGGCGAGGAGTCAGGCCTAGACATGGCGTAGGCCGCCCACCTTTTGACCCTGCGGTCTTTTAGAGTTTTGGGCTTTAGTAATTTACAGGCCGCACAGCCGTCCTCCTGGTGATCGAGGGGTAAGCAACGGTTGCACCGTTTGTGCTTATCCTTCCAGGTATATTTACCCTTGTAAAGCGGGCAAAACCTAAATGGCGTCCTCTCCATAGCTGAGGGTAATAAGTGTGACTACGACCTCGAAAGAGAGGGAGGGGAAAGAGAAAGGCATTCTTAAAGAAAAGAAGAAAGACCACAAAACCCCACTCTCCCTACTGTGTATGGCCGGCGAGGCCAGGCCACGTTTTCGGCAGCGCCAAAGTATCCCCTCCGCTCGTCCTTCCGTCGAAGATCTTGCTCGGCGGAGAAACGGCTCTGCGTCGAGGGAGGGATCTACGTTATTGATACTAATAACAAACGACCAAAGGTCGAAGAAACTATTTGGCAATGTCTCTCGAGGAGCTCTGCATAAAGGCGACCAGTAGCTGGGTGGAAAAAACAATCCGAGGGACCTCGACGCGTGAGGGTTTGTGGGTACAACACACGTCACTATAGGGATATTGTTACAGATACGCCTTGTCGACGTCCCCTTTTCGACTACGAAAAACAAAATGCAATACTCCGCAGTGACCACTGGATGTCAGACCTATGCACAGCATGTGATTCTAAGCAGATTAACAAACATCAGAAACCAGTATATTTGTGTGCTTCAATATGGACTCTAATATTTTAATGCTTTGCGTGTGGTTAAATGTACTTCTATACACCCCATATCTCCTTAAGTCTGCCTCACTGCTCAGTCTACGTTAACTTGATAGATTTTGGCCATTCATAACCTAGGATGGCATCTCGGAAACTCTAGCACAAGACCGGTTCTGGAAAACATCTTAAGCATGAACATCACTATCACCAAACTGGCCTCTTTTCTTGTTCATGGTCTCTTTTCTTGTTTCGTGTTCATTGTCTCGCAAGTTCTCCTTTCAGCAATAGCATTTATATTTACCCTTCTATTTGGTAATCGTTCCTGCTATGGCTAGCCTCAGACGGCTTGCTGGTGCATGCAGACTATTCACTAGATCACACAAAAAGGTCGACAAAGTAGTTATTGATATTGTACCTTTCAAATACAAGTACTGACCACTATAGACCAAAACCAAGTCCTAAAATCTTATTAATGGAGGGTTACATCCCCTGGTTAATGCCCTGTGTCTCAGAAGAGGGCTGATTTGTGGATAAGGAGCCTCCCATTGCATTAATTGGTTGGGATACCACATACAATAAACAAACATTATTCATGTTATTGCACGTTTAGTTTGGTGTGTGCTTAATAAGGCTCCGATTGTTTGGACATGCAATCCACGCACATCCCCTGGTTGTCCAATGATGGCTACAGCAACTACAAAAGCAGCCAATTCTACACCCTTGACCAGACTGTATCAACGTGCACTCTTACGATTCTATCTGGGTCTTAAAAAAGGCCAGTAGGACTATTTGGGTGAAATATCGTTAGGCATTCTAATGACAAACCTTCCATTTTACATGGACAGTGTTGCCAGCATGCAAAAAGCATTTCAAGATAAGCAGTGTCAAGCATGCAAATATTAAAAATGATCACTCACACAATCACTAAAAGCAACATGCAGGAATAGAATGCGAACATAACTTGTCCAACTAGACCTTCTGCAAAAGCCAAATTACAAAGAGGTAAAAATGTCACTTCAAAAAATGATTTTCGGAAAAATCATCTCCTGGCAATTCAGTTTAGTTCTCAACATAGGCTTACGTAGATTGACACAACGGCAATCACTACAGAGAACCGTATTCCCTTTCCTGCCTTCCAATTAAGACATGCCCATGGAAATGATGATAAATTGAACCTGATATTCCATGGACAATCATAAAAAGGAAACAATGAAGAGCAAATTGCAGCCACTGGAAATGAAAGCAACCCTAGATTAACATTTTCTCAAATAGGTTGTAAATCCCTGACAAAAATCAGTTCGCACAAATTCTAGGGCTGGTTTAATTTACTGGTAAATCCTGGATGGTGGGCCTTTCCAAAATTTTGGTCAGAAAGACTCATCATGGGATATTCCTGCAATATTTACATCATGGCAAAGCTCAT
Source organism: Ambystoma mexicanum (assembly GCF_040938575.1). Taxonomy (NCBI): domain Eukaryota; kingdom Metazoa; phylum Chordata; class Amphibia; order Caudata; family Ambystomatidae; genus Ambystoma; species Ambystoma mexicanum. The sequence goes on from NC_090932.1 coordinate 1,298,713,858, forward strand.
CATTGGCAAAGATTTTTCAGGTATATTTTCATTACATACCCTCGACGATTGGGATATTTTCTAAACATGTTTACAGCTACATAGTTTCAACACTCACCAAATCCTAAAGGCTGCCCACCAATCCTCACCATACGCCAAAGCTCCCCAGAGGAGCTAGTCAAAAGGAGGTCCCGGGGGAACCTTTGAGAAAAGAATACAGTTATTAATATATGCATTTTTTACATAAGAGCATACCTTTGAGATAATTTCATTTTTGGGAGTTCTGTGAGGATTCTTTAGTGCCCCCCGCCCCCATAAGAATGTTTGCTTTTTCACTTAATTACCTATCTTTGGTAGTCAGGGGTTTCCACTGAAGTCCCCCTGCCATTTCAACCTTTTTTCACTCTTTTTAGAGTATATGGTTCTGGCTCGCTCGCTGATTAAATCACTCCACTTGGTATTTTGGTTTTAGCGGGTAGACTGCCAGCAGATATTATTTAGTTTTAGCTTCAATAGAGGTGCAAGTTAATTTACCACACTGGTAGCCCAACATATCTTTTTGGTAGTGATTGGTTTCCAAGTCCTGCTCTCTGCTATTTTGTTTTAGGGGCTTCCTTTGTTTAGGAGAGACACAATGAAAGCCTCAAATGAAGGTTGTGCCCAAGCGGACTCTTTGAGCCCAATAAGGCATCTTCCATATTGGTTTTCACTGGCTTAGACCCGTCTGTCCTTGGGCTGATCATATCACATTCTGTGGGGGTGGTCTGTGCCGAGTAGTAGATTTAGGTACCATTCAGATGGGCTGGCCACTTGATCCATTAGCCCTAACCCCCTACTGTGAATGATGGGCTTGCTGAGAATAGCACTTTGAGTGGGAGGTTATTGGGGGAAATTCTGTAACTAACCTTCGATTTCTACTGGAATTTTCAGAAGGAGCAGGTTTACTTACCTACCTACTGGAGGTTTCCTGCTGTTACTGCACTTTAAGGACCACATTTGTCCAAGCTGGCTGAATGCTGTGTCCCGGGCTCATCTCCAGCTGGGTCTTCCACCTATGGGACATCCTTCCTGGGCCTCCTCCATCCTCCCTCTGGCTCCACTGGCCAGCTCAGTCAGGCTTACAGTCCAGGCACCGTCTCCCGGCTGTTTTACCAACAGCTTCCTGCCATACCATTGCAGTTGTCCAATATATTTATTTATTCAGATTTGTAGAGCGCACGTCAGCCCGTGGGCATCATGGCGCTTGTTACAGACAATGTCTTAGTTACGTAGGATGCAATATTTACATACAATTACAATAGACATGTGCACATTAGCAGAGCAGTATATTTACAAGGATTCCTGAAAGTTTCTTATTATTTTGCAAGGAATGAGGTTTTCAGTTTCCTGCGAAAAACAGAGTGAGTTTTCCGCTCTAATGTCTGCAGGAAGAGCGTTCCAGGTCTTGGCTGTGATGTAGGAGAAGCTTAGACCTCCGGCTTTGGCTTTTTTGATGCGTGGGATGCAGAGTAGGTTGGAGTATTGCGTCCTGGTGGGACGGGAGGAGGATGGTCCAACATTGGTGCTGGTCGCTGCCATCACCTGGATGGGAGTTGAGACTCCAACACTCTGTCTGATCTGCTCTTCAGGGTCATCCTGGGTCACACCCACACCATAGACTTCGCCTTGGGGCAATTTTGGGTGGCTGGGCTGTCCCTCCTTTGTTACACTCACACCTGCTTGGCTAAGTTATCCGACCTTTCTGGAGTCTCTGGTCACTGCTTTTGCTTCTGGCTTGAGGGGTTCTCTTCAAGGAAGGCTGTTTAGGTTTCTTTTCCGCAGTTTGTGTTATCACATCCAATAAACCGCACCTAGGAAAGACGTGTACTTATCAGGTTGTTTGGCGTTCCTAGAACTGACTTCCTAGAAACAAACACTGGGTGGTGGTTTATTTAGAATCCCCACCCTCTGGGGTTTCTGTGGCTCAGAGGTTGAGACTATTTGCAGGTTGTTCTGAACCGCATGATTCAATTTGGGGCTTTCCCTGTTCTTTTTCTGGGGCTCCTGTTTCTCGAAGTGACCACTATAACTATTCACTGGGGTCTTCCTCAAATCCTCCCTGGGGTTGTTTGTTGCCAAATCCACAACTGTTTGCTAGAACAAGGACTTAACAGCCTTTTCCCCTTTTAAGGAAGGCATGGTATCAAAGTAAAACGGACACAAGGGATCACAGTTAAAGGGTGCTTATTAAACTGTAAAGTGGGTGAGATAAATGCCTTATCTAAACCTAAATCTAAGATGGGAGCAAGCTACGACCATCAAAAAATAATAATACAGTCCTAGTGGAGTCTTGTCAAATAAAAAGGAGCTATACTAAAGAAAACTATTGCCATGGTGACAAGCAAAGAAAGAAGTGTTCACAAAATAATAAGTCAGGATGTTATGGCCGGGATCTCCCTTCCCCATGTTTCTAGCATGGGACAAGGCGGGACTCTTGAGCACAGCACACTCCTGGGCTTCTCTGGCACAAGCTCACAGTTCCTTTTCTCTATATCAGGGCCTTTCTTACCCAAGCCTCTTCTCATGCAAAGTCTCTTGCTTGAGATGGCTGGATATGCCAAAAACAACAAAACAAACAGTTCTCTCTGTTAACCTTTATGTTGGGTGATTAGTCTTCACCCTAGGATTACCGTCAGCCGGGCTCTGATCCTTCTTTCAGCGTCATCCTCCTAAGTACTTGCCAATTTAAACATAGGCTTCCGAAGAGCGATCTCGTCTTGCTGGGTCACTCTGTTAGACTATGGCAAGTGCAGGCTTCACAAAAATCACAGTTCGCACAGTGTTCTCCTCCGCCGGGTGCAAACGCCTGTTTCACAATTCCCTCAGTTGGGTACACAATTTCACAATCGTCAAAACTTCTGCAACGTGTCAAGGACTTTTTATTGTACAAGGGGTTTGGTTTGACCCTTGTGTGACCACCTTGACACCTTACGCCGGCCTTCCCTATGGCCTCTTGGTATTTGTAGTTTCAATACTTTTAGCTCAACACATTCCACTTGTTCAGGAGAGGGGTACCAGCCAGAGACCTTCGAATGAGTGCCCACGTTGCGCCGGACCGCTCCATCTCTGGTACCAAGTTCATTCACAAAAAACCTCGGCATCTTCTTGATGTCGTCACTGCAACCTTGAGCCCAAGACAAACTGGCCCACTATCTAGTTCTTCCGACTCACCGGCTGTGCTGAACTCGGCATTTCTTTTGCTGCTGGAGTAAAGGACAGTACCACGATGGCAACCGCTTCTCCCCACCCTGGCTATCAGTGTGGGAGGGTTGCATGTACCGGCGACATCCATCACGCCATTCACCAGCTGCGATTCCCGGTCTTAGGTTTCTTTTGTCTGAGGCTTTGCGGGTCTAGGTTGAAAAGGGCAAGGGCAACTCCCTCCTTGACGTCCTTTCAGGTCTCGCCGCCTTTCTCCTCCGTTTGAACTGCCGTCCTGGAATAGCCAATTCCTCGTGCGTTCAGCCTTTTAGAGTGTGCTCTTATGGTCTGCCTTTTATCTTAACTGTCTGACCCTTGTGTTGGGACATGTCAGATAAAGAGCTCTGTTATTAGTCTGTTGTCGCTCACGGTGTGAGAAAGTGTTTGTGTTGGAAAAGTGGGGGGGGGGTTAGAGTTTCTAAATATCCTACTGGGCAGGATGGGCGAAAAGGTGACATAAGGAAGGCAATACCGCGTCTCACCCTTCGGTGTCCTACCTCCACTCCCCGAATACCCCCCATCCAGGTGATGCTCCCGCACTGGTCCACCCTCAGGAACTGGATCCAATAGCAATGGCTGTGTCCTGGCCACCTGGATTACAGATCCCCAGGGATTAGCGGGTGAGACGCCTTCAGGTTTCTCACACCCCATATTCACAGATTACCTACTGACTTTGTCCTGTTTATTCCTATGGGAACATTTACTCATCTGAAACTCTCTGCCAAGTGACTTTGGGGAATACTTACACTGGATATTTTTCCTGCAACCTGTTTGGGCCCAGTGAGTGTTAGGCCAAAGAATGGAATTTTAGCCTGCACCAGTAATTTTGTATTTATTTTAAAATATATGCATTACACTTCTCCTAAAGTGAATGCCTGTAACTCATTCTGGTAACACTATTTCTCCCTGTATTGCGATACCTTGGTGCTCTCAGTCCAAATGTCCCTTCTCTGTTAGCGGCCTCTGGCTGTGTTTCGGTAATGTTTTTTTCCCTCTAGGCCCTTCAGTCACTGATGTATTTTCCAAATGATATATCCTAGGAGGTCTAGAAATACTGTGATGTTTTTAGTATTGGGATCCTGTAATTACTATTTTAACTGTGTGTTCTATTGCCCGGTCCTTTCTCTATCCACCCACGGTGTTTCTATGTGATGTGCCTACCACCAGCTAGTGGACCAGCAATATAAACAAATAGAAGCAGGATTGACCTATATGGTATTTACTGTTTAATACACTAGGAATATTTTACTTTGTATTTTGTTTATTTAAGTACGTATTTAACTGATAGAGGTTTATATAGGTGTGATCAAATAAAGGTGTATATTTTTCAATATACCAGTGTGGTGTATTTTTGCTATGAATAATTGTGTGGAGTAATAGTATCTTTAGGTCAGCCTTTTTCCTCTCTCGAATTAAGCCCAACTACGCTGTTAGATTAAACGTTCAAGAGACGTTTGGCTTTGCTTTCAGGGCTGGGTGCTCTGACCCATTATAAAGTTAGTGGTTGTACTGGCCTCACCAACAAAAAGGTTACAATTTCTCCATGCTCAAGAACAACAAGTTAATTTCTTACCTGGTAACGTTCTTTCGATGGGATGTTCCTCCAACGTATTCCACATCTTTGACAGTAATTACCACAGCTGCGCCGCTTCGGAAAACTTTTTCGGCGTAGGCGTCCTGCGTCGATGACATCGATATGCTGCCTCGAGGACCTCCTCCAACGGTCAAAGTCACTGGATGTTATATGTAGGACGCACGACGCCCGTAGCCTCAGTTGTAGTGTTTTCTCCAGAACGTGTGGCAGCAATCTCCTGCCAGTATTACTACAGAAAGCCTTGCGGAAACGGAAGCTGCAATCGCATAAGAAATTCTGTAGAGGGGCAGGTAGGGAGGGTACGATGTGGAATACGTCAGAGGAGCATTCCATCGAAAAGAACGTAACCAGGTAAGAAAGTAACTTTTTCTCTTCGAGGGGATTGTGTCCTCCGACGTATTCCACATCTTTGACAGTCTCCCAAAGCAGTACCAACGTAAGGAGGTGGGAAAAGAATTTAGACATTTTTAAAATGCCCAATCAAATTGCAGAATAGAGGACTGCCTTATTTTGGTAAGACAGTCCTCTATTCTGCAATTTGATTGGGCATTCTAAACATTTCTAAATTCTTGCCCATGGATAGAGTCCAAGGAATAATGTTTCACAAAAGTATGGACAGAGGCCCATGTGGCTGCTTCGCAAATATTGCAAATCGGAACACCCCTCTGTAGTGCAGTGGAGGCATGTACAAGAAAATCAGGATGAAAAGATCCTACAAGCCATAAAGTTGTTCTGTGTGTGTATGTTTATTTCACAATGACAGAGCATTTTGTGTTGATTTTACAATTTACTTTACAGTACTTTCGATTAGCACGAAAGTTTTGAGAAAACAAACAGACAAGAATGATTGTGAACGATGGTAACACGGGTAAGTGTCGACCTCAGAGATATTGAGGTCAAAACTCCACAGGGAGGCACATTCCAAAGACAGATGAGGTAGAAAAAACCTACTATGCAAGGGAAGTGCGCCTGAGACTTAAGATGGTCCCAGGATTGGTTCACACAAGGTGTACACAACAGTCTTTACAAAACATACACGAGAGGGGGATGGTACAGTTGTGTCACGGGGATCGACACAGGTGTGTTTCGGCCAAAACAGGGCTTGATTGAAGCCAGTCTATATGTTGGCCTTCGTCAGGAGGGACACCAATTGTGGTGCTGTCCGTGGAATCTGCTGCTGCAATAGCAGTAGGATGCTGTGGACAATCCTCATAATTGCTGGATTGCTAGTGTGAAGTTGCACTTTAAGAAAACCATTCCGTTCCTCCGCTTCGGGAATATGTTCAGCCGCTAGAGACACAAAATTCCACAGAGTGTGAGTGAATCTTGCCAAGGCACAAACGGAGTTGGCCATCTTTAAAGCCATACCCCCAGACGAAAACACTTTCTTCGCCCAACCATCAAAGCGCTTGTCGTCCCTATCCAGAGGGATGGTAGGGTACGCAGCCTGCTTCGCTGGTGCCGTAGCCGCCTGCACCACCAAACTCTCCAGAGTGGGGTGCGTAGACAAGTAGCAAGGGTCGCCACTGGCTGGACGGTATTTTTTCGGTAGCGACTTATTCACTGCTGGGAGACTCTCCGGAGCAGTCCAAGCCGCCGCCACCCTTCTTTGTAAAGCCATTTGAAATGGCAGCACCGGGTCAGTGGGTGGACCTTCGTCCAATATATCTGTCAGGTCATCCTGCAGAAAATCCACAAGTGGAGCAGACCACCTCAAGTACTCAGTCACCCTCGACATGAGATGCCTGTACGAGGACTCAGCATGTGCATCAGGCTCAGGCCTGCCAAACTCAACCTCCGGAGGTGTCCAGACCACTGGCGTCATGCGAGACCTGACGTAGGTCTTCCATCTGGCTGTGACCAGACAACAGGTCATCAGGAACCTCAGGAGGTACAAACCCCTCCTCATCTGACCCTTCTTCCACCTCTGAAACTTAATCCAAAGGCTGGAATAAATCTCTGAATGAGGGTACAGATAAAGACTCAAATACAGGCCTCACTGATTTACAGAGAGCCTTCCTCGGAGTTTCCACTGTTCTCCGGGGCAGCTCTGGCAAATTCTCCTCAAAGGGCATCGAGGGTGCCGATGGAATAGGCGTCTACTCCGAGGGAGGCGCCGATGACTTCGACAACGGCTTCGAGGCCGGAGCCCTGAGCGTGTCCTTCGACGGCCTCAGCGCCGACGACTTTCTCAGAGCCTCGAGCAAGTCGCGCCGATGGCGTTTATGCCTTCTTCGCCCCTCGAATCGTCGGTCGAAAGTCCAGCGGATTTCGACTTACGGGGTTTGGAAACCCTACCTACTAACAACTTCTTCCGCTCCCACAAGGCCTTCGACGTCAAAGACTGGCATTCATCGCAGTCATCAGTGGCGTGGCTCTCGCCGAGGCACCAGAGGCAGACGGCATGCGGGTCCGTAAGGGACATCTTGGAACCGCAGTGCCGACACTTCTTGAAGCCCGACTTCGGGGTAGCAGAAGACAAAGACATAGTTCTCAGACAACGATAGAAGAACCGATTCAACAGGAGAACCGAGGCGCGCCGAGATTCCGAAGCGAACACGTTCGTGGAAAAAACGGAACTGAGGCTACGGGCGTCGTGCGTCCTACATATAACATCCGGTGACGTCGATCGTTGGAGGAGGTCCTCGACGCAGGATGCGTACGCCGAAAAAGTTTTCTGAAGCAGCACAGCTGTGGTAATCACTGTCAAAGATGTGGAATACGTCGGAGGACACAATCCCCTCGAAATGTGCTTGTGTGATGCAGACTAAACTGGTTTAAGCATTCTGGAGAACAATAATAAATAACCTTGAAAAAGCAACTATTTCCACCAACAACGATTTACCAACAGAGCCCTTCAGCTTGCATAGATGACCTCTCTGGAAAGTCCCCCAAGAAAATCTATTTAAGATTAAAGTCTTCTTTGTGTTTTTGAAAGACACTAAAAACGTGGATTTTTAAATCTGCCTACCCTCAGCATGGCCGGGTATGGGCGACTTTGAGAAGTTGTCTTTGTTCGCAGTTTAGGTGCTTTGAAGTGGTTGCCACCAAGCCGCTACAAAAAAATTTAAGAAATGCACCCCTCTGACCACTAACTATTCAATATCCTTGACATCTTGACCAACACCAAAACATGTGTGGCAAAAACCACCTCAGGTAACCCAACACATCTGTTTCAGATTTGCATTTCTACTATGATGGTGTTCAAAGAGATTAATATTTTTATATTAGCCCAGTGCAAATATTCATAAAAGACATGACAAAAGTATATGATGCAGTGTTTGCAAGCCATGTTTCATTGCATTTATGCTAAATGTTCCACCGCAGGAAGTGGGAACGCAAACATACATCTTCTGGGTCTCTGTATCCATGACGATTGAAATATATCCCTCAATCAATGAGATGGCAAAGAAGCGGATGGATTCCAGGTCCTGGTTGTTGGAGGCAGGTTCCCGAGAAGAACTGGAAAAAAACAAGCCTGGTCAACAGGGGAAATACAGGTTTTTCCAAGCTTCAACACTTGGTTCATTCAAACAACCCACTTCATGTTTAACAAACCTTCATGTAAAGCAATTTATGACATGTTTTCAGTTCTCAATTGTGGAGACAAACCATTACCCATGTACATGTGTAGGATGCTATCAGCTACAGTCAACACAATCACAGTGGGATGTCATTTTGTCAGTCACCCTTATACATTTTATCACCATATAGCTGTTCCAACATGAAAAGCAAAGGAAACCATAATATATATATATATATATATATATATATATATAGGATTGACATAACTGGTGTATTTGTAAATCAAAGCTTTGCCTGTGGGTCTCCTAGCATAGAACAACATGTTAATTGTTACTCAACTCAATGGTACTCATTTTTAACAAACTTTTAACGCTGCTTCATTGGTCTGCGTTTGTGCAGGTTGTATTTGAAGTGCAGAGTTTTGTATTCGGGAAGATCAGTTCAGGTATTGGCTGGCATTACTAAATGAATGGAGCAGCGATTACTTATTAATATAAGTTAACCAACCCCATTAAGAATAACAATGTGTCATTTTCTGTGTATTTTGTTGGTACACATTTTTGTGGGTCACAAAAGCAACAACACATAAAAGCCACTCAATCAGAAAAGGGGTTTGGAGAAGTAGAAAACGTTAAGTAGCAAGCGTTACAAATGTTTCTGCAGTATCCACCGCTTAGCACGCCATGTCGTATGCCTTTTCGGCCCAAGTGTAGTCTGAGTTTCCCTCAGCAGTCATGCCCTCTACCATGAGCACCACTTCCCTGTTTAGCTAGGCAAAAGAGGGACTGTGCATGGGTAAGTTACAGCAGAGTTGCAAAGGACACAGGGACGTGAAAGCTGCCCACGTGTGGTAGGAACAACTAACTGCACAGTAGAAATAAAACCGATCATACCACTGTGGGAGTGCATCTTTTACCAAAATAATGGAGAAAAAGCCTCAGCTTGTCCGAGACCGCTGCACCTTCCCCCTGCCTAGAACTGCCACAGTCTCTCCTCAAAACTCATGCTTTTCCCACACCAAACCTTTGTTTATTTGCAAGGAAGCAGTCGGGCATATTTCACTACACATGGACTGGTGCTACCTTTGTTCTTACTCCAGATACCAGGAATGATGCACGCCTGGGCGCATTAGAAACTTAAAATGATGAATTGTATGGACTGCACGCCAAACTGCTTGCTCCTATTGTCAAGTTAGTAAATGGGTCAGACTAGGAGGATTGCGTTTAATCACCAAAGACAACAGAATTTTAAAAAGGCACAGGCTTAACATCCAATCTCTTCTAACAAATCCGTAGACAACTATGTGAAATCCTTAAACTAGTGAGCACAGGTGGTTTCATAACAATTTGAGGTCATGACTAACTCACCATTCACTGTTGTGACTGTGAATTTAGGGGTTCCTATAGCTCATTAGACCCTCTCCCCCGCTTACAGAAAGCTATTGCGAAAAGTATAGATCAGTGCATCAGCTTGATGCACGAGTTCAGAAGCATCAAGCCAATGATAGTGTGAATTGTGGATCAATAATGTGCCGAAAGTGACTCGAGAAAAGTGGACCGTACAGCAAAACCACCAGGGGAAAGGACAACCAAATTTGGAACCACCTCCGAGATGGCTACAGATGTGGTAGCCAGTAGATCTGCACAACCACAAAGATTGTCCGGCATGGGGTAAGGACTACACAGACTAGTGTGAGAAGACTGGTCATCGTGGGAGCATACAAAGAGCAAAATGCTACAACATCAAGGTTGTTGCAGCGAGGGATTCAGAAAATAGACCACAAGATGGCCCAACTAGTACTCTGCATTTTCAAATGAAAAGGATATGCATTTCTACTTCTATTGGATGAAGTTGCTGCATATCAAACTAGATCAGTGCACATAGGAACATGTACTGTCCGTGCAATCATTGTCATGAACCCACCTCTGGAAATACTAGTTATTTTTACCAAATTATGTGTAAACGTTCGATAATCAGTAAACCATAAGATGCCCTTGGTGTCTCTCACCGCAATGCAAGTTATTCAGTGCTTGCAATAAGAGCTGATGCCAAATTACTTTGCCTGTTCGTTTACTTCAAAAGCTACAACGTCATTGACAGCTATCCCCTCCCAAACATCTCCCATATACTCGTAAACAAGCCAAAACAATTCATTAAGTTTGACTTCAAGAGTGCCCATCAACAAATCAAACCCCATCCAGAAACAAAGCCACAAACAACTTTTGTCACCCCTAAAGGTTTATTTCAATATACCAAGATGCCCTTGAGCCTTTCGTCCCTGCCGCCCAGTGCCTTGTCAATTTCCCAGTGGTAAATCCAATGTCCTCTACTTTCAGGATGATTAACTAGTCTATGGTGCCACAGAGGAGGCTCACAATTGCTTGCGAGAAAGTCTTTTGCAGGATCCAACAGAGCTACATACAGAGAAATGCCAAATCCAGCAAGGCCAGATTGAATACTGTGAGGAGGCAGCTTTTCTCAAGGAGGGTCCCTGTCAATGTATGCCTTTACTGCTGCCCCACTAGGGAGCCAAATTAACCCATGAACCAGGAAACCCCCTTTAGCGTAAAGCTCATAGAGGAAAGAGAAAAGCACCTTGTATTCAGTCCCAGCCTCGTAGTATAGAAGAGAGACATGGCCTCTATGAAATCACAAGCAGAAAGCATTTCTGCAACAGAAACAATGGAGTAGCCATTTTGTATTCACCAGCAGCTCTGCTGTGGAAAAGCACTTGGAAGGCCCACAAGAATACATTTTACCCAGTTTCCTGTTTAGTGAAAGAAAATAAACAAACAATGGCAGCACAGTCAAAGTAAAATTCAGTAGGGGCGCTGTTGAGCAGCCTAGAAAATGGCTGCTTAAACTTCGAGCTCCGTACCTTCCTGCCTGGATCCGACGATTATCGGGGCTCATCCTCCACATCCCACAACAATACCGCCACGATTCGTTGGCCAACACTCTCCTTGCTGCGGGCCCGAAGTTTGGAGGAAAAACCAAGCTTGGAACTCGTGCGGCGGTCGCCTGGGCCCTTGGCGGCTTGCGTCCTTTGTTCCGGGCCTCCCTGTCGCTGTCTCGCATCACCCCGGCTGGAGGCGCTGCCTTGCTTGTCCCCCGTGCGCCGTCAACCACAGATGCCCTGAGGCGCTTCCTCGCCAAAAAGACCCGTTCTCCTGCTGGTGCCCGCGGAGCTTGGACTTTGCGCCCTCCACCGCCCGCCTGTGGACACTCATCGGGGTGGCCGGTGCTGCGGCTCCGGCGGTGGCTGGGATCGGAGCCGCTCTGCGTGGGCCGCTGTGGATCGGGCGGCCCCTCTGACCGGGTGAGGGGACCCGATGCTGTTGTGCTGCAGCGCTGCACCGTATAATCCTACGGCGTCCCAGCGGGCCTGCTAATGCCGAACGGCGGGGCCTGCTCTCCCCCCTGGCATTCCTGACACCTGAACGGCGGAGTCTGTGGCCGCGGGGCGTGGGCGGTGGCCCCCGCGGCCCTCTACAATCACGGACCAGGGCCCCTCCGAGGAAAGAAAGTGGAAACACTGGGCCATCAACGCACCCCTCTGCTGAGGGGCAGCGGCACTGCCGGAGACCAGCCGCCGCCCTCACATCGCCTTTGGACCTTGGCTTGCTGCGGTGGGGGGTGTTGCCCTCTGGGGGCGCAGTTCTACGCGGACGGACATACGGGTCTGGCCACCCTAAAGGCTATAAGGTGGGTGCTGAAGGCTCTGCTCTGACCCTCTGCTTCATCCTGGTGGGGTCCCTTTCCCACCCCGCTACTTGCAACTTGCCCAACAAACCTGGACACAATCATAGCAACACTGCCTGCATAGCAGCCCCTGGCTCCCCCTCTGATCTCGCTACTCACTTGGCTTGTGGCCGCCATGGACCACCCGCGGGATCCTTCTATTATATTACCTCCTTGGACCCCCTCGGGGCAGCGACCCTCGTGGCCTCCTGTTGGGGTCCCGAACGGGTCTTTCCCGCAGCCCCCTCACCCCTGCGGGCCCCGCATGTCCATGGGCTGAGAAGTCCCGTTGAGGTTCTGGGACTCACGGGGTGTCACTAAAGGCGAAATCACCCAACTCTGTCAATGTGCACGACTGGGATCAGTGTCACCCCTTCAAGTTGCTGACGGCTCCATACCCAGCGAGCCTACGCATAATCTAATGCAACACTAGCCACACTGGTCGCGCCCAACACCCCCAGATCGCTCCGCCCTGGGTCCACAGATTCCTTGATATTTGTGCCCGCTCACAGGCTGCCTATTCCCAACCAGTCGGGCCAAACACCTGTACAACCGAGTTCATTTTTCTACACGCTGTAATCACGAACCCGGGCCTCCTAATTCACGAGCCCCACCAAACCTGGCAGACTGGGAGCTGCTCCTTACCACAATAATGCCCAACAGAGTGCGGGGTACCAGCAAAGTCGGTGTCATGGACAAGTTCACCAAAACGGCGCCCAGAGCGGACCAAGCATCCTCCTCCACACTGCAGGATGAGGGGGATACCCTTCCGGACCCCCCTCAGCCCGACTTGTCTATAATGATGGAATCCATGGCCAAAAACTTTGCATTGTTCCATGAAAAGCTGGACGATATTAATGTGAATATTGCCTCCTTAAGAGCCAAGCTCGACCAACATGGGGCCAGGATCGCCGAGAGCAAAGAATAGGGACTAATGAGGACAATGTCCACACCCTGCAAAACACAGTCACAGAGCTCGTCCGCAACATGAAGCAGGTCAAGGCCAAGTGCGATGACCTCGAGTCTAGGTCGCGAAGAAATAACATTCGCATTGTGGGAGTACCCGAATCTGCGTTGAAGGGGCGGATGGAACTTGCGGTCGAACTCCTCAAAGACCGTCTAGACATTCCTGAACTGTCACCATTTTTCACGGTAGAAAGAGCGCACCGCTCCCCGACGCCCCGGCCTAAGCCTGGAGACTTCCCCAGGCCAATCATCGCAAAACTGTTAAGCTACAAAGACAGAGACCTAATACTTCGCCTGGCCAGGGAGAAAGGGGAACTGAGGCTAGACTCACAAATCATTAGCATCTTCCCCGACTTCTCAGTAGGGGTGCAGATGCGACGCCAATTCGGAGGTGTGAAAAAAATGCTAAGAGACAGAAAAATTGAATACGCGATGCTCTTCCCTGCCCGCCTCAAATTCACTTACCCTAACAAACTGTACTTTTTCACGGTCCCGGATGAGGCAGTTAAATTCATCGAGGCACAAATCCCACTGGCGGATCCCCCGGAGGATCCAATGGATGATCATTAAGATCCGGGATCCCAAGCCTTGACAGTAGTCTATACAAGCCGTGGCCAATTTATAGACTGCTCTCCGGTGGATCAACTTGTTTCCCCTTTCCTGCACGATCCTGGGCCTAATACAGCCCCTGCATCAACATCTCAGGAGTGCTGCCTGCAGAAGGGATACTTCCCCATTTGGCCTGTTCACAACAACATTAACTGGGCCTGAACCTTGAAAACTTAGTCTCGCTGTTCGAGGCCGGCTTACGGCACTATTTGTTTTGATCTCGCTACCTAATAATATGTTTGCTTCATTGTAACCCAAGTTCACCAGCCGTTTTGAAGATTTATCATCATAATATGCATTAATACGCTGGGTCAGATGGCAGCGGCAGCCCCCACTGCAGATGCAATGCCTCTTAAGGCAGAGTGTTCATGTTTCAGCCCCTGTTGGGTTATGGGTCAAGCTTGGCCAAGTTGGGGAGGGCACGGGGTTGGTCACTCTGAGGGTGGGTATCATCACACTGCTAGTTTGGAAGGGGCGGTGAGGGTGATGAAGTTGGGGAATGTGTCACGAATATCGGCAGAAAGGTTACGACTGGCCTTGATGAGAGGCGCGCGTGCGCCACCTCTACACATGATTGCAGTCAGAGATGGGTCCTTTGTTTGGGATGTTCCATGAATTGTCACCATGGCTATTAAAGTGTTGACATGGAATGTTCGTGGTTTAACAAACTTCACTAAGTCCCGTAGGATTACTGCATATACACAAAGACATGGGATTAAGGTACTTCTATTGCAGGAAACTCATGCACTGAAACTCCTATCATCAAACCTGGCGCAGACCTGGGGCCCCAACAGATTCTATACTCACTCTACTCAGTCCAGGGGAGTCTTGACTCTTATTCACAAATCGGTTAAATTCACGCTCCACATCGACACAGATGGCAGATATGTGATCCTTCACTGCACTCTGGATAATGAGGAATGCTTGATAGCCAACTCATATGGTCCCAACACTGATTCCCCGGAATTCATAGATGCAGTAACTGATATCCTGGCTAGATATGTAGAAGTTCCTATTATATGGGGGGGGGCGGGATATGAATCTTATACTCGACAATGTCCTGGATAGAACAAGCACCTCACGCAGGGTCACCTCCCGTGCTGCCAGACAACTTCGTAATCACATGGATACCCTAAACCTACACGATTATGGAGAACGCTCCATCCCCAGAAAAGAGACTAAACCTTCCACTCAACAGCACACAATAGTTCTTCAAGAATTGATATGTTTCTACTGTCGTGGTGCCAGGTAGGCAAGGTGACGAGTGTTGAGATTCTACCATGTACGCTCTCAGATCATTCTCCTGTATTGCTACAAATTCAGCTGGGTAGGGCCCTCTCCGCTCGACCCCCTTGGTGCTTTAAATCTAATGCGCTATCTGATATGGTCTTTAAAGCTGAGATCCTGTCTGATATAAACGCCTTTTTTTGAAAATAACAATACACAGGACACCACTGAGGGGACCCGCTGGGAGGCATTTAAGGTATATATCAGGGGGATGTGTATCTCACGGAAGGCCGGGGTTCTCAAGTCCATAAGGCAAGCCCTAAATAATTCTGAAGCGAAGCTTAAAGCACTGGAACGGGAACATCCTTCTGCACCAGCCCCGAAGACCCTTGCAAAAACCAGAGCGGAACTGGAAGTATTTGAATCTCATGCCCTGAGCGAGGTGCGGTACTTTGCTCGCCCTGTAGCCGCCCGCCGGTATGGTGAGGGAGACAGACCCGGGAGGACCCTGGCTAAACTAGTACGGGCAGAGAGGGGCAGAACCCGGATAGATAGCATTCTTGATGAACAGGGCTCACGACACTGGTCTGACTAAACCATCATTGACACCTTCGCTAGCTTTTATGCCACTCTATATGGCTCTCAGCCGGAGCACACTGCCAAAGACTTGGATGACCTATTAGAAAGCATCCCTAAGAGTCTCATCTCCCAAAGCACTAAGGATCAACTAGATGCCCCATTCACCCTAGATGAGATAGTCCAGGTAATCTCTGACCTCCCCAAGAATAAGGCCCCCGGTCCGGACAGATTCACATCTGAGTATTACCAGGAGCATGTTGCCATTCTGGCTCCCATTCTTTACGGGGTCTGGGCCGAATCACTACGGTTAACCACTCTCCCTCCCTCCTTGAGAGAAGCCCTGATCACCGTCCTCCCCAAACCGGACAAGCCCCCAGACTAATGCGGTTCCTATAGGCCCTTATCAACACAGACACGAAGATTTTTGCTAAAATAATAGCGAACAGGTTCCTTCCATTCATGCCCCACCTAGTCCATGCAGACCAAAACGGATTTGTTCCCGGACGCTCTACAGCACTTATTATCCGCCGTATATTCAATGTGATGGCCAGAATTGACCCAGACGCGGACGCAGTAGCAGTCACACTAGATGCCCAAAAGGCGTTTGACATGGTCTCATGGCAATACCTGTGGGCCGTGCTGGAGAAAATGGGTGTTGGTCCAAATATGATCGCCTACATAAAACTCCTGTATACAGGAACTATGGCCAGGGTGCTGGTCAACTCCAATGTCTCCTCTCCCTTCGCGCTACATGGGAACCCGCCAGGGATGTCCGTTCTCCCCTACCCTTTTTGCGCTCGCCATGGAGCCCATGGTGGACCATGTTAGGAATAGACACACCCGTAAAGGTATTTGTCTACGGGACGCACCGGAAATCATCTCACTGTATGCTGATGATGTGCTTCTATACGTTAGAAACCCCTCCACATATCTAGACCCAATCATCCGAGACATAACTAAAATTGGCACATACTCTGGCTTCACCATCAACTATTCTAAATCAGAAATATTCCCTCTCACCGGGGCAACCCTACAACCATCATGTGAATTCCCCCTACGCTGGTCCCCAGGTGGTATCAGATACCTCGGCGTACAAGTATCATTAACCAGAGCCTCTTTACTGGCGGAGAACTATGAGACTACGGCACAGCTCATTGAGTCCAGAATGCTCAAATGGCGCAATCTTCCACTGTCCCTTGCGGGCAGGCTATCCCTAATAAAAATGATTGCAGTTCCTAAACTCCTCTACATTTTTGCTAATGTCCCAGTGTGGCCCGGGAAACACTATTTCAAGAGGCTCCACTCGGCGTGTGCCCAATTTCTCTGGCATTTTGGAGCTGTCCGCAAGAAGTGGCAACATATGACCTTACCCTATGAAAAAGGTGGTTTCGCAGCCCCTGACCTTACACTGTAATGGATGGCGGCACAGGCCCAACATGCCACACACTGGTACGCACACCTGAATCCGCCCCCACATGTCAAATTAGAGAAACTGGCGGGCGATGGGAATAACATCATGACCTTAGTATTACACTGTACGTTCCAGACGGATGCCCCGGCGGATCCCGTGGCCACCACGATTAGAGCGTGGAATAGCATTCTGGATTCAAAACAAGAGTATCGCCCGTACTACAAATGGCTTCCCATATGGCAATTCCCTGGGCTCCCCCACACACGACCAGCACTTCGTCCGACACTGGGCAAACCTGGGCTACCGTGCACTAACTGACCTATATTCCGATGGTAAATTTATTACTCCTCTAACATGGCGGCCTGAACACTCCAACTCACCGCTGGAGCTACTACAATACTTCAGGCTAAGAGCGGCAGTTCGTGAAATGTGGCCCTCCTACCCAGATGAGCCCCCAGACTCACCTGAGCTCCAATACATTTCAAATTCCGAGGGAGGTAGGGGAATTATATCCTCCCTGTACAAAATGCAGCTGGGAAACCTAGAGGATGTATACCCAAAGCCACAGGAAGCTTGGGCCAAAGAGCTAGAAAGGCAAATTACTGATGAGATGTGGAACAAAATGTGTGCACACACGCGCAAGGTCTCTGAGCGCTAGATTCCGCTGCATACAATACAAACTCCTTAACAGACTGTTTTACACACCGCTCTGAATTGCGAAATTTTCTCACACCCCGACCTACACATGCCTGAAATGTACATCTGAAGAAGCAGATCATATACATATGTTTTGGTCCTGTGCTACGCTGGGTACGTTTTGGCTGGAAGTGACGAAGGCGCTCTCAGAGATAGTTGGGACCCCGCTGGACCTTGACCCATTGGCCTGGTTTGGGGTCTGGGCTGGGGACGGTGCAAAAAAAAAAGTCAAAATTCTTAAATGTGAGCACTATTGTTGCCAAAAGATGTATATTACAATGCTGGAAGCGGTGATCCCCACCAACTCTGAAGATGTGGCTGAAAGCCCTTAGTTGGGTGCAAGCATGTGAAGAATAGTATATTGGCTCATTACCCATTCCATCTCGCCCCAAGAATGTGTGGACTGAATTCTGTAGCTATCTAAACCGCAGAGACGAGGTGGAGTGGCGCGCCACCCCCCTGCCGGAGCCGCCCGACTCTTCATAAGAACTGAACACTTCATGATCACCCATGCCATGATGCTTCCCCCCATTCTGTGCTGCTTGTAATTGATCATGATGTAATGTCTAAATGCAATTTATGATTCCTGTCTCGCTCTGCGTAAAACGTACTGCACCTGTCCTAACCTTCTGCCAATAAAAAAAAGTTTTAAAAAAATGTAAAATTCTGTTAAAAGCCCACGCAACAGGAATTCTTTGCATAAATGTCCCCCTCTTCCGAGGATTTCTCTTCTGTCAGTCCGATGTTCACACTCTCACCCTTCTCTTCTCCACTTTACTCTAGTCTCCCCTTGCTACTCTACCCTCCTCTTCGCACTCCTTTCCCCTATTAATACTCTACTCTCCAATCTCCCATCTACTCGCATATAACTCTTTCACTCGCTCAATCCCTCTTCTTACTTTCAATCAATAACTACCTAATGCTGTCTTCCTAGCTACTCTCTCATGGTCTACCAAACACTCACTGGTTCACAACCATTCTCTCTCAAGTTGGTATCACTCTCTCTCACTACCAGCACCTCAGCTGCAAAAAGCTCCAAGTCATTCTCTGCAACGTGTCACACCAACGTCTTTCCTCCACCTCCAGTCCACTTGACCTCAACCGAACACCAATAACTTGTTCGGAAGTTATGGGGGTTTTATAGTCCAGTCTTCCCTTTGCACTCCTTTCCTTCCCCTTCCATTGATTATGTCTGTCATCTGATATCACGGCCAATCTGGTCTGGCTTGTCCTCCCAGGGTTGGGGTACAACACCTGAGGTGATTAAATTCCTTTTTAACACGGACCCATTTCCACGCAAATCGGTAGAATTAATCTCTCTGGTGCTGGGCAAGGTTGTTTGGCTGCAATTGCCAAGGTACAGCGAGTCCTTGGTTGTCTGGCAGGGCCATTCGATTTGCTTTGTTGTTCTAGAATCACTTGCAAGGCAGGGTATCCCCTTCTGTCGAACCCAGCTGCTGCATGGCCTTCTGGGACTGGCAGTCCTGCACTTAAACAGAGAATTCTGGCAAGAATAGGGTTCGGTGATAACACTCTCCACGGGCATGGCAGATATACAGGGGCAGGTGCTGGGGCCCTCCCAACTTACTCAACTCACTTCTAGGGCAGGAGTGGCTCTAGTGAAAACCTCGTTAGGCCTCCCTCACCAGGTTGAGAGGAGCCACAGTCCCCCCCGCCCCACCCCAGACAGCTTCCAGTACCAGACCCATTTGCAGAAGACAAATGGACGGAGCCCCAAGACCAATATTCTGTGACACAGAAGAAGCAGTAGTAGTCGAGAGGGCTAAAGGGATCAGCCACAAGTGGAAGACGATTCACCCACAAGTCCATCCCACTCCCTATCCGTCCACAACTAGAGAGATGAAAGATTGCAGAGAAAGGAATTAGCATGGAAGAAAGCCCAGAACTACTTTATCGCCCTTCTTATCTAAGAAGCCAACAGTGAGACCAGAGGATAAGAGAAGGTAAAAGAAAGAGCAATAATGGGCGAAGGCACAGGATGTCCTCATTGCTAAGCTCATCCAAGCTGTTGACAAGCAGCAGGCTATAAACCAGAGACTTGCATTTTGGGAGAACACTTGGCTGCCTGACTGACCAGTACCCTCCCAACGTAAGGTCGCCACAATAGTACCATAGAAATTTAGAGGTCTGTTACACAGGAAGACACCAAGCATCTATCTAGGATGCAAAGGAGTCGTCATCATGGGGATGTTTTTGCAGCGAGTTGGGTCATGAAACTAGCGCATGCCCGATCACCGATCAGAGCTTCCCAGGCAAAGAAAGAAACTCTAAATCATGCCGGCAGGGCACAAGGGCTTTCAGATATCTCATGCTCCATCCTAGCTCAGGAAGAAAAGTGGTGGCATTATCAAAAGAACACCAGACGGAAGACCAACAATGTACAGGTTTGTGAGAGACTCACAGACTCTAGAGACCCTAAGCATTGCGAAACACCTTCAGAGAATCCATAGAGTCAAATGTCTGGGAGAGATCCACAGAGAACCTAAAAGGCCTGGCCAGACAACAGGCCGAAGCCTGGCTCAAAAGAAAGATAAGGCATGAATCATGGAGAAAGCAGATGTCAAGGCCACAGACCACCCAGGTGATCCTCGCTCACTTCTTCACCCCCGGGGTCAGGATTCAAGAGCGATGGCCTTTCCCTGGCCACCTGAGAAGAGGATCCGGGGGGAGTAGGAGTGAGGACACCCTTAGGTTTCTCACACCGTTTAATCAATGACTGACATATAAAAACCAGATGTCTCAGCTCACCACTGCACTCTTGAACCCTGGAGAGTTTCTACAGGATTTGGAAGCCTGTTTCACATCCTTATAGTATTTGGGCCTCGAATATGTCACTGGTGACAGTCTACAGTACTCGGGCACTCAACATACTCAACATAAATACCTATTCACCTGAATTTCTGGTTCACCCCATATCTGAAAGCATTCCGTGCAAATAAACAAGAGGCAGAAACCACCTGGAGGAACTACCCCTCTGAAACTAACAAAGACCTCTTCACTCCCCTTGTGAAGACTTACAAACAAGCAATACTCCTTGCTAAAAGTTCGACTTACAACACAAGAATAGTCAAAGTCAACTGTAGCACCAGGGAGCTCTTTGCTATTCTTCATGAGCTAGTATCGCCTGTACCTCTGGAAACCATCTGCACCAAAGAAAGCACTTGGTGCTCAAACATTAAAAATGCCATACTTGGCACAATTACTCTGCTCCAAAATAAGATGGCAGTGAAGAGAAATACACTGATCAGTGATGCCCTGGAGCAGGGGTCTCCAACCTTTATGTTAGCTAGAGCTACTTGTAGTGGAGGCCAACAGTGGAGAGCTACTAGCGGTCGATATCGGGGAGGGGATATTTATAAACCTCTGAATTTTTACCAATATTTTTTTGGCCCAATTATTTCTCCTCTGTAAACAGATGGAATAAAATATGCCTTCACGATTATATTAAGAACTTCAAAAACCTCTTTGTTGCATTATTATTTATTTGTAGCTGTCTCAAAAAGACAGATATTTGTTGGACTACCACACAAATATCCTGTAATTTTTGTGCCCTTCCTTTGCATTTTATGCAGGCTTTCTACATGGTAGGCACACTATCGTTTTCCAAATGTGCATTTCACACTTCCATAAAAAAAAAAAAAATAATAATTTCCAAATTGAAAAATGCTGCTTTCGTTCACTAGTTTTCATTGAAATGTTTTTTTTGTCAGACACCACACCTACTGTTATATGTGCCCCTCTGTGTTTTAGCACAGGTTATATTTATAAAGATGTTATATGCTTGTCAAACTGGTTAATCACAAATAAATGCTTCTGTTCTGCTGACAGCAGTTTTTAGGAAATTAAACTGTGGGTTCATGGGTGCCAACTTTTGATTTTCACTACAGGGGCAGAAATATC
Source organism: Ambystoma mexicanum (assembly GCF_040938575.1). Lineage (NCBI taxonomy): Eukaryota > Metazoa > Chordata > Amphibia > Caudata > Ambystomatidae > Ambystoma > Ambystoma mexicanum. The sequence continues at coordinate 1,298,735,346 of NC_090932.1, forward strand.
CCCACCTCCATCCTGAATATAAGCAAGCGACCAGCCCAACCCATACCCTGGCCAAACGCATTTTATAGCACTTTTTCTATGATTCCAGTGCTATGCGAACAACACTCATTTTCAGGCTAACCTGAGCCACCTCTTCTCCCTCCCTCATCTCTGACTGCCTGTCCGCCACCCAGGAGTGGTGTGCTGCCAATGATCTCTGCCTTAATGCCAGTAAGACCGAGATTCTCCTCATTGGAACACCTGCTCCCTCCTTTCCGGTCACTCTCTGGCCGGCCTCCCTTGTCCCTCCTCCTGCTACCACCTGTGAGGCTAAAAACCTTGGGGTCATCTTAGACTCCACACTCTCCTTTTCTCCTCACATCTGACATCTCTAAGAAGTCATACTACCAGCTGCACCTCTCCTCAGAGGCATTCTTCATTTCCTCTCCTTCCTCCAGGTGCTCAATGTCTCCAGAGCTCCGGTTCTCTCTAGGCTGGACTATTGCAACAGCCTCTTCTAAATCTGCCTGCTTCTACTCTCCGCCCTCTGCAACTCATCCAGAACAGGACTGCGAGACTTTTCCTTGGCCTCAAGCCCAGGGATCGTATCTCTCCAGGACTGAAATCTCTGCACTGGCTCCCAGTGGCTGCGAGGATTAAGTTCAAAACCCTCTGTATGGTCCACAAGGCCTTCTGGAGCCTGGGGCCTCAATACCTTCAGCTCTCTTTTCCAAAATATCTTCCTTCTCAAGCTCTTCGCTCATCCGCCTCCAACTCCCTCAGGGTCAGTCACTTCTCCAAGCAACGATTTGGTGGTAGATCTCTTTCCTCGGCTGGGGCCTCCCTCTGGAACAGCCTCCCTGTCTCCCTGAAACTTGAGGAGAATAATCCCTGGTTCCAGAAGCACCTCAAAACCTTTATCTTTGCGTCTGTCTTTTCTCCTTCTCACCCCTGCTGACTTCATGGCCGATACTGAAACTGCACTGGTCACCTGCACTGGTCACCTGGCAACCCCCCCCTGCTCTCAAACCCAGCCCCCCTCAGTCGCACACCTGCACTGCCTTCCTTTCCTGGCAACCCCCCGCACTTAGGGACTGTTATGTACCCCTACAGTCCCACCACTAGCACTTGACACCTGATGTCTGCACTATCCTTGCACTTGCCACCAGCTGGCCGGACGCTACAGATTGTTATTTATTATCCCCATGTACTGCACTATCCCCTTCCTCTCGCCCCCGCACTTTCCTCCTTCCCCCTTCCCATGCACTTGCGCGATCTCAATGACACCTGGCCTAGTAGGATCATTGTCTGTCTTCTCTCTGTTCCCCCTACCTTGCCTCATCGCGCCTTGAAACACTTAGGATATGATACAGCATTTCGTTTTGAATATATAACATCATATATAACATCTCAGCATCGGTCTGTCAACCTGCTGAGCTACCCTGGTAGGCTTCTACTGTACAGCGTGTCTATGGATCGCTTAATGTACTAAAAGTGGGTGTACCCGTGTCATGGAAGTGATTTAAAGTGGAAATGTATGGTGTGGAGTTTGGAAAGAAGCCGCATGAAAGAAATTGCACCATTTTTTAAAATATTATTTTGAACATTTCCAGGCGAGCAGCAGTGCTACTGTGATATTTTCATTGCATGGTCACAATGATCCTGATCCTGCCCCAACCCCTCTGACATCTCTGGCAAACAAGAGCAGCTTGCTTAAGCAAGAAGACACAGGTGGGAGGGCCCAGAACAGGACCAGGACAGTGGGCTGGCAGAGGCTATAAACAAGAAGGAGTCCTGCCTGTAGGGATACTATTTGGTTGCACATCAATTCACAGTGCAAATTTAATTACATAAACGGCACACTGGCAGCATATTAGTTACTGACAGATTGTGCAAGGCTGTGTCAAAAAAGAGTGAGTTACAATTTGTTTTACTGGTAGTGAACACATTCATTATTAAAAACAAACAACAGAATAGAAACATTCTCTGTCTGACTGTACAACAGAACCCAAGGGGGTTCATAAAACAGGAAACAGGTTATCTCATAATACACAGAGAGGTACATATATCAGTAAAGTTCCAATAGACTGTATATTTTGTACATGCTGGGCCGAGTTACCCAAGTACATGAATACTCAAACCAGACATGTATCAGCATTACTTCATGCTCAGTGTACATGTGGCAATGAAATCACAACAGTGTTAATTATTCACACTTGCTTGCTTAAGCAAGGCAGTGTCGGGGGCGCACAAGGCCAACTCTGGTACTACAGGCGGCCTGCAGAAGCAGAACGTGATATTGACATCTGTCAGGGAAATTTCAAACAGCTCCATATGGCACAGCAGCCAAGCTCCCCGCCCGCAATTGGGAGACCAGGGTTCGGATCCTGATCATGGAAAATAACCGCAAAAACACAGCATTGAATAATTTAATTTAAAAGGCGTTTCTTTTTCAGTATTTCCAGCGCGGGCGACTGAAGAGGCTCAGGCGAGCTACTAGTCGCCCGCGATCGACCGTTTGGCAACCTCTGCCCTATAGTACTTTGCACCTCTGCCCTATAGTACTTTGCACCTAAGCCCCCAGCCTTGCCCTTAAACTCTCAACATTTAACTTTAAACCAGTCTCCGAGATGGCGGTCACCCAGGTTATCAAAGGTCTTAAACCTTCAAGATGTCAAGGAGATGCCTGCCCGGCCACAGTCATCGGGAACTGCGCTGAAGCACTTACCCTCTTCACCTCCACCCATATCAACTTCTCGCTCACTTCTGGGTCAGTACGGTCCAACCTAAAAGACACTTGTGTTCTACCGCTACTAAATAAAACTACCCTAGACCCAGCCATCCCTACTAACTACCGCCCAATCACCAATGTCCCATTGCTCCCTAAAATTCTAGACCGTGCAGCTTACCTCCAGATCCAGTCGCACCTCGAATTTCGTCCAGGCCATGGTACCAAAACGGCACTTCTAGACTTTAAAAAATAACAACTGGACAAATAAAAGACACTGGCCAGATTGCCCTCCTCTTCCCGACTGGTCAGCAGCATTTGATCTTATGGCCCACCAAATCCTATTCCAACATCTTGAATCCGCTGAGCATTTCTCGACTGAAGCCACTACCTGGATCACATCCTTCCTCTCCAATAGATACATGAGTGTTTTCGCGCAAACTCTTCTAAGCAAACTAGATGGTTCCTACAAATCCTTTGTCATCGACAGCCTGACCATCCCAGTGTCAAAGGAAGTCAAGGCGCTAGGTGTCTACTTAGACTTCACCTTGTCCCTAATGAGACAGACCAATGCCATTGCTTCATCAGAGGCACACTCTACCAAGTTAATCAATGCTTGCAAACCCTTTCTTTCCACAGACAGTGACCTCACCATTGGCGTGCGCTCATCTGATCGAGACTGGACAGCCCTATTTGCAGGGACCTCCTCTCGAAACATCGGCAAGTTACAATTGTTAAAGAACAATGCACTTGGGGTGGCCTTGAACATTCCTAAACAGGGGTGTAGCTAGGTCTGGAAAAGACCCGGGGCTATACTACTGTCGAAACTGTCGGGAAAGTCGGGACTGGGGGCTAGCTAGCCTTTTGGTTGTAGCTCCTGAGATTCTATCTGGGGCTACAATCAAAAGACCAGGAGCTATAACTCCCTTAGCCCCCCTAGCAATGCCTCTGTTCCTAAATGAGAGCACATCTCTGCCGCTAGAAGAACTGTGTGTTGGCTGCCAGTTCGTGAGCGCATTATCTTTAAAACGCTCGCCATCACGCATAAACGCCTCTCAAACTCAACCCCAAAATACCACTCAGTAAAGTAAACTCGGCGAACCCACTTGCCCTTCGAGTACTCATTGTCACACCACACCAAGATTCAGACTAAAAAGACTGGGGGGGGCTGAGCTTCCCAGTCAAATCTTTCAAGAACTGGAATGCCTTACCTATGCCCTTAAGATCAGGAACAATCATTTGGGGTCTTCCGCAAGCATCTCAAGAATTTACTGTTGAATCAGGATTCGACCATTGCAGATCTCTGTTCCTAATGAAACAAACATTGTACCAAAATACACTTCTTGTTGTCATATGTGGTTGTAGGTTAACGAAACGGAGTCATTGTAAGAAACTACCAATACGTAATGTCCTATGCTGATGCCTACGGGTTTACTCTGCTTTATGAATGAAATAAAAAAAATACCTGTAAATGTGTATATCACTCAACACTTTGCTTTGCTTTATACCAAGGACAGATTTTCCGTATGCACGGTGGGCTTTCATTTAGTGCATGCTTGCGGATTGACAAACTACTTTTACTGTCCCATATTTCCATTGAGCAAGTCGGGAGTAACTTTTTCGAATCGCCCAACACCACAAGTTGTTTTTTCTAAGCCCTCCCCAGAAGACACATTAACAATATCTCTCCATCACAACTCAACTCGCATCTGAACAAGCACGTACAACAGTATATGCAAGCAAACAAAGAATAGCATGCAGCTATACATCGTCACAAACACATGGACAAGCTAAAACCCAAAGTCTTCAAAGCAACATAGAAGGCCTAAAACAAAGAATTCAGCAACCCATAAGAACAATGCATACAATCGAATCCAGCAACGTTGAGCAGAAATACTGTCAGGCACGTTTCTTATATACTCCTGCCATCTAGTGGTTGGATTGGTAGAGTAGGACATTCTCTGCTTTGAGATCATCATGTGATGAAGATCACAATTCCTATTATCTTTAGATCACCTACAATGAAATGTGTCAATTCATCTTTACGTAGACGGCTGGTTGCCATGACATTTTGTAAAATAAATACATCTACACAATCCATGATAAGCAGTTTATTCTTTAGTAGCATGAGTCGGTCAAAGATATCCTGGTTCAGAATTTTTCTTACTGTTTTAGCTCAGGAAGAGACACATTCCTTTAATGAGGCTTTATTTCGGAAAGTAAATGCCATAAAACACGCAACCAGTGTACAAACACTTAATACAATCAATAAAATAAATATACATGTCAACAAGACAAATTACCATCAGTTAACAAAAAAAGTAAAAATGTGTAATACTTGTGCAACAGTAACACTTTACAAAATGTTATACCACTTGCGCGGTAGAATCCAATAAAATGTTCCTGGAGGGAGCATAACTCTGGGGCAGCGCCTTTGTCTTGGAAGCAAGAAAACAGAGCAGCACAGGTGCTAATACCGGTTCTGCACTGGTTTCTGGTGTTAAGCGCTTAATATCATACAAAAAAATGAATACCACATGCCATTAAAGCATCCAAAGGCTCAATATCTAAATAACCAAAGCATCCAGTTATGTTAATCATTACAAAGGAAAACAAATTGAAGATTTTGAAAAGTAGATCGTAAATGCCTGTATTACTTAACAGTAATCTTCACTACCCCTAGTCCTACTCTTCCTCGTCCCCATACTAATCAATGAGGTGACCCACCTCCCACAGGACCCCTTTATCCATCTTTACACTCTTTAAGCACCTCCTTTTCCTGCTTCCGGGCATAACAGCCTGCCACCACAGTAACTAGCAACTGCCTGAAAGGCCCATTCGAGAGTGGGGGAGGTTGAGACAGGAAAGCCGTACTGGGACGAGGTAGAGTAAGAGTAATGAAGATTACCAGTAAGTAATCCAGGCATTACCTCTATGTCCCTCTTCCTCAACCTAGTACTAATCAGTGAGGCATGCCAACTCCAGAGAGAAAGGGCTGAGAACAAACACCACAGACCAGATGGTGATATGCAACCCAGCCAACATCAATTTATTGAAGAACACAGTCCAAGACAGCTGTAGCAACAATCATAACAGAAGCACCACACTCAAAACCCCAGTCTCGATAGCCCCAGCCTCTCTCCAGTGAAGGTTAAGGCGGTATAGGCAAACAAACATGTTGGGATCAGCTCAAGTGGCAGCCCGGCAAATGTCCTGTATAGCAACACCATGCAACTCTGCCCAAGAAGAGGCCATACACGCGTGGACCTGCCCTGCACCCCAGCTGGGAGGGGGGGAGGGGGGCGCACCCATAGAGGAATAAGCCAAGGAGATGGCAACCACCTACTGATCGTGTGCACAGATGCATTCACAACAGGGCAGGGGCCACCGAAGGGGACAAATAGGCTGGAATAGGAACAAAAGACCTTACTGTGTTCCAAATAAACCCAGGACAGCCCTCCTGACATTCAATGTAGCCCAGCAATCCTCCTCCGGCAAAGGAAGGACAATCCCCTGAGAGATGTGAAATTTGGATGCCACTTTGGGGAGGAAGGAGGGGTGACATTAAAGAAACAAAGCATCATGGGAAACACCAGGTAGGGGGCCTCGCAGGAGAGGGCACCAATCTCACCTAGCCATTGGGCCGACGTGATAGGCACCAAGAAGACCGTTTTGAGGGTCACGATTTTTTAAATGAACTTACCCTGATGGCACAAACGGGAGGACTGCAGTGGCCACATGGCCAAAAGGATATCCCAAGGGGGCAACCCAGAAGCAGAGAAGGGCCTGGCCAGCGAGAACCTCTTCAGCAGCCTCCCAACAGGCCTGAGCAAGGAGCGCTCTGCAACCTCAGGACCCCCAAAGGAGCAGATGGCAGCCCACTGCGCACAAAGGGTGCAAAGGGTGGAGACAGAGGGCCCCATGTTGAACCCCTCCTAGAGAATCTGCAGAACACGAGCCCCAGAACTCAAGGGAGAGGATCAGCCCTGCACTAGACACCAGGACATGAAGTGCTTCCAGTGAGGTTCATAAACCGTTAAGGTGGAAGGATGCCTGTCCCGCTGAATGAAGGAAGCTACCTCCTCCGAAATACCCACAGATTCTTTGAACCACACAACCCCTACTCCCCCAGAACCCAGGGGAGAGCACCGGATTTAGTTCCTCAGAGAGGGGAAGCATGGGAGAGACTGCCAGGTCCAGCAGGAGAGGCAACCAATATCTGCAGGGCTAAAGAGGAACAACCAGAATGATCACTGACGAAGAATCCTGAGCAGGACCTTCTGGATGAGGCGAAGGGGATGCGTACAGAAGCCCCTATGGCCATGGGGTGGACATGGCATCCAGCCCCCATGGCCCTGGGAAAGAGCTTGAAGAAGAAACTAGGAACCTTAGCATTCAGGGGAGAGACAAACTGGTCCAGAACTGGAGAACCCAGCACCCTGCAGATCAGCCAGAAGGCCACCTCCCACATTCCCCAATCCTCTGAAGGAAATATCCTGCTGAGGCGTACCGCCACTGAGTTGTCCCGACCCCTGATGTGACACACCGACAAAGCCAAAAGGTGAGCCTCTGCCCAGGCGCCCAGCTGTAGAGCCAGAGGCACCACTGACTGAAAGCAGGAGCTCCCCTGGCCGTTGACAGTCCACTGTGGCAGTATTGTCCGATTGCAACAAGACATACTTGCCCCTGAGCACAGGGGCAAAAGCCTGCAGAGCGCTGAAGGCCGGCACTAGCTCCCTTCATTTGGAAGACTTGGCTGCTTCCTGACTGAACCACAGCTCCTGGTGGGTCTGACCCAAGACCACCGCCCCCAAACACAACAGGCTGGCGTCTGTGACAATGACTGGAGAGGGCTGACAGAAGGGAAACCCCTGCAAGAGGTTGGGTAGGAGGAGCCACCATCAAAGCTGTTCCCGGATGGATGTATCCACTGGAATCTGGGCTTCTAAATCCAGAGAGGATGCCTTCCAGAACCTGTGGATGTTTAACAGCAGGCGACTCCGATGAAGCCTAGCCAGAGGACAAGAAAAACACAGGACACAATGAACCCCTGGACCGGTAAGAAGTGCCTGGCAGGTGCCACCTCTAGGGAAAGAAGAAGTTCCATACAGTCCTGCCCCTGGAGAGCCTTGGCAAGAGGAAGCAGAACCTGACCTTTCGCTGTCCAGAACCTGGCCTCGATAAACTGAAGGTCATGAGAGGCCCGCAGCCGAGATTTCGATCAGATGATCAGGAAGCGCATGGATCGCAGGTGGGCGCATGTGGACTCCACATTGTGAAGCAGAAGACCCCCTGACTAGGCCTTGAGGAGCAAGTCATCAAAGTACAGAAATACCTGGATCCCTTGGAGGTGAAGAGCAGCCACAGCCGGCCCAAAGACCTTGGTGCAGATTTGAAGCCAAAGGGCAGGGGCCGGAACTGGAAGTGGTCTCTGCCGACGGCAAACCACAGGAACTTCTGATGGGATGACCAGATGGGGATTGTAAGGAAGGCATGATATCAAAGCAAGACAGACACAACTAATCACAGTTCATGGGTGTTATTAAACTGTAAAAATGGGTGTGATAAACGGCTAATCTAAATCTAAGATGGGAGCAAGCTATGAGCATCAAATAATAATAATACAGTCCTAGTAGAGTCTAGTCAAATAAAAATGGCCTATACTATAAAACATATTGCCACTCCTTACCGCTATGCTACAAAATAGCGTGGGATAGTAGTAAAAAAAAAAAAGAAGTGTTCACAAAATGATAAGTCAGGATGTTATGGCAAGGGTCTCCCTTCCCCCACGTTTTTTTTTAGCACAGGAAAAGGCGGGACTCTTGAGCACAGCACACTCCTGGGCTTCTCTGGCAAGAGTTTACAGTTCCTTTTCTCTATATCAGGGCCTTCTGAGCCTAAGTCGCTTCTCGTGCAAAGTATCTTGCTTCAGAAGGCTTGATATGCCAAAAACAAAAGTTCCTTCTGCTAATCTTCACATCGGGGGATTACCCTTCACCTTTGGATCCCCCTCAGCCAGGCTCCGATCCTTCTTTCAGCGTCAGCCTCCCAAAGCACTTGCCAATTTAAAAATACTTCCGAAGGGCGATCTGGTCTCGCTGGGTCACTGTTAGCCTATGGCACGTGAAGGCTTCACAAAAACACAGTTCGCACTGCGTTTTCCCTCAGCCGAGCACAAACACCTGTTTCACAGTTCCCTCAGTCGGATTCACAATTTCACAATCGTCAAAACCTCTACAACGTGTCAAGGACTTTCGATTGTACAAGGGGTTTGGCTCCGACCCTCGTATGAGTGCCTGGACAGTTCACGCCAGCCTTCCCTATGGCCTCTGACACGGCCGCGACGGGTACTGACGAGGTTTACAATGAGGATCTCCCGTCGTCACCTCCCACCCGGGCTTCCCCGCCCGGCGAGATTGGATCGTTTCACGCCATGATCGCCAGGGCATCCGAGCTTTTCCAGCTCTGCCCGGAAGAGAAGAAAGAAGGTTTCCTTTATCAACGGCGCGAGACCAAGAGGAAGACGGTCCTCGCTGTACCTCTACTGGACGATATCTGGGATGAGGGTCTCGCCCTCCTCAAGAACCCATCCACAACGCCGGCTAGAAGGGATCGGTACGAGAAGAAGTAACGCCCAACTTCGGTACGCCCAACATAATAGGTGACACATGGCCTTCTTATGGAATATACAACTGTGAAAGATCGGAAGGCATCTTCACATCTGCTCCTGTTGGATCCTCTTCTTGGGTGGCCAGGGAAAGGCCATCGCTCTTAGATCCAGCTCTGAAATCTCTCCACTGGCTCCCAGTGGATGCAAGGATTAAATTCAAAACCCTCTGCATTGTCCACAAGGCTTTCTGGAGCCTGGGTCCAAAATACCTTCAGCTATCCCTCCGTAAATACCTCCCCTCTCGAGCTCTTCGCTCCTCTACCTCCAACTCACTCAGGGTCAGTCGTATTTCTAAGAAACGAGCTTGGGGTAGATCTGTCTTTGGCTGGTGCCTCCCTCTGGAACAGCCTCCCTGCCACTCAAAAACTTGAGGAGAACCATCTCCAGTTCCGGAAGCACCTCAAGACCTTCCTCTTTTCTCCAGCATGGGGTCTGGCATGGATTCACATGCTCATGAATATTCCCCGTTGTCAGGCTGGGAATCCTCGGTAAAGAAAAATCAGTAACAGTTTCGTTTCTGATCTGTCTTTCGTAGTAGTAACCAATCACTGATCTCTGCGTCATACTGACCACAGCCAAAGACTGCCCTCTCCCTAAGCCCCGCCTCTGGCAGCCATCTTCAGATTTGGTAGCACGTGAAGTGGCAGTATGACCAAGTGAAGAGCCGCAGAGGGGTAGGCGGGAGGGTTCGCATGTGAATCCATGCCAGACCCATGCTGGAGAACAACAGTTACAGGTAAGTAACTTGTTCCTTCTCCAGCATGGGGTCTGGCATGGATTCACATGCTCATGAATAAAAGAATACATAGCAGTACACACATGCACAACCACGGGAGGTGGCAAAGGCTCAACATTAAGCATTATATCCAAAACTCAACATTAAGCAATTCTGACCTCCTCACCAGGCTCACCTTAGGCGAACAGGTTGCGCAGCACTGCTTGGCCGACCCTGGACTCCTCCCTGGAATACCGATCGACGCAGTAGAATTTCGTGAAGGTGTGCGTCGACCTCCACGTAGCAGCCCTGCAGATGTCCAGCAAGGGCACACCAGATAGGAACGCCGTGGTAGCTGCGATCGCTCTGGTGGAATGGGCTCTCGGACGGCCAGGCAGCGGTCGGTTTGCCAACCGATGACAGTACATGATACAGCCGGAGAGCCATCTAGAAATGGAGGCCTTCGAGAGAGCCTTCCCCTGATTGACAGGTCCAAAGTTCACAAAAAGTTGTGACGTCTTCCGAAAACACTTTGTGCGGTCCACGTAGAACTTCAGCGCTCTAGCCACATCCAGCGAGTGCAAAGTCCTTTCAGCCGGCGACAAAGGCGACGGGAAGAAAACAGGCAACACCAAGGGTTCGTTGAGGTGGAAGTCCGACGGCACCTTGGGCATGAAGGAGGCGTGCGTCCTGAGCACTACCCTTGTGTCGTGAAAAGTCAAGTACGGGGGCTTGCAGGAAAGGGCCTGGATCTCTCCCACCCGTCGTGCAGAGATGATGGCCACAAGAAACGCTGTTTTCCACGACAAGAACTTCAACAGAGCCGAGTGCAGAGGCTCGAACGGAGGTCCCATGAGCTTGGTCAGCACCACGTTGAGCTCCCACGCCGGGGCCGGAGCCTTCACCGGCGGGAACGATCTGAACAGTCCCTTCATGAATTCCTTCACCAGACGAGACCACAAAGACGTCCGCCCCGTGATCCTGGTGTATCGGGAGATCGCAGCAAGATGAATCTTGATGGACGCGTGCGCCAGTCCAGCCTTGGCCAGCGTCAGTAGGTACGGCAGTACCTGGGGAGCCGTAATCCGTAGAGGGTTAATCTTCTGTGCGTGGCACCAGACAGAGAACCTCTTCCATTTGTGTCCATAGCATTTAAGCGTTGAGGACGCCCTGGCCTTTGCAAGAACCTCTCTGCAGTCGGCCGGTATGTCGTAGCCTCCAAACTCTAATGCTGCAGGAGCCAGGCCTGCAAGTTCAGCGACTTCGGGTCGTGATGGAGGATGGCGCCTCCTTCCCTGGAGAGAAGATCCGGGGCCACTGGCAGCTTGGTTGACAGGGACGCTGACAAGTCCAGAAGGTCCGGGAACCATATCTGCCTCAGCCACGCAGGTGCGACGAGGATCATCCTGCACCGTGACCTCTTGAGCTGGTTGATGAGCCGGATCAGCAACGGCAATGGAGGGAACGCGTATAGAAACAGGCCCTCCCAGGGGAACGAGAAAGCATCACCCATGCTCCTCGGCTGGGGAAACCTGCTGGTGAACCTCCGGCACTTGGAGTTCGTCGCCGTCGCAAACAGATCAATCTGGGGTGTGCCCCACCGTCGGAAGAGGCGGTCCACTAGATCCTGTCGTAGTTCCCACTCGTGGCACGAGCGCAGCTCTCTGCTGAGCGAGTCGGCGATGGTGTTTTTTATTCCTGCCAGATGAAACGGCGCCAGAAACATCCCTTGGGCGACGGCCCAATGCCACAGATCCTGCGCCTCCTTGGACAGTGCTGGGGATCTGGTACCGCCCTGCTTCCTGATGTAGAACATGGTGGTGGTGTTGTCGGTGAACATCCTCATCACCTTGCCCTTGAGGGACGGAAGAAAGGACCTGAGGGCCCAAAACACTGCACGGAGCTCCAGGACATTGATATGGAGGGACTTCTCCGTCGGAAGCCAAAGGCCTCTCGCGTGCAGATTTTCGGTGTGCGCTCCCCACCCTTCCAGGGAGGCATCCGTGGTCACTGTCTCCTGGTGGCCGGGGGTCTGGAAGTCCATGCCCGCCGTCAGATGCGCGCAGGTGCCCCACCACCGGATCGCTCATCGGAAACTCTCGTCGAGTGTGATCCTCTCCTCGAAGCTGCCCCTCGTCTGGATCCAGCGCGCGTCCAGGAACTCCTGCAACGGGCGCATCCGGAGCCTGCACTGGCGGATGAGATAAATGCAAGAAGACATCATTCCGAGGAGGGACTTTATGGACCTCACCCTGGCCGGGTCCGCAACCAGCATCCGCTGCAACTTGCCCAAGATGGCCCTCATCCTTTCCTCCGACGGAGAGGCCAGAAGCGACAGTGTCGAGCTTCGCTCCCAGAAACAGTGCGTCTTGCGCGGGCACCAGGTGGGACTTGGCGTAGTTTATGGAGAATCTCAGGTCCGTGAGTAGTTGGACGGTCCTTGCCGTGTGCTCCACGGCAAGCTCCTTCGTCTTCGCTCGGATGAGCCAGTCGTTCAGGTAGGGGTAGACGTGGATCCCCTCTAGGCGCAGCCGCGCCGCCACCGGTGAGAGGCACTTGGTGAACACCCTGGGTGCCGACCTCAATCCGAAGGGAAGGGCTCTGAACTGGTAGTGACGCCCTTGGACCACGAATCTGAGAAACCTTCGGTGTCCCTTTAGGATGGGGATATGGAAGTAGGCATCCTCCAAATCCAACGACGACAGGAAATCGCCCTCCTCCAGTTGACCCAGGACGTGTTGGAGGGTGACCATCCTGAACTTCTGTGCCTTGATGAATTTGTTCAGTCGTCGTAGGTCCAGGATGGGACGCCATCCTCCCGTCTTCTTCTTCACGAGGAAGTATCTTGAGTAAACTCTGGAGCCCCGAAGCCTCTTTGGGACGAGCTCGATGGCGCCCTTCCTGAGCATCGCCCTTACCTCCAAGAGAAGTTGAGGGACGTGATGTTCCTTCCTGGCCACAGGGGGGACACGCGGGCACCTCTTTAAAAACTCGAGCGCGTGACCCTGAGCCAGGGCGTCCAGCACCCAACGGTCGGTGGAGATGGACTCCCAAACGCTGACGAAGCTCGCCAGCCGGCCTCCCACCGGGGTGCTTCGGTGGGGGCCCGACCCCACGGCCGGTTCAGTCCTGCTTCGACGAGGCTTTGCCGCCTTGTTCTCCTTGGCGACGACGGCAGGGTCCGCCCGACTTGCCTCGTCCCCTGAAAGGCTTCCTGTGACGACGAACGGGCCGCTTGACGATAGGTGGAAAATCCGCCGCTGGAACCTTTGGAGGCACCCCGTTTGCCTCCGCCGCTCCGAAAGGGCGGCCGTCGTTGCTGGAGAACACCAAGAGCCCGGGCCGTCTCCGTGTCCGCCTTGATGGCCTGTAGGGAATTGTCCACTGTTTTCCCAAACAGGTTGCTCCCGTCGAACGGCATGTCCAAGACTCTGGTCTGCACGTCCTGACGGAAGTCAGTAGCCTTGAGCCATCCACGCCGCCTAAGGCACACGCCGTTGCCCAACTGGCGAAACCCAGTGTCCGCGATGTCCGTCGCTATCGTAATGGCGTGTTCCAAAGCCACTTCTCCTTCCTGCAAGATCTCTAGGGCCTCCGCCCTCTTGTCTGGTAGGAAGTCCAGCAGGGGGGAGAGTTTGTACCACAACTCCCTGTCGTAGCAGGCTACGATAGCCAAGGCGTTGGCAGCCTTAATCGTCGTTGCTGCAGATGAGATGACTCTGCGTCCCATCGTGTCCAATTTCTTTCCCTCGCCGTCCGGCGGGGAGGTTGACGTAGAGGCCGCCCCCCCCGCTTTCTTCCTGGCCGCCGCGGAGACGACCGAGTCCGGGGTCGGCTGTGCCCGAAGGCACAAGGGGGCCGCGTCCGGGACCCGGTACTTCTTCTTGTACCAATCCCTTCTAGCCCGCGTTGTGGATGGGTTCTTGAGGAGGGCGAGACCCTCATCCCAGATATTGTCCAGTAGAGGTACAGCGAGGACTGTCTTCCTCTTGGTCTCGCGCCGTTGATAAAGGAAACCTTCCTTCTTCTCTTCCGGGCAGAGCTGGAAAAGCTCGGATGCCCTGGCGATCATGGCGTGAAACGATCCAATCTCGTCTGGCGGGGAAGCCTGGGTGGGAGGTGACGACGGGAGATCCTCATCGTAAACCTCGTCGTCAGTACCCGTCGCGGCCGTGTCAGTCCCCGTATCATCCCCACGTGTCGTAGACGGGGAGGAGGGCTGAGCAGGGCGCGAAGGTTGAAAAGGAGGTGGAGGATGAATCCTTCTTCTCTTAAGAGCAGGGCTCCCAGAAGGGCCTGGCTCCGGGTCCCCCGTCGGGAGCGGTTCCTCCGTTGGTGGTAACGGCAGTCTTATCCTTATCTCCGAGCATAAGGACTGTATAGCCAACAAAATGGCCGCCGAGTTGTCTTGCGGCACTGGTTGAGGGGGTTCCGATGGGCGATCAGGAGCCCCGTCGGCACCCTCGACGTTCTCGTCTCCCACGTCGGGGGCCCTCCCGACAGTATGGTCTTCCTCCACGCCAGAGCCGTGGCCCAAGACTTCGATCAGCTCCTCCTCAGAGGTTGAAGCCGAATCCACGACGACCTCCTGCCCCCCCTTTTTCTTCTCCGTCGGAGGTTTCACGGGGGTCCTGTCGATAGGCATGAAAGAGGACTCCCTCTGCGGTGGCAGGGAGATTCTGGGCCCCGAGGTCGCCACCACTGGTGTAGCCTCCACAGGCTGAGCCAGGGCCGCCGCCACTGTCTCGATAGAGGCCTTGGCCGGATGAATCAAGGCTTTCACCACCTTAGGTGTGCTCACCGCCTTCTCCTTGGGGGGAGGGTCACCACCTCGCTCCCCCTCCGATGGGGCCTTCGAGCACGACCGGGGTCTCTCCAGGAGCTTCGCCGGGTGCTCGGCCTTCCTCTTACCCGAGCTAGAGCGTTGGCTCGTGGTTGATGGCGCCGGGGAGGATGCACCCTGCCTGGTGCCCGTAGAGCCCGACCGTTTGGCGCTCCCGGTGCCAGCGGACTCGCGGTGCTTGGCCTTCTGTTGGACCCCCGTCGCCGGGGCACCCTCAAAGGTCTTAGAAGACCGTTCGGACTTCTTCTCGCCTGACGGGCTCTTTCCTTCCAGCCAGTTGGCGAGACGCTGATGGCGGTCCTTCATGGTCCGCTTCGACATATTGCCGCAAAACGCACAGTCCTTCTCCACGTGCGTCTTGTCTTCATGCAGGCAGTAAAGGCAAAGGGAGTGTTCGTCCTCCTTAAAGACATTCTGAAGCTGGCATCCAGGGCAGACCCTGAACAGCTTTCCGGGCGTCGAGCTTCCCTTCTCCTGGGCCATGCTCGAGAAGGGCCTGAGAAACTTCTTGAGTCCTCCAAAAGCGTGGCTCGACGAAATCTTCACCCTTGAGGGGCGTAGAAGAATCCGACACGGGTCCCCGTTGATCGGATAATGAAACAGTGGAGCTTGAGGCTCTTTTGACCGAAAAAGAGAAAATTTTCCTAAGAAAAAGCGCGAAAAAAGCACTAACGCTCGAGAGCAATAGCACGAGGATCCCAACACTTGAACGTGCGGTAAAAATCTGAAGATGGCTGCCAGAGGCGGGGCTTAGGGAGAGGGCAGTCATTGGCTGTGGTCAGTATGACGCAGAGATCAGTGATTGGTTACTACTACGAAAGACAGATCAGAAACGAAACTGATTTTTCTTTGCCGAGGATTCCCAGCCTGACAACGGGGAATATTCATGAGCATGTGTATCCATGCCAGACCCCATGCTGGAGAAAAGAGGAAGGTCTTGAGGTGCTTCCGGAACCGGAGATGGTTCTCAAGTTTTAGAATGGCAGGGAGGCTGTTCCAGAGGGAGGCACCAGCCAAAGACAGATCTACCCCAAGCTCGTTTCTTAGAAATACGACTGACCCTAAGTGAGTTGGAGGTAGAGGAGCAAAGAGCTCGAGAGGGGAGGTATTTACAGAGGGATAGCTGAAGGTATTTTGGACCCAGGTCCCAGAAAGCCTTGTGGAAAATGCAGAGGGTTTTGAATTTAATCCTTGCATCCACTGGGAGCCAGTGGAGAGATTTCAGAGCTGGATCTAAGAGCGATGGCCTTTCCCTGGACACCCGAGAAGAGGATCCAACAGGAGCAGATGTGAAGATGCCTTCCGATCTTTCACAGTTGTATATTCCATAAGAAGGCCATGTGTCACCTATTATGTTGGGCAAACGAGTATAAAGGCTAAAACACAATGGAATGAACATTGTTCTAATGTAAGGATTAACAACTGATGTGGCAGGATTGCTATGCCATACTATCATAAGCAGAATTGCTATGTTATGTGAGGCTATGTCCCGTTATGCAATGCAATGCTATTAGGCTCTCCCATACAGTTAGGCCTCAGCCCCTCCATGTCACATCCCACTGCCTCCCTGCGCCTGCTCTACACACAGCACCCCCAACAGGCCAAAACCCCTCCTAAGGCAGGGGACATGTCAGACCTTCCCTTCTGCTTATTCTCTACAAGTTTAGCATTAGCCACATACATGGGAGATAACAGAATGGGTTTCTGCGAATGGCGCTTATTCATAATACAACACTATGTCCCAGCAGGGCTGCGTCACAAGGTCACAAGTAAGAAGTCAACAGTTCTTGTCAAATGTCTAATGTCGTGCCAAGTAACACCCCCATTGTGCAATTATAGAAACATTAGTGTTTGCCTATGATCTGCTATATAAACCAGCACTCTAGGTTGGGGGCGCTAGAGAGAGCTGTGTTCCTACTTCCCCGCTGATAAGGTCTCTAAGAAGCGTCTTGGCTGCCTAATACACAATGCTTTACCATCAGTCTGTGTCACTCCCCTCATTTGCTTATATTGCTTAGTTGCTGCAAGCGGAGGCTGGCCCTTGGGAAGGGGCCCATTCTTGGCCACGACAAAACATTAGATCTCCTGTTAGACATTTTAATGAGATGAAACGATGGGTTGCTGTAGTGATAAGCTGCTAGGCGCTTGCAGTAACCTGCATTTGCACTAACCCACTGAGCTATCTTATGTGTATTAGAGCCTATTCGAAGCGTGGAGGAAAATGCTGACATCAACCAGGACTCTCAAACTGGGTGAGCCTGCATGCTTGCAAGGGGTTAATTGCAAAGGCCTTTTTTGAAGACATAAAACATTGTGCTTTAGCAAGAAGCTCCATGCAGTTCGTGGGAGCCAGGCATTGCTTTGCCCGTCTTCGCTCTGCGAGTCAGGTGCACTGATAAGACAAGAATGCAAAAAAACACAGTGCCCGAAGCCTGGGAGCCAAGACTGGCTGTTTCCAGTCTTGTAACTTTCCAAGCAAAAAACATGTTTACTGCCAGGAGGGAAGAGCCTAGAAGCTTCTCGAAGAGCTGACACGTCATGATGATTGACGTGCAGCTCCTAATAAGAGAACTATACTTGGACCAGGGAGGGGGGACTCATCCTGGACTGTTGGAAAGACGTGCGTATCAAGGACAGTGCCTGGACGACCAGCTGTGCGCTATCAGGGCCGAGGCTCCTAACATCACATCCCTGCTCTGGTGTAGGACTGTGGGGGCTTGGCCAGTCCTCCCCTCCTCTGCTGAGGAGTGCCGGGCACCAGATAGCGGCGAGGGTCCTGGATGTGATCAGATCGTATCTTCATCTACATTTCATTAGGAGCGTAAGACCAAATAATTGCATATTCATCTGTGATTGATAATTGGCATTATATAGCTTGCACTCTCTATTTCCACATTATTATAAATTGCTGCTTAGTTTTCATTAGTCATTGTAGATAATAAATGCAAGCATCATATTCTGTGTGATTGGCTTTTTTCCAGACTGAGTTCATCGTGCTTCTTAAACCTTATTTGTGTGGGAAGGTAATTAGGAGTGATTTACTTTGCACAAAGGGCTGGATCCCAGGGAGGTGCGGGTACTGTTTATCACTACATTTGGCGCTGTGAGCAGGGTTTTCGAGCACGATGCCCTTCTGGAAAAGAAATACAAAAGATGAATGCAATGGGGAAGATAGTGCACTCTGTCACATTCCAGGATGGCCGGCATCAAATGCTTGGTCGGGTGTGGCAGATATTTTGCATCGGTACTCGGCACCGATGGCATGGGACATGCTTGAAAATGATGTTTCCCCGGCGGTAATTAGTAAGTGCTTGGAGAGTTTACCGCTTGAGAAATGCAGAAAGGAGCTCAAGGCAGCAGGAAATATAGGCTGGTTATTCCTGCAGGCGCTCAGAAAGGTGCATGAGAATGAATTGCTTAAAGATGCTAAAATTAGTAAATTAACAGACGAGATATCCCTGCTCCAAGAGCAACAAATTATTATGAGAGAGACCCTTGAATCGTCCGTTAAACGGGCTGATCAGATGGAGGACAGGTGTGCCTCTTTAGCTGTGCGTGTAGCCACGCACAAGCGCAGACAGCAGCGGGGCAATCCATCAAAGATAAGGATTCGCGCGCTAATTAGGAAAGATAACTGGGACCCAAATTTATGGTCGGGTGAAGTCAGTGATAGTGAAACTGAGCAAGCACATGACTGGAATGAGTCTGTTGAAATTAGACTTGCTGAATTAAATTGGTCTGATGAAGAGGAGCTGGAATGTGCTCCAAAGAAATGTGTTTATCCAGCACGGCCATTAATCACTAACAAATCAAAGGGCCAAGCTGGCGGTGCAAATATTCAAAATACAAGGATTGTCCGTGATTATACACAGACAGAGCTTTTAGAGATTGCTAAGTTATTTAGACAGAAGCTAGGTGAAGCACTTTTGACTTGGTTCCTTCGCATCTGGGACACGGGTGCCGATAGTATCTTCTTAACCCCAGAGGAACTGTTAAAGATGGGTTCACTCACTACTAATGTGATGTTGGGACAGATAGTGCGCGGTGCGCTCGGACAGCAAGGTTCTCATTCCTTGTTTAATTGGCTTCAGACTGCCCTAATGAATCTGTATGGGAGTCCAATGGATATGGAAGAGAGTTGGGGCTGTTGGCAATCACTAACTGAAGCAACAAACCAGCTTAGAGAGATGGGTTTGCAGTGTGCACTGTACAGTGCAAATTTTGCAGGGCCTGACATGGAGTTGTTTACAGCTGGCATGCGCGCACGTTTGTTAAGAAATGCACCGAGTCACATGAAGGGCGCATTGCTTTCATTGCTGGGTCCAGCGCAGGGCAAAGCCATTGGTGAAGTGGCACTTCTGTTAGGGCAACTAGAAGGGCTGGATGTACGCAAAGCAGCACGTCTAGTGGCTGCAAACAATGATTCAGAAAAAAAGCGTGGTAAAAATGTAAAGTATAAAGAGAAAGCTGATACTGTTGAGATCACACGCAAACAAATGTGGGTGGACCTGCTAAAGGCAGGAATTCCAAGAGATGAGATAGATGGTAAACCCACATCTGAGCTGCTTGAGAAATGGAAAAAAATTAAAAGACAGGGACGGGAAAAAACTAAGCCCTCTGCACCCTCTGAAGAGGAGGTGTTAAAGCCCAAAGTGCGAGCAAAGGGTTACCCTGATTTGGCAAAGAACAAGTGGGAGGTCCCAGACCCCATTTTTGATTGAAGGGCTGGCTCTGTCTTTGAGGTACGGTTAATAAAGAGAACTAGCCCCAGAGACAGACGCCCTTTTGTGCCACTTACCTTGTACTTGGATGAGAAAGTAAAACATGTTTTGGCTCTATTAGACACAGGAGCTGAGGTAACCATTCTGAATGGCAATCCCAGTAAATTGTCTGGTCCCAGAGTTTTGGTCAATGGTTATGGGGGAGCAGAAACTGTTGCAAAAGCCTTTAATGTAAAAATGTCAATTGGTGAGGGATTGCCTTTCACAGCAAATGTTTTGATTGCAGATATACCAGAGTACATCCTTGGCATGGATGTGTTGTTGGGCAAAAGTGTGACTACAGATTTAGGCGAATTTGTTTTTGGCAATCGAAAAATCCATGTGAGAGTTGTTAACCCTGTTGTGGTTGGGCATGCCAAATGGTCCCCCTTGCATTTACCTCCTCCTGCTGACCCAGTGTGTGTGAAACAGTACCGGTTGCCAGGAGGACATAAAGAGATTGGTGAAACTATTGAGTCATTGGTGAAAGCTGGCATAATGAGGCCGGCAGTCAGTCCATTCAACTCGCCGATCTGGCCTGTCCGCCGCCCGGATGGGGCATGGCGTCTGACAATTGATTACCGCATTTTGAACAAGAAGGTGCCGCCCTTAGCTACGGCGGTGCCAGACATCATTACTCTGATTGAAAACCTTACAAGAGAAGTGGGTGAATGGCATGTGGTCCTTGACCTGGCCAATGCATTTTTCTCCATTGATATTGACACTGAATCACAAGACCAATTTGCTATCACTTGGGGAGACAGACAGTTTACCTTTACTAAATTGCCCCAGGGGTATGTGCATAGTCCCACTCTGTGTCATGGATTGATTGCCAGGGACTTAAAGATGGTGCAATTGGATAATGTATTTATTGCTCATTACATTGATGACATCATGCTGACCAGTGTTGAGAAAGAACATGTAGAAAATGCTGCTGAAAAGTTGATCACACACATGCAAAATCGGGGGTGGGCCATAAATCCCAAAAAGGTACAGGGGCCTGCTCAAGAGGTGAAATTTCTAGGTGCAATCTGGTCTGGGTCAGTTAAGAAAATTCCCGACCCGGTAATTGATATGGTTCAGCAGATGGCTCCACCAGCAGATAAAAAAGAGGCACAAAGATTCATTGGGTTAATGGGGTTTTGGAGAAATCACATACCTCATTTAAGCCTGATACTGAAACCCATTTACAAAGTCACCAGAAAGAAACATGACTTTACATGGGGCCTAGAGCAACAGACTTCCTTCCAACAGGCTAAAGATGCATTGCAAAATTACATCACGCTGGGGCCCCTGACAAAAACTGATCCTTTTGAATTGGAAATTCTTGTCTACAATGACGTGGCTGTGTGGAGCTTGTGGCAAAAGCAAGGACATAAAAGAGTGCCACAGGGGTTCTGGTCAAGGAAACTCACAGATCCTATGACAAGATACACTCCTCTTGAGAAACAAGTTGCTGCAGTGTACTGGGCTCTAGTTGAAACTGAAAGAATCACAGGCGAGCAACCAGTGACAATTTGCACAGAAATTCCAATCATGGGCTGGGTGCGTGACACTGCTGCAAATGGGAAAAGTGGCAGAGCACAAGACGCCACTCATGTCAAATGGAAATGGTATTTACAGCAACGTGCGAAAGCTGGCCGCACAGGGGTTTCCAGACTGCAAGAACAAATGCTGGAGGCAGTAGATCTGGATGCGATGCCTGAACCAAACACCCATGTGGCGTTGCCAGAATCTCCCTTCAAAGTCGCACCAGCCTATGATACATTGACAGAAGAAGAACAAAAGTCTGCATGGTTCACGGACGGCACGGCAAAGTATGATAAAGGGCAAAGACACTGGCAAGCTGTCGCATTCCAGCCCCATCGAGAAACACTGCTAATGAGAGAAGGTGTGGGAGGATCAAGTCAGTATGCTGAACTGCAAGCAGTGGCCTCCGTGATTGAACAGGTGAAGGAAACAGAGACTGCATACATATACACAGACAGTTGGGCCACATATCAAGGCCTGACACATTGGGCACCGGCATGGAGAAGAGATGGTTGGCAGATCAAGAACACGCCGATCTGGGGAGGGCCAGACATCTGGGAAGAGATGTGGTGCAAAGGTGAGAGGTGCAAAATCTGCATTGGGCATGTCGATGCACACATGCCCCCTGACACCTCACTGGCTGCCCTGTTCAACAATGAAGTGGACCAAATGGCAAAGATTCGCCCAGTGACAACACCGCAAGAAGCTGAGGTGCTGCAAGGGATGGCGGATTGGGCACACCAAACCTCAGGGCATCTAGGGCAAACAGGAACTTACCAATGGGCAAAAAAGAGACAATTGCCCATTACCATGGATCAAGCCAGACAAGCTGCCTCCCAATGTTCCGTGTGCAGTGAAGTGAAGCACTACCCTCTGGAGAGGAAGCCACAAGGCCCTTTGAGAAGAGGTGAAAGAGCTGCTAGCGTATGGCAAGTTGACTACATTGGCCCTTTACCGCCCGAGAATGGAAAGCATTATGTGTTGACCATGGTAGACACATACTCTGGACTGTTATTAGCTTATCCAGCCGCCCATGCAGATCAAAGGGCTACCTTGCAAGGCATGGAATACCTCATCAGACACTATGGCATCCCGGATGAAATCCAATCAGACCAAGGCAGCCATTTTGCTGGACACAATGTGCAAGACTGGGCACTAGAGCAAGGCATAAAGTGGACACTGCACATCAGCCGATACCCAGAATCCTCTGCTTTGGTGGAACGTAGCAATGGGCTGCTCAAGCAACAAATAAAAAAGCTGACTAAGACTCACACTCTCAAGGGGTGGTCCAAACATCTGGCAGATGCACTGTTTGAACTGAACAATCGTCCACTGGGAAATCGCCAGACACCCTTTGTGAGACTGACAAGTGAGAAAGTGGAATCTACAAAGACTCTTGTTGTGTGGAAAACTGACAAAGAAGCTAAGCTGCCTGTGCAAGCCACTGCAGGCAGCATTGGACTTGATCTATCTACCTGTGAAGATGGTGTTATACCGGCGGGGCAAACCAAATCCATCTCGCTGGGCATTGGCATCAAATTGCCGGCTGGCACTTATGGACGCATTGCTGCACGATCCAGCCTGGCAAAACAAGGCATTGACATATTAGGAGGTGTGATTGATCCTGATTATAGAGGGACTGTTTCGGTACTTTTACATAATGCTGGTGCATCTGCAGTACCATTAACCAAATATGACCGAATTGCACAATTGATTTGTGAACAAGCAGTTGTCCCCCTAGTAGTAGAAAGCAAGCAATCTCCAGACACTACATTGAGGGGGGAAGGAGGCTTCGGTAGCACAGGAAAAAAGGTGTGGGTGCACCATCCTAACAAAAAGCCTGAGGCTGGGGAAGTGTTAAGTCAAGGTGTTGGAAGTACTTATGTTGTACTTTTGCATAATTCTGATGTGCCTGTTTATATTCCCGCTACTAGGCTCACACCACGAACGTAGAGCAGTATGAAGGGGATGGGACTTGCCTTGCTGTGGGTGCTCCTGGCCTGCCAAACCAACGCTTTCTCTGTAAAGAGTGGGTTATTGCAAGACACTACATGGACTCTGAGAATCGCATGCACTACACCTGATGCTCCAGTCCTGCGTGATAACTACAACCGCACCGTAACCTGTGAGAAAAGTGTTACAAATGAGTATCCACATGGAACTGCAAGAGTTCTAGATTGGCACATTGTTGGACACCTTTTATCACTAACTCATATGACTGGCGCCTACGAGATTTTAGGTCCAAAAGTTTCAGTGAATGGATCAAATAATTTGTTTGATGTTTCATGTTTCTTTTGTCCCAAGAACTGCAACGAGTGTACTCGCCAAGATTTTCTGGACTATAACTTAGCCACATGTTCTTCATATAATTGTACGTTGAAACAGCCTATACCAGATGGTAGTATGGTGTTTGTATCAAAAACCAATATTGTGCATGGTAGGCATCCCACTTGGAGGATGGTGTTTTTCAAATCTCACAAAGAGGAGTTGGTAAAACTGCTAGATTTTCCAATAGTAAGACAACATTTAAATTGCAGACATGTGATGCACGCTTCCATTATTTCAGAGGTACACTTAGACATAGACTTGTCACGGGGCAATGTCTCCTTAGTACTACCAAGCTGCTATAAATGGAGTCAATTTCTATGGCCCATCACCAAATTGCGCGTAGCTAGGGGTTTAGATTCCTTGATTGCGGGTGCAGCGGGAGTGGGAACGGGGGCTTTAAATGCTTTTGACATAGAAACTGTGCGCAACAAGTTAGCCACTATGGGTTCTGATGCCAGCGGCGCTATAAAACTTCTGGCTCAGTGGGGCCCATTGATAAGTCCTACCCTGCGCAACACTGCTACAAGTATTGGCAACCATTGGAAGTGGCAGAATTTCAGCTATGAAGACATTTTCTCTGCCATAGGACAGGTCAACAAAACTGCTAAAGACACACGATGTATTTTATGGCAAACTTTGCTAAATCAGCAGGTGTTAGCTTTCCGCTCCGAATGGGGGCGACTATCTTCAACCCACTGGCACACAGAGCTACAGTTACCAGCAGACATATGGATTAAGCCGCTTGCTTTTGATTGCATGAATAACACCTGCCATGCGTTAATGCAAGTGAGTAGGACCGCTTATGCTCTAGAAATATGGTGCCCTTTTATAGTACTGCCTATGAAAATCAATGGTTCCTGGTGGGTTCCGCAAATACGAGGGGAATGGTTAGACAGCCAAAACTACACCATCCACAGTCACACATGCATGCCCTGGGATCAGGGGTGGGTGTGTCCCCTAACTGGGAGGGTTCCGGACCCATGTATACATCCCGTAGCAGGGGAGTGCACCTGGATGCAATACCACATAAATGGGACTGACATCTTTCAGATAGATCAGCATACAGCTTGCGTAGTTACTAATCATTCCTTGCTTATTAACAATTATAGGTTATTAGGGAATCCTCAAGTATTTTGCGTAGATCAAGTTGTGACTATCTTAGACATTGTTACTCACACCCTATATTCTCTAACCCAGTGGTCTCACACTACTCTGCATGCTGAGCTCACGCATTTGCTTAACTGGACTCTATCCTATGGAGTGATTACTGCCCGGCTTCAAGCTATTAGACAATTTGCTCAAACTGCTTGGAAAGATTTCCAGACGCTAGCTACCTCAGTTATTTCTGCAGAGTACAAGCTAATAATAGACAGAAATCAATTAATCAAAACTGCTGACCATTTGCAATCCGTTACTACTCACCACTGGTGGGATATATTCACTGGATGGTCTCCTTCCTCCACTAAGCTGCTTAATATAATACTGCACCCATTGCTGTGGTTGCTGATTTCCCTAATATTCATACTTATCGTCTTCATTGGGCTCTTGCGCAGAATGTCTTTCCTTTATACTAGAATGACTGCGCTAGAGAAACGCTTAATTGGCCTACAGCACACTGTGCATGCTTCCAGATCATGGAACTGAGTCAGCATTTTCAGGCCTCACTTCGAAAGGGGTGGAATGTAGTGATAAGCTGCTAGGCGCTTGCAGTAACCTGCATTTGCACTAACCCACTGAGCTATCTTATGTGTATTAGAGCCTATTCGAAGCGTGGAGGAAAATGCTGACATCAACCAGGACTCTCAAACTGGGTGAGCCTGCATGCTTGCAAGGGGTTAATTGCAAAGGCCTTTTTTGAAGACATAAAACATTGTGCTTTAGCAAGAAGCTCCATGCAGTTCGTGGGAGCCAGGCATTGCTTTGCCCGTCTTCGCTCTGCGAGTCAGGTGCACTGATAAGACAAGAATGCAAAAAAACACAGTGCCCGAAGCCTGGGAGCCAAGACTGGCTGTTTCCAGTCTTGTAACTTTCCAAGCAAAAAACATGTTTACTGCCAGGAGGGAAGAGCCTAGAAGCTTCTCGAAGAGCTGACACGTCATGATGATTGACGTGCAGCTCCTAATAAGAGAACTATACTTGGACCAGGGAGGGGGGACTCATCCTGGACTGTTGGAAAGACGTGCGTATCAAGGACAGTGCCTGGACGACCAGCTGTGCGCTATCAGGGCCGAGGCTCCTAACATCACATCCCTGCTCTGGTGTAGGACTGTGGGGGCTTGGCCAGTCCTCCCCTCCTCTGCTGAGGAGTGCCGGGCACCAGATAGCGGCGAGGGTCCTGGATGTGATCAGATCGTATCTTCATCTACATTTCATTAGGAGCGTAAGACCAAATAATTGCATATTCATCTGTGATTGATAATTGGCATTATATAGCTTGCACTCTCTATTTCCACATTATTATAAATTGCTGCTTAGTTTTCATTAGTCATTGTAGATAATAAATGCAAGCATCATATTCTGTGTGATTGGCTTTTTTCCAGACTGAGTTCATTGTGCTTCTTAAACCTTATTTGTGTGGGAAGGTAATTAGGAGTGATTTACTTTGCACAAAGGGCTGGATCCCAGGGAGGTGCGGGTACTGTTTATCACTACAGTTGCACAAATGAAATTTCAAATTTTGGATGCTGTAAAAACAACTTTGCAATATACTGATATTAGACACATTCTGAATCAGAAGAAAGCTTTATGGATCGACATGTTGGACACGATAGTCCCGGGAGGGATTCTTCTTTTTATTTTGCTACTATGAGACACTCATTGAGTTTTACCACTGCAAGTCCTTGCCACTCTGGTTCTGCTACTGCAAACTTTGCCACTTTGTGCAATATTTTCCCTTTGAATCCGGACACTGAAATTATGCCACTTTGAACCTACTACTGCAAAAATGATCACATTAAACTGCTACAGTGACGCCTTGCAATGAATTCTGCCACTCTCAACCCCAACACTTGAATTCTACTGCTCTCTGGACCTAACCACTTTATACCTGCAGGTTTTTTTATTTCTGCTACTATTTGGTCAGATGAAACCTAACAGTCTATACCTAGCTGCTCCTGAATCTAACCAATTCAAATCCTGCCACTTAGAAATATTGCTTCTTAGAAATGTAGGCACTTTGAACCCCTGCTATCTTATAGTCAACCGCTCTGAACTTCGTCACCTTGAATTGTCTGCCCTTGAATAGAACCACCTAGTTCTCTGAAATCAACAGCTTTGAGCATCTGCTGCCCTAATTTAAACATATTGAATCCAACAAACGTCAAACCCCAGCCACTTTGAATTGTTCCCATCTCAGATTCACCCCTCAGGGCCTGATTCACAGAGCATTTCTGAATGGGCACGTTCCATTATAAAATGCTTCTGTGAATCTGTCCATCAGACTCTACTTCTCTCAAAGCCTGCCACATGTATATTTATTTGTGCATGCATAAAGCAGCGCACAAAGCCCCTGGGCATCTAGGTGCTGGTTAACACCAGAGTAGAGAAGATACAGATGAAAGGGGAGGGGCATAAGCGAGGATACCACAGGGTAAGTTACACAGGTGAGGAGAAGTCCGTTGAGCAGGAACATTATAAGGTATTTCCTCAAGCCATTGTAGAAAAGTCAGTTGAACAGGAAGGTCTGAGATGTTTCCTGAAGCAATTGTAGTACGGTTCTTGAGGGGTGAGAGCAGCACATTCCAGAGTATGGATGCTTGCACTGGGAAACAGGCGCCCCCTTCTTTTTTATGGTGGAATCTTGGGGTGGTTAGACGGTGGGCGTAGGCAGCTCTAACTGGCCTAAATGTGCAATGCTTCTTCAGCTTCTGGGACAGGTAGGGGGAGCCTCATTGGCAAGGCATCAGCGGGTGATGGACATAATCTTGAAATGAATTCCGTCCTTTACCGGGAGCCAATGGGCGTCTTTTCTTGCTTGAGAGATATGCTCCTGTCTGCCGATGTCAAGGGGCGCCCGCAGGGCATTGTTTTACATGACTTGTAATTTGTATAGATCTTTTTATGTAGTGCCGCAAGTGAGCGGAAGTCGAGTTTGGAGCATATGAGGGCGCATGCTACTTCGAGACGGCTCTGGGATGAGAGGAACGGTTTGCTTGCATTAATGATCTTGGTGGCATAGCCGGATGATGCTGCAATGTGGTTCACATGCCGGGTCATTGTTAGCGCAGAGTCCAGGTAAACACCCAGGGTCTTGACAACAGTGGCTACTGGGATGGTGTGATTGTCAATGGTGAATGCTTTGTAAGCTTGGTCCAGTTTTGAGAGGCGGGCAGGCGGACCAATGAGAAGGAGTTCAGTTTTTTCATCGTTGAGACAAAGGCTGTGCTCGGCCATCCAAGCTTGATGGTTGTGTAAATGGAGGAGATTCGGTGCGAGTCAGCATGTTGATTTCCTGTTAGGGGAATAAGGATTTGTGTATCGTCGGCATAGTTAGCGTACAATGTTCCCAGGTGGTCAAAAAGCGGTCTGGTGTGCACATTGTACAGAGTGGGAGAGACACACGAGCCTTGTGGCACACCACAGGGAATAGGTGTGGGGGCGGCAGTGGTGTCATCAGCGAAGACTTGTACACTTCTGTTAGCCAAGAAGGAGGCAATGCAGTTGGCCACTTCCGCTGAGAAGTGGGCTGCGGAGGTGAGGGTCTGGCATAGGGTCTTGTGGACAATTAGGTCAAATGCCCCAGAGGGGTCAATCAGTAGTAGAAGTGAGAGCTTGCCCCGGTCGTTCGTGTCGTCAAGCGGATTCTTAAGGTCTAGGAGGGCTGTTTCGGTGCCCTGCTTGGGGCAGAATCCGTGAGCCTAGAATGTGGTGGAGCTCCAAAAATGTCTATTTTCAGATAAGTACTCTGTCCAAGATCTTCAGAAGGAAAGGGACTGTCGTTATGGTTGAGACAGCAGTGTTGGTTTCTTCAGGAGGGGAGATCCAAGATTCTTTCGAGGCGGAGGGGACGCTGCTAGTGGAGAACGATGTGTTAATGATGGCAGCAATGAGGGGGAGTAAAGGTTCTGCACATTAACCAATGAGGCTAGGCAGATGTCTCCTTTGCAGCAAGAGGGTTTGAGGCCAGCAATAGTCTTACTGAGGGTGGAGGTGCTTACAGGTTGGAAGTGGAAGAGAGGGGCATCGCTATGGGTGGAGTGTGTATGCGTGATGTAGCGAAGGATCCAGTAAGCTTCGTTTTTATCTTAGAATGAAGCGGTGTGATTTTCCCTGTGAAGGTCTCTTGGGTGGATCCCACATTGATCCCACCACCTCAGAATCGTCCTACCCCAAACAGGTCCATCACTGAATTGTGTTACTACGAACACTCCCATCTCTGAACATTGCTGCTGTTAATACTTGGCCACTACGATTTCTCCTGCATTAAATTTAGCCACTTTTGAATTTTTGAGACCTTTGAAGTCACCTTGAACAAGACCACCTTGGATACTGCCAAGACTGAACCTGGATACTTCTGATTTTAACCACCCTGAATCTGGCCACATCGAAACCTGCTCCCCTTGACTGCAGCAACCAAAATGTTTGACCACCTCAAACTCTACCATGACAACATTTTACCAATACTGAACTTCGAGACCTCAAGTCCTCGAGGATAATCAATCACGAGACAACCGTCAAAGGGAGACTACCGCCCCCGGGGGAAGAACCTCTCACCACTGTAAACTAAGACAGAAACTCAGCCACTTCCATACTTCACCACTAATATTCTGCGAGGACACAAAAAGTATCACTTGCAGCGCACCAAAGGGATCAAGTATCTCAGCACTCCTATTCAACATTTATATGACAAACCTAACAAAGCTCATTCAAACCCACGGTCTGACAGCTTGCAACTACACAGATGACACCCAACTCATCATCAAGATAAGATAATGACCACAACCCGGACTACATCCTAAAATGACTCACGGATATAAACACCTGGATGGCAAACAACAAACTCACACTAAAACACAACCAAAACAGAAATAATGCTATCCCCACGGAAAGACCATCAAGCACAGACATCCCTCCTTCACCTGGCCACCGAGTATTGGAACCCAACCGGAGACAACAGTGAAAATAAACCTGGACAACCTCAGGGACAATGGTCTCACTTTGGAACCAGAGCAAAAAAATGCACCCATCACCTGTGGTTAATTAGAGATCCTACCTTATCTCGATTTCCCATCACAGAACCTTTGTTATCATTTCCATGGTATGATCAAGAATAGACTATGCAAATAGTCTCTACCAATGCCCAAAAATCTGCAAAGCATTCAAAATACTGCAGAAGACTACTCCTGAGACTAAATAGAAGAGACAACATGACACCAGCCCTGAGAAGGGTACACTGGCTACCAATAATGAAACACATCAATTTCAAAGCCCTCTGCATTGCCCATAAATCACTATACAGACACGCAGCCGAATTCCTCCAAGTAAAAATCACCAGATACCAACCGAGAAGAGGCCACCTCAATCTCATACAATCGCTGACCACTCCTACAAACTGTAAACCCAGAACAGTGAGAATACTGCATTCATATGTACAGAAAGAAACAACAAGACAGATGCACAATAGCAAGAGACGACCCAAAACCAACTAACCATCCCCCTTTTCTCTCTTCCACAATGCTACACCTCTCACCTACCACACACGCCCATAGGGCTAGTGAAACAACCCAAACACTCAAACTGCACATCACTCTCTAACCAAACTACAAAACCAATAAACTGCAACACAAAAAAACTCAAAACACTGGACGCCGCCCTTCTGGAAACAACAAGCCCCAGTGCACCAAACAAAGCACACGCAGAAAACACACACACACACACACACACAGACAGACTCCTAGTTGCTCCTAGTTTTGCACACATCAACAGCTGAGCAAAACACCTATTCTATCCCTCTCTTCCCCACTAACCAACACAACCCACTTTGCCTTACAGAGCAACGTACATGCCTAGAGCCCATGGAAATGGCAGTGGTGCAAAACAAATAAACCATACCATAACTACACCCACCCCCCCCCATATCTTTGGGAGAAGGAGTGAGATCAGACAAAACAGATTTCTTCCCCTTTTTGGCCTTGCTTTCCCCTTTGCTTCAGCTTTGCTTTAGAATTTGCTAAAGCAGAAACCTTCTTTTCCCAATACCAAATTCTAGGGGGAGGATTGTGCAGTATCACCCACAAAACATGGGTCTTTCAGGTAATTTCCCAACAGAACCATTCCATGGACTTCCTTCTGAACATGCACAGGTATTGTCCAAGTCATTCCATTTACTGAGAGTGTTAAAGGCATAACTTGGAACATCTGAGAGGGACCATCAGCCAGTTTAGTAGGTCACAGAGGAGCTCTGGCAAGCTGCTTTGCATCTACCAAGACGGAATATGCCACGGTTATGTTGGCCTCAGTGTCATTGAGGTCAGTGGACTCATATCCATCAATGAGAACCCTATCCTTGAAGTGGCACTCTCAGGGATGGAGCATGTGTTCCAGGTATCTGTTGCGCCCATGAACCAAGGGACACTAGGCAACCTTCAACACTGACCCTTCTGGGTACAGATGTTGAACACAGGGATATCCCTATGAAAAGATTTCTCTCTTCCTGAGAGAAGGTCGGGGCACACAGTAGACCACCAAGACCCATCTGCCCCCCTACACATTATCTGCTGCTCCACAAGTCATAAAAATGTCAGATGTGAAGTATGGAGTCTCACATTGACCAGGCTCATGATGCTACTGCATCATTAAAGAGGCCTCTTAGGGACCTGCTGAACCCAAACTCTTGTAAATCCAGGTCTTAATCCACAAAGATGCAACTGATACCAACACCCCACACCATCGACATTAGCACAGGTGAAAACCCACTACAAGATGGATGATAAAGGCCTATCAACAGTCTCCTGGAATATAGCTGGCCTGCGCCCTAAAATTTAAAACATGGATTGGCGAAATTACATCGAATCTGTTGATGTTATTTGTGCCAAGGATTTAGGAGGTTGTTAGATCATATCAAACAGTCTACAGTTCATAGGCATTAAATCAAGGCTGTAGAAAATACTTCATCGATCATCTTTTAATATTAATTTCATTAGAAAATACAGTTCAACAAATTTTATAAAAGAAGCGATGGAAAAATCCCATTCACTTCGTACAGTAAAACATATATACACTGTCTAAAAAACAGGCAATTTAGTTGTGACACATGAATTTAAATATAATCTGATAGCAAATGTCTATTGTGCTATTGGTAGGTTTATGAGATCTTTGTAGGAAATAATGACTGGCTTACCCTGATCTAAAGGCCCTCTAATAGAGGGTAATTTTATCAAAACTAGTGGGTGTTAGACTAGTTGGGGAAGACTCAACATGTTTCAGTTCTCCGATTATTCTAGGAACTTTCTTCAGGAGTAGTGTCACTGGATCTAAAAAGTTAGTCAATCAGTAAAAAACAGTAAAAAAAACGCAAAAGACAATACCAGGAAATGTTATTAGTACATATGTAATTTAGACAATTATTCCTGTTGGCAGTGAAAATAATGCACTTGAATGTTCTTTCTGTAGGCTGTTGATATGGAAGACAAAAGAAGAGGGTAAGCTATAAATGCCTGATGAACTTCTAAGATAATTTGATTTTAATCGGACAGTACTAGGTTAATTAATTACCTAGTCTTGTCTGGACGAGTAGTTATAGAGGTAGGTTCCTGAATATAGCAGGGTTTTGTCCTCTTGGTCGATAGTGGACTCAGAGTGGAGTTTCAGAATGACCTGCAAATGATATTACCATGGAGGCTATGCTGGAGCAGTTCAGTGCATGGGGTAAAAAGCATGGGCTTGCCGCTTATATTGAAGCTATAAGTCCTTTTGGAGGCGGTCGTCAGAATGGAGACTCGTAACCGTTTTTGAAGAATAATTTGTTAATTAACACGTAAAGCACCAGATTGTGCCTGTAATAAACCACAAAGAAGGTTTCCTTACTTTTACAGTTCGAATTTGCTTTTCGGTAAGTGTATCCAATGTAATCAAGAGAAAACTGAGATAATCATAGTTGACGCTTATTGTGGGCTTACCTTATTCGGGGAGGTTACTCGACTAGGCGAAAGAGGACCCCGATGTGTATTCTTTAGTATAACGCCATCGTTGTGGTCAGTGCCAATAGCTGATAGCAGACTGCTAGAGAATAGAAGACGACGTTGTTAAAATATTTGCTCATTATTATAATCCTACTCTGGGCATAGTTAATAAGCATATATAAATGGAAGCCTTGGTTTACATTAGGCTAGATACTCATTTTGTACATTGCGAGCATGCGGAAAACCGCGTTGTTTAAAACCGCTCGAAGTGTATATTAGATGGGGTTGAAGAGGGGGGGCTTACCTGGGAGTTCCAGTCACTCCTGTTCTCCAACGGCCTCGTCGAGCTAGGTTGCTCGTAGTAGCGATTCAAGTGGCGGTCGCCATCTTGGACGAGTATGATTAAATGCTCTCTGTAGTCTGTTTTTTGTTTTTCTTATTTTAGTTTCATGATGTCTAGGCTTGGCTATTATACCTTGAGCACTACGTGAATTAGATGGGTAATCCAATTTACGGATAGGGATTTGGCAATAGAATAGAATGCTGTGAGCACTCATAAATACCGCTTAAATGGAGTATCTACATTTTTGATTATTTAACAGCAAAAGGCATCCGCAATCGGGTGTAGGTATTGGGCGAATTTTAAATCAAATTAGTTTTGGATGTATATAAATAGGGATATCACTAATTACACACTATTATTTGACAATTTATAATGCAGTAGTGTAGTAATATGTACTGGAGCTAAGGCTAGGAGTACAATCCGAGGCCTATTATATGAGTGGTTACTTTAAGTAGAGGCATGCGGTTCCTATTACTATCGAGTAAACTATTAGTAATAGGGCAGGGCGCCTCTAACTCGTTGTCCCGTAACATTAACAGATTCCTTACTGATGATTAGATTTTATGCCATTCTGTGGCTTCGTTTAGGCCTCTTAGGTCGCTTTTAGTTTGGAAGATGATTCTCTGTTCTTTTTCTAATAGAATTTTTTTCTTTTTGGTGATGTCATTCCCTTTTATACTTAGCAACACTGTCCATTTGAAGTCTTCATTTGAATGATTATGTTCCAGAAAATGTTTCACCATGGGTGCTTGGAGGGTTTTGTTATGTATACAACTCCTGTGTTCTATGATTCGAGTTTTTATTTTACGTATAGTTTTTCCTATATAATTTAGACCACAAGGGCATGTTATGTATACAACGAACTCTGAATTACAGTTCGAAAATTGCAATTGCTTCCAGGGTCTAGGTAGACCGATTTCAATTTCTTTGGATTTCTTGGTGTATTTACACACCGAGCAGCCTCTGCATGGGTAGTGGCCAGTCACCGGATTCAATCCCCCAAATTTGAGATACATTTTCTGGCTCTGGTTTTTTGCCTTTAAAGTTACTACTACTCACCCTATTGCCTATGGTAGTGGATTTCCGATAGGCAAAAAGTGGGCAGGGGAGTTTGTTAGTCGAGATCTTCCATTCTTTCCGCACTATATTAGTAATGGATAGGCTTAGATTAGTGATTGTATTCACACTTACGATTCTTGTGTCTATTTCTTTTTTAGCCTTATCCTCGAGCAGAGCATCTCAGTTATTATTATATGCTCTTTTCGCTGCCATCTTAATCAGTTTTTTAGGATAATCTCTGTCTCTTAGCTTTCTGGCGAGAATTCCTGCTTCCTCTTCATAGGCTTCTTTAGTGCTGCCATTTCGTTTTAGCAGTAAAAATTGTCCATAAGGCAAATTGTATTTTAAATGTTTGATATGGTGACTATGATAATGTAGAAGGGAATTCTTATCTGTGGTTTTGTGGTATGGTCCTACTAATAAAGTGCCTTGGTGGTGGTAGATAGTTAGATCAAGGAAGTTCATTTCCTCTCTTTTGATGGTCATAGTAAATTTTAGATGGCGGTTTTGTTGATTGAGCCAAGTAACAAAACTCTAAGCCTCTTCTTCTGTACCTGTCCATATGACGATAAGATCGTCTATGTACCTTGCCCACGAATTCAGATGGCTTTTGAATGGATTATTGGCATAAATATGCTTTTTTTTCGAAAAATTCAACATATAAATTCGCTACGCTGGGGGCAATAGTGGCTCCCATGGCGGTTCCTTCAACTTGTTGGTAGAATTGGCCTTTAAATTCGAAAAAGTTCTTTGTTAGGGAAACTTCTATGCACCAAAGAATAAATGACGTAGGTACCGGGTAGTCATCTAGTCGTGTCAACAATATCTCTTCAAGGGTTTCAATAGTTTTTTGTTGAGGTATATTCGTATATAATGATACGATATCTAAAGTTATTAAGAACTGGTTATTGATATCGTAAGGATGGTGTTCATAATGTTTAATCACCTCTTTTGTGTCCTTGAGATATGATTTCATTTTGGTTACATAGTTTTTCAGATAGTGATTAGCGAATTTGGAGAGCGGTTCAAGAATGGAATTAATACCCGCTACTATGGGGCACCCTGGAGGTTTATTAGGGTCTTATGTATTTTAGGTAAACAGTAGAAGGTCGGTGTAGATGAGTCAGTTTATGAGGAATTCACTTTGTCGGCTTATCCATCCACGTTCTTTGGCTTTTTCAGCTTTAAGTTCAATCATTTTTAGAAGTTCTTTAGTTGGATTTTCTGTTGGTTTCTTGTAGTACTTTGTGTTGTCTAGCTGGTTTTGGCATTCATTCACATAGTCTTCTTTGTCTAGGACCACTATTCCTCCTCCTTTATCAGCTCTTTTAATAATTATGACATTTTTCGAAAGATTGTTTAGGGCATTTTGTTCTTGACGACTTGGAAAACAGTGGTTTTGCTTTTCTAGTTTTTCTATCCCTTTTAGGACTCTTTTTTCGAAAATTATAGATTCTGGAGAATGGGAAGAGCTTGGAGGACAGAAATGCAATGGATTTTATAGACCTGTAGAGTTATTCGTTTGAGGTATCATGGCTTCATTGGTAGTATCGGAGAAGAATTATTTTAGATGCATCTTACGCATCAATTTATAGAAGTCACTACGAAAAAGAAAGGGATCGTTTCTCTTTGTGATGATGTAGCCAGGCCCTTATTAAGGACTTGTTCTTCTATATCTGTGAGTTTATATTTGGATAGATTCACTAGAAGCGATAGCCGCTCCTGGTTTGGCGTTTGTCATTGCTCCAATTGCCCCGGTTGGGGCCTTGTTGTAAAAAATTCCTCGATTTATTTCCCTGGTTGCTTTGTCCTTTTTTTTGTTGTTTCCCCGTCCTCTTTGGGGAGTGGTACTTCCTGTAGCTGCGTTATCCGGATCACTGCTGCTATTACTAGAGCTGAATGATGTGGCTCTAAAATGGACTCTGCGATTTTGATTAGTATTTTGTGGTCTGCCTCCGTGTTGACCCGTGGCTTTGTAACCATCTTTGGTATAGGGTTTGGCTTTTTCGTGGGACTATTTAGTGAGGTCTTTTTTTAAACGTTGTATCCGTTCTTGAGTATTGATTTGTTTAAACTCTTTCATATCTTTTTCTATTTCCTCTAGTTTCTTTTTTAGGGCTTCTATAGATATAGTTTTTTTTAAATCTTCCATTTTAGTTAGGTCTATTACTATTTTTTAGGCCATCTCTTTTGCCGTGTCTATAATGAGAATTAACCAATCTCGACCGCAGCGATTTGATATGTAGCTCCATTGAAGTTTAAATTTGGAGTTGTCCAGAAATAGACGGGTTTCATTAAGCACTGTCAGACCTTGTGGCAGTGCCTTGTTTTTTAAATATTCAAACATTATAGCCCCGTGTAGTTCTGTTCTGATAAGTCTTTTACGTAACATCTCGTCCCAATCATTGTTTTGTTCTTCTATATTTTCTAGCTCACTATTATTAATAATAGATATTGCGTTCATGAGTGCTGTAGCATAATCATTGCTGTATTTTAGGGTTCTGTCTTTAGCCATCTTTGAATTTTATGACCTTCTATAAGAGTTAAATTATTCACTTGGTAAATTGTATTATATCCCATGCAACCGCTGCTGGAACCAAACCTCCTGCCAATATATCTACTCTAAAAATAGTTCCCGTGACCTATGGCCACTGTAAGCCAATGCACAAAGAAGGGGGGGAACCCCAATATTACTACTTAAGTAGTAGCTCTACCTTTTATCGGGTGAGGCAGTATTATAGACATAGGAGGTAGTTACCTCATATCAGACAGTCTACAGTTTATAGGCATTAAATCAAGGCTGTAGAAAATACTTCATCGATCTTTTAATATTCATTTCATTAGAAAATACACAGCTCAACAAATTTTATAAAAGTGATAGAAAAATCCCATTCACTTCGTACAGTAAAACATACACACTGTAACAATTTAGTTGTGACACATGAATTTAAATATAATCTGATAGCAAATGTCTATTGTGCTATTGGTAGGTTTTTGAGATCTTTGTAGGAAATAATTACTACCTTACCCTGATCTAAAGGCCCTCTTATAGAGGGTAATTTTATCAAAACTAGTGGATGTTAGACTAGTTGGGGAAGACTCAACATGTTTCAGTTCTCTGATTATTCTAGGAATTTTCTTCAGGAGTAGGTCACTGTATCTAAAAAGTGAGTCAATCAGTAAAAAACTGCAAAAGACAATACCAGGAAATGTTATTAGTACATATGTCATTTAGACAATTATTCCTGTTGGCAGTGAAAATAATGCACTTGAATGTTCTTTCTGTAGGCTGTTGATATGGAAGACAAAAGAAGAGGGTAAGCTATAAATGCCTGATGAACTTCTAAGATAATTTGATTTTAATCGGACAGTACTAGGTTAATTAATTACCTAGTCTTGTCTGGACGAGTAGTTGTTATAGAAGTAGGTTCCTGAATATAGCAGGGGTTTGTCCTCTTGGTCGATAGTGGACTCGGAGTTGAGTTTCAGAACGACCTGCAAATTATATTTGCATAGTTTAGTTAGCATATTGGCATGGAGGCTCTGCTCGAGCAGTTCAGTGCATGGGGTAAAAAGCATGGGCTTACCGCTTATATTGAAGCTATGAGTCCTTTTGGAGGCGGTCTGTCAGAATGGAGACTCGTAACCGTTTTTGAAGTATAATTTGTTAATTAACATGTAAAGCACCAGATTGTGCCTGTAATAAACCACAAAGAAGGTTTCCTTACTATTACAGTCCGGATTTGCTTTTCGGTAAGTGTATCCAATGTAGTCAAGCGAAAATGGAGATAATCATCATTGACGCTTATTGTGGGCTTACCTTATTCGGGGAGGTTATTCAATTAGGCGAAAGAGGACCCTGATGTATATTCTATAGTAGAACACTATCGTTGTGGTCAGTGCCGATAGCTAAGTGCAGAGTGCTAGAGAGAATACCTTGTATTTCCGATGTAGGCACCAAGATCTTTGTAGCTGGCAATTTGAACGCCCAATATGAACTGTTGGTGCTACTGGAAGACATATCGAATGTGGCAGACATAATATGGAAAATCCCTGATCTAATAGACCCATCAACAAAACATAGGGATGATGCTGAATTAGCTACAATGATTATGGAGTTGGGGCTAGGGGCGGGTAACCCGCTGTTTTCACACGTACAGAGGCATTCCACATCGAAAGAACGTTACCAGTTTAGTAAGTAACTTGTTCTTCGAAGGGAATGTGTCCTCCGACGTATTCCTGACCTTCAATAGACTCCCATAGCAGTAGTATATAGAAGAGGCGGGAGTCAAATGAAAGGTTTCACTTTAAAGATGTACAGAATGCAACACAGCTTTTCCAAATTTTGTCTCCTGGCTAGAGGAGGAATCAAGGCTGTAAAATTGGGTAAAAGTGTGTGCGGACGACCATGTGGCAGCCGCACATATATCTTTAATTGGAACTCCTCTTTGGAGCACTGAAGAGGCTGCGATACCCCTGGTTGAATGAGCCCTAAAATGTTGAGGGTGCTCTTTTCATGCCAATTTATAGCATTTTATAATAGTTAAAATAATCCATCTTGAAATGGTTTGTTTTGTAATAGGCAAACCTAATTTGTTCCCTGCATATCCCACAAATAATTGGTCTGCTTGTCTGATGCTTGCAAGTCTGCGAATGTAAAAGCTTAAGGCACGCCCTGGATTCTCTTCCTCTTTCCCTGGATGGGGAGGAGGATAGAACGAGGGTAAAGTTATTTTCTGGGTAATGTGGAATTCTGAGACCCACCTTTGAGAGAAAATTGGGCTTCATTTGTAAAACAACCTCATCTTTATGAAAGATTGTATGAGGAGGTTTGCAAGATAAAGCTTATAATTCACTCGCTCTTCTGGCAGAAGTTAAAGCCACTAGAAAAACTTTAAGAGTGAGGAACCTTAATGAACAGGAATGAAGGGGTTTGAATGGAGTACCCATTAGGAATTTCAAGACTAGGTTTAGTCCCACAATGGAACTTGAAAAGGTGTTGGGGGATAAACATTAGTTAATCCTTTGAAAAATTGAATTACTAAAGGTAATTTGAAATATGAAGGCTCCTCAGCAGTACGCTTAAAGAATTACAGCGCTGCGAGGTAGCCCTTGATCGTACCAACTTGAAGACCTGAATTTGCTAAAGAAAAGCAAGAAAGATAACACCATCGGTGTATTACATGAAAAGGGTTCAATATTCTTTTCTCTACACCAGCTGCAAAATTTGTTCCAACGGCAGCGGTATAAAGTCTTTGTTGCTGGCCTTCTGGCTGAAAGCAACATCTCCATGACGTCATCTGGGAGATCCCAATCCTTGTATCTCAACCTTTCAGAAACCAGGCGTGAAGGTTGAGGGTTCTGATATCGGGATGGAGAACTTGACCTCCCTTCTTCGAGAGAAGATACTCTTTGCGGAAGACTAATCGGAGGGCAGATGGATATGTCTAGAAGATCCGGGTACCACGTTCTCCTGGCCCAATACGGGGCAATTAGGATCATGGATTTCTGGAAATCTTCTCAACCTCCTGATCATTTGAGGAATGATGAGGAATGACGGGGACTGGAGGAAACAACTCCCAGTCCACTACGAACGCGTCCCCTAGAGCTCCTCTCGGGGGGAAATTCCCTTGAGCAATACTGATCGCACTTCCTGTTGATGCTGGTGGTGAACAGATCCACTTGAGGGGTTCCCCAAAGGGCGAAGATCTCTTGAAGGACTTCCTGAGCTAGTTCCCACTTGTGGGAGACTGTTCTGCCTGCTCAGAGCATCCGCCGTCAAGTTCTTCTCTGTGATGGTATTATCTGTGACTTCTTTAAGTTGAGGGAGAAACCCAGCGTGTGAAGGAAGTGGCAAACATAATCTACATGGATCTGAGCTTGTTCCGGGGATACTGCTCTGATCAACCAGTCATCCAGATAGGGGTAGACATGAATCCCTTCCCTCCTTAAACTTGCAGCCACAACCGGCATTAGCTTGGTAAAGACCCTCGGGCGGAGGTCAGCCCAAATGGCAGAACTTGAAATTGATAATGAGATTTGCCAATTACGAACCTCAGGTATTTCCTGTGTTTGAGATGGATTGGCACATGGAAATATGCATCCTGAAGGTCTAGGGATACCACGGAGTCCTGAAGCTGGAGGGCCTGAAGGATCTGAGAAAGGGTTACCATCTTGAACTTGCCTTTCCTGAGGAATTTGTTCAATTCTCGCACGTCCAAGATGGGTCTCAATCCTTAGTCCTTCTTTGGTACTAGAAAGTAAGGGGAATACCAACCCTTGTTCCTCTCCGCTACAGGTACCGGTTCTATGGCACCTTTCTCTAGCAGGTCTGAAATCTCCTGCAGAAGGAGCGGGTCTGGAAACTTCAAAGAGTTGTTCCCTGGTGGGTGACTGAGGAGTTTGTAGAAAAGGCAGGCAGTAACCTTGGGCAACTGTCTCCACTGCCCAAGCATCTGACGTAATAGCCTGCCATTCTGCCAGATGTTGAGTTAACCTGCCCCCTACTGGTGTCTTCTGAGGGGAGACCTCGGAGGGGTTTAGAAGCGGCCGACGCAGATGCTGAGGGTAAAGTAGCACTTGCTGGTGCGGATTTTGTACCTTTGGCCCGTCCACCACGGGTGAATCGTCTCTGGCCCCTTTGAGCTGGCTGTCCTCTGCCTTTTCCGAATGCGGAGTAAAAGCGAAAG
This sequence comes from Ambystoma mexicanum, assembly GCF_040938575.1. Lineage (NCBI taxonomy): Eukaryota > Metazoa > Chordata > Amphibia > Caudata > Ambystomatidae > Ambystoma > Ambystoma mexicanum. The sequence goes on from NC_090932.1 coordinate 1,298,776,109, forward strand.
GACTTACCTCTCTATGATGTACCTGTGCAGAGATTTGGAGTTTGCCGGATTGCAGCCCCAAGGGATTTCGCTGCTGCTTTGGATGTTTGCAATTTCTCCAGGCTGTCATCAGCCTTCTTTCCAAATAGAGAAGTGCCGTCAAAGGGCATATTAAGAAGTCTGGCTTGCACATCTGGAGCAAACCCAGACTTCTGCAACCACACAGATCTGCGGATTGTGGTACTGACCGCCATGGCCCTGCTGATGCGGTCAGCAGAGGCAATGCCTGTTCGAAGGGACTCACACATTACATCCTTTCCATCCCTGATGATGTTTAAGAATGCTTCCCGTTCTTCCCCTTCTGGGAGACAGTCAGCCGCAGATGGAGCACACTCCCAAAGTGTGGCTGAATTTTGCTAGCGCCAAGTGGCGTTGATAGATTTAATTGCCATACTACATGCCGAAAATACTTTTTTTGACATGGTGTCAAATCTTTTATCATCTGTCTTGTGGACTAGTGGGGTATGCCGACTTACTGTTTGATGAAGTCGCTGCCTGCACAACTAAACTCTCTGGAGTTGGAGGTTTGCTTAGGTATTCGGGATCTGAAGCTGATGCTCTGTATTTAGCAGAGAGTTGTTTTATTTACTGCAGGGATAACTTCAGGAGCCTCCCAATTTGCAGATATTTTCCTTTGCAGAGCAGCATGAAAAGGAACAACAGGATCCTCTTGGGGTCCTTTATCTAATATATCAGTAAGGTCATCTTGCTGAAAAGAAGGTGTAGTCCACCCCATAAATTCAATTATTCTAGCCATTAGAGCCCTATAAGGCATCTCAGCATGTTCTCCAGGTTCTGGTTTAGCAAACTACTTCTGGAGATGTATCTATACAACTTGCCTCATGAAGAGACTCCTGTAGGTCTTTTAACCTATTTTCTTCAGAGATTAATTCTTTTGGAATGGGTACTGTAGTCCTTTGCAGACCAAAAAGGTCTCTCATTGTCAGAGTCCTCCCCTTCTTTATATATGGAGGACAAGGCTCTAAAGTAATCAGACCTAGGGTATGGAGTAAAACCCATTTCTAGAGAGGAAGGAGACAAATTTGTTGTTACTGCCTGAGACAATGTCGTGGTTGTAGGCTTCGACAATCCTGTAAAAGGCGTTGAAAGCGTCGGAAAAGGCCTTGATGAACTCGAAAGTATGGGGATCCTACTCTGCGTCGTCGAGATGGTCGATGGCACTCTCAACGTCATGGTCGGGGCTCTCAACACCTCTGGTGCCTGCGACAGAGGCAGTTCTAGACCTCTCCTTCATCGGAGTCGACAGCGTTGAAGACGGCGTCGATGAGGCAGATTTGTGTGTCGAAGGAATCGTCGATGACGCAATCTTATTGCCTTTACTCGAGGGTTCATGACGCTCTCGAGTATTTTTATTCTCCGGGTTCAACGAGTCGCAGCGTTTTGATTTTTTGGGTCTTTCACCCAGGGTATCACCTTTAGACGTCTCGGAGGGGGCCGAGGTCGTTTTCTCGAAGACGCTAAGCATTTTTTTACGGAATTCCTCCCACTTAGCCAGAGAGCTGTGTTTCATGGGGCAGGTGACCCTTTCTGCTGAACTAGATGAAGAAGAGGGAGATCTATGGCGCCTCTTAGAATGTCTCGATCTCGAAGAATGATGGGAACCGCTTCGAGATCTCGATGGAGAATGTTTCTTTTGACGACGAGGAGACAAATGCCTCAACTTCAGCCGAAGAAACTTTTGAAGGGGTAGAAGTTTTAAAAGCCTTACCTCTTTCTAACTCCCCCTTACGCTAATTCAAAGCTTTCGCCGTCATGGACATACAGTCCTCACACTCCAAAAAGTGATGTTCCGATCCCGGGTACCACAGATCCTGTGAGGATCCGTTAAAGACATTTTCTTTCCACAGTCGCGACCGGATTGTGGAGTCGATGGTTTGGATGAAGATGCCATTGTTATAAATTTAGATTTTCTAAGAAAACGAAGATTTTTATGACGAATGGAACCGAGCATTACATTTCCGAGGCTCACAAAGCGCGGAAAAACAGAACTGAGCAACGGACGCTGCGCAAGTCTATTTGTACTCATGTGACGTCGGCGCGGATACGGAGGTATTCGAGGGACACCGACTCGAGGGACATCGATGTGCAGCGCCCTCTACTGGAAAAAAGTTCTGAGGCACCCAGCAAGCTTGAATCAAAGATCAGGAATATGTCGGAGGACACAATCCCTTCGAATCATACTTTTAATGATGTAGAAGTTTTTACGTGCGATGGCTAGCACAGGATAAAATTGGCTAAAATGGATTTGGATGAAAAATGGCTGCTTATTTATTCCAAATCATTCCTGTATTTGAGCAATGTAATATACAAGTATAATGTTGATATTGATTGTATTTATGATACTCTCACCCGGTGAAGGGTGCTTAGTCAATCAGGTAGCTGGAACAGCGGGCGAGAATACACATTCTCTGGCCGCTGCTTTCAGCCACCCAAGACCTTTTCCAAGGTGGCGCCATTTTAATTTTAGTTTAATTTTATTTTTTTTATGTGGGGTGGCAGCAGGGCACCTCTCCCTGTTGCCTCACCACCTCATCTCTCCCAAATCCCCCAAAACAATCCTTACCCCTTCCCCACTCTCTCCCTCAATCCCACCCCACTTATCTGCTGGACTGGACCTGCAGTCTCCCGGTCACCGCCATAAAAATCCTCGAGTAAGGCTCCTTTCTGTGCCAGCAGCAGCTTTTCATCTCATGCAGGCACACGGCAACATCCCCATATCTGCCTCGAATCCTGAAGGAGTTTTCTTCCGTCTGTCATGGATAGACTGTTGCGTGAGAGGTCACGCGTCCTGCATTTAGTGGAAATAAGAAGGGGAAAACAATCGATTAAAGAACATTGGCATACAGGGTTTATTACCACAAAGCCCTGCTCGCCGCAATGAATGGAGGTTACCTTGGAAGCTAAGGGATCCGTTGCTAAGGAGAAGCAACGTTCACCTGAGATCACAACGTTAGTCATGTGATTTTGGCTATTAAACCACACCTTCGCAAGTTTCCAGTGTTTCTGATCAAGCATTTTCTGTGGAGTTCGGTTTCTAACCTCTGTTCGTGTGTTTTGATTACGTTCGTGCTTTGACCCGGTTTTTGGAATTATTCTTGGATCTGGATTGTCCTTGTCTGTTTAGGCAATTAACTCTGTTTTCCTGGTTTTGGACCCTCGCTATCGCCCCTGGACTTCGTCTGGTATTTCCCCTTGTCTTTGGTACTGATTGCTTGGTTTATTGACCCGGACTGAATTTTGGACTCCTTTTCTCTGGTTTATCGTTTTTTGCTGCTTTGTTCAAGTACTTACCTTCAGGATCTGTAGTTCGGGACTGCCCCCACTGCGCCGTGGGACAGCCTCCGCTGCATTGCGGAAGTTCTCTGCTGCATCGCGAGAGATTCTCGGCTGGAACACAGAACTCAGAATACCTCCGCGCTCTTTAGACAATCCTGAGCCGTATCGGTTTCGACTGCAGAACACCTCAAGTTTCATCTTAACCAACTATCTCTTTGGAAGTGTTTCGCACTTCATGAGCCTGACGAATGGAAATCTTCGGGTAAGAGAATCTAGTCAAAGTGTATCTATAATTATCGTTCACCAGTTCGCTGTGAATAGTAGTATCAAAGTGCCTAATTCTTTTGCAGAAAAAGAAAACTAGTGGATATCGCCTTAGAAGTATTTGTGGCTACTCTTCATAGTTTGTCATTGCTATTCAGATTAGTTGAATTTACGGAAGGGGACTGCATTGTGAAGCCTTAGTCAGTATTGTCCTAACTAATCTTGTTTGTTGTTTGCTCCCTACAGCCACGAGGTCTCGGTGGGAATCCAAACCAATCTTTCAATTAACAGATCACTTTGTATGTGTATTCCGTCATTCAGAGTGATACATTAGTGGGAAGAATTATTCTTCTACACTACTGGGTCAAATTTGAGAAGTGGAATTCTGACATAATCAGAAGCCATTATAATGGATCCCAACGAGACCCTGGCTAATTTACTTCAGTTAGTGGCCGACCTAAGAACCGACATGGCTAATGCTCATGCCAATACCCAGCAACAGATCCTAGAATTACAAACTGCCATACAACCGCTGGCACCAATGGTACCTAATGCCCCGTTATAGAACCCGCACAAGCGGAGGCAGGTCCAGTGTACATCACTTTACAAATTCCTCTGGCCCCTCCAGAGAGATTTAATGGAGACCCAAAGCACTTCAGGACATTCTTGAATCAATGTCGCTTACATTATCTGTGCCGACCTGGTTCTTTTACTGATTCTGCCACTAAGGCTGCCTTTTTGTTGTCACACCTAGGTGGCACAGCTGCAGCATGGGCGAATCCGAATCCCCTTCTGGAAGAGGATAGTCCTTTATTGTTTGACTGCGATGCATTGATTGAGGCCATGGGCAAGGTGTTTGATACCCGATACAAGGCTCAAGTCATGGAGTTGGAATTGTTGAATCTACAAGGGGATTTGACTCTTCTAGCCTATTTAGCCAAATTCAACCAATTGGCTGCTGAGACAGGGTGGCCTGATAAGAAGGCATCACTATTTTACAAAGGGTTATCAGATGCTTTAAAGGACACGCTGGCTATGGTACCAGTAGTTCCGGTCACCTTTCCAGAACTACTTGAACTAGTTCAGATAGATGCGCGCAAAGCCGCAAGAAAAGGGGTCTCGTACCCGAACTCCGCATTAGTCCGGCGCCGACTACGGTTGCATCTGAACCAATGCTAATTGTCGCGGCTACACGGGGTCCCCTTTCTCCAGAAGAAAGAGACCACAGGAAGAAAAACAATTTATGTTTTTATTGTGGTTCTTCAGAGCACTTATTAAAAGCATGGTCAAAAAAACCTACCAAGAAACAGGGAAACTTGAAAGCTCGCCAATGAGAGTAGTCCAATTGCCGAGCACTAATGTTTCTACGGACTCTACAGCTAATCAACCTACAGCTACACAGGTAAGCTTTAGGTTACCTCAAGGCAGGGCCGTTCATGCCATAGCTATACTGGATTCAAGAGCGACCGGAAATTATAGACACCTCCTATGCCAAGTATTTGGAGTTGTTTATTGTGGAAAAAGAAACCCCTGTGATGGTCAATGCAGTTGATGGTTCCACCCTGATATCTGGTATGGTGGTTCAACAGACCGATGACCTGGTAATAGAGACAGGATTAGGACATTCTGAAAACATATTTTGACCGGATCTCTGCACCGCAATTCAAACTTATTCTGGGAATACCGTGGCTTCGTTTGCATAATCCCTCTATTGACTGGCACACAGGCTCCAGTGAATTTCTGTCAGAATACTGTGAGACTAAGTGTTGCACCAGAACAACCCCAGCGAATAACCCTTGCCGTCCTTTGATGGATACAGCGTCTACCATCGGGGCTGTTTTGGTAGGTGATTTGCCCAATGAATATTCGGAATTTAGGGCTGTGTTTGATGAAGGAGGAGGTACTGTATTACCCCCTCACAGACCATACGATTGTCCCATTGATTTGGTTCCTGGGGCTAAAATCCCATCTGGACGAATATATTCTCTTACCCATAGGGAGGATGTTATCCTTAAAGACTATATTGAGCAGTCCCTAAAATCTGGCTTCATACGTCCCTCTCGGTCGCCTGCAGCATCCCCTTTGTTCTTTGTTCCTAAGAAGGAGGGAGACCTCCGTCCATGCATTGATTATAGGGCCCTTAATGCCATCACTGTACGCAATCAGTATACTATACCTCTCATCTCTGTATTTCTGGATCAGTTGGGGTCATCTGTCATCTTTACCAAATCAGATCTCCGTGTGGCTTATAATCTGGTTAGAATCCGCAGTGGAGACGAATGGAAGACTGCCTTCAAAACCAAGTATGGTCTATTCGAGTATAGTGTCATGCCGTTTGGGCTCTGCAATGAGCCGGCTACATTTCAGTACTTTATCAATGATATATTCCATGATATGATGGACCAGTTTCTAGTGGTGTATCTAGATGACATACTAATATATTCTGCATCTTATAATTTACACGTAAATCATGTTACCCGTGTCTTACAGAGGCTTTGTGATAAGAGTTTGTATGCAAAACTAGAGAAGTGTATCTTTCATGTTTCCGAAGTGGAATTTTTGGGATATGAAATAACCAGTAAAGGGGTGCAAATGAGTACGTCTAAGGTTAAGGTAGTTCTGGATTGGCCGATACCCACGACATTAAAAGCCTTACAGTCCTTTCTAGGCTTCGCAAACTTTTATAGGAGGTTTATTAAAGATTTCTCCTCCTTGGTCGCCCCATTGACCTCTTTAATGAGTAGCAAAACGCCATTCATTTGGGATGAGACCTGTGATCAAGCCTTCCGGCGTCTCAAAGCAGCTTTTACCAGAGCACCAGTATTTCAACATCCAAATCCACATCTACCTTTTGCGGTAGAAGCAGACGCATCCGACGTCGCTCTTGGTGCTATTTTGTCTCAAGTATGTCCAGAAACAAAAGGACTACATCCGGTGGCTTTCCATTCAAGAAAACTAACTTCGTATGAAAGGAACTATACAATTACGGAAAGGGAGCTACTGGCAGTACGCGACTCGTTCATTATTTGGCGGCATCACTTATTGTGTTCAGCCTTTCCTGTTCAGGTATTCACGGATCATAAAAATCTGGTAGCTTTACAGTCGGTAAAATGTTCTACGGCTAGACATGCTAGGTGGCAGGAGTTCTTTTCCATGTTTAATTTCACCATTACCTATCAGCCTGGTTCACTGCATACGAAAGCTGATGCCCTCTCACGTATCCATGGAGAGACATCCCCGCCCAGATCGGACGGACCACTTCTAGTACCACACAAGGTAGTCTGTAGTTGCACCCTCCAACCTACATTGTGTAAAGATTTACAGGAGTGGGTAAAAAACAACCCCGCAGAATCTGTTAAACTCAATCTCGAAATAAGAAACAGCTTACCCCATATCAAAAGTCTATTGTTCCTTCCGGATGATGAAACGCAGAAAAAGGCTACGCAATAGTGCCATGATTCAAGGTTGGCTGCTCATCCGGGAAATAAAAAGACCGTTGACCTCTTACAGCGTTGGTGCTGGTGGCCTTCTATGGTTAAGGATGTTGCCTTACATATTGCTCATTGCTACGTATGCGCCCAGTGCAAAAACACAAATACGAAACCTGTTGGGCTTTTACGCTCTATGCCGATCCCCGATTATCCTTGGTACAGGATCTCGATGGACTTCGTAGTCGATTTACCTCCTGTCTCTGGTTATGACACTATATGGGTAATCATCGACTATTTTACCAAGATGGCATTATTTGTACCCTGTCAAGGCTTGCCTTCCGCGCCAAGACTGGTGGTTCTGTTTATTAAGAACGTATTCCGTTCTTTCGGGCTTCCCTCGGTTATCATCACAGATAGAGGTTTGCAATTTACTTCTCACTTCTGCAGATCACTCACTACTTCCTTTGGCATTGATGAAAGATATTCCAGCGCTTACCACCCTCAAACCGACAGGCAAACGGAACGTTTAAACTCCCCCATGGAACAATATCTTCGGTGCCTGATGCATCAGTACCAAGATACATGGCTGTCACTACTCCCTATGGCTGAATTCGCGCATAATAACTCTTTGCACACGTCTATGCGAACTTCCCCGCTTTTTGCTATGTTAGGTCGACATCCCAGGTCCTTGCCTGTCTCTCCCGTCTTACCTGCACGCCATCCGGCGGCCTCTTCTTGCATCCAACACATGTATTCAGTACATGCTCAGGTGAAGGAACATCTTAAGTCTGCTCAGGTTAACACCAAGAGATTTGTGGAAGCCCACCGTTCCCCAGACCCCGATTACGTGGTGGGTGGAAAGGTTTGGTTGTCGACTAAGAATATGCGGCTGCCGGGTAGGAAGACGCTTCTTCCACGTTTTGTGGGCCCATATGCGATTACGGCTATGATCAATCCACTGGTGGTACGTTTGTCTCTTCCTGCCGAATGGAAGGTGCATCCCGTTTTTCATGTTTCTCTCGTTAAACCTTATCTACCAGATACTGTTCTCCCTTCGCATCCTCCTCCTGTCATGGTTCAAGGGGAAGAGGAGTATGAAGTTCATAGAATTCTGAACACCAAAGTCACTAAGGGAGTCAGGATGTATTATGTGGACTGGAAAGGTTATGGCCCGGAAGAGAGGACCTGGGAACTCATCCAGAATATTCATGCTCCTCGTTTGATTTCTGACTTTTGGGCCTCAAGGAGACGGGGTCTGTCTTTAGGGAGGGGAACTGTCATGCATAGACTGTTGCGTGAGAGGTCACGCGTCCTGCATTTAGTGAAAATAAGAAGGGGAAAACAATTGATTAAAGAACATTGGCATACAGGGTTAATTAGAACGAAGCCCTGCTCGCCGCAGTCAATGGAGGTTACCTTGGAAGCTAAGGGATCCGTTGCTAAGGGGAAGCAACATTCACCTGAGATCACGACGTTAGTCATGTGATTTTGGCTATTTAACCACGCCTTTGCAAGTGTCCAGTGCTTCTGATCGAGCATTTTCTGTGGCGTTCGGTTTCTAGTCTCAGTTTGTGTGTTTTGATTAAGTTTGTGCTTTGACCCGGTTTTTGGAATTATTCTTGCATCTGGATTGTCCTTGTCTGTTTAGGTAATTAACTCTGTTTTCCTGGTTTCGGACCCTTGCTATCGCCCCTGGACTTCGTCTGGTATTTCCCCTGGTCTTTAGTACTGCTTGCTTGGTTTATTGACCCGGACTGAATTTTGGACTCCTTTTCTCTGGTTTATTGTTTTTTGCTGCTTTGTTCAAGTACTTACCTTCAGGATCTGTAGTTCGGGACTGCCCCCGCAGCGCTGTAGGACAGCCTCCGCTGTGCCGTGTGACAGCCTCTGCTGCATCGCGGAAGTTCTCTGCTGCATCGCGAGAGATTCTCGGCAGGAACACAGAACTCAGAATACCTCTGCGCTCTTTAGACAATACTGAGCCATATCGGTTTCAACTGCAGAACACCTCAAGTTTCATCTTAACCAACTATCTCTTTGGAAGTGTTTCGCACTTCATGAGCCTGACGAATGGAAATCTTCGGGTAAGAGGATCTAGTCAAAGTGTATCTATAATTATCGTTCACCAGTTCGCTGTGAATAGTATAGTGCCTAATTCTTTTGCAGAAAAAGAAAACTAGTGGATATCGCCTTAGACGTATTTGTGGCTACTCTTCATAGTTTGTCATTGCTATTCAGGTTAGTTGAATTTACGGAAGGGAACGGCATTGTGAAGCCTTAGTCAGTATTGTCCTAACTAATCTTGTTTGTTGTTTGCTCCCTACAGCCACGAGGTCTTGGTGGGAATCCAATCCAATCTTTCAATTAATAGATCACTTTGTATGTGTATTCCGTCATTCAGAGTGATACATTAGTGGGAAGAATTCTTCTTCTACACTACGGGGTCAAATTTGGGAAGTGAAATTCTGACACCGTCCTGGACATTGAGGAAGGTAAGCCCTGTTGGGCCATGTAATGTAGTGCAGTAATTGAGAAAATAATGAAAAATTTAAAATAGCGTGGCAAGCGTTTTTCAGATGCCTTTTTTGCTGGAGGACCTCTTTATCACTTATGGATGCAAGCTTGTAATGTTTGTGTATTTCGAGGATACACAAGCGTTTCTGCAAGCTACTTGGGTATTTTGATATGCCTCTTCAACTCCTTTCAATATGGCCGCCTAATCCTTGTGTAGAGAAACCACACACTGGCAGCTAGCTGCCCCTCTGCGATTGGGCAGGCCCATCTCTGAAGAACCAATCCTAAGCACCGGCAGGCGAAAGCCGGCCCCCACATCCAAGGCCCCCCTTTAGTAAGGCCCCTGTCTGTGCCTGTCCGGGCGCGGACCCCCTTCTTATTACTGCTGGCAAAGACATGCGTTAACACTGGATACTTCATCCTTGCACCCCTGGACTGTGGTATCCCCCTGCCCTCATGCGAGTGCTGACTGTTGCCCGTCATCTCACCTGGACTCTTACCCTCTGCCTCTCCAGGCATTCACATCGCCCTATCTCGGTGGTCATATGCCCCCTTGTACTTCATGATCTACCTTTTTTAGATTGCTTTTTACACTTCCTGAGCTCTCACCTCCACTGCCCCCACTTCTGTATTGCTGTGCTGTAATACCTGTGTCACAATATTCATTTTTAGGTGTGCTTTCATCCTGCATTGTTTGTGACTGTTAGTTAAAAAATCAACTCTTAACATCCACTTGGCCACTTGTGTCAGGTCAGAACTGTGCATTGCAGCACTCTCCCTCCCCCCCCGACCCCCTTCTCTATCTCTCTGCCCATTCTCTTCCCGCTCTGAGATGGCACTCTCCACCTCTCCAATCTACTCCAACTGCTACACTATCACCTATCCTCCCTCTCTCACAAAAGCATACAGAAAGACATCCTTGCTGCAAACCCTGGCCTCCCAATCGCAGACAGCTATGTCAGTGCATCCTCCTGAGAAATTTTCACCGACATCCTTTTCTCTGTCCCATCTCCTGACCTATGGACCTCTCATCTCTACCCTCTCCCCTTACTCTTTCACTACCATTAATGGTGGCACCAAGTGGCAGGCTTCTTCTCATCTCACTGCTGCATTAATGTCTACCTAACGGCACAATCCTGGTTCAAGGGCCTCAGGCCAACCTTCTCTTTGACCGGATCCGGCCGTCTCTCATGAACTTCTTTCCTTCTCCTGCTTCTCCCACTTCTACCTTCCCTGCTCCGCCACTTCTGACGGAAGTTCTGTTAGGGAGAATTCTCAAGAATGTGCTAATTTCCCTTACCTTTTGAGACCCCTAGCAACTTTGCTGGATTTCTAGGATTTTAATGTTTACCTGGAAAGAGCGTGAGCCTTTTTCTCCCACCCTTTAATGTATTTTGATGTGCGTTTTACTTTTGTGTTCTTTGGATATGGAGTTTTAAAAACAAGTCCATAGGCATCTTTTTCTGGTGCGTCACACAGCACCTTCAGTGCAGTGGCACAGGGATGTCTTTCAGACTTCCCAAGGTTTAAAAACCTTCTCTGGGACTGACTACTGTCTCCAAGAGCATGTAAAGTTAAACTGACTTTACTAGTCTTTTTAAATTTACAGACCCAGCACACACCATCTTTCTATAGTGCTGGAGGGGGTTGCCTAGCATCCCGAGTCTAAACACTCATGTAACAGTCCAATGTTACCCTTTCCCTCTTGAAATTGCTGGTGGCAGTGGTTTTTAACAAAATACTATGATTTTTCCCGACCGTGAACACCGCTAGCTAAAAAAATTGGGTCAACCATGTTTTGTTTTTCAATATGGCGCCCAAGACCTATCTGTAAAGACAGACTCCGGTCAACTTTTTTCGCCATTTCTTTTAGACAAGGTCTTTCTTGTGTTGAACTCAGGTTTAGTCCCTTTGTTCATTGGCCTTTGGCGGGCTTCAGTGCTGAAGCCCTCCTCTGGTGCCCGAGTGTCTGGGGTGGACATGATGTGAGGGAGGTGCCCGAAACTCCCTGTGCTTAGTCTCCTAGGACACCTGAATGCACTCTGGCGTGATTGGCCGGCTGGCTGTCCGGCAAGGACAGCCACCCTGCTGGGTGAGTGACAACTAGGCTGGAATGAATGGGGGAAAACTGTTTGAAAGCAGGTCTCGGGGGGTGGGGGGAATGGGGGGCAAAGACTTAACCGTTTACTGTGTTATCCTATCCAAGACTCTGAACCATTGACTTTGGCCCAGGCCTATTGAATTGAATTGCTGGGTGTAGTAAACTGAAACTATTTGTCCTACCTCTGAAAGTATTTGTGCTTAATTTCTTTAATTCTTTTAACCTTGTCTTTTTACCCCTTTTTAAAGTAACTGAAGTGCCATTTTGCTCCCACTTCAGGGCAGCTGAACCTGTTCAGAAACTGATTGGTTGTGTATTGTAGTATATTAGATTGTGATATTGAGCTGCTCTTACTAGTGGAATGTTTTCCAACTGACTGTGTAAATAAATGTATATTCTTTTACCAAGAAACCTTGAGTACATGTTTGTTTGAACCACTGTGATTGCTAACCCTTTGTGTAACCTCTTGTACTGCTCATTTTACTCTTGAGATAAGTCTGGCTGCTCAGCCACTGCTACCACATTACTGTGTGGTACAGGCTTGTGCCAAAGGTGAAATTGTACTTGTAGTCTTAATTGTGTGTAGTATTCCCAAAGGGTACTGCCTCTGATTCTGCCTAACACGTTCCACGCCCCGTACTCCACCACAAAAAACATTCAAAGGCAGCGACCACAAAAAACGTTCAAAGGCAGCTATCGTTGTTAGGCAGAATCCTGTGCAGTTCCCTTTGGGAACACTGCAAAAAGGTTAAGACTACAGGAGTAGTCAGTAAACCCAATTGGTAGCAGTCTGCACCACACAGATTTACCTGGTAGCTGTGGCTGAGCAGTCAGACTTCTCTCAAGAAGAGTAAGGCAGTATATAGAGTATACACAATAGGGCTAAAACACAGTAGAGCAAACAAACACTGACCAGAGCTTTGTACAAAAAGTATATAATTATTTATTTAAAACACACTTTAGGCAATATACTAGTACTCCAAGTCAAAAGCAAGTTAAAACACAGTCAGGTAAAGTATACACACCTCCCTTAATAACTATTAGAAAAGTCAGGGTTAAACCACCACTATTTGTCAGAACAGATGTGAGCGCGTAACCTAGATGGCACTCCAATAGTTAGGTTAAAGGGAGAGAAAAAGGCAGAGCATAGAAATAAAACAGGTCCCAACACTTTTAGGAGTTCTCAGCAAGAGAAGAAAGGCAGTAAATACTGTAGAGCCAGGCCCACTTTAAATGGAGCAAAGGGAAATGTGCCCAGGATCACACAGTTTAAAATGCACTAAAAGTCTTTGCAAAATGTTCAAAAGAGGTTGGGGTGATTTAAGAAGGTAAAGTTAGAAGGTCTGGGGCCAACCCAGTTGGCAAGCCAAGGATTTAAGGGTCACCTTGGGCAAACCGAAGAAAGGGAGGACAGGTGGAACACAGTACCTTAAAGAGAGAGGAAGCTCCAGCGGTGGCAGTTGTTTCTGGCAGTGGTTGCAGTTCGTTGTTCGGACCAGGGGAAGAGAGGATCTCGTCGAGGAGGAAGCTTGGAGTCGATGCACTGCACAGGGATGAAACCTGCCGCAGAGTTCTCCGGTTAAAAGGTGCGTTCCTTTTATTTGCGGTCAAAGTGGTGAAGCTTGGCTATCCGGCTGCCGGTGTGCTTGGCACGGGCGATTCGACCAAGAGACGTCTTTGGAAGGCGAAAAGGGTGAACTGGTTGGTCCCACAAGCTCAGAGGAAGAAGACTCGTCCAGCAGAAGATCTTCTCTTGTCGTTGGGAAAGTGGCGAGTTTGTGCAGCAGGGCTCCACCGGTCGTGTCGTCGTTGCAGATGGCTCAGCTTCTTCCCTCCTCGGATTCTTAGGTCCTGTGGCGACTTCTGAAGTTCCAGTCCCAAAGGCCCTGCTTTTATGCAGAAAAACCCCCATTCATCAGCCTAGCTGTCAATCACACATGCTAAGTGGTGAGCCAGGCGGCTCACCACTGGGCCAATCAGAATAGAGTGCGACTTGAGTTGCTAAGGCAATGCAGTCCAGGGTGCCAATTCCCCCCTCCACCCTTCCTGTGGAACCCAGACAGAGTGCACCATTTGGAGGGCTTCTGTGGAGAAGCCCGCCAAAAAGTGGAACAAAGGGCTCAACCTTGGTCAGAGTTACAGAGACGGACACAAACGCCATTTTAGAAAAGAGTTCTAGCAAAAAGACCCAACCGTGAATTTAATATTAAATAAATAAACCGGCGGTATCTTTAACATTGCGCCAAAAAGTGGTGCGTTTAAAATCAATGGGAAAATCCCATAGAGAATATTCCAGTGGAATATTTCGCGTGGTAACCACTGCCACCAGCCAGAAACTCGACAAGGGGGGACTGGACAGTGCCCCCTTGAAAACAGACCCAGGGGCAACATAATTAACCCCTTCCAGTACTTCCACAATATGATGGTTTGTACTGGTTCTGTTCACAATTTAAGACTAAAAGTCAATAGTGACTTTACATGCCCTGGGAAACAGTAGTCAGTCCCATGGTATGGAGTCTATGTTTGTGGGTCACTATGACACCCCTGTGTTACTGCACTGAGGGTGCTGTGTAACACATACACAAAAAACAGATGATACCCTATGGAGTAAAAGACCCCATAGCCCAAAATCACACAAACAGTCAGAGACCTACCTCAAATCATGTCTAAGAGTGGGAATAAAAGAGTCTCACTCTTAGCAGGAGAAAAAAACAAAAAACAAACCCCAAAAAAATCCAGCAAAGCTGCTGGGGGACTCACTAGGTTTGGGAAATTAGCCTTATGAGAGAATTCTCCCTAACAATCGTCTCCATGGGTCGACCCTCAATGCACTCTCAGCCATCTAACACTCTGCTGACATCTACCTTCTCCTTGAAGACACTGACCTGGATGTACGTGTACTCACTGAGACCTGGTTCAATGCCAGCTCTGTCATTTCCTTTGACGGCTTTAAGATCACCTCCAAGCCTCAACCTCACAGTGCTGGCAGTGGGGTTGCCTTAATCTTCCCTCAGTGGATTCCTTCGTCCATCCCACTCCACTCCACTCCACTCCACTCCACTCCACTCGTCCTTTGAGAGCCTAGTATGCAAATTGGTCATCTCTCCTTCCTCCACCCTGACCATTGCTACCATCTACCAGCCTCCAGGCGCTTCCTTCACGGTTTCTCTGAGTGGGCTAACTTCCGATCTTCCCTACTCTCTACCACCTCCAACCTGCTACTCATGGGTGACTTCAACATCCACTTAGACTCCCCATGCACTGCATCCACCCTCTTCATTGACCTCTGCACCCCCATATCCCTCTCCATTCTTCCTTCTGGTCCAACCCACTCTGCCGGTCACACGCTTGACATCATCATCTATTCCAATCTCCCTCTCTCTACTCCCCTGGTCACCCTTCTCTCGTGGTCCAACCACTCCCTCCTCGCCTCCCACCTGGGTCCCTATGACCTTGTGACAACTCCGCCAAAAGCCCTTCCAAACCTGGTCATGAACATCCGTACGATGAAACCAGTGTCAGCTGCAGCCTTCACTTCCACCTTCATTCCCCCTTGCCCACCCTACTCCGACTCTACCGCTGATGATTCTGCACTCAGCAACCTCCATCTTTCCATCACCAACAACCTTGACATCCTTGCCCCAGTCATAAGGATCTGCCTGAAACCTGCCTCCAAGTAACACCTCGCACGACTCAGAACTTGCAGACCAAAAACGCAAGTGCAGGGGTGCAGAACGGAAGTGGAAATCATCAGGTTCACCCTATAACTTGCATGCCACCTGCTCCAAATGCATTACAGACTCTCTATCCAAGCCAAAAAAAGAGCCGACATACAGGCCCGAGTATCAGGTGCGTTCAACAACACGGCTGAACTCTTCAAATTGTGCAGGGAACTTGCCAATTCATGCGCATTATCCTCTGCCCATAGTCCTTCCCAGGACCTTTGCAATTCACTCGCCCACTCATTTCCCCTCCAAAACACAGGACATACTGAACAGCCTTATCACACACTCTCCCAGCCCATCCCTCCTCCCGCGACCACTCAACCTCTTCCTTTGCCCATGTCTCTACGGAAGAAGTCACCAGAGTTGTCAACTCCATGAAGGTCTCTTCCAAACAGGTTGCCCCTTGCTCATCCAGAACCATCAAGGACAACATTTCTTCCCTCGCCCCTGCTACCGCTGATCTCTGTAACCACTCCTTTGCTACTGGCTCTTTTCCATCCTGCCTGAAGCAGTCCTGTGTGCACCACCTCCTTAAAAAAGAAATCATCAGCAGTTCCTTCCCGCCCGGCCAACTACCCCCTTCCTGTGGAAACTGCTTGAGAAGTTGCCCCTCCCCCAACTTTACTCCCACACTTAACTTGTTGACCGTCTTCAAGACCATCAATCTGGATTCCGAGCATCCAGAGGCACAAACACAGCTCTTCTGAACACCCGTGAAGAACTGCTTGCATCCCTTGATTCCAACTCACCTGCCATCTTCCTTGATCTCTCTTCTGCATTTGAAACAGTGAACCACTGCATCCTCAAGGGTCCACCACACCCTTGGTATCTCGGAGCCGGCACTGGACTGGCTTACCTCCTTCCTAGCTGAAAGCTCTTCTAAAGGCATACTGGACTTCTTCTCCCCTACTTCCTCCTCCTCCTGTGCAGCCCCCCCAGCGCTCCATTCTTTTGCCTTGGCTCTTTAACATCTATCTAACCCTGCTGGCAGGCCTCATTTCCACCTTCTCCCCCAACATCCAGTGCTATGCCGATGACACACAACTCTTCATCAAACTTCCCACAGACGCCCTTGCACCCTCCTTCATCCCTGACTGCCTCTCAGCCATCCATGCCTGGTGTACCGCTAATGATCTTTTCCTCAATGCCAGCAAAACAGAGATCCTCCCCATTGGGATCCCTGCACCCCACTTCTTCCCTTCATTCTGGCCTTATTCCATGGGCTTCCCCACCCCCACCCTCCCAACACCGTGCTCCCTCCCTCGGAAGCCAGGAATCTCAGAGTCATCTTCAACTACTCTCTCTCCTTCCTTCCTCCCTCATACTCAGGACATCAGGACATTGTCAAGAAGTCCCACTACAAGCTCTTCCTTCGCAAGGGAATACTACATTTCCTCACCTACCTCGCCTCTGGCTTGACTATCGAAATAGCCTCCTTCTTAATCTACCTCTGTCCACTGTGCGACCCCCTACAGCTAATTCAGAATACGGCAGTGAGACTTCTCCTTGGTCTCAAGCCCAGGGACCGCATCTCTCCTGCACTACAAAGTCTTCACTGGCTCCCGATCGCAGCACGGATTAAATTCATATCCCTCTGCATCATCCACAAGACTGTCTGTGGCTGGGGGCCAGGCTTCAACTCTTGTTGACCAAATAATCCCCCTCTAAACAGCTGTGTTCCTCTGGCACCAACTCCTTACGTGTGAAGCAGTTTGCTAAACAGAGCAGGTGGTCAATCGCTTTCCTCATCAGGGTCCCTTTTTTGGAAAAGCCTCCCCGTCCCTCTTCATCTTGAGCAGGACCTCCTTAAGTTCCAGAAAACCCTCAAGTCCTTCCTTCCTCTTTACCGCCTCCTTCACTCCATCTCTCCATCTCTCCATCTCTCCCCCGTTAATCGCACAGTTGCTTGACTGGTGTGCAGGGTCCTTATGTATTGTCGCCCCTCTAAACTTGCATGTTCTGAACACTCACAAGGCATAGTAGATTTGTCTTCCCCTCCCCAGACTCTTCTTATTTTGTTGTATGTAATTAATTTAATTATTTATCATTGGTGTATTACATTGTCTTTCATCCCCTGCCCCATCCCTGTGGGCGCTTTGAAACCGTATTTGCTTGCTGTATGAGCCTCTCAAGTGAACAATAAAATAAAAGAAATGGAAAAGGAACGTAGTCCCTTTTTCCCCATGGCAGCAGTCTTCATTTCTTCCCCTCAGGAGATTGGTGTCTGATAAACCCATGGGTGGGAATGGCTTTCACCCCTGCAGTGGGGGCGGAAATGGCCTTTAACGAACCTGCGCTCAGGCTGGCAGGCCGTTAAAGGCCATGTCCACCACCCACAATGGGGGTGAAAGCCATAATATTTCACAGGCTACATTATATTTGGTCTCTAGCTGCAGTGGAAGTTTACGAGTACCAAACTGTATCAATTCTTCATTTGATGAGGACTGTGTTTAAAGACTAAAGAATAATTGAAAACCTGCATTTTAGTTGATAAAAGCTAAACCCAGTGAGGTCTACAAAATGAGGAACGAACACAGATTTACTGAGAAATTTAAAAAAAGTTAGATGTTGAAAATCTATGGCGATTTCTTAAAGATGGAGCTCATCATAAAGACCAATAGGCCTTTAGGAATATTGCTGTTAATAGCCATGGCAATAAGAGCAAGTAAATTCAACCAGTGTGGTGTAATTACTATGGAGTTTGTACAGTAGTTTGAATCTTGGACAAGTCACTATTGTAAAGGATGGCCCTGCGAATAATGGAATTGGGTTTTTTGTTGAACTTGTTTTTAAAGAATCAGTTAAATTAGCATTATACTCTCAAATAGCCAAATACAATGCCTGTTGCGTTGTTTGAATGACCACTTATCTGGATTCATGGCCCTGTGCTTTAATGCCATCAATTTGGAGGGAATTATCCCTACAAGCTGCTATCAGTGGAGATTATACTAATTTAGAAGGGCAAAAGAAATCGCCCTGAACATCACCCAATTTCTTTACATCGATACCATGGCTACAATATATTGCAAGATCTTGTTAACGTGCTTGGAGGTCTGGGTCAGGAATTTGGATATCCTATGAGTTTTACACAGAGGTTTCAGGGGAATGAGGGGCACTACAGAGCACGGCTTTCGCATTTGTGCTTTTAATGGAGAAATATTGCAATCAAAAGAATGTGTTTATATTTGTTTTTATACATTTTAAAGCAGCTTTCAAAAAAGTTGATCGGGAACTCTTGTGGATAGCTTTGGAAAATCTACAGGCACTGGCTTCCATTCTTGCTGCGATAAAACCCCCATACAAACAGAATTTGATAAAGTTAAGGTATGGTCAGGAAGGCCAATGCACAGCAGGGGTTGATTAGATTGAGACACAGATGGGTCTACCCTGCTAGTTTCTTTAGAAATTAATATTTTAGCAGAAAAGAGTCAAAGATGTTATTGTGATTCTCAAAGACTTTGCAATCAAAATGTCTGCATTCTCCTGTGTGCCAACAATGTGGTGTTAGTATCCCAGTCCTCCATGGGAATTCATAACCAACTCTGTTGCTTAGATTCATTTTATGATAATTGGGCGATGGAAATCAATATGACTAAAATGTTGAAATGTTGTGCCACAAAAGATTAAAGAAAAACAATTCCCTTTAATTTTAAAGGATGGATTATTCAACAAGTACAACATTTTGATTACCTGGGTGTGAGACTAGCATTTAATGGCTCCTTGAAAATCAAATTAATCCCAATACTTGTATATACAGACAACGTGCCGCAGTATCCCAGGCTTTTTCTAGGAAATTCTGTGGGAGAGTACCATTAGAAGTCTATAAATTATAAGCCCGACCAGTTGCATTGTATACGGCAGAGTTGTGAGGTATTACAGCACTGAGGCCTATCGAACTGAGAGCAAAAACCTTTTTTAAAACCATGTTGTCATTCGGAAAGAGTTCCCAAACTATTCCACTGTTTTTCAAAGTTGGGCTACTACCAATTCAATACGCAGTCTGGCCGAGTTACTCTTTTGGTTTAAAATTAATATGAGCGAGCAATTAGAATTCCACAAAATTAGCATGGGAACTCTGCAGCCAAACTGAAGGGCCGAGCTGGAATTAGCTACGATTTAGTAAATGTTTTACCTGTGGAAGGAAGAACGTGTGAAGATAAAAGTTGTTATTGCCGTATGACATATGAAGAATGACCTCTTATTTCCTCTCCACACCAACTTTGAGTTCTATGTCAATAGAACATGTTTGACAACTACTTGGGGCTGTGAACAATACTTAGTGCACGTCTTCTGGGGCAGATCTGTTCCATGTACAAAATGTCGTTTAAATCTTTTAACTTGGGATATTATTCAATCCGAGCTCTGTCCAGTTTGCAAAAGCTTTAATGAATCTATTTATAATTTTTTATATTTTTGCCTCATCGACGAGGTTAGACTGACATCTTTTGTGCCATTAATTGTTTCAAATGGTTTAATGAATTCTAAAGCTTCTACTACGTTTGTTAACTTTCTACCATTCCAGAAAGGGTCCTGGTATTAGCAAAATATTTAGGAGGTTGCATGGCGAAGGAGGCATGTTAGGATGAAATTTGTAAATCGATACGTGGCTCTGAAATTTTCGTTTGGTCTCTTTTAATGCGTTTTACATGTGATGTTTTACATTGTTTTTGTGATGTATTGCTTTGATGGATTACGGTTATCCAAATAAAGCTTTCTACGATCAGTTTTCGATCTCCAGCAGGGTTTGTTTCCAAGCGGAGGATGGTGAACTTGTTTGTTGGGCAATCATTAGCAGCAGTGTATGGGCAACA
The DNA here is from genome assembly GCF_040938575.1 of Ambystoma mexicanum. Lineage (NCBI taxonomy): Eukaryota > Metazoa > Chordata > Amphibia > Caudata > Ambystomatidae > Ambystoma > Ambystoma mexicanum. Next base: position 1,298,796,291 of record NC_090932.1, read on the forward strand.
GTCGGTGTAAGGGAAGTATAGATCTTGCATGGCTGTCGGTGGCACTCCAACTCTCTTATCAATGGAAGGTTTTTGGGCAGCTTCATTAGCAGACTTCCACCTCTACTGTCCACAATATTGGTGCTGGGTGCATTCTGGTTACCACATCCCTTTACCACTACCATACTGTAGTCACAGCTCTAAAGTCCATTATTAAAGAGCACAGCCTGTTAACCCCCCAAACGTGCACGACCCACTTCCTTTATACAACCATCCCAACACAGCACACCAACCCATGTGAGTTAACCCCATCCATACAGTCGGATGCCAGAAAAACAGATTCTTTAGCTTGGCCATTGGGTGTGCCAGATGGACCACCCTCTGAAACACGAATTACTAAATTACCATCAGGATTACAGTGCTGAAAATCTATTAATGCACAATAAATCATCTTCAATGATAACAGGTACGCCCAATTTCACAACCTGGACATCGTCTAACTCAGTGTCGGACTGAAGGTTCAGTTTATCTATTGGACAAAGATATAGAAGCATAGCTATGTAGGTCTGTTTCTGAGAGGATGCCAAAGGCAAGGGCTTATTAATATTTACATTGGTAATATCGTTTGGCATACACCAGATTCTGGCATACTGTCTTTAAAGCAAGTGATGCTGATTTAAAGTAAATCTTTGTTTGCATTAAGGTGAGATCGCCAGTGAGAATTAGCAGACTTGCCATCCTTACCCTTCTGTAGCTGCAATCCACTCTTTAATGTGCCCTTCGCGTGAAGTACCAACAGAAGCAGGTTCAACCTTATTACCAGCTTTGTCACCTGCCCTTGATCTGCCTAAAGCCCCGTTGGCTGTGTTACTCATTTCCCCAGAAGTGATTTCAAGCAAAGGTTTAAATTTGTTAATAGTTACCTTGGCTTGATTATAGATGCCATTGCTGCAAGAAAAGCAACCTTCTTCCAGCTTTTAGAAGGTGAAAGACTTGGGTGTCTTATGCTTAGCCATGCAATTTGGACATGACTAAATACCACAACTGGCCAAAGGAAAAAGGGAAACTGCTCATCACGGAACGAGGTCCAGCTTTCACCAACTTTGCTTGCGTTTCATGAAGTGTACTAGGATGCCCAAACTGCTGCACCCTATGCAGTGGGCTTTGACGCAAGCTTGAGAACTGGGTTATTTTCAGGAGTACAGCGGGCAGGTCTAGCATTGAGTAGACAGTGCGTCTCCACGGTCCTTACAGAATGGAAGGGTGTCTCCTCAATTACGCCCTTAGTCACTTTTACATCAATCTACAAATTAGTACCTCCCCTGTTGAGCATCAATCCGAGTAGTAATGTTTTCTAAAAGGTATCTACAGATGCAAAGTTTTCCTCCCTACCCATCTCCACCATTGGTACAGTATGTTGCCTTTGAATGCAACAGTAGCTGCCATTCCGGTTACAGTACATACACTTTACAACTCAACAGCTTCCCGGTGTCTCATTGACAGAAGCATCTAAAACATACTAGAATCAACAAATAGTCCATAGGCGCCCCTCTGTGAAAACGAACGCCGCACATTGACCTGTTCTTTGGGAAGGTAGGTACTCACTCGAGAGTCAGCAGCCACACTTTAGCTCACTGTACCTTTCACAGATGGGAAATATCCATTTGCATATCAGTCATTGTCCGGCCCACATGGGCAGTCCAGCACCGAAATGCTATGGCAATTCCCTTCTGAGCAAGAGTACCAACAGCAACCCCATACACGTGTTTCAGCCTTGTTGGGCCTCATCAGTGAGGTGGAGCTGTGCCTCTCTGAGCACAGTGAGCAAGGGGTCCATGTCTGGATGAGCTAGGAAACTTAGGGTGACTAAACCTAAGTCCATCTTTAAAGAAATTGCTATTGACAGAGCTTAACCCCTCCCTCCCCCGACAGCTGGGTCAAATGTCACAAACAGTAGTCATGTGCCCCTAAAGTAATAATGTTAAACTTTTTGCCATCTAGCTTAAGAAGACTTCTTTCAAACGTTACCTGCCACCTGGACTAGGTGAAGACTGGGAGCAAAAGTCTAGTTTATCTGTCAATATGAAATAAAATAAAAAAGCTGTGTAATTTGGCTCGGCTTATCTAACAATGAATACTCCAGTTCAGTTGATAGGATACCTGCAGTGAATAAGTCTGAAAAGTTCACAAATACAACACAGCTAAATTCATATTAATTGCACAATTGTTGGTCACTCCAAAAACAGGATTGCATATTACTAATCGTTGGGCTTGCAAGCTAAGACTTATTATACACTGAAAATGACCTTGGTTTGCCAAAAAACGCACAAACATGTGTAGTTGAGTGGGTCCCACAACAAATGCTGCTTTCCATTAAAGCTATATGATGTTGCAGCTGTAAATATGTTAAATAGGAGAATTCAGGAGTCTTGTTAAGACTAAACTGATTCCCCAAGATGGACACGTGTCAAACTGGAAGAATTATCAAAGTGTGCGAATGTATGAACTTCAGGATTGCTTGCAGTTCAAGGCGGCGAGTACACTACTAATGGCAGTGTGCACGCCTTGTGTGAGAATATGTGAAAAACCACAGGGCAATCACTGCTGTACCTTACACATGCACCTTCTCCATTAATAGATTCACTTGTGTGGTTGAACACCTTCGAACATCCGACAGAATGTCCAGACATTTCTCAAGAAACTACAGAATAATCTTGCATTTTATTTTGGATAACAAGGGCCTTGGTCAGAGTAGTTTTATGAGTAGGTGCATCGACATCTGCATGAGCTCAAAGCAACATGGATGCCTTGACCATGTGAGGGTAATGACAATCCACATTTGTGGGTTATTCATCTTCAGTACGGAATGGTCCGATAAGTGTTTTGGTATAAAGGAGTCCGAAAAGATTAGTCAAGTGATCAAAAAAGTACTGGTCAGAAAACCCCTTCGCAAAAACCTAGATGTTTGAATTTGACATTAGCTATTCCTTCCTGATGTAACAAGGTTTAGATTTTAAAAACTAGCACATGTGGAAAACATCTACCACCTAAAACTCTACTTGCCATTCATAGAACACAACATGAGGAGTGCATGCGTCACTATTTGCTCTGCAATCAGGCTAGGAATGAGAAGACATACCACTATGGTCAAAATCAGCATAGCCCTTTCCAAAGCAGCAAGCAGCGAAGGCCACAGAACAAAATGAAGAGCATAGCATGGCACAGGTGTAGTGTGGAGAGCACAGAACATAAGGGGCTGTGGACCAGAGTAGCAGGGTCTGATGTGTTGCTTGGGGCGGAGCACAGCATGAGAAATATGGGGCAGCGATGCAGAGCAGTGTGCAAGACAATAGTAAAGTATAGGGTCAGAGCCATCTTCTTTACTTGCCTTCCCCTGCCATTTTTGGACACTGCATCTCCCGCCAACCCATGCCCATCCTCCTCAAGACACCCTACCTCTGTTCATCGATTGAATATCACCAAGCTTCATGGACTGACAATGCAATTCCAAGGGGCAGGGTTTCAATACACAACAGGAAGCATGGGTGCAGACACGTAAAGAGAGGAAGGTGGCCTCTTGTGTTCAATTTCCACCAGGAGATTTCATGCACCGTTCATTACAGATATACAATTGCTGTGGTTTTAAGTCTCACTGTAACGACTTGTACCTTATTTTATTTACTGCCGTTTTATAAAGGAGCTAACAGTCAGTAGAGTTACTTTAAGCACCCCACGGTGAAAGAGAGAAAAGGTAAATGGTGAATGAGGATCTGGATTTTGACTTTTGAGACATTGATTTTGGGTGAAGATAAAATCCTAGAACATTTGGAACATCATTTTGAAAGGGTTTTCCGACATTGGCCTCTTGGTTGGAGGAAAGGTTTTCATTGTGCAACATTGAAAAACTGGTGTTAAGAATGCAGAAAAAAGGAAGCTGGTTTTTCAGAAAATTTGGGGTGTTTTTTTAAATTTGGAGATTAATTGAATTAGCTTCAAGAGAAGAAATCTAGGAGATAAGTACATTTTCGATTTGAAGTATGTTTATGAGTATATTTATATATGTATAGATTTGCTGTATTTGATTATATTAGATATTTGTGTATTATAATTATATTAATGTATAAATTATGTATTCCCCCGCCCCCTTTTTTTCTCTCCTCTTCGTTCTTCTTTTCTCGTCCCCTTTTCTCCCTTCCATTCTAGAACTTAGATTTGGACTTTACCAGGGAATGTTTGATTGCGAGGGGGGTTTTGGTTTAATTGCTGGTGAATTTAGAAGAGTAAAGTTTAATAAGTTTGGCGGAACGTAACGTACAAGTGGGCTGGAGAGCGCTGTGAAAAACACAGAGGCAGCACCACCAATGCCAAGGAAGTTCATATCTTGAAACAGGTGCGACACCTGGAAAACCGAGCAGAGGAAGCGGAAGGAAGGGTGAGACACTAACATCCGCATAGTGGGGCTACCAGAAGGGGAAGAGGGCCCAGACCCCACAAACTATGTGGAGAATATGCTGAACCAGGAGATTGGTGGGGGCAAGCTCCCTCAGGGATTTGCGATCGAACGGGCGCACAAAGCCCTGACAAGGAAGCCCCAACCAGGAGCCCCTCCCCGTCCAATCATTGTAGTTCAGGATTTTTGCAGAGACAGGGAAAAGGTCCTGGAATACTTTTGGAAAGGTGGGACAATAAACCGAGCATCAGCGACGGTCACTGAATACCCGGACTACACCATGCAAGTGCAGAGACAATGCCTCAGCTACGTAGTGGTGAAAAGACGTTTGCGAACAGCTGGTTTCAAATATATGCTCGTGTACTCGGCGAAGCTCAAGGTACTACACAAGGGCAAAGCGCACTTCTTTGAGAAGGCGGAGGATGCGACAAAATGGCGGGATGCACAAGGATGCCCAGAGGACACAGCTGGGTCAGGCCGAGAAGGAGGGGATATGTGAAGCACCATACCATTGATTATTAAGGCGGGGGGGCCAATGTAGACGGTTGGTAGGATACACTGAGGGTGGCTCGAAGAGAGCTGATCCTGGTAGTGGGCACACTCATCATGGGGACAGGTTGGACTGAAATATAGTAGAGGGTCATGTCTGACAGGGCCAACAGTGCACACCAAACCATAGCCTTATACGGGAGACATCAGAAGATCAGACCTAGCCCCAGTAATCAGGGAAAACGAATCGCCAGTAGGGCGATAACCCCCGCTGTGTCCAGAGTATCTGCAAGGGCAAGGAAAAGGGCTAGATGCGGGGTTGCCCGAGATCCAGGGATGGAGCTGGGCATCAGTTACAGCTGGGATAGGTGGGAGTGGGGGGAGAGTAGATTGAGGAAGAGTTTGGTTTGGAGTGGGGAGAGGGGAGGGGGAGAGGGGTGAAGAGTGAAGAGGGTGTTGGCAGGAGGCAACAAGGGGAGTTTGCAGGGAGTTGGGGTAGCTAGAGGGGTGTTTTGGTTCAGGGGAAGGAATTGGGTGAGGGAGGGATCAATCAAGATGACACAGGAGCTCAACACAGAAGGTCCACAAACACAACTAAATCTGTACAGAAAAAGGTGGGGGAGAAGGGTGGGCGGAGTAGGATATAGCTGAAATGGGGGGACCTTAGAATTGTGACCTGGAATGTACGCGGGTTAAACACCTATATTAAGCGCAACAAAGTTATGATGTATTTACGCCGGCAGAAGATCGATATAGCAATGTTACAGGAAATCCATTTAACTAAAGAGAAACTAAAGTTGATAAAGAGGAAGTGGAAAGGGACCATAATAGGGGCCACATATTCAGCATACGCTAGGGGGGTCCTTGTATGGCTTGCGCCACACGTCCCGTTTAAACTATTGCAACAGGAGGTAAGAGAAGATGGGAGAATGGTGCTAGTAAAAGGGATAGTGGGCAATAAAATGGTCAACCTGATTAATATCTATGCCCCGAACAACAATACTGTGCCTTATTTCAGATATCTGTATGCTACTGTTGGCCCATACATGGATGCAGCGGTCATAATAGGAGGGGACCTTAACTGTACACTAGACCCCCCAAGATGGATAGGTCAGATGACAAAATAACCAAGCTTAACCCGGCTGCAAGGGCCCTGACCACACTCATACGAGAATTCCAGCTCACTGATATATGGAGGAAGCTCTACCCAAACTGTAGGGGGTATTCATATTACGCAGCCCCATATGATTTATACACCAGGTTAGACTACATATTAGTGTCTAGCTCCATGGTAGAAGAGATTAAAGAGGCGGAGTACAAAGCAGCAGTATTATCAGACCATATGCCACTGTTGGTGACATGGCAGATATCGCCGTCTAGGCCTAGGATTCCGACATGGAAGCTTCGTGCTGAAGCACTGAGGGATGCCATGATCAGGGAAGACCTAAGAAAAGCAATACAGGAATACTTTGAACTAAATGCTGGAAGTGTTGCATCAGCGGGCACACTCTGGGAAGCATTCAAGGTAGTAAGAAGGGGGGCAGCGATAGCAAAGTCGACTGGGCTGCTGGGAGGCGTAACGGCAGAGCTGCAAACCACAGAAAAGGAGATTGAGGCTAAAACGCAATAGGGTCCAGACTCCCCAGGAAAGACGCAGAAAAATGTAAATCCCACTGGGAGAGGCCATGTAACCTCAACTATAGAAGATATATATAGAGAGACAGCATGAGGAAGGAGATAAACCAGGCAGATTGTTAGCCTGGTTGTGTAAAAGTGAGAACCCGAGACAGGCGATCCGGGAGATGCGCCTCGAGGATGGAGCACTCGAGGACACACAAGAAGTAGTAAATGAGTGCTTGCAGAGTTACTATCGCAAATTGTAGCCAGATAAAACTGAAGTAGAAGAAATTGACATAGTGCTGGAGTGCATTATCCTACCCAGGCTAGAGGTAGCCGATAGAGAACGACTTGAGGCACCACTGGAATTGGAGGAACTGGAATATGTAATCCGTAACATACCCACCAATAAGGCGCCAGGGGCCGATGGCCCCCAAAGTGAATTTTATAAGACATATATGGCAGACCTGCTTCCACCATTGCTGGCCATGTTAAATGAGGCGTTTGAATAGGGTAGGCTGCCAGAGACAGAAGCGTTCATCGTGCCGCTCCTCAAGCCAGGCAAAACAGACACTGACTGCAGATCCTACAGTTGTCAATATTAAATCAAGACAGCAAGATCCTTACCGCGGTGATGGCAAACAGATTGAAACCACTGATAAGCGCCCTGATACACCATGACCAGACAGGATTTGTCCCCCAGCGGAGCATTTCTGATAATCTCAGGCGATTGCACCATGTTATAGACCAGACTGGCAGAGTCCGGACGGGGTCGGTGATATCAGAAAGGTGGATGCTAGGCAGGGGAACTAGACAGGGCTGCCCTTGGTCTCCGATGCAGTTTATTCTAGCACTGGAGCCCCTGCCGGCATACCTCAATACCAATATGGGGAGGTGGGCATCACAAAGAAAGGGGGACAGCATTTGATATCACTGTACGCTGATGACGTGCTGTTGGATCTAAGTTACCCTGAAGAAAACTTACAATATATAATAGAGGTACTTGATCGATATGCACTGATATAGGGCATAACGGTAAAGCCACGGAAATCCATGATATTCCCACTAGGGAGATTTATACGACTGCCTCAAGATAGGTTGCCAGTATTACAGATTGCATGGGCGGTAGACACCTTCAGATACATGGGGATACATGTGTATCACAATGCTGGAGATGAACATAGGAATAATACGGAGAAAGCTGTAGAAGGGATTCAATGCAGTATGACATCTTGGACAAAGCTGCCCCGAACCATGCTGGGGAGAACGGCATTGCTTAAAATGATAGTATTACCCAGGCTGCTACACAACTTTGCAAATGTCCCATACTTGATACCTAAATGCTTTTTCAATAAACTCCATAATATATGCAGAGGATTCATCTGGCATAATACTAGAAATCTGGTAGCCCTATGGAAATTACATAACCCAAACGATCGGGCGGGTATTAAACTACCCAATTTTGAGGTGTACTACCTAGCGGGCCATTTACAATATGTAGCTAGATGGCTCTCAGAAGACACCACTTCGGAGTCCAGACTACTTAGGGCGGAATGTACACCATATTTCTTAAATGAATGGATGTGGGTAACTGAGCCCCCGAAAAGTGGGAGAGCGGCGCTACTGACCCTGGGTAGGAGGATCTGGCATAGGACCCGTCTAATGCTGGGAAGCCGAACACTGTGCTACCCGCATATCCCTTTGGTGACATTAAAGGGGATAGATGATCAATTGAGACATTCTATAAGGGAACACTGGGAGCCGGTGGGGGTGACAACAGTAGGGGATGTGTGGCAAGGAGATGGCAGAAAAGAGTGATAGCTTAAACGAAGACATAGTGGGCAGAATCACGTATGTGAGGTTGATGGCAATGCTAAAAAAGACGTGGTCAGAAGTAGAACAGACCCAGCAGCCAGACGAGGCTATAGTAATGTTCCAAACGGTGTCGGACGGGGGTCACAAGGTCTCCAGAATCTACAAAATACTTATGTCTAAAGCGGGAAAGGAGGCGGGACTGGGAAGAAGAAAGCGCAGAAACAATAAGCGATGGACTATGGGAAAGGGCACAAGGGTACCACATAAAAAGTGTTTAGGAATGCCCGATTACAACAGATCCAATTGTATATTACTCAGCATATCTGACCCCCAAGAGAATTGCTCAGTTCACAAGTGCGGCTACACAGCGATGCCCGAAATGTGGTGTAGAAAATGCCGGGATGGTACACATGTTTTGGGCTTGCCCCGAAATTGCGAGATATTGGAAGGAAATAGCAGATCGACTGGCTTCCAAAGGGATTGAACTAATGGTAGATTCATTGTGGGCATGCATGGTGGGAGGCTTCCCAAGACCGCGCAAACTCAAGCATGTGTGCAAACTTAAAGACCTGGCCTATATTTTAGCAAAAAGAAGGATAGCCATGGGATGGAAGGCTCAGGCGAGACCCAATGTAGATACCTGGTGGAGGGACCTTCTGCAGTGGGCTCAGGCTGAAACAGTGGTCTGGAGGGAGGCAGCATATAGAGGAGGTGAAGAGGAAACAATCATTGATGGCGTGGCAACATCTGATTGCATCTCTGACAGGCCTGGAACCCAAAGAATTGGACACAGATGGCTCCCTGGATTATGGAGAAGAGACCGTTGTGGACTAGTGGACCAATTTGGCCTTTTTATAAGTGACTGTAAAGAAGGGGGGGAGACAAGGCGGGGTGTTGGGGTTGGAGTAATTTATGCACCATGTTAGGTGCACGGTTTGTTATGAAACTAATAAAATGTTTACAAAAAGGTAGAGTTATTCAAATTGTCAAATGCGGATGACTGATAAGAATGGCGTTCACTGGAGTGCCATTGTCCAAGGAGTGCAGCAGTTCATCCGTAATGCATAGCAAGACTAATTAAATCCCTTAAGAAGGCTGGTAGCAAATGTGATGGCCATGCAATCAGTTATTATTTGCACTATTGTATAGGAGCAGTTGGGTGACCTTTTTCCTCAATGTTCCACAAGAAGGGGGTGTTGGCTATTGGCCAATAACTAGCCAGGATAGCTATGTCAACCAATGTTTCCTTCAAAATGACAGAGATGGAGGTTCTTCAATGTTTGAGGTAAGCACCAAAAACTGAGGGAGCTGTGGACTAGCCTAGCTAAGACTATGTTTATACTGATTGTGGTGGCTGGGAATGGGTAGGACTGATCCAAAGTGGGCCTCATCCTTACACATTTTGGGATCTCTGCAATGGATATGTGGTTGAAAGAAGAGCAGCTTGAACCTAGGGTGCATGCTGGTAGCTAGGTGGTTGTGGAACATGCGTGGCTGGCACGGTTAGATTGATCAACATCACTTTACAATGGAAAAGGGGAGGCCAGATTAATAGTTCTAGTAGATTTTGAACATGTACGCTGGCATGTTAGGTGCTTGCATGATGTGACTGTGTAGGCAAGATTTTCTTCAGTTTAAGCATGCTATAGTAGATTCTAGCATGCCCCAAAGAGTTTAGTTCTTCCTGTAAAGAAGGATTCTGGAAAATGCATTCAATTGGCAGGGAGTAGATTATACATTATATTAATAGTAAGAGAAGTACTGGGGTTGAGCAAGCATTTACATTTCAAACACTCAAACAGTGTGGGTATCCAAGTGGTATGGACCGTGGTATTTGTAAAACAATTCACAGACACAACTACAGGCCTCCAAGAAAACTCACATTTTAGACACAGTCACCATTGCAATTCACTTGTGAAAAATAGTTGAACAGTCCCCAAATTTAGATACAAGACGTGTAAAGCATATACATATAAAATCACAGGTAATAGGTAGAAATCTACTTCTTAGAACTGAACCCCAGACGAGTACTGGAAAAATGTCCAGCAGAAGAGAAGTACCTCCAAAACCACTTTAGGAGAGCTCCAATGTGAGTTGAATGTTTCACAGTGTTAAATGGAACAGAGTAAGAAGGCCAGCTATGTGCATGGGGAAAATGAAGGCAAGTCTGTTTTGCCACACTGGTGCGGATCTGGCTACAAGCAAGCCCAGGGAGGACCAGAGGAGACCCCAACCAAGAGATCCACAGGTCAGCTCAAGAACAAGAAGTCCCAGGAGAGGAGGCAGCAAAGCAGGAAGGTTCCCTAATTTCACCCAATGGGAAATGCGGTAAAGGCATGCTTAAAAAAAAGCCTGAATCCTGGACCAAAGGGTCCCCGGAGGGCGAGTATCAAGAGTAAGTGCCCACCCCAGGAGCCAGAAGCAAGTACTCACCGCAGTGGCTTCAAGGAAAACTGCCACACCAACATGAAACAATCTGTTAAATACAGGGCTTCTTTCTACATGCAGATTACAAATACCCGGTGCCCAGCCTGCAAAGTCCACAACGACCAAAAGAAAGAACAACCTACCCATGATAGAGCCCTTCAAGACAGCAGTGAAAATACCAGACGAGGAACTCGGCAAACAGGATTCTGGTTTCTCATGGACAAAGAAGGGTCCCATCCCAGCAGAAGATGGTCCCAAAATGGAGACCTCAAGTAGCAGATGAGGCATGGTACCCTACCACGCCTCTAGGCAACAACAGCTGCCAGCAACAAAGTGGGAGACCCTGATGGTTAAGGGCGGTAGTAGAAAGGCCAGGGTACGGTCCCAACCTGAAAAGCCCAACTCAACACCGAAGTGGAGTCAGCAAGACAACGCAGGAACACCGGCCTGGACTTCTAGCAGCAGAAAATACCAACCGGGATATGCCTTAGCCACTGCTCCAGCCAGTAAGGCCATATAGATGGCTGAAAAATGCAATAGCAGCTTGAAAATGGTGGCAAATCCTCCAGCAGGTGAGTAAACATTCTTTGAAGGATTCAGTGACAAAAGACAAAGTAGTTCCTAGGTGTCCCTTCAAGTCGCCCCCCAATCATAAGAGGAGGCAAGGGACAAAGGAGTCAAGTGGCCAACTAATCTGGTTGGTCATTTGGACTGCCACTCAACCCAGATGTGAGAAGCAGAGCCCAAGGACATTTACTAACTAGTCAAAACCAATATGGGGGCTTCCATGTTGGCTTACAACTGCCATTTGAAGCCTTTTGTGTGGTTCCCTAGAACAAAAGAAGCACTAAAATACAAAATGACAGAGAGCAGGACTTGAAAGCCTTGGACTTGGGAGCCTTAAGAACGGACCAGGATAAAATACTCTAAAAAAGAGCGGAAGTTGCAATGGCAGGGGAACTTCAATAGAAGTTCATCTGGCCACCACAATTAGATCAAAGATCCATGAATAAAAAGGGGGCATAAGAAAATAAGTTAAGGGGCCATTAAAAGCGGCCATAGAATCTTGAAAATAGGAATTCTGTCTTTGCAATATGCATCTGCAATTAACAGTACTTGAGTACATTTGATGAACTCACATTTTCTTAGCCCCTACTAATTGTGGGGGCAGAGGAGGGGGTTCCATCAGGCCTGCCTTGGGCAAAAATGTAATTCCATCTTGTAAAACCCTAAAGTACTTGGTCCTCTCCATGGTGGCATGTCTCCAGCCATGGGTTGTGGGTTTGACAAAGAATACAGTCTACATGCCTTGCCCTTCACAGGACCAGATTATCATGATCAGCCCCCATGCTTTGAGTACTTTTCTTTCACTATTCTGAAGTACTATACATTTGTTACATATGATGATTTGACTTGTATGGCTTGTACTGCAATAATGTATTTGATTGATTGAAGTACTTGTTGGGTAGTGGGAGGAGGGGAGGTGTTATGAAATTGATATGATCTATTTTATTTATAGCAAGCCTATACACAAATGTTAGGAGTTCTTATGTTTCTGTAATTACTGCACATGTTCTTGTTCTTTATCAGCACATGGAACCTGGAACTAGTGGGGGGTCTAGAGTGCAGAGGAGGTTCCAGATTCAATTCAGTGTTAGTTGGTGTGGATGCAGCTGGAGGTCACTGCTCTAATGTACCTGGATTTCCTTCCTGTATGAATAAAGCCGGTTCGGAAGTCATGCTGTCTCCAGTCTCATCATTAGAGGATTGTCTTTCCCTCTATCATAACTGGTGACGGGGATTACATGTCAGTTGCGAGCTTAAGGGTGGCATTGCGACAAGGCAGAGACTCTTTGTTGCATCGCGGCAAGGCGGGCCCAAATCGCTGGAGCAGACATGTTTTGGAGCAGACATGTTTTGTGGTGAGAGCCGCAGCCACTAGGGAACACGAGGCCAAGTACCTCAGGTGAGAGCTGCGGCACCTCTCGGGAAGCGTGAGGGCTATCCCAAACATGCGTACCTCCGAGCGAGCAATCATAACCTCCAAGGTGTTTTCCAGGACATCGCTGGCTCTGACACGCTCTTGGCCGTTAAAAGGAAAAGGGCCGTAGTGCCTTACATTATGTGCAGCCATTTTAACAGAGTCATGCTTACCCGCGTTTCCATGGTAATGAGACAACAGCTCATAACGGAGCTTCAGTAAAGCTGCAGCGTTGAATTGTACACATGGCAAAGGCAGTTTTGATCCCACACGGTCGCATCACCAAGTTGCAAGGAAGGCATGAAGAAAATGCCCCACATAAAGAAGTAACACTAAGCACAATACAAGGGTAACGTGCAGTTGCATGAACATTTATACAAATCCTGCACACACACAAAGCAGGGCGGTCTACAAGTGTAATGCATCTGGTGGTGACAGACTGTTACAGCGCACACACCAATGTTCTGTCAGTATTTGGAATGATACACGGTGGCAATGGCTAATGTACCTATTCCAGTTTTGTTTTTATCCACACCTGATGAACCCAGAGTGTGCAGGGATGATTGGAGGGATGGCTTTACCAAATGTGTTGGCAGTATTTGGCGCCAACTACTCCAATGATAGAAAATATGCCTTGTTGTATCACTGCCTTGGGTCCGCAGGCCAGGGTTATCCTAAAGAAATTTCCTGAAACACTTGGTTAAGGGGATGTGGGTTTGCACGAGAAAAACATTGCCAAACTTGACAATTATGAAGTAGAAGTGAACATTATACTGGCACGTTATTTCGCTACCAGGGAGCAGAAGGTTGGCGAGTCCATTGAGGAATTCATGACGATTGTAATGGGTTTGGCAGTCAAGTGTCAACTCGCCAATTGTCCAGAATTAAACCTTTGAGGCCAATTTATGATCAAGTACACCAACTAAAATACGAGAAGAGATGTGGAAGGAGCGGAATCCCACCTTAGCAAGGGCCATTGAGATTGTGAAATGCATAGAACATACGGCACTTCACTCTGACAAGAGCACTGAAAATCACAAGGTAACTCTAGATGAAGGATCAGCAAACAAACATTCAAGGGTGTCTCAGAGGCAGTGGTCAGCAACTGGAAGGAATGCTTCTCTGTACAGGTAAGTGGCTACCTTTGTTTTCAGAGTCTACTCGGGTATGAGCAAAGAGTTGCTATTAAAGTGCAAGCGGGCGAGTACATGCATCTAGTCCTATGGGCACAAACCACACACTGAGACATGCCTAGTAAGCGTAACGTCCACAGCAAACTGCATAGCGCCGCTTTAAAGTAATCTGATCTTTAACCTTTATTAGTTTTGGCAGTCAGAGTGCAAGTAAACATACGTCAACTGCTGGTCATGCCGGATAGTGGACAAAAGGGAAAACACTGGACTAAGTACTAAATGAACAAAATGTGTATGTGCACTTGTTTCCACACAATGGAGGACATTACATTTTTGTGGTCATCTCCTTTTTAGTTGCTTCTCCTAGTAACACCACGACTTGCATCCCTCACAGAACACTAGCACGTTTGCCTTCTTCCTCCATCCTGCAGGATTCAGTTGGTGAGAAACATTGCCACAAATGCAGCAACTTCATCATTCTTGGACACGTCAATACAAAGAGTAAAACACACCCCTCTGCAACTGGGACACACAATGTAGTGTGAAACAGTTTAGGCCAGAGATAAAGGCTTGGATGCTGCACTAACAGACATGCGTGCCACGACTGCAGTCCACCATATTGGTGTGGGCAGTGGTTGTACTGAGTTGCCATAGCACTACGACCACACCTCGGTGGGTATAGAGACAATACGCTGCTACGCCTTGGTGGGCCTTTGACAGGGCAGGACGCGTAGAGAATGGTTATTCTGAACGCACTACCATTTACCGACAGGAAGCATGCAGTACATCGAATCGGTAGGAAATGTTATATGTGCTAGGTACTCTGAGACGCCGCACATCCATTGTAAATATATGACTTGTCACTTTACTCCAGTGAGATCTGTTAGGAAATCTAGCGAGCCTATGGTAATGCTACTGTACAATCACTATGGCAACTCAGTACAACCACTGCCCACACCAATATGGTGGACTGCCGTCGTGCCAACCCTGCGCGGGACAGCCATGACGACCCTACAAACATTACTGGACCTGAGCCTCTCACGAGTAGGCGGTCGGCTCGGTCCCACATCTGTATGACAAGGTAAGACCCGGGCTTATCTACGAGGAAGGAATGCTCGTGACACTCTGAATGTACGAATCACGTACACCACGGGTGACTGGGAGGAGTGATATTCGGTGCAACACCATATATTGACGCCATGTAGCCAAATTATGCTGCCTGTGTACTCGTCACTTAAGCACTTGCGCTAGAGAATCCTATGCCGGACCACGGACCTCTGTATATTGATTGCAGCTCCTCGATACTGCATGCACAAGGTTTTTAGGACAGTAACAATGGGGACCTAATGGTTCATCAGAGATTAATCTTTTTGTACCATAGGCACCTTAGGGTCTACTTATAATCACTATCTTTTAGTACTTACAGTATTGTCTGAGCATCGGCCTCACACACCCTGACATTCCCCCCCCCCCAAATCTGTGACCAGATTGTGCAACTGACCGCACTATCCATTATTGCCTGGCTGATGTTGCCTTAATCCACACAGCTGGGTGAGTCCACATTGTGTTTTATTTGAAGTAGTCACTATTTGGTGAAAGTGGATGCATTAACAGATAGAGATAGAAGACACTGATTATGAATTTTAAATCAACAGGTATGACAAATCTTTGGTCTTCACTCTATGAAAGTGGAGGTTAGTACCATCTCCGTGAATATTGATTGAGTCATGTAGATTAGTCTCAATATTACCCATACTGAATGGTTATATTTTTTATAACCCTTTAGGACCCCCACTGAAGAAGTACATTAACTCAATAGAAACAGATAGCTCTTGCCCGAGGATGGATTTTATTGAATCTGAAACGAGTTGGCTACATAGACAGCGATAAGGAGTTATCCTGGATTTGTTCTAAATACCTCATGACATGATTATATGTCCATGTGTGAATGTTGGATATTCAATATTTGATTTGCTGTAATACTTACCAATTTGAACTGTGAATTACTATCGTACCTGTGCGTGATAACAGGACGGTAGCCAATTATGTTATTGCCTTTGTTCTGATTCAAATTTGATAAAGGAGGCTAAGCCTCGATAAAAATTGACCAGCAGACTATTTACTTGTACAGTATTGAAATTGATGTTGGATTTACATTGATAACTTCCCATAGTTGGAAGCCTGAAGTGAAACTGTTCAACCTGAGTGGGCAAGGCAGGGGTGACTGAGGATCATGGTCCTTAGAGAAACCTAAAGCAAAACCATAAGTTGATGGCTGGAAGGTTTTGAATAAATCATAACCAGAGGCACAGCTCTGGGCAATCCTCCAGACCATCGTTTTACCAACCTGATCAGCCATTAAAGAAGGGGATATACAAATTAGGAATGGTCCCAGCCCAAACTGCGAGGTAACATTCCTTCTGCACAAGACCACATTCATCCCTGACCATGTCATAGTCACTATGAAAAGCATCCCATGTGCTTAGTTAAACCTAAACCCCGGTTTTACATTATACTCAATAAACGTATGTTTTGGGTTCAAGTTATCTGTTGATCCCTCGGCCAAGAGTCAGGGCATGTGCAGCCAGGGATGTGGCATGCTCGACAGCTGCTCAAGTCCACCTAGAAAGGAGAGAAAATGAAGCAAAATGTGGTATCCTCAACCATGTACAACACGCTCTACAATTACAGAAAAATGTAGGGAAAGACACCTGAAGGAATAGCTAAAAGATTATAAAGAATTCTACTGTGTAAAACAAAACATGAAGGTTTTACACTGGTAAGCCAAAACTACAACCATTCGTGTCAACCACATGAGAGCAAACCAGCACACAGTGACCAAAAATGATGTTGCTGTGAAGTAATCCTTCAAAAGGATTGAATGGATTATTAGATGGAGACCGGATCATGTTCCCCTCCAAACTACGCTGCATATGCCTGAAGAAATAGAGTTCAAGAAAGTAATAAACAGCACAATTAAAAAAAGAAAATAATGGGGGCGCTGTTGAAGTGTCGGCTCATGAGGACGTGAGCTCTAGCAGCTCCGCTTGGGCCACCAACTTCCTGTGGTAAAGATCCATCTCACAATTTGTGTTTTGCAGCTGTTTTCACACAACGAGTAGCGCAACGTCTCCGCTTCACTTTCCTGCAATACCGGATGAAAACGGGGCAGGAAAGCAGAGTACAGACGAACTTAGTGGGGAGAGCTTCAGTGCCGCCCGCCATCTTGTGGCAGTGACTGACGGCGGGAAGTGAGACCTGCTGGGCCGCCGGATCTGCGGGGCTTGATACGTGGTTTACAGCTGCTGGAAGTGCTAGGGAGAATTCTCAGAAATGTGCTAATGCCCTTCTACCTTAGAGACCCCAGCTCTTTTTGCTGGACTTTAGGACTTTTCATTTCTAACCTGGAGAGAGCGAGACCTTTTTCCCACTCTCTCATACATTTTTCTTTAATCTGAACGCTGTTACTTTTGGTTTTAGAGGCTGACAAACCCCATAGGCATCATTTACACCTTCAGTGCAGTGACACAGGGAAGTCTCTCAGATTTCCCAAAGGTTTTAATACCTTCTCTTGGATAAAATACCGTTTCAAAGAGCAGTGAAATGAAATTGACACACTATCTTACAATTGGGTGCTGGAGGGGTTACTTAGTATTCCCTTTGTCTAGTTTCTCATTTAACATTTTTATGTTACTCTTTCTACACTTAATGGCTGGTGGCAGTGGTTTACTTTTTCCTACCATTGTGTGTTTCTACCGCAAGCTGCAATTGCAGCTGCAGTAAAGTACCCACGGGTGCCCATTTTGTCAAAATGGCCAGTCTTCTATTTTCGCCATTTCTTGTTGGAAAGGTCCTTCTTGAGATTTACTATACGCGCCAAACCAGGTTTGGTCCCTTTGTTCATTTTGTCTTTGGCGGGGTTCACTAGTGAAGCCCGCTTCTGGCTCTAGCGTGTCTGGTCTGGCAGACCAGGAAGCAAGGGAGGTTCCAGAAACTCCCTGTGCTTAATCCCCTTGGTTACAGGAATGCACCCAAAGGTGATTGGCCGGCTGAATGTCCTTGAAGGACCGCCACCCTGCTGTGTGAGCGACAGCTAGGCTGCAAATGAATGGGAGAAACCTGCATAAAAAGGAGAGGTATTTTGCTTAGAAGGAAGAGTCGACCACTGGAAGAAGGAATTCGAAGAACTTGGAAGAGACGCCTGCTGCATCTCCTGGACCTTTGGTTTGCCAGGTGTGCCCTGCTGCAGTGCTGAAGCTCCAAATTCACCTCGAATAGAGAAGCCATGTGAAGGACAACTTCTCCCCTTGGGTTGGTGGTACCAATCAACCCCAAAGGGAACTTGCTTGAACATCCTCTCGGAGCTGGCTGTACTTCCATTGCTGCTGCAGGAACCGATTGCCTAGGAGAGGAACGAGGATCGAGTGCATCGTTTTAAAGTCGGACCCGAGCTCCAGGAAGATCCTCCGGACTCCCATGAAGCAGGACTGAACAAGCCTGAGCCACCTCAGCAGAGTGCTGGACCCCAGATGCGAGGAAAGTCCATAAGGTATCCGGGAACCACGTTGGTGCGATTCACGAGAAGCTGAAACCGCGAAGTGCCGCTGATCTGATGTTTGCCCATTGCTGCCGCCGACCTTCAAACCGTAGTGCACGAGTCCCCAGACATCCCTCCCTCTTGTCCCCATGACGGAGGCCCAGGAACAACAGTATCTGCCATATTACAACTGGAACAGAAGCCAGCTGGAACCAATTTCTTCAGACCTAAGGTACCGTAAACTAAGCGGTACTCTTGTTGGGAAGCCTTGCTAGCTGTCAGTTGAGACATGTCTTGGCTGCTTTTGCAGGGTTGCTTGCAGCTTGGCCCCTCACAAGCCTCCCAGCTTGTGGCCCTACAGCGATTTGCTTTTCTACGAAGATTTCTCAAACAACGTGCAAGACTTTTTACTTACCTTCAAGAAGTGCCTCAGCTCACCTAGATTTTGCAATTGACATTGGCTGTCCTGGCTCTTCTTACCTCCGAGTTTGTGCTTTAACTATCTCTCAACAAAAGTCACACATTGTATAACTTGTGTAGCTGGGAAGGGGTTAATTTACTTTCATTAGGGGTTCAAAAGTACTTACCTGCTTAAGAATGTTTATTAACCATTGTTTTATTCCCTCATCTGTTCCTTTTGACACAAAGCTCAGTATTGCTCTAAATGTGCCAGTGATATATCAATGTCCACAGTGTCCTAGTTATTCAAGTCACCTCAGGTTGTAGGAAGTGTGTGTGTGCCATCCTAAATGGCTATCTACTGATTTAAAGAAACTTTGTGTGTACTTTGAAGTGTATTTTTGTGTTACATAGATTTGCTCCCTTCTAAAGAAGGCGTATACAACCGACTTAAATTAATAAATAATTGTTTAATCAAGAAACCAAGTGTTTATTTGGATACTTGTCACTGTGAATCTACACGTTATAAATCTACAGCTCACATTGACCCCTCTTGAGATAAGCCTGGTTGCTCAGTCACTCTACCAACCTCTGTAGTACATGCTTATACCAAAGGTTGGGTTAACTAATGCCAAGAGGACAAGGCTGGTGCAGTCTCCCACAGGGTACTGCATACAATCTTGCCTAACACCGGGACAGAACAGAAAACTGCTGCTTGTGAAATATTACGGTGGAGGTGATGAGCGGGGGGCCAGGGCCGGGCAGCCTGCCGGCGTAACAACAGGCGGAGTAGGGCCCAGGCGACCGATCCGCTACTCGCCATGCTGGTGGCTCAGGAACACGAGTGCCCGTGCTGCCCGTGAGACGGAGCAGCTTTCATTGGATTGAGGTGCGCGACCTGGTGTGCAGGTCGGATTTGGTGACGGCGGAAGGCATTGCGGCAGGGGGGGCTCTGCACTTACCAGCAAGTAACATAGGTGGGGGAGTGGCAGGATAGAGCATTGAATATGACCTGCTGGTGGTGCTCTTGGAGGGACCTGTGAACTGGAACTGGGATAAAGGGTGTGTGGAGAGTTCCTGGTGCTAGATGGGACCACTGCACTTTAAGGGCCCGAAAAGTGGTGGATTTACCTGAAATGGGCCGTGGCTGGTGACACGGATTAACAGCTGGTGCCTTTGGCATAATTGGGAGCCTGTAAGGGAAAATGATACAGGAACTCCATTGCTCTGTGATTGGACCCAGGCTGGGCCACAGGAGGAGACAGCTGGGAATAGAGGTCACTGAGCGGTACTGGCCACCTGTGCCCCCCAGGGCAACTGGAGTACTAAACATCTAGGGAGAGGGCAATCTCCTGGGGGTGACTGCATGGAAGATAACCAAGCATCCCCTCGGTTAGAAGCTTGTACGGATGAAAGGGACCGCTGGAGGCACCGCCAGGACCCACTGACATAAAGGGCATCTCCTGCAAAGACCGGGGACCCCTTTGGACCTGCTGCACATTTATGATTGGGGGCCCAGACCAGCCAGTGGTGTAATACAGTTATGGTTTGGAGTGCCAAGGGTTAAAGGTATCAGAGCTGCACGAGCTACCACAGTCAAGGTACCCTCATAGACTTGCTGCGATATTTGGCAAAGGCATTCTGACTTTGAGGGGGGCAAAGGAAATTGCTAGGGACCGCTTGATCTCAAGCTGCATTTTCTGGGATGGCAAAAGATAAACCCTTTAAGGGGATTATGCAGAACAAGATGGGCTGTTACACGGTTAGTGCTCCTCCGCCCCCCTGCCGAGCAACTTAAGACGGTGATGCCCTGCTCGGGCGCTTCTGGGGAAGACCAGAGAATATCACTCACAGATATTAGCGCCATAGGAGATCCAGGTGCTCGGAGAGGCTAAGATTTACTGGCTGGCCTCAGAGTTGTCTTTCCTACGACAAGATCTTCACAACTTCTCAGGTGGGTGAGGCGGTGCAACGAGGTGTACGTAATTTATTTTGTTCACGAAAATGTAAAATTCGAAAATGCTGTTACAAAATAATCTCACACACACACACACTCCAGCCCGCACCTGCTATACACCCATCCTCCACCCGCCCCACCATCCATACTTACCTTTGCGGCCCAGTTACCTGCTGCCCCTCTGCACGGCTCTATCCCTGCGACACGAGTTCCGCCTCCCCAATGAGAGACAACTATCACTGCAGGGTGCTTTTTTCTTTTTTGGTTAAACTTTATTTGTCCCCCGCTTTCCTTTTTTAGGGAAGCGGCGGGACACCCCTGCCACCCCCAATTTCCTTTTTTTTTTATTTGGTGCAGAATTCCTACTAGATCTTTTTTCTTTCGATTTTTCTGGTGGATACCAGAGCAACATATATCTGACATTGAGGATGCGCTCAAGAAGATGGAAAGTCAGCTGGCGTCGGTCTCACAGAAGCTCAGCACCATGGAAAAATCGGACTGAAGACAGCGAGGGAAGGTTCTGGCTATTTAATCTGGGCATTCTCGGTCTGCCGTGGAGAGGGAGGAAGGGCCTAGTATGGCACTATTCTTAAGAGTGCTGGCTGACGAACCTAATGGCCCCTAAAAAAAAAAAAGGAAAAAAACTCTAACTTCTTTTCAATAGAGCAGGCTCATCGGCACCTCCACGCACACCGATAGCCCGCTTGTTAAACTATAGGGATCAGGACACTCCTGCATATGGCGAGGGGGATGGGCCCGATCACATATAACTGGAATCGGATTGTTTTTTCCCCAGACTATACAAAGGAGGTGCAGCAGGCCAGACAGTCGTTTGACTCTGTAATAAGGAATCTGATGTTGCTCAGCAAAAGCATGCACTGTTCGTCCTGGCTTTACTCAAGGTTTATCACAAGGGTGACTGTGCACCCGTTTCACAACCCAAAGGAGGCCTGGGACTGGAAGGAGACACATCCTGTCGGAACCTGTCTATGCATCACCTAGGGGCCAGCCTAATCGAGGCTGTGACCATGAGACGCCCCGGGCTTGGTTTGATACACAGGCGTCTGGCCGGCTGAGTTTGCTGGTGGCAGGCGAGAACACGAAGATATTGGCTGATTGTGAAGAGGCAGAACAGTTGTTCCCTTCTACGCTGGGTGGCAGTAGTAGGTTTATGAACACCATTATGTCCAATTTCACATGAAATGAACCTATAGAAGGTGTTCCCGGGTGGGGTCACAAAAGGGGGCTCTGATGGCTCTTATAGGTGACCCCGAATATGTTTGCTAGGGTTGTTTCTGGTTTGGTTCCCAAAGGTTCGGCAACAGATGCTTCTAGTTCAGGTTTGTGGGGGCGTTACTGGGAGGGGTTTCTTGTTTGTACTATGGGAAATTGTGACGGGTGGGTGATCAATGATTGGAGCATTGGCGGAGATAACAATGTGAGTAGCTCAATGGTTGTTCGTCCTGACTAAGGTGGGGAGGAGAGTACTTGCCCCAATTACATGGCGGGGAGGATAGACCTAGGACACCCTCCTTAACCTGGAATGTGAATGGGCTGGGATCAAGTATTAAGAGACGAGTGGTGTTACAATTTCTTAACTGGCAGTCACTGGATGTTGCCCTTCTCACAGAAACCCACTTGGCGGTATCAGAATACTGCTTTTTCAAGTGCATGAATTACTGCATGGCGATGCACGCTGGTTTCTCTAGGGGGCGGGGCGAGAGTTGCCCTGATACTAGTCCATAAGCAAATTCCCTTTCGGCTCCTGGAGGGGATGCAGGATTCGAGGGGGCGTTTTGTGCTTGTGACCAGGGGAAATCTGTGGAGAGGTTTGGGAGGGGTGTGTGTTTATGCCCCGGCCCACAC
Organism: Ambystoma mexicanum; assembly: GCF_040938575.1. Lineage (NCBI taxonomy): Eukaryota > Metazoa > Chordata > Amphibia > Caudata > Ambystomatidae > Ambystoma > Ambystoma mexicanum. The sequence continues at coordinate 1,298,818,941 of NC_090932.1, forward strand.
CTGGCGCTGGGCCTACTGAAGGAAATTAAGGCAGCGCTCTGGCACAATCAGGTTGATGGGTGGGTCCTGGGTGTTATGGATCAAGCAGAAGATCGTAAGCACACCAGCGCTAGACAGAAGACTGGCTCTCACATGAAACTGAAAAAGTTTGCTGTCGCGATAGGATTGGTGGATGCCTGTAGATCAGTGCACACACTGGATAAAAGGTTTTTCCTTTTTGTCGGAAGTCCATGGCTCATTGTCCTGGTTGGACAACCTTTTTTATACAGGCATGGGACGTGCATAGAATTAGAACAGTTAAATTCCTGGTTAGGGGTATCTTCGACCATTCTCATTTGGCTATGGAGCTGGATGTCGCTAAGTGCGGGGGAGGCCTCCTTGCACATGAATAGCTACTATTTGGGGTTTTCTGATTTTCTGGAAGAGGTCGGATCTAAGATGAAATATTTTCACATTAACATTAGGCCGGTTCATAGTCCGGAGGCGTTATGAAAGGTTATAAGGCTGTCTTGCGGGGTAAGATGATTTCCCTAGTCACAGCTCGAAGGAAGGCTCACAAACAGGCAGAGGAACAGGTGTGGGTGGCGGAGGAAGCCTATCTTGAGCAAGGCACTCCGGAAGGGAGGAAGGAGCTGTGCAGAACGCAGTGGAGACTCAGGAATAATGCTCTGGTCAATGCCAAACCGGTGCATTGGCCCAAGAGAAGCCAAATATACGAATCAGGGGACCGTGCTGGGAAAATGCTGGCCTGGTTGGAAAAGAGAGATGAAGGGCACAGAAGTGGGAAGGAGGCGATAGGTCAGGGTGGGGTGCGAACTATGAACAAGAATTGCGTGAAGCATTTGCTGCATAGTATGAGGATCGCTACCGCTCCCGACAGACTGGGGGAAAAAATGGAGGACTTCCCCCTTCCTGGCAGATATTGCTTTGCCGCGGCTCTGAGGAGGGCCTCTACAGTGGTCATCCCCAAGGCAGGTAGACCCCCAGAGTCCTGTACTTTATATCGGCGTATCTCCCTTATTAAGGGAGAGGTCAAGATCCTGGCACAGGTGCTAGCGGAACGTGATGTCCCGCATGGGGACTGGAGATGGTTTTCTGGGGTGGGTGCGCCTGTTGTATGCATCTCTGGTGATGGAGGTCAGGGTCAACGGAGTGACCTCCCGGGCTTTTCCACTGGAGGGGGTACTCGGCAGACCTTCCCTCTCCCCCCACCCTTCTATTCACGTTGGCTATTGAGCCATTAGCCATTCACCTGAGAACAGACCAAACTTGGGCCGGCTTCTGCTGGAGGCATGGGGTTGAGGACAAAGTATTGTTGTATGCAGATGATCTTTTGCAAGAATTTCGAAGGGCTAGTGGGTTGCGAGTGAACTGGGTCAAGTCCAGCTTCTTCCCCCTCCAGAGACAGATCTCCCAGCGGACTGTCCATATCGGGTCTCTACTGAGGGATTCAAATACTTGGGGATATGTCTAGGCCCCAGATTAAATGATGTTCCAAATAACCTACAGCCAGTTACGAATAGATTCCTGCAGGATGTCACGTATTGGGGATCCTTTCCGTTGACACGGTTGGGGAAAGCTCCTTAATTCAAGATGTTGACCCTGCCAAGGTATATGTATGTCCTCCAAAACGCTGCCCTACAGATTCCAAAAAGTTAATTTGACAGAGCGGATGCCGCTTTCCGAACCCTTCTCTGAGGGGGTGGCCAGGCCCATATCGCTTTGGCTGCGCTACGGCGAACCGTTTGGGAGGGGTGGTATTGGGCCCCTAACTAACAGTTATTACAGTTATTACTGGGCAGGCCAAAAGGCAGTCGAACTATTGGCTGCATGGGGATGTGTCGCAGTCACATGTGGCAGTAGACCGGGGTTGGAAGATGGGGTTCCGTCCCACAGAGGTCCTATATAGCCATCAGAAGAGATGGCTGCTCCCACGCATAATGTAACATACTAGGCAGGTTTGGAGTGCCTCCCACGGTCATCTGGGTTGGGGAGGTAGAGCCACCCTTGTCCAACCTCTGTGGGGAAACACTTGGGTTCCGGAGGTGGAGAAGATTGATACATACCCGGTGTCGGAAAGAAATGGGGTGAAGTGTGTTGGGGGTGTGGGGAGGGAAGGGGCGCTGGTTCCATTGCAAGAACTGTGCAACAAATTTGGCTTGCCAGAGACAGAAAAATACAATTATTTGCAATGGTCACATGCCCAATTGGCTCATTCTCAGCCACTTCAGGAGTTGCCTGTCCGATAGAGGCAGACCTTCTCAAGGGGTGCATATGCTTGAAGGTCATCTCTAACCTTTATCTGGTTCTCAATGCCTTCGCCATGAAAGACTTAGTAACTCTCAAGGCACGATGGGAGAGGGATCTGGGCCCGCTAGAATCCCAGGATTCCCCAGGGAAAATTGTATTTCGGCTCGTATAAGGCTGATCCAATTGAAAATATTGCATAGGATTTACTACTCCCGCACCGGTTTATTCAAATGGGGTTGGACGGATCGCACTGAATGTCTTAGATATAGGGGTGGGGGGGGGCAGAGGGTACCTTCTTTCATATCCTTTGGGAGTGCCCACAGGTGCGCTATTTCTGGCAAAAATGCTTAGATAAGATCCACTCTGTGGGATTGACCATACCTGGTGACCCGCGACTGTTGCTTTTAGGGGTGTAGAAGAAACGGACTTCACCAGATATGAGAAACTGTTTGAAGCTACAGCTGTGGGACTGATGAAACAAAGTGTTGCAACACTGTTGGGGGCGACAGAACACCCCAAAGTGACAAGGTGGGTCACTGCAATGGACTGTTGTATGGCCCTGGAGAGGAGGATCTACAACGCACAAGGGTTGCCCTAAGTTATGGGAGAAAACTTTGAGGAAATGGGATGGGTTGGTTAGGGAGGGATACACTGGCCTTTTGAAATGGACATTTCTTTTTAAGTTATCTCAGGATAGTCTCTCTTTTACAACATTACTCTTCACCCACTGCGAGTTCCCACATGGCAATGTTATCCAATCACGTTGTAATGATTTTCCTTCATATTTGTGGGATTGTTTTTATGTTTATTCTTTATACAAAATAATTGAGCGTTTTTGTTTAATTAAGAAAATAATTAATAGAGAGAATCATCACAAAGCCAACCTACATGGCCCTTATTGACTTAACAAAAGCTTTCGACCTAGTCAACAGGGCCAAATTATGGTCTTAATTAAAGAAATGGGACATCCCATAGGGCTTGCTAGCAATCATCATAGCACTGCATCAATATACTACTATCCAAGTCAGATTAAAAGGCAATCTTTCTCCAGAGATATCTATTGAAAATGGGGTGAGACAAGGTTGTATTCTTGCCACCTTTCAATCTCTATTTAGCAGCTGTTGCTGAATATTTACATGTATACACACTTGTGTGCCCATCAATAGGCAAAAGCACAATCAATTTCCTTGCCTACTCAGATGATATAGTTTTAAATCGACCACACTCCAGTTGGATTAAAAAAAACACTTAAAAGGCATTGGAAATGTATGCCTGTGAAAATGATCTAGCAATAAACCCCTCTAAATCCAACATAATGATATTTGGCCGGCCTGCCAACAGAAAACAAATACCTAAATGCTAGATTAATAAACAAACTCTGCCGATTGTAAAGCAAACAAAATATCTAGGCTTCCACCTAAGAACAACTCAGTTGTTAAAAGACCCAACTGTAGAATTAGAGACCAAATAAAACAACACGCAAGTCAATTGAAAAAATTATCAAAGACACTGTAGATTTTCGCTACTAACGGTTACTATTTTACAAAGGGAAGGTGATTCCGGCAATTCTATATGGAATGGAAATCAACCCAAGCGCCCGCAAATTTAACTGGGCACACCTAAAAGGCTGTATATGGAAAAAAATGTTATCTTTATACATGTCTATCCTAGATCCTTATGACAATTCCTTATACAAGGATATAGGGGATCAAATGAAATCACAGCAGAGCAATTTTTTTATAAACTTACAAAAAGACGCTGAACAAATTCTACAAAACTGAGGTAACAAGTGACGCACGCAAAAAAACAAAACACAACAAAGCGTGCAATGAGGAGAACAGACTGGATTGCAACCAGAGCCTCATTTTACGATATGAAGAGTAAAAAAAAAAGTCAGTGTCTGAGAAATCAAGTAAATGTGTTACACTACTAAGAAGATTTCCAAACCCTACCTGGTGTGCAGAAGTTACGTTTTCGCCTTCATTTGGTTAAAACAAATAAACATCAAGAATTTGGCAAACTTTAGATCATAAGGAAGGAGAATTTGATCTGTGTGGAGAAGGGTATATCCAAGATGTAAGACACCTAATTTCCTACACATTCACGCTACCACCAAGAGAAAAATACTTTTCTAGATATGTCCACCATACCGAGTGGCTCAGTACTCAGGAATTTTGGCACAGGCTGTCAGCAGGGAAGGAAATCCTCCTATCGATTGAGCTTTTAAAATTATTTAATGAACTGCATTTTATAAAGATTCCATTATATTGGAGACTAGGAGATATTTAACTCTAGAGACCTAACATTTTCAAACTTATAGAACTTTAAGAAAGATGGAACAGCATTGTTTTAGATGATTGTATTTTATTGTTGTTTTTCAAATATGAGAGATCTGTGTAAAAGTATTTGGATGACTAACTGCACAATAATAAATAATGAAATAAAAAAAAAGATTGTCCCTTTTAGAGTAATCAAACCCTCACTATTTCTTCATGTTCATGGCTGCCAAAAACAAAAGAGTACATTCATTTGGAAAGAGTGCCAACTTTGGGATCCAATAATCTATGAATTTCAGAACCACTGCATCTCTCCGATATCTCCAAGTTTCCAAACTTCAAGATCAATTACATGAAAAGTAGGAGTGTGTTCCAATGATTGGCAGGCACAGATTAATTCAGAGAGGCTACTACATTTGTTAAGTATCCTACTTGTGCATGTACAATGTATATAATTACCAAAAGTGGGGATGGTTCTCAACTAAATCCAATCTATAACTTCCAATAAAAAGACTAGAAGAAATCCAATTCAAATAGTCACTGGGGGACAATCCGATTTCAACAGCACATGTGAAAGCACACACATCGCTCCAATTTTTCAATTTTCAAATGGCAGTGGTGATGTTGGTTCCTCATCTCCGGAGCAGGTGCTCCCTGCCCTGCCTCGTGTTGCAGGTGCCTCCCAGCAGGATCCTAAGCAGAAAGGTCTGGGAGGTAGAGGTAAGGTCAGGCACTCCACGTGCAGCCACGCAGCCCCTCTATGCCCACTGCCTACCCCCCCACCACCAGCCTCCGGATCTGCAAGGGCCGCTTTGCCCCTCTTAATTCCTCATTGATTGCGGTGCCGTTCCGCTCAGCGTTCGAGTGCCGAACGAAAATGCGTTATTGCCTGCCCGTAGCGGCCCTGATCTATTGTGTTATTGCCTGCCCCTAGCGGCCCTGATCTATTGTGTTATTGCCCGTTATTGCCTGCCCCTAGCGGCCCTGACCAACGGTGTTATTGTCTACCTGCCTGTACATCTGCTGTCTACAAATGCAGCCCCTTGGCACACACCCCAAAGCGCCTACGCACCTCCCTTCCTCTTCATCCATCTTCATCATATCCCTCTCCCTCTCCCTTCTGGCCATCTGCAGCATGCCGCCTGTGCACCCAGACCAGCATGCTCACCCATGCCCTACCCCACCATCTGACCTCATACACACCACACCATCGTCTGCACCCCAATCCACACTCAACCACCATACCATTCCGATCGGACATCACCCACTCCACCTCAGGCTCTGTAGACTAAGAACACGCACCAAACACCTCCTAGCTCGCCGCAGCACCCCACCCTACACACTCCTTAGGAACAGACTCGGCTCTCGCACCCATACATCAGCCGCCCAGCCTCACCTCTCTCACCACACTCATTACCCTAGCACCCATCACGCTGCATCTATCACGCCCCAGCCTCACACACCCAAACACACACTGTCCACCACCAGCAACGCCAACACACACACTCTACGACCAGATTTAAGATGTGCTCTCATCAATGCGCGCTCTGTCCACGCCCACACCATTGAAATCAATGACCTGATCACCACAACAACTGTTAGGACAACAACGCTGATCTCCTCACTGCTAAACCTGCCCTCTCACCTAACTGTACCATAAACTTCTTTATCGCCTACAGACCACCAGGATCACCCCTCGACTACCAAAAGCAACTCCTCCAAAACATAGGCAACAACCTCAAAAGCACCACCAAAAGCATCCTTCTGGGGGACATTAACCGTGGATTATCTGACCCGAAGGACAAAGCAGCCGCAAATTTAGCCAAAGAACTAACAAACATGGGGTTCGAACACAAAGTTACTGCATCGACTAATAATAAAGGCAGATCCATTGACTGGCTAGCTGATCACAACTGCTCATTTGCAATTACCTCCATCTCGGCCCTCCCATGGACGGATCATTACTTCATTCAATTCTCCATTCCTACCACGCCCACCCATAAAACCTTTACTCATGCCCCCCCGCAAAAGTAAGAAGCTCCAAAAAACTCACTGCTTCCAACCTCACCCCTCTCCTCCTTAAAAACTTTCTACCGCACACAAAAACAGGCCAAACTGAAACTATGACATCAGAGGACACTTTTTCATCTTCTTCAGAGTCCAGTCCAAATGAAAGTAACAGGAAGAAAAGAACAAATTTACAAAGACACTCAAACAGTACCATACATGGATCTGCAAATGAAGTGAGGTGGCTAAAAGAGACACAAGAAGCAATCATAGCATCTGTATCAATAACATTGGCCCCCTTCTTAAAACTCTATGAAGCCCTAAATGAAAACCATCGAGATCAGTCAACAATAATTGCCCTAATGAACAGCAAAATGATCTATGTGGAATCAGTCATGGAGCAAATTAAAGAAAAGCGAAGCAGAGAGAAAGAAATGGACGGAGTGGTCCTAAAAACCCTGATTTATTTATTAAAAGAAGCTAAAACTGATAAACAGCAGTTTCTAGAAGGAATTCGAGAAATTGTCACAACCTTATCCTCTGGATTAAAAAAGACTGATTCAAGGCAGAGTCCCATGCGGCCTCACACACGAGAAGAACAGGGAGAGACCCAAAGCCCTTTCCATTTGACGAGTCCCGAATCATCAAATCCAGGAGCCTCTATCACTGTGTCTCCAAACACAAGAACAACTCCTACTCCAATGCAAACGGAAAATGAAATTAGCCAAAAACCTGCACCTGAGTTTGCTGATAAACCGATTGAAAATGAGGAGAAAACAAAATCAAGCGCCTTTCCAATTTTTGGCCAAAATGTAAACAAAAAGTTAGATGCAGTAAATACAAACAACACACAAAAGAATAACCAAAAAAGTCTAAGTAAAACAAAGAACGTGACCAGTAAAGAAAAGAAGAAGCAATGCGGATCTAGGAGCTTTTTAAGAAATGTAAAAGACACAGAAGAAAAAGAGCCGCCCTGCATTGCATCTTGTAGCAAACTCAGAGTCACCAATCCGGGCAACTACTGAAAAGACCACAACAGTCTCCGTGTCATCAGAAGAAGGCTGTTTACAAGATGAAAGCATACAAGAACTTTTAGATTGTTCGATATACGACGATGACATTGTCCAAACAGATCAAATACAGGAACGAACGATCAAGGACTTCAATATATATGACGCCAAAGAAGTATATTTTGAATCCAAGACGGTTGATGAAGATTTTCTAACACTAAGTGATAAACTAAAAAAATGCACGGCCAAATACTCAGAATCAAAAGAACTGAAAGGCCATCGTCCTCAAAAAGAACTGCAATTCACCACCTCAAAAAATGACTACCAAAATGTTACAAAAAGGGAGCCCTGGCCCCAAAATGGAAAACATGGAAACTTTAACAACACCGGCGCGAACACCAAATGGAATAAGGAAAAACCAAAACCACCTAAAAATACGGTTGTAACAATAGAAAAAACAGGAAAAAATGCCGATGGCCTGATATTAAATCGATCAGCAATTATGAGACTTCTCCAATATATTCCTCAATTAAAAACAATAAAATCGGAAGAACTACTGGCAGTAAGCTTCCCGGATGAAGCGTGTGTCGATTTGGTGGAAATCGTGACGAACTCAGCAATACTTGCCTCAATTATGTTAGAGGCCCATGAGAATTTCAGAGCACTGGGATTTACGATCTCCGAACTAGCTGACACCCAAAATACACACGAAGAGCCCAGAATGAGCAAAAACAAAAAGAAAATTGTACATTTTGAGAGTTCATTTTCAGGAGATGAAAGTCCACACTTCAACTCAAGAACTGAAAATAAAAAGATAAATCAAAGAGAGAATTATCAACACGATCAGAACAATATGAATGAAAACAAAAATAAATTAAGATCAAACACAGATTCTCCACAAAGTACAGAGATGGAAAACGGAAATAAAGAACAAATACAAGTGCGAGAAAAAGAGCATTTAAACAAAATAAAAATAACAATAAGAAGAACTGGAAATACAAGTGACCCAACAAATTTACAACAAATGCCAAAAGAAGACCCGAAATATTGGAATTGGTTAGCAGGCTCTCTCGCCACCAGAACAGAACTGTAGCCATTCAAACAAACTCATACCAACCGATGGAGATTAGGAAGCTGGAACACTAGAGGCTTCCGACATCTTTTCAATGATTTCAACCCGTTTCTAAATGAGCTAGACATTATATGCATACAGGAATCCTGGCTAAAAACAGCCCCATTTAAAGAAGGCTATACTGTGTTATGCAACCCTGCTAAAGGAAGCTCAATTGGAAGACCATCTGCAGGTCTCCTAACTCTAATTAAAAATGGATCAGGAATACAGGTGATTGAATCAAAAAATGTCAACTCATACATTCAAGCAATAACCATAGAATTCCAACTAGACACCTCAAAAGCCAACCAAAAAATGCTAATACTAAATGTCTACTGGAATCCTAAAAAAAATGAAGACGAATGCTTCATAGACCAAGTAATGGAATGTATAGATGGAAAAATAGAAGCACACGAAGAGCTAAACATCATCATCTGCGGCGACCTGAATGCGAACTGCTTCGAAGAAAATAAAGTTCCTCAAACATCCATAGGCAAAAACGACTACAAACGTAAACGCGGGAAAGCATGGAATGAAGAAATGGAAATAAGAAGACTACACAGACTTAATGGCAATATGAAGGGTGATATTCCCCCTGCAAACACTTGGTCAAATGGCAACGTGAGCAACATACTTGACTACATGTTTGTGTGCGAACGTTTACTAGCAAAGGCACAAAGCTTTAAGATATCACCGTCAAACCACAGTGACCACGATCCAATCATTGCTGAATTCTTACACTCGAAGACTCGAATAAATCAAATGTGGGACACAAAAATAGAGCCAGAACATGGCCTAAATCGACTAAGGCTGAAAAAAAGAGACTTCGATGTGGTACTAAAAAACTTAGAAAAGTGGCAATCTAAAGATCAATTGTCCGTAGAATATGAAACATCACTACAGATTTTCAAACAAAGCAATGAAAAAAACATAAGACCAAGAACCAGAAAGCTACATATATATGACCCAAAAGTAGCGTTACAAAAGAAACTTCTAAGGAAAGATATTTGTATTTTAAAAAATGAAAAGAGCAAAAACCTGAAAGAACTTATCCAAAGAAGGAAACAAAAATACAAAAATTGGCTAAAAGCCCATAAATCACAACTCCAACAAGATGCTGAAGCCATGCACAGAGCAATATTAAGGACAAATAGCAGATCTCTATGGGACCTGTTCAATGAGAAACAATCAATGGCAGCCCTTATGAATCTGATACCAGAAAATGTTTGGGCAAAACACTTTACAAAATTATTCAACGAGACACAAACTATGGAGAAGAATAATACTAAAGAAGAAATATCATTCCCATGGGAAATTAAATTTGACAAGGAAGAGATAAAATCTTTAATCAAGAGAGCAAGCTCGTCAAGAGCCCCTGGCCCAGACGGCTTGTCAAACGCAGTGCTAAAAGAAGATCCAGAAAAATGGGCAATTTTCTGCGAAAGACTCTTTAAGCGAATTGTGAAGCAAGGACAAATACCAAGATCTTGGAAACTGGCCATCATTGTCCCTATATTCAAAAAAGGCAATAGAATGGATCCCAAAAATTACCGCCCAATCGCTTTAGTAGATTGTGTCGGGAATATTTTTGCCACAATTCTGCTCAAACAATTAAAGACCTGGATAAAGGTCTCGAATATCTACGACAAAAGACAATCAGGCTTTGTCGAAAATGTTGGGTGCAACTTAAATCTTCTGATCCTAGGCCTGATGAAAAGAAGAGCCTTCACAAATAAACAAAAACTGTACATAGCCAGTATAGATCTTAAACAAGCATTCGACAGTGTGAACAGAAGCCGACTCTGGGAAAAAATGGCTTCTAAAGGGTGCCCTCCTGATCTCCTAAATGCAATAAAAGAACTGTATGCTGAAACTTCAATAAGAATTAAACTGGACCAAGGCGGAAATCTATCGAAGGCCATAAAAACAGCAAAAGGCCTAAAACAAGGATGCCCGTTAGCAGCCACCCTATTCTGTTTCTATATTGAGGACTTGCAACAATGCTTTGGAGATATCAGGTCTTTTCCACCAAGATTAAACTGTAAATCAGTTAACCATCTGCTATATGCAGACGATCTGATAATTTTAGATCATACACAAATTGGTCTACAGCGTGCATTAAAACAGGTTGAGAAATACATAGAAAACAATGACCTAGAAATAAATGCAGAAAAAAACGAGATATTAATAATCAGTGACAAAAGATGGAAAAAGACCAAAAATGAAGAATGGAAAGTGAATGAAACCTGGATAAAACCTTGTGAAGAAATGAGATACTTAGGACTACAAATAAGTGGGATAAAGAATGAAGAACCCTGGAAAAAGATGCTAAAAACAAAAACTAAACAGCTAACAACCCAAGCAATCATTATCAACAAAAGATACGGAAAATTCTCTCTATGCCCAGTGATTACATTCTACAAATTAAAAGTAATTCCCACACTTATATATGGAGCAGAAACTGGCACAATATCCCAGAGAAATTCTGGTCCACTTTAGAAGGTCTTTTTTGGAAAACCGTCCTTTCAATACCAAAAGCGATTCCAATCTCGGTAATCCGCCATGAACTAGGCCTAACATCAATATATATACATATACGTTACAACCAATTGATGCTGTACAGAAAAACAATGATCAACCTGATACCTCCCCAATTTGAAATATTGGTCAATTCCAAGAACTATGATGAAAAAGTAATAGAAGATTGGAAAAATGGAAATAAACCCTGACAGAATTTGGCATCAAAATCGAAACCCTAACGGAGAAACCAATAGTTGTAAAAAGAACGCTGTGGGCGGAGGACTGGTCGAACACTGAAACTAAACGAGCTTCGGCGAAAACGCACACGCTTCTGAAATCCAATTGTGGTGTGATGTCTATTATACCAGATTATCTAAAAAAATGTCCTAGTTCAAAACAAAGAGATCTGTTATTACGTTTCAGACTAAACATCTTAGGAAACAAAACGACAAAAGCAAGATACACAAAAGAGAAAATATGTACAAAATGTAGACTGTGCAAAAGAGGCGAAGAATCTCTAATTCATCTAGTGCTATTCTGTCCAGAATTAGGAGACTTGCGAACCTTTTTTTTAGCAAGTAACATCACTGACTTATGCGATCTAGATGCGGAGAAATGGTGGAGTTTAATATATACCTGCCAATCTCCAAAAATAAACTTCGCAACAGTCAAATTCCTTGAAAACACCCTAAAAAGACTCGATCACATTGATGAGGAAAATACAGCATAAACAATGAACTCGAGCGAATGAAAGGTTGTGCTGAGCCAATGTTAGATATTTATGCGTCATTTAAAACTATTGATCTAACAATTTTATCTTATCCAATACTGTTAGCAATAGAAATTCACCTTAAGTACTCCATTTGATTATAAAAGGAGATTTTAAACTAATTTAATTTCTTGATTGTTAGTTAATGCTATGTTAATTTGCAACTAACATTTTGTTATCATTTATCAGCACTGACTCTGTAAATTGTTTTTTTCGTAAAAATTCAATGTGATTGCATTAGGACAGATCTCTCTTAATGAAATATAATGTTTTACTGATGTGAAAGGTTTGAAATAAACCATATACACTTAAAAAAAAAAAAAAAAAATTTACCCATGACCCTACCTCTCTAGCCAACATCTACTCCAGCACACTCAAGCCATCGAACTCATTGCCCCTCTAGAAGAAAAAAAAGGGGAAAAAAAAATCAATGCACTGCAACTCTTGGTTCACTGAAGAACTATCTGACCTTCACACCAAGAAAGGCAAAGCTCTATCCAGATGGCAAGCAGCGCCTAACCAATCCTCGCTTAAAGATTTCAAAGAGATCTCATTGACTTACAAAAAAGCCATATTCCACACTAAATCCGAATCCTACAACCAGAGTCACTAATGCCAGCTCCAAATCAAGAGAAATATTTTCCATATTCAAAGAACTCACCACACCTGCCTCCAGCCCAGACGAAATCATCAAGGATGAAGCATGGTGCACAGGCATCCAGACTGCCCTCCTCAATAAAGTTAAAACACTCCAAGACAAAATAGCCTCCCAACGCAAAGCTCTCAACACCCCCACCTGCTCGCCCACACCTCCCACTAACAGCTCTCTCTCACAAACACCCCTTTTTGCTTTCAGAGAAGTCTCAGAGACGGAAGTCAAGGACCTCCTCAAAAAAAAAAATCAAACCTTCCACCTGCAAAGGGGATATCTGCCCACCCTCCTTAATCAAAGAGTGCTCATAATCTCTCACCCCCATCATCACGGCTTTCATCAATGCTTCTTTCGCATCTGGAACTGTACCACGCCTAAAAGAAGCTTGGGTTCGCCCGTTCCTGAAAAAACCCTCTCTCGACCCTTCATCCCCTAATAACTATCGCCCCATCACCACCGTCCCCTTTCTCCTCAAGATCCTAGACAAAGCTGCACACAATCAAATCCAGCACTACATGGAAACCAACACCATCCTAGGCAAAAGACAATCAGGTTTCCGCAAAGGCGGAACGGACACAGCCTCCCCTGCTGTTTTTGCATGATGTTGCACGGCTGCTACATGTGTAGCAGAAGTGTGGGTGAGGATGGCAGTAAAAGTGCTGGTGTCATTCCCAGATTGATGACACGACTTGGTGCATCAAAAAGGGCGGGTCAGTTCCTCTATTCCCCTATTCGGACCCTGCAACTCTCTGCCTCAACATGGATGCGGTTGCAGCTGGACAAAAGTGGCAGGAGAAGGGACTGGGGAGGGTTCAAGTAGGGAGCACACTGTTCTCCTTTCATCCGTTGCTCCTGTATTCTTTCTTTTCATTCATCCCCTCTCCACTCCCCCGCGCCCCCATGTTCCTCTCTGTGCCCTCTCCCTGGCCACTGGAAAAGCATCACATTCTCTTGTGTATTATTCTTACAGAAAGCCCCTCAGTTTCTTCAGGAAGCAGCAGTGGTAGCGGTAGCACACTGGTGGCCAGTGTGCATGCATGAGAGAGACTATCCCTACAAACATACACAACTCATTACCTTTAGCCAGGCATAAAATAAGCAGTGTCGCATAGCAATTTGCTATGCAATTATGTAGGTTTGCTAAGTATTATTGACATTTGTGTAGCAAAGCTAGCTATTTCAGTTACTCTGCTCATCCTGCACTCTTCTTTTGCCCTGGTCCATCTCCACCCTCTTTTCTCCGTTCACTGCAAGTTGAAAGGGGCTAATTGAGAGAGTGCAGCAGTAACCGTCCCCTGCAATCCTAAGTGGCAAAGGCCTGTGTGGGAGGTCTAGGGAAGAATGTATGTTCTTTTTCAAATAATTGTTAACTAGACATAATTGGGATGATATTTTTAATAAGCTAACTGTACCCTATCTGGCAAACAACAGTATGTGTAAGACTTTTAACACAGTCATGTAATTCCATTCCTAAAAATGTAAGTTCTTACATAATGCATAATTACAGTATTACTACTGTAAAGCACTGTTTTGTCTCCAGGCTATACAGTAAAATTTAGGTTAGCGCATCTAAATTGCATCTAAATTTCAGTTTCAACTACATTTTGTTTATTTGGGGAAGATGCATCACATTGACGAGTGAACTCTTTTGAAAAATGTACATGATCACATGGCCAAATGCTTTGGTGGAAAACCTCGGTCTGTGGCATGCTCTGTGCAACTTGTGCTCAACCCATGAGCGGATCTCATACTCGTTAACATTCTATTTTATCACCCTGTCGCTTTATACCAGCTACCCTATAAGTGAGATGGCTGAAAACTGCAATATTCAACCTAATGTTCCCAGTACTATGCCTGCTAAGCCATCCACTCTGCTTCGTCTCTTACTTTATTTCCTCTTATAGAATGAATACACAAAACTAACTAGATCTTTACACAAAGTAGTCATCAGTAGTTCCATCTTCTGCAATACCATACACTGTAGTAAGCCCACAGAGCTTGCTTTGCTGTATGATTAGGATTGCATTATATATTTGCACCTGCATTTAAAGTGTTGGCCAAACTGTTTCCAGAGCTTTTTTATCATATCTAGGTTTTCATTTGTGTCCATTCATGCAGCTAACGTTTTACATTTTACATACATTCATCCAGGGCTTGCAAAGTCTACTCGCCCACTCAAGTAGATTTTATGAAGGCTGGGCACGTTTGAAACTTTTATTTAACATTTACTTTGTTTGCAGTAAATGTTTAATAAAAATTTCACTGTGAATGGCTGGTCTTTAGATGGCAGCACTGTGCCAAAGAAAGTGGGTTTGTGGAGACGTACACCATTTTACAGAAAGTTGATTTACATTTATTGTCATCCGTTGCCATCGATTGGGTGCATTTCTCTTAGGTCGAGTAGGTAAACTAAGTTACTCAACCTGCAGGTCTAGCAGAAGTTTTAAGAATTTGCCAGCCCTGACTCATCTGACTAATGCCTTACTTCAGAGGTAGACAAAAATGCTATATTGAAGCTCATTTTACGTTTTAGATACAAATGTCTGCTAACATTAAGAATATTGGTACAACATTGCAAATCAAATGGGTTGGTTTGCTAATCAAGGACATTATAATTTGCAAACTCTGCTAATCACTTTTTGAAAACTAATTTATGCCTGGTTTAGTAATGCCATGTTGGCAAAGCGGTGGCCTTCTGTACATTACCTTCAGCCAGGAAATCAGGCATGACAATTATTTGGGTTGAGTCACTAAGAAGCAGTTTTACACTCTGCCCTGTACACTTCGCTCCTTTCACTGTCAGACGCCACACCAGCATAAAAGCTTTTGCTAGATGCGGTTACAGTAAGAACCGACAGAAAATCACAAGTTGCGATGGATGCGCTGCAAGTCTTGTGGCATTGGTTTCAAATCTTCACACTGCCCCCACCCACCACCCCCACATTCCAGGTGCTACATACAGGAAAAGATTTTACAAGCATTCGCTTTAGTAGTTTGTCGAGTTAGAAAGAAGCTGTTGCAGCAGGTAGTTGAGATTTATTGCTAACAGCAGAAAGCGTCAATATGAAATATGTTTCAATAGGTTGCAACAGAAGTCAGAGCATTTCTACGGTTATGTGTTTGGCACAACCTAGCATTTGCATAGCTCAACACATTCACCCCTCTGCGGCATCCTTGGGCTTTTTTAAAGAAATTAAAGATGTATATTGTTAGTAAACTCATTTTTCACTTTATCAATCTCGGAGAGATAGTGGAGTGGCTGCGTGGACCAACCTGGATTCAAACCTGGTGATCTTCAGATTACATCGAGATCACTGCAATGGATGGCTTTGTACATTGATCTTTCTTACCAGCCTCTACATAAGGGTATTCCAAAGTAGAACGAAGTCCGGTTAAAGACTGGGGTTGCAATGGACATCTACCGGGGGCATTACAGATTAGCCTATTAGCAACATTTATAATAGAATGAACATGAAGCAGTTTTTAGGATTACGTACAGATGGGGGCGTGTGGATAGGAGTCTGCACAAGAACATTCCGGGCCTTGCCCGTCTCTTCTGCACACTCGGAACCACAGCATTCAAAGCCATTTTGCTGACTGGCAATTAGGTACTTCAATGGCACATCAATAGCTTTGCATCTGCATCCCCCATTTAAGGGGAGGTCTGCCATCATAGATTATGGCGGTTCATGGTGAATTGACATGGATATATATGTGTGAACGGTCTCTGCCTGCTTCCAGATACTAGCGTGCATACAGATCTATATTCTAATAATAGCTCAAAACCGTATTCCTCTAGACTTGTAACAGCATCAACCACATCAAATATTTGCAGACTTAAAAAGTAATTTCTCGCCAACGCCCCATTTAACAGACATCTTTGTGCACCAATCAACTAGAGACAGAACAAAGGCTACCCAAACTCACAAACTTTGAAGGGAAAAGAAATGCAAAGAGATTCATCACAGTTCTCGTCATACTGCCTCGCAGTGCCCTTCATACTGCCACACACACACAGTGTTCGAAATTAAGCTTTAATGAGCAGGTGTAAAAACCAGCTGCTGGGTGCCAGGCATTACACAGTAAGCATGAGCTATCGCTGGAGAACCAGGAGCGAGTACATAGTGTACTACAAATCTAACTTCCACAGGAGAAGTACACTTTTTCACCATTATGTTTGAAAGCGTTGAAGATGAATTAGGACACATCTTGATGAACATTCTCAAACAGTAAAAGTTAATGCCACATCTGCAGGTTTGTAAGCCACAAGTTGGCATAGGGGGCCAAAGGTAGCTCCTGGTTTTAAACTAACCGAGCACTCCTGGGGTAGAAGCAGGAGCTAAATAGCTCCCAGCAATTTCGAACCCTGCACACACCATCACCAGAACATCATTTCCATTCATTTGAAGCTTTGCATTTAGATGACGCTTAACAAAACCATTCCGAACAGCCAAACTACAAAAGTCACCAGAGAGAGAGAGAGAGAGAAAGAGAAAGAGAGAGAAAGAGAGAGAAAGAGAGAGAAAGAGAGAGAAAGAGAAAGATAAAGAGAAAGATAAAGAGAAAGAGAAAGAAAGAGAAAGAAAGAGAGAAAGAAAGAGAGAAAGAAAGAGAGAGAGAAAGAGAGAGAGAAAGAGTGTGTGTGTGTCTCTATCTTTCTCCAATTGTACTCCAGCAACAGACCCCCAGGAAGAGTGCCGAGGTAAGACTTCTTTTCATCAAATTTATTTGCCAATTATCTTCTCCTTCCTTTCCCACTTTTTCAACAATGGTAAAGATGTGTCAGAAACGCTGCGGATCATAACTCACTAACCTGCGCTAATGTTTTCACTTTTAGGGCTCTATAGACCGAACAGATGCATCACAAATATGTGTCAACGTACAATATTCTGCATAACAAATCATAGCGTTTTCAATGGCAGGGAGCGCTGAATAAATGCCTGAACCCATAGGACTGATATAGAAGCCCTAAACGGAAAGGGGGAGGGGTGTTAGGTATATGTAATCCACAAAACTCCAGCCACCAAAGTTGACATTTTGGAAACATGACCAATGCACTGCAAAAAGTGAAAAACTTCCATTTCCAGAACGTTTTATTCTGAACTTCTTCTAACAGAGAAAGGATTTTAGCAAGTCTCCACAATGTTCATTATAACTTCTATTTCATGTGATCAGAAAATGCACCCTCACCTGTTAGAATAGAACAAGACATCAATGAGTGTTGTGGCGATAGCAGGCAACGAATCAGGATTCAAAGATAAAATGCAGAAGCGGTTCTGAGGACTCTGCACTGGATGCACAGTGAGACTGACTGTAGATAAAAAAAAAAAACACTTGCAGCAATAATTTAATATCAGGTACCCTAAGCTTCACATCCCCAAAGCAGACACAAGATTATCCATCTGGAGTTTCTATTGGGACCTCTATAAATCACGCAAGGTCACCAATGGCACCTCCGTGGTCATCATCGCTAGAAAGCAAATTAGCTTTGAGGCAACAGATGAACGAATGACAAAAATGAGAGCAGATCCACAAGCATAACAAAGCAAGTAATACCAGACCAGGTGCAAGTGCCTGGCAAATGCCTGTGCTTTAAACTGATTCCTGAAAGCCAAGATCTTGTTTGTCTTACACCCATGAGAAACATTGCACAAGAGGGTACTTAACCCTCCGCTGCCTGAATCACCATCCCATTTTCCACTGCTCCTCCCCCTGTGCACCAATCCAAAGCCAGTCAATTTGCCAAACTAGTTGTCCTGAAGATGGGAAAGAATGTGTGAAGTGCCATAAGAGACAAGGGGTGACGGATTTTGACTAAACCCCATTGCTTACACCCTAACTGGATGTGGAATAATGGGGCAAAAGGTACACGTTTTGAGTTTTAAACTAAAAGCAAAAATCAGTACTAGCGCTCAAGCTTTTTCCGGAATGCCATATAATGTCTGTATGCCTGTAGCTGTTGAAGGACATGTGTGGCTTGCATGGACAATGGGATGTTCTGGCTGCTGGTTTTCCCATTCCACTTGGATAGTGCCATCGCCTGCTGTGGCTGCACATTGGGAAACCTTAATCCCTCCAAGTGGCGGCATGCCCTGCGTTTTAGGAGCCATTTCATGCCAACCCCTCAAAGGCATTTTGTTGTTATGCATCTAAGCGCCTTGGCTCTCCAGCACGTTTGACTGGTGCATTGTGGAAATATTGTGATGCATTTGTTTTGTAAATACAAAATCACTGGAACATCAGGTTCTGTTTTGCAAGGGCAGACGTGAGGGAATAAATGTTACCAGTTCAGGACAGAATAATGTGGCATTTACAAGTCTCCTGTGATTCATGAAAACTGTTCTTCATGCAAATGGAACAGATAAAATTATCAAACTTTCCTGATGAGAAGATGGTAGAGGTGCCCACTGATTTCACCAATGCACAGTCTGTATATAGAAGCAGGAGGATATCTAGGGCCATGGGTCTGCAACCTGCGGCATTCCCGATATTTTAGACTATTCCTCACCATCGACTATCGTGGCCAGGGCTACACTAGGAATATGCAACCTCCAGATCTTCATGTGTTTTGGACTGTTATTCCATTTATCTCTCACCATGGACTAGCTCGAATGGCATTTGTAGTTGAAATCCTCTGCAGACCCCTGCCCTATGCATTATTCAAATCAGCCCGGCTGATATGCGCAGTATCGTGAGCCCATAAAGATGCTGTGGTGAAAGTTAAAAGGTGGCATGGAAAGCTTAGGTCTACAATGATGCAAGAGGTTAACCTGGAGGACCTTAAAAACACAACCTCCAGCTTCCAAGCATTGGAATTTAAGCATGTATATAACGAGTTAGAGGATAAACTGTTGGAATGGTCAGAAACTCTGCTGTTGCTAGGTGACAAGCGTGTTGTGAAAAGCCCAAGATGATGTGTAATGTCAAAGCTGCTGCTTCTCCATTGCCTTCACATACGACTGAAAAGGGAGAAGCAGCAAGAGGTGAAATTGAACATGCTAATAAAAATATTATGCTGACAGAGCCTAGATTTAAGTTGGAGCCAACTGTGGCATCACCGAGTGAAATCGGTTATCCCGATAACACGGAACGCAATAAATAGTGCAGGCATATTGCCAATTAAAATAAAAGCTTTCCTTTCACTAACAAGGCCCATACTACAGTGCCAGCCAGGCCCAGACCGACCATAAAGTTCAAAGACTCCCGATCGATCAAAAAGATCAAAAAGCAAGGCTATGTCGCCTTCAGATTTGGATCACGTGGTTTGTACTGCGAGGTGCCAGGGAGGGATGAAATTCTAGCCCAAAATGAGGGTGGAAGACCTTGGGAGGTTGCTGGTGCATCTGGGAATGAGTGAGGTATGCGAGTTAGTAGGACCTCGGCTCTCCCCCTGCGCCCATATCTGTGTCTGCCAGGTGCACTGTTACAGTGATAGAGTAGCATTGTTTTCAAAGTAACTAATTGCTTATTAGGCCATGTTCTACTGTGGATGACGAGCCCGACAGCACCAACGTGGGTGTTGACGGATCAATGGCCTAGCATCCCTATGGAGAGGGCTTCCTATGTATAGGGTCTCCAACCAGCCTTGCAGGTTTTCACTGTATGTAATGACGACATAGATGACGTCAGGTGCCCTTTTAGCTTACTGATAACACCTCTAATTTGGTAGAACGTTCGGCGGCAGAAGAGTTCTTGGTCGATACACTTCCTTTTGTAGGAATAAAAACTTGTTATCCTTGCAAGTGGTGTCTTGGGTCTTTTTCTCTAGCGGGTTGTATTATTTCTGGTGTGAGCGTGCAGGGGCTTGCCTTCACAGGCACACACTCATGAGATCACAAAACGTTCTTCCCTCACTGCATCCCTACCTCCCAGCGGTCACAGCATCAAGGTTCTGCTTTCCCCATTCTCTTATCTTCCCCTTCACTCGCCTTTCTTCCAGCAGACTATGGTCTAGATACCCTTGGCAAGGGCACAGTGCGTCATTCCACAGACAAATTTAGGCACGCTGGGACTACTACGGTGGGGATTTGGCATAATACAATTAATTCATCTTTTGTAATGCACTAATTACCGGGGACCAGTCTCTAGGCGCGGGACCGAGATTCAAACCTGCGTTATCTACGTTGTCTTGTTTCCAAGACAAACACGTTCCACCTGAGCTATCCTCCCAATCCTATAAAGGCTTGTTAACATAACGTAGAACTCTCAGCATTCTTTTGAACCCATGTGGTTCTTTACACTGCTGCACCATCTGAACACTAGAGAAGCACCTGGGCCCTTCCATCTTATTCCCTCATCCCAGCCCCCATGAGTGTATCCAACATTGTGGTTTCATTTCAAAGATGCGAGCCAATGCAGTACTACAAACCTAGAATTCCGGATGACTAGCATTTTGCTCCTTAAAATATTGGCTCAATCAGAATCTCCAATCTCCATGCAGGTCTCTTTGCAACTATGCAGAGCGGCCACTCCACTAACTTCCTTCCAGTTTCCTACAGCACATCCATTCCTCCAACAGCCTAGTACTCCTGCCCTGTGGCGCTGAAATCCCTGCAGTACCATCTACCTGGACTCCTTCAGCATCTTTAATCCTTCACCACCTTTAATCTGCATCATCACATGCCTAACAAACCTTAGCTTTACTTGCCTGAAGACCCAAAGCCTCCCGCTGGGCTCAAGTCAGTAACCTAGACTGAGCCTAAACAGAACTTGGCATAGTCCACTCGCGACCTGCCCCATTCAACTTCTATTTCCCAGACACTCACCTTGCTTGGGTTTTAGGAACCCGTTGCTAGCTTCTTCATGCATCACATGGATGAGTTCACCATTCACCTCCTGGTAAATATTGAACTCTGGTGCCAGAGTGTGGATCACAACAGATAGATCCTGCTCCCGGACCTAATGAGTGGAAAAGTAGAGAAAATTCACCAATAGATATTAAATTGTGCAGAAACTGACAAGATGGGCCCTCAACACCCATTTCCCTTCATTTCCAGTCCTGCGTGCCCTCACCAGAATATAGTCAGTCTGGTACGTGGACAGCATCAGCACTGAGACATTATGCTCTGCTAATGGAGCAATAACCGATTTGGCAATCTTGGTGACTCCAACAGGCTGAGCATCAGTTGTAGAGCAGCCATTGGTCAGCACGTTAAGGACCAGCCACGTGGCATCAACCGCTTGCAAGCAGTCAGAGGAGGGCAGCTCTGGAATGAAAGGAAAATACAGCAGTACAGTAAGACAAATTGAAAAAGACGAAAGGCAATCTGTACATCCTTATTTGAATTTCTATAGAGTTTTAAAACCAGGTATGAGGTAAAGTCAGCAATGGTCACTTGGAGAACACAACCATAAAAGGAGCAAAAGGCAGTCAGGGCAGAACTGGTGCAGCCAAAGGGGCTTGGTACAGGCATAGGGGAGAGGTGGAAGGCTTTTTTAGCAGGGGCACACAACGAGGAAGATCTTCACATCAGGCATCACACCTTGCAATTATATGACCCAGTGAGGGGAATGACAGCAGTGTGCAAGAGAAGCGTGTGGTGCACAAGTATGCAGCGGTCAACACTTCTCAGAAGCACACATAGGGCAACCAGAAATCTCAGTTTTGTGGGTAATCGCCCCAGTTTTCACTTGTACCCTTGCATAAGCAAGAGTATCACATTTGCTGGTTGCAAGAAAAGGCTTTAAAGAGAGATACTTGTGCAACCACCTGTGCAATAAACAGTGAGTGGGGTAAGGTAGAACTGCTTTGTAAGCCTTTTTTAGCAGGATCCACATACAAAAAAAAGCATACCATTATTGTAGTCATAGAATCCAATGGCTAAAACAAATTTGAGAGCCAAAAATTTGACGAGTGGAAGGTTATGAATGAATCTTAACCATGGCAGTGCTCTGGAAAACCTTTCAAACCATCAATCTTTAGACCCGCCATATGCAAATCTGCCTGGTTCTGCCACCAGTGAAAGCAGGCCAGCCTGAACTGCTAGGCTGCATCCCGTCAGCATGGAAACAGGAGGCTTGCAAGTGATTAAGATTGGTTCAACGTTACACCCATCACATCGGTTAGATATGAAACACATTTAAAAATCAGCAGAAAGCAGAACACGGTGCTGGAACTATGGAGGAAAGTGACGCTCTCTCCGATGGGTAGGATTGCCATGGTGAAGATGGTCCTCCTGCCCGATTACATGTCTTTTCACCGAATTTATTTAATCTAAGGAATTTTTCCTCGAATTTCTTTCACCGAAAAATGTTTCACCCAATGCAATTAATAACACAATTCACCGAAAACCTGTATACCAAATTATTATAATTTTCTTATTGGGGAAAAACCCTGTTTTCTGCCCCTAAATACTCCAACATTCCCAAAAAATTTTTATTGACATTTTTCTGTGAAAATACTGTATACCTCCTGCCCAGGATGCTTTATTACTATTCAAATGTGTACGAGGTGCCTTGTGGGCACTTTACAATGCTGCATAATAAAATCAGGGATTTCCTCTGGGTGGGTTCTAGGAGACCCATGTCACTAAAACACTATACATACCCTATGATAGTGTTGTGGGTTGCCCTCTGCTGCTGAAGCTTGGCAATACAATTTGGAAGGGTGCGCTGCAAAAGTTAGGTGTGAAGAATCCATACACCACTATATACCTCTGTCACAGTGTGCGCATGAGATGGATGCTAGCATGAGGCTCAGATTAAAATATTGGGAGGATTTTGTATTAGCTGGATGGGAAGGACGCATTTGAAGAAGGAAACGTATTATCGTTTAGTGACCTTAGTGATTGATACGACCTACCGAAGAGACAGTTCTTGACTTTGGCGGTCGTAACTTACCTGGCCATTAAGCAATGGTGGTCGTTGTCCTGGAACCAGAAACGGATTGGGTTATTGGCCAAGTTGTAAGACGTTGCAGAATATTCTGGGCGGTATCACACCTATAAAAGGACATTGTCCATTATACATAGTACGGGTGATCTTTCGTTTAGAGCAGCCTGGGAGGCAGAAACATTGCAATGGAGGATGCAACTTGGGATGGGGCACTTATATTCCTGTGTAAGGTCTCGAGAAAAGCTAGATTTAAGCGGATACAATATAACCTAGAGTATACCCCGACCCTTGCAAGGATGGCTAGAATGTTTCCAAACCACTCTTCCTGTCTTTATAGACACCTACAGGAAAATGCAGGGATGTTACATATGTTCTGGAGTTGTGCTGTGATGCAAACACTTTGGGCTGGGGTGCATAGTAAATTGCTTGAGTTGAAAATTGGGAATGATTTGTGTATGCCCCAGGACTGCCTACTGGGAACGTACCCTAGAAGAGGTTTAAAGGTCCTACGGCAAGGGCTAGTTTGTAGATTTGGCATTTGTGTTGGCAAAACAAAGGATTACTTAAACCTGGAAAAACAGGGCAGGCACGTATATTGAGAGGTGGATGGCGGACCTTTAAAAAGGTGGTCACTCGCCGGAATGTTGGTTTGGATGAGAGCCAGAGGAAGTGGATATAGCGGACGATAACCTAATGGTATGGAATTGTCTGTCGCTCTGTTATGCCGCAGATTATAAGCCTCCGTGAAGGGAATGGATGTAATGGGACAGAGAAAAAAATTAAAATGTTGTATTGTGTTTTAATAACAAATCTGATCTTTCAAGAGCCGCATTTAACAAAAATAATCGATGTAATATATACACACACTGTATCCATAATACTCTATATACTGTATTGGATATTTTTGTTAAATGCAGTTTGTGAAAGATCAGATTTTTTTATTAAAACACAATATTTAATTTATTTTTATTTGTTAATGCTCTGACGTGTTTTCAGTCATGTTTGGTTTAACAGAAAAAATAACCAAGTGGAAAGGGAAAATGAGGAGCACAAATTGTCCCTGGGCAAATGCTCAAAATTTCAGTGTAATTTGTTTATCATTTCTCTGTCCCATTACATCCATTCCCTTCACGGAGGTACATATGGGATACATTACTCACCGTAATCGTATTTCTGATGCTTTTATCTGCTTAGATTCACATGCTGTGCATAGGCTGACATCTATTGGAAGCTGCAGAGTATTACAGTTTGTTTTTTTCGAAACTCGAAAATGGGTGTCGACACAGGGCGTGCCAGTAATACTATCCCTAGTGTGACGTCCACTGTACCCATGATCCCTCACGTGTGTAGGACCCTTAGATTGTATTTTTTCTGACATGAGGTAGCATGAGGAGTAGCGCGAGTACAGATTATCCAAGCAGATAGATAGGAAGATAAGACTACAAGCATCCATGCGCCTGCTCTCAGAGGGAAGGAAGGGTGGATTGCATGTAAATCTAAGCAGATACAAGCATCAGAAATACGATTACGGTGGTAATGTATCCCTTCTGAGGCTTGTGGAATCTGCTTAGATCACATGCTGTGCATAGATTAGCGAGCAGTGTTAGAAGGAGGTGGGATGTGAGAAGGGTCCTGAGCAAACAGATGTCGTAGAACCGCTTGTCCCACTTGAGTATCTGTCTTGGAATGAGTGTCAATGCAGTAATGCTGAGTAAAAGTGTGAATAGAGCTCCAAGTAGCTGCTTTGCAAATGGTGTCAAGGGGTACATTTGCAATGAAAGCCAGAGTGGCCCCAATGCTTCTTGTAGAGTGGCCTCTTGGCGTAAAAGGCAGAGTCTTTTCAGAAAGGGAGTAACATAGTTGGATACAATTGACTATCCATTCGGAAATGGCACCTTTAGAGACGCAATCTCCTTCTCTTCCTGTAGCTACGGAGACAAACAGTTGGTCTGTTTTCCTTAGCGGTCTGGTCTTGTTTACATAGTAGAGGACCGCTCTTCGCACATCTAGAGTGTGTAGTTTCACCTCAGCAGAGCTTTTGGGTTCTTGGAAGAAGGCCAGATTCTCGATGGACTGGTTAACGTGGAATTTAGAAATAAACTTAGGTGAGAACCTAGGGTGTGTTCATAGAACCAGTTTATCCTTATGAAAAGTAAAGAAAGATCCTGCACTGACAGAGCCTGAATTTCACTGACCCTTCGAATGGATGTAATGGCTACTAAGAAGGCAGTTTTATAGGTCAGGTGTTTGAGTCTGGCTGGTGGGCCCATGAGCTTAGCAAGCACCACATTAAGGTCCCAACCAGGTGGTGGGTTTGAAATTGGAGGGTGGAGTCTCTTTACCCCTTCCATGAAGGCTTTAACCACTGGTACTTTCCACCACGAAACCTTGTTGTGGGAAGTGGTGTAGGCTGAAAGTGCTGCCAGATGTACCTTTAGTGAGTTAAATACTAGGCCTGCATCCAGCAGGTGGAGCATGTAAGTGACAATATTGGAAGGAGTGCAATCAACTGGGTTGATTTGCTTATTCTGGCAACAGATAACAAATCTATTCCATTTATCAAAGTAACAGTGCCTCGTGTTAGGTTTCCTAGATTCCTTTAGGATGTCCATACATCTCTGTGGTAAGTTGAGATGTCCAAACTCTATGATTTCAGGAGCTATGCTGCCAGGTTCATTGAGCTGGGTTGAGGATGCACTGTTTGACCTTGGTGCTGGGACAGTAGATTGTACCAGCACGTGAGTCTGATGGGTTCGCACACTGCTAGTATGCGTAGGTGTGGGAACCACGGTTGCCTCGCCCACATGGGAGCAACTAGGATGAGCGTCATTGATTCCCTGTGCATATTGTTGACCACCTTCCTCATGAGAGGGGTTGGTGGAAAAGCGTAGGCAAGCATCCCTGACCAGTTCATCCACAGGGCATTCCCCTTGGAGTCTGGCTGGGGGAACTTGGATGCGAATCCTGGGCATTGCCTGTTTTCGCTTGTGGCGAATAGGTCTGTAGTGGGGAAACCCACTGTGAAAAGATGTCTTCTACGGCTTCTCCGAGTAGACACCATTTGTGTTCTCTTGGGAGGGGATTTCTGCTCAAAGTGTCCGCTAGCGAATTGAGATCCCCTGGAACATGTTGAGATGACAGGTAAACGTTCCGTCTGAGTGCCCATTTCCAGATTTTCTGGGCAAGCTTGGACAGATTTGGCGAACCAGTCCCTCCCCGTTTGTTTAGGTAAAACATCGCTGTTGTGCTGTCTGTCAGGATCTGTACTGACCAGTTCAACAGGTGGGGCTCGAACGCTTGAAGCGCTCCGAATACTGCCAGAAGCTCTAGCAGATTGATAGGATTCTTGGCCACTGTGTGGGACCAGAGACCCTGAGCTGTGTGGTGAAGGAGGTGTGCTCCCCACCCTGACAGGGATGCGTCCATAATGACTACAGCCTGTACCTCTGGATCGTAAAAGGGTTTCCCCTTTGACAGGTTATCTCTTGTCCATCAGTGAAGACTTTGTACAAGTGTTGGCGAAACGACCACTAGATCGTCCCACTGACCACTTGCCTGAGACCACTGTTTCGCCAACCATTCTTGCACGAATCGCATGCGCGCGTCGGGGACCAGGTAAATACATGACGCCATCATGCCTAGCAAATGCATCGCTTTGCGCACCCTTATCTGGCGACTGGGCTGATAGAGGAATTTGCAGTAGTAGATTCCGAATTCTTTCCTCCGATGGAAAGGCCAACCCCTCTTGAGTGTTTAGGACAGCTCCTAGGAACTGTTGGAGGTGCTTGGCACCAGGCTTGATTTTTTTCTCGTTTATGGAGAAACCCAATTCGAAGAGGAGGTTGATCATTCTTTGAATGTTTGATCTGTAAATTACTGGGGTGTCCCCCGTGATGAGCCAGTCATCCAGGTAAGGGTACACTGGGATTGCCTCCCTGCATAGGTGTGCCGCCGCCACCGTCAGTACATTGGGGAATACCTTTGGAGCCAAGGCTATACCGAAGGGCAGCCCCTTGAACTGGTAGTGCGGACTGTCCAACTTGAAGCGCAAGAATGTTCGAGCGCAAGAATCTTCTGTGCGCTGGGAACATGGAAATATGAAAATAGGCATCTTTCATGTCCAATGTTGCCATGTAATCCCCTTTTTTACGAGGGGGATTACCTCTTGGAGAGTAGTCATGCGAAACTTTTGGGGCTTGACATAGTTGTTTGCAGGGCGTAAGTCTAATACTGGGCGCATTGTCAGATTTTTTTTGGCACAAGGAAGGAAGTTGAATAAATACCCTTGTTTACCTGGTTGCCCAGGACGAGTTCTATCGCGTCCTTTGCTAGAAGATTGACGATCTCCTCGAGGAGGATCTTCTGGTGGTCTGAGGAATGTATCTTTTGACGTGGAGAGTGGTTTCGGGGACGGTCGAGTAATTCTATGCAGTATCCTGCGGACACTGTGGACAGCACACTTCTGTCTGATGTGATCCCTTCCCATGCTTGGGTGAAGTTGGTAATGCATCCCCCTAATGGGGATGCGTGAGAAGCGACCCTTAACACGGCGTCACTGTTTTGCGGGAGGCGTGCCGCCTCTGCTAGGGCTGCCTCTGCCCTTACCACAGCCCCTCTTGTTTCATCTGCTGCAATTCTGGGTAGACTGCTGGTTGTTACCCCATGAAGTACTCTGCCCCTGTGAATAGTTGGAGCCTCTCTGTGAATTTTGGCCGCGTGGGCGATGGAAATTACTATTGCCTCTTTGATTAGGGGGCCTGTTGGTCAACTGTCCCAGGGATTTCAGAGTCTCATACTCATCTTTGGCATTTTTTAATGTGTCCTCTACCGCTTTGCCAAACAGTAAATTAGGCTCCACCGGCATGTCGATTATGGATGCTTGTGTCTCGGGTTTAAACCCCGACTGTCTTAACCAAGCATGCCTCTTAATGACAGTGCTCTCTGCTATTAGCCTGCCGGCGTTACCTGCGGTATCAAAGGTTGCCTTAAGGATGCAACCAGACACGGCTCTCCCCTCCGACGCAACCTGGGCCAACTGGCCCTTTAAGGGTTCCGGTGCAGAGTCGATGAGGGCAGCCACTTGCTGCCACTGGTGGCAGTTGTAAATAGCCAGCAGAGTGGTGGAGTTGGCAATCCTTGCCTGGTAAGCGGAAGTGGAGGCCACCTTCCTTCCCAACCCGTAGATTTTCCTCTCTCTCCTTGTTGGGGGGGAAGCGCCTCCGATGATGATGATGATGGAGGCGTTCCCGCCCTCTTCCGGGTATTAGTAACTACCAGGGAGTCTGGCTTCAGTTGCCCCCTTATGTAAAGCGGGTCTGATTGGGCTGCCCTGAACAATTTCTCGACTATGGGGTTTACCGCCTTGGTGAGGTTAGGAGTGAGAAGGGAAGGGTCAATTCTCCGTTGGAT
Source organism: Ambystoma mexicanum (assembly GCF_040938575.1). Classification (NCBI taxonomy): domain Eukaryota; kingdom Metazoa; phylum Chordata; class Amphibia; order Caudata; family Ambystomatidae; genus Ambystoma; species Ambystoma mexicanum. Next base: position 1,298,847,778 of record NC_090932.1, read on the forward strand.
GGCCTTGAGAATTGGAATGGCTTGGGCCATGGGTTTCTTTTCTCCCACTAGTTCCTCAGCAAAGTCCCTCTCCTCCTGTGCTTCCCGAGTGTCTATGCGGAAGTGCTCTGCCACTCTAATCAAGACCTCATTTAGGAGGGGCTGGTTGACGACTGGAGAGTCGGTAACTTGTGGTTCTTTGCCTACAGGGGAGTCTATTCTGTAGACTTCTGGGTCATCTTCATCTTCATCTTGGTCTTCGTCGTCCCCATAATAGTCCCCCCCAGGTTGTTCGTCCAACGTTACCAAGTCTGGATCCTCATCCTGTAGTGGATCCTCACTATACTGGGTGTAAGGCTGGATGTAAAAAGGGCCTGAAGACAGACCTTGCGTTGGAGTCTCAAACTGAAGTTTCTTACCAGGGGGGGCTGCAGGTCCCTAGATCCTGAGGGAGTAGCACCGTCAGGGGTATAGGTGAGGAAGTGTTCTGGGTTCTTGGAGTAGAAGTCAGCCAGGGAAGACATTCTCGTCATAACCCTCTCTATGTCTTCACTGCTCCATTTTCCGGAGCAGGGAATGACAATTCCGTGAGAGGGTTCCCCTTCTATTCCAATATCGTGAGGAGTAGGCGGAACCATTTTGGACTTAGGGGCAGGGACAGAGGTCTTGGATTTTTGCTTATCTGAAGACCATTGGCTGTCCTTAAGTGTTTGTGGTGCAGAAGAAGAAAGAGAGACGGCTTCTTCTGCTGTTTACCCCCTTGCCCATGAGTAGAAGAGTGTTTCCCTGGTGTTTTCATCTTCTCTGAGCTATCCGACGCCTGGCATCGAGATTCAAGGGGTACTGTCTATTACTTGAGAGTGTGCACGTCAGGACTCAGAGGCAGACACCAAATGGGCTACCGGAGCCGACCTATGGTGTGCGGGCTGGGGGTGGAGGTCAGATTTGTCTTCTGACGAGCATATCTCCATGACTTTGGTGAGTGAGGCACCTTTGGCAACTGTGAACGGCTGCCTGGTGTCGTGCGGCGATCTTGACCGAGAACGCCCAGAGGACACCGATTCGGTGGACCGCTCTCTGCGTGCCTCTTTCCGAGAACTCGACACGTGCGTTGAGTCTCGGTTGGACTTTGAGTGTTTAGGTGTAGAAGTGGTGTGGGTAGCACTTGTGTCGCCGGGTGTGTTCCCCATAACTGCCCTGCAGGACAGCCTTCCGAGGTCGAGGACTTGCGCTTGGGCGTCTTACGACGCCTCGTTGCCCTCACCGTCCGAAAGTACGGCGTTGCTGCCATCACTGAAGGTGCCCTCTGCTTCCATGGCCTCGCGTTGCCTGGCGTGGTGGGCCCAACGTTTGGTCGAGCGGTCCTTAAGTGTCTTAGCCTTGAACCGGCTACACGCTCTGCAGTTCGCCTCAGGGTGGTCCCTCGGCAAGCACAGATTACAGGTGGCGTGTTTGTCAACCCAAGGATACTTGCGGTTGCACTTGGGGCAGAATTTGAAAGGGATACCCTTCATACGCACCCTGTGGCAGCGGGCTAGTGTGTGTAGGAAAATATATATGAGTGTACGACAATGCATTATTTACCGTAAAAGCATTTCTGATGGTTGTATCTGCTTAGATTCACATGCTGTGCATAGTCCGACATCCAGTGGTCACTGCAGAGTATAGTGACGTGCAGTGTACCCACAATCCCTCACGCGTCAAGGTCCCTCTGTTTGTATTTTTTCTGCCCTGAGGGAGCCTCAGACACGAGTGAGTATAGAAAAGAGAGAGATAAAAGGATGTCTATGTTCCTTCCATCCGAGCGGGGAGGAAGAGTGGGCGCATGTGAATCTAAGCAGATACAACCATCAGAAGAACAAGTTACTTTCTTACCTGGTAACGTTCTTTCGATGGGATGGTCCGACGACGTATTCCATATCTATGACAGGTAATGTCCACAGCTGTGCTGCTTCGGAAAATCTTTGGCGTCTGCGTCCTGCATCGATGACGTCGATGCGCCGTCCCCGAGGACCTCCTCCGACGGCCGACGTCACCCGAAGTGATAAGTAGGACGCACAACGCCCATAGCCTCAGTTATAGTTTTTTTCCCCCAGAACGTGTGCCACCAGTTTTCTGCCAGTCAGACACACAAGGCCTTGCGGAACGCAAGCTGCAATCACAAAAGAAATTCTGCAACGGGAAAGGCAGGGAGGGAGCGATATGGAATATGTCGTGGGACCATCCCATCGAAAGAACGTTTCCAGGTAAGAAAGTAACTTGTTCTTCGAGGGGATTGGGTCCTCCGATGTATTCGATATCTATGACAGACTCCCAAAACAGTACCAAGCAAGGAGGTGGGAAAGAATTTAGAATACAAATTTAGCATGCCCAATCAAATTGCGGAATAGAGAACTGCCTTGGCAAAGGCCAGATCTTGCCCTCTGATGGAGTCGAGGGAGTAGTGACGTACAAAAGTATGTACTGAAGCCCAGGTGGCTGCATCACAGATGTGACGAATAGGAACTCCCCTCTGCAGGGCAGTAGACGCAGCCACTCCCTTGGTAGAATGGGCCCGCAAGCCAGCCAGAGGATCCTTACCCGCCAAGCGGTAACACTCGGAGATAGCTAAAATAATCCAACGAGACAAAGTCTGTTTCGTCACAGCTTGTCCCAAACGCTTTCCAGCGTAACCAATGAAAAGTTGATCGTCCACTCTGACCCGGGACATGCGCGAAATATAAAAGCTCAACGCTCTCCTAGGATCAAGCCTATGGAGCCTCTCCTCTTCCTTACCAGGATGTGGAGGAGGATAGAACGCCGAAGAACAACCTTCTGGCTCAAATGAAATTCGGAAACCACCTTTAGAAGAAAAGAAGGACGAACTCTAAGGACAACCCTGCCCTTATGAAACACAGTGAAGGGTGGCTTAACTGAAAGTGCCTGTAACTCACTCTGCGAGCGGAAGTAACCGCAACCAAAAGAACAAGTTACTCCTTACCTGGTAACGTTATTTCGATGGGATGTTCCTCCGACGTATTCCTTATCTATGATATTTGTATCTCCAGCTTGCTGGCCTCGGAAAAAATGTTTTCCCAGTAGAGGGCGATGTGCGTCGACGTCCTTCGAGTAGGTGTTCGACAGCCACCGTATCGACGCCGACGTCATCATCATCATGCCTATAAATGGCCACGCGCAGCGTCCGTTGCTCAGTTCCGTTTTGTAGAGTAAGGTAGTTATTGCATGAATGGTTACTACCCTTGAAGGAGCGTAAGCTGCAACCACAAGGGAAAAGTTACTGCGGGGATGGATGGGAGGGGCGATAAGGAATACGTCGGAGGAACATCCCATCGAAAGAACGTTACCAGGTAAGGAGTAACTTGTTCTTCGAAGGGATTGTGTCCTCTGACGTATTCCTTATCTATGATAGACTCCCATAGCAGTGGTATGTGATTGGAGGCGGGAGTAAGAGATGCCATATTACTCTTTAAGAATGAACAGAATGTAACACAGCTTTGCCAAATCTAGTCTCTTGACTAGAGGAGGAATCCAGGCTATAAAATTTGGTAAAGGTATGTGCGGACGACCATGTGGCAGCCGCACATATGTCTCAAATTGGTACCCCTCTGAAGAGCTGAGGAGGCTGCGATAACCCTGGTCCAATGAGCCCTTAGATTTTGAGGGGGCTCTTTCCCTGCCAGTTTGTAGCATTCCAGAATGGCTAAAATAATCCATCTGGAGATGGTTTGTTTGGTTATTGGTAATCCCAACTTATGTCCTGCGTAACCTACAAAGAGTTGGTCCGCTTGTCTAATTTTAGCAAGTCTACTGATATAAAAACTCAAGGCTCGCTTAGGGTCCAGCCTGTGTAGTCTCTCTTCCTCTTTCCCCGGATGGGGAGGAGGATAGAATGAAGGTAAAGTAATCTTCTGAGTAATGTGAAATTCAGAACCTACCTTTGGGAGGAAGTTAGGCTTCACCTGTAGAACGACTTTGTCCTTGTGAAAAATTGTATGAGGAGGTTTACAAGATAGGGCTTGTATCTCGCTAACCCTTCTAGCAGATGTTAATGCTACCAATGAAACAGTTTTGAGGGTGAGAAACTTCAATGAACAAGAGTGGAGTGGTTCAAATGGAGCACCCTTTAGGAAGTTTAAAACTAGATTTAAGTCCCATAAGGGAACTTGGAATGGTCTTGGAGGGTAAACATTAGTTAGACCTTTCAGGTATTGTATTACCAATGGAATTTTGAAATATGAAGGCTCCTCTGCAGTGCGCTTAAAGATCGATAGCGCTGTGAGATAGCCCTTAATAGTGCCAACTTGAAGGCCTGAATTTGCCAAATAAAGTAAGAAGGAGAACACCGCAGGTGTACCACATGAAAAGGGTTTGATATTCTTTTCTCTGCACCAGCTGCAAAATTTATTCCAACGGCAGCGGTATAGAGTTTTAGTTGCTGGCCTTCTGGCCGAAAGCAACACCTCCATGACGTAATCTGGAAGGTCCCAATCCTTGTACCTCAACCTTTCAGATACCAAGCGTGAAGGTTGAGGGTCTTGATGGCTGGATGGAGAACCTGACCTCCCTTCTGCGAGAGAAGATCCTCTCTGTACGGTAGACGAATTGGAGGGTGGATGGACATGTCCAGAAGGTCCGGGTACCACGTTCTCCTGGCCCAATCCGGGGCAATTAGGATCATGGTCTTCCAAAACCTTCTCAACCTCCTGATCATTTGAGGAATGACAGGGACCGTAGGAAACGCGTACAGAAGTGGGAACTCCCAGTCCACTATGAACGCGTCTCTGAGCTCCACTCGGGGGAAATTCCCTTGAGCAAAATCTGTCGCACTTCCTGTTGATACTGGTGGCAAACAGATCCACTTGAGGGGTTCCCCAAAGGGCGAAGATCTCTTGAAGGACTTCCTGAGCTATCTCTCACTCGTGGGAGACTGTGTTCTGCCTGCTCACAGCGTCCGCTGTCAAGTTCTTCTCTCCGGCTAAGTGAATTGCTGATAGAGAGATTCCTTCCTGAATTGCCCAAAACCAGAGATGCATCGCCTCTCTGCACAGTGGCAGTGACCCTACGCCTCCTATTTTGTTGAGGTAGTGCATGGCCACTGTATTGTTCGTCATTATCAGGACGTTTCTCCCCCTTACAGACGGCAGAAAAGCCTTCAGTCCCAGTCTGATGGCTCTCAGCTCCAACAGGTTGATGTGTAGTCTGGACTCCGATGGAGACCAACGACTGCTGATGGTCAAGTTGGCATGGGCTTCCCACCCTGTGAGTGAGGCATCCGTGACTACTGTTATCTCCGGCCATGGTTGCCAAAACAGTTCTCCTTTCAGAATGTTCTCCCGACAGGCCCACCACTGAAGGTCTCGAGCCAGTCTGACCGGAATCTGAAGGAGATCTGTCATCCTCCCTGAGAATTGTGACCACTGAGTCCTCAGTGCACATTGAAGGGATCTCATTCTCAGGCGAGCCTCTGGCACAAGGGATATGCAGGATGCCATGAGGCCTAGCAACCTCAAAAAGTCGTAGGCTGGGAGACGTTGGGCATTTTGAAACCTGGTGACCATCTGCAGAATATCTTGAGCCCTCACCTCTGGTGGCGAGGCTTTTCCCAGGGACGTGTCCAGGACTGCTCCAATGAACTGGAGTCTCTGTGATGGTATCATCTGTGACTTCTTTAAATTGAGGGAGAAGCCCAGCTTGTGAAGGAAGTGGCAGACATAATCTAGTTGGATCCGAGCTTGTTCCGAAGAAACTGCTCTGATCAACCAATCGTCCAGGTAGGGGTAGACGTGAAACCCTTCCCTCCTTAGACTTGCAGCCACAACCGACATTAGCTTGGTGAAGACCCTCGGGCGGAGGTCAGCCCAAATGGCAGAACTCGAAATTGATGAGAGTTGCCAATTGCGAACCTCAGGTACTTCCTGTGCTTGGGATGGATTGGCACATGGAAATAAGCATCCTGAAGGTGCAGAGATACCAACCAGTCCTGAAGCCGGAGGACCTGAAGGATCTGAGAGAGAGTTACCATCTTGAACTTGTCCTTCCTGAGGAACTTGTTCAATTCTCGTAAGTCCAGGATGGGTCTCAGTCCTCCGTCTTTCTTTGGTATGAGAAAGTAGGGGGGAGTACCAGCCCTTGTTCCTGTCCGCTACAGGTACCGGTTCTATGGCACCTTTCTCTAGCAGGTCTACAATTTCCTGCAAGAGGAGCGGATCCAGCACTTTCAGAGAGCTGTTCCCCGGTGGATGGCTCTGAGGGATGCATAGAAAAGGCAGGCAGTAACCTTGGGCAACTGTCTCCAATACCCAAGCATCCGACGTAATAGCCTGCCATTCCGTCAGATGGTGAGTTAACCTGCCCCCCTACAGGTGTCTTGTGATGGGAGACCTCAGAGTGGTTTGGGAGCGGCTGATGCAGTTGCCGAAGGTAAAGCGGCTCCTCCTCCTGCTGATGCGGCTTTCTTTCCTCTACCCCGTCCACCACAGGTACACTTTCCTTGGCCTCTGAGCCGGCCGTCCTCCGCCTCTTCCATATGAGGAATAATATCGAAAGGACCTTCCTCTCCAAGAGGATCCTGAGGGACGAAAATTAGTTTGGCGGATTGCAGCTCCTAGTGACTTGGCTGCTGCTTTAGATGTTTGCAGTTTTTCCAAACTGTCATCCGCCTTTTTACCAAACAGGGAAGAGCCGTCAAAGGGCATATTTAAAAGTCTGGCATGTACGTCAGAAGCAAAGCCGGACTTTCTCAACCACGCATGCCTGCGGATTGTGGTACTTGCCGCCATGGCCCTGCTGATACTGTCAGCAGAATCAATGCCAGTTTGAAGGGACTCCCACATTGCATCTTTAGCATCTCTGATGATATTTAAAAATGCGTCCCTTTCTTCTCCTTCCTGGAGGCAGTCAGCCGCTGATGAAGCGCACTCCCAAAGAGTGTGGCTGAACCTAGCGAGCGTACAGGTCGCATTTATAGATTTTAAAGCCATGCTACAGGCCGAGAAGACTTTCTTAGCCATGGCATCATATTTTTTATCATCCCTATCCTGTGGAGCAGTGGGGTATGCAGATGTACTGCCTGATGAAGTTGCAGCCTGGAACACCAGACTCTCTGGAGTAGGGTGTATAGATAGGTATTCAGGGTCAGAAGCAGATACCCTATATTTCGCTGACAACTTCTTGTTAACCGCAGGGATAACTTCAGGAGTTTCCCAGTTAGTTAAAATCTTTCTCTGTAAGGGAGAGTGAAATGGAACCACAGGATCCTCCTGTACACCTTTATCCAAAATGTCAGTGAGGTCAACCTGCTAAAAAAACAGGTGAAGGTGCAGACCAACCCATGAATTCTAGGATTCTTGACATTAGAGTTCTATAAGGGGTTTCAGCATGTTCCCTTGGGTCTAATTTGACAAATTCCACTTCAGGGGAAGTGTTTAAACCACTTGCTTCCTTTAATACATCCTGAAGGTCTTTCAACCTTCTTTCCTCAGAGTCAAAAGTCTCTGGTTGAGGTGATGTGGTCCTCTGCAGGTCAAAAGGCCTTTCTTGATCTGAGTCTTCCCTTTCTTCATAAATTGAGGTTAAAGGGGGGTGTTCTGAGTGAAAAGGGACAAAACTCATTTCTAAAGCAGAAGAAGCCATCATCACTGGCCTTGAAAAGGTCGATGTCGTCGACACCGATGTAAAAATCCTCGAAGGCGCCGTCAAAGGCGTTGAGAAAACTGGAAGAGTCACTGTAGAACACGAAAGGATTGGAACCCTGCTAGAGGATGTCGACGACGCTCTCGGCGTCGTGTCGGAGGCTCTTGGCCAAACCGTTGGCTGTGGAGTAGCTGTGGTTTTTTCTTTTATCGGCGTCGACTCAATCGACGGATGCGTCAAAGAACCCTTCGATAACGGCGTCAATGGCGCCGACCTATGCTTCGAAGGGGCTTTCGACGATGGCGTCGAAGATGCTTTACTTCCCGATGGCTCATGGCGCTTTCGGGTCGACTCTTTCGCCGGATGCTTCGACTCGCAGCGTTTAGATTTTTTGGGCTTTTCACCCGGGGTTTCACCCTCAGCTGACTTCGAGGGGGTCGAGGCCGCTTTCTCGAAGACGCTTAGCATTTTTTTTCTGAATTCCTCCCACTCAGCCTGAGAGCTGTGTTTTGTGGGGCAATGTACTCTTTCAGGGGAACTAGAAGACGACGACAAAGGAGATCTTCTACGTCTCTTTTTCGAGTGTTTAAACCTCGACGAGTGGTGGGAGCCACTTTGAGACTTAGACCGAAAATGCTTTCGACGGTGAGGAGACAATGTCTCGACTCTACCGCGGAAACTTTCGAGGAAGTTAAAACTGACTCTCTCGAGCTTCCCCTTACGCTCCTTCAAGGCTTTCGCCGTCATGGAATGGCATTCCTCACACTCCGAACACTGGTGTTCGATTCCCAGACACCACAAACAGATCCTGCGAGGATCCGGCAACGACATTTTCTTCCCACAGTCTCGGCATTTTTTGAAACCGGACCGAAGAGTCGTCGGAGGAGGAAGCCATTGAGTATGAGTCGGTTTTCTCGAGGAAATATGAATATATTTCGACTGACGAACTGAGCAACGGTATTCCGAGGCACACGAAGCACGGAAAAACGTGGCCATTTATAGGCATGATGACGTCGGCGTCGATACGGTGGCTGTCGAGGAACACCTACTCGACGGATGTCGGCGCACAGCGCCCTCTACTGGGAAAAAAAAAATGTTCCGAGGCCAGCAAGCTGGAGATACAAATATAGATAAGGAATACGTCGGAGGACACAATCCCTTCGAAACACAGTTTTCAGAGTTAACAGCCTCAAAGGGCAAGAATGTAAAGGCTCAAACGGAGCACCCATAAGAAACTTAAGAACAAGGTTCAAATCCCAACCTGGCACCAGAAAAGGTGACGGAGGGAACACATTAGTGAGCCCTTTCAAAAACTGCGAAATTAAAGGAATTTTAAAATAGGAACACACTTCAGACGAGCGCTTAAAAATGGACAGCACCGCCAGGTAACCTTTAATGGTCCCCACTTGCAAGCCCCTGTGGGCCAAAGAAAGCAAAAAAGACAGAACCATGGGAATGTCACATTCAAAAGGATCCACATTCCGAACTCTGCACCAGTCGCAGAACTTTCTCCAACGGCAACGGTACAGAGACTTAGTTGCCGGCCGCCTGGCCGAGAGCAACACCTCCATCACGTCTTCATGGAGGTCCCAATCCTTATACCTCAACCTTTCAGAAGCCAAGCGTGAAGCTTGACAGATCTGACCTCTGGATGGAGGACCTGACCCCCTCCCGTGAGAGCAGATCGTCTCGGTAGGGAAGACGACGTGGAGGGTAGATGGACAAATCTAGAAGGTCCGGGTACCACGTCCTCTGGGCCCACACCGGAGCAATGAGGATTATCCGGGAACCGAACCCGTAATCTCCGCAGCACTTGCGGGATGACGGGGACTGGAGGAAACGCGTACAGCAGTGGGAACGACCACTCCACCACGAACGCGTCTCCTAAGGCTCCTTTTGGAGGAAATTCCCGCAAGCAAAATCTTTTGCACTTCCGGTTGAAACTGGAGGCGAAGAGATCCACTTGAGGGGTCCCCCAAAGGGCGAAGATCTCCAGGAGAATCTCCTGAGCCAGCTCCCACTCGTGAGAGATCGAGCTCTGCCTGCTCAGAGCGTCCGCCGTCTCGTTGTCGTCTCCGGCCAGATGAACAGCCGAGATCGAAAACTCCCTGCTGGATGGCCCAGAATTCGAGCTGCATCGTCTCCCTGCACAGAGGAAGTGACCCTGCCCCCCCCCTTTTGTTGAGGTAGTGCATGGCCACCGTGTTGTCCGTTAGAATCAGGACACTCTTTCCGTGCACAGTCGGCAGAAAAGCCTTCACAGGGCTAGCCTGACGGCCCTCTGCTCCAACAGATTGATATGGAGTCTGGACTCCGACGGAGACCAACGACCGCTGACTGTCAACTCGTTGGCATGAGCTCCCCATCCCGTGAGGTATGCGTCCGTCACGATCGTCACCTCCGGCCAGGGCAGTCAAAATGGGGCCCCCCCCCTTCATCAGATTGCCCTCGACGGCCCACCACAGAAGGTCCCGAGCCACCGAGGGCAGCACCTGAATAGGGTCTGACAGCCTGCCGGAGGACTGAGACCACTGGAGCTTGAGTGCCCACTGCAAAGATCTCATCTGCAGACGAGCCTCTGGCACCAGAAGAATGCAGGATGCCATGAGGCCGAGCTGTCTCAAGAACTCGGACGCTGGGAGATCCTGGGCAAAATGAAACTTGTGCACCATCTGCTGAATGTGAAGAGCCCTCACCTGAGGAGGAAAACACTGCCCCAGGGACGTGTCGAGCACTGCTCCGATATACTGTAGCCGCTGCGTTGGTGTCAAATGGGACTTCTTTAAATTGAGGGAGAAGCCCAGCCTGTGAAGGGAGTGGCAGGTAACGGACAGATGATCCAGGACTTGTTCGGGAGAGCTCCCCCTGATCAACCAATCATCCAGGTAGGGGTAGACGTGAATCCCCACTTTCCTGAGATGCGCTGCCACCACCACCATGAGCTTGGTGAAAACCCTCGGGCGGAGGTCAATCCGATCGGCAGGACCCGAAACTGAAAGTGCGAGTCGCTAACCGCGAACCTCAGGTACTTCTTGTGCTTGGGATGGATCGGCACATGGAAGTAAGCATCCTTGAGGTCAAGAGACACCAACCAGTCCTGAAGTTGAAGGGCCTGGAGGACTTGAGAAAGAGTCACCATCTTGAACTTGTCCTTCCTGAGGAGTTTGTTCAAACCGCGCAAGTCCAAGATGGGTCTCAATCCCCAGTCTTTCTTCGATATCAAAAAATAAGGGGAATACCATCCCTTGTTCCTCTCTGCTACAGGCACCAGTTCTATGGTGCCTTTCTCCAGCAGGGCTTGAATTTCCTGCGCAAGGAGCGGATCCGGACTCTTCAAAGAGAGGCTCCCTGGTGGATTGTCGTGAGGCCTCTGCCGAAAAGGAAGACAGTAGCCGTGGGCTATGATCTCCAGAACCCACACATCTGAAGTAATGGCTTGCCACTCTACAAGATGCTGCACCAGCCTTCCCCCAACCGGCGAACCATGGGACCTGGCCTCATGACTGAGTGGTAGCGGCTGCTGCGTTGCCCGAGGGCAAAGAGGCAACTGCCCGAGCGGCCTTGGCACCTCGAGTACCTTTATTTCCACCTCTGGCACTCTTACGATGGCCTCTTTGACTGCTAGCTCCCCTCGCTTTACTGAAGGACGAGTAATAGCGAAAGGAACCTCCCCTCCATTGCTGTCCCCTAGGACGAAAAGGCGGAGGTTGGCGAACTGCAGCGCACAACGACTTTGCTGCATCTTTGGAGGTCTGCAAACTCTCAAGGCTCTCGTCAAGCTTGCTGCCAAAAAGGTGTTCACCGTCAAAGGGCATGTTGAGGAGCCGGGACTGCACATCACGAGCGAACCCAGACTTCCGCAACCACGCAAACCTGCGCATTACAGTGCTCGCCGCCATGGACCGGCTGACACAAAGTCCAAACCCGACTGAACAGCCTCACACATGGCATCCTTGCCATACTGAACCATAGCAAGGAAACCATCCCGTTCGTCCCCTTTGGGAATATGTTCAGCCGCTAATGCAACACAGTTCCACAGAGTGTGTGTGAAACGAGACAAGGCACATATGGAGTTGGCCGCCTGAAGCACCATACCCCCCGAAGAAAACACTTTCTTCGTCCAGCCGTCAAAACGTTTGTCGTCCCTATCCGGAGGGATGGTAGGATACGACGCCTGCTTTGCCGGGGCCGTAGCCGCCTGCACCACCAAACTCTTCGGAGTGGGGTGCCTAGACAAGTAGCAGGGGTCGCTACTGTCTGGACAGTATTTTCGCGATAAAGTCTTGCCCACTGCCGGGAGACACTCCGGAGCAGTCCAAGCCGCTGCCACCCTTCTCTGCAGAGCCATATGAAAAGGCAAAACCGGGTCAGTGGGGGGACCGAGATCAAGGATGTCAGTGAGATCATCCTGTACGAACTCCCCTGGGGGAGCTGACCAACCCAAGTACTCGGTGACCCGAGACATAAGGCGCCGATATGAAGAATCGGCATGAGTGCCAGGCTCCGGCCTACAAAACTCCACCTCCGGAGAGGTGTCCAGTCCACTGGCATCATGCAGCGACTGCCGCAGGTCATCAAACTAGCTACGGCCCGAGATAAGTTCATCGGGAACCGTAACCGGAACCAAGTCGCCATCAGAGCCTTCATCTCCCTCTGAAATGTACTCCAGGCGGGGAGAGGAAGACCTCTGGGGACCAAAGCAGCGCCTGACCTTAGCCAGAGCCTTTCTAGGGGCAAACCCCGTGCCACGGGGCCCCTCCGACACCACCGCCTCGAAAAGCGTTGAGGGCGCCGAATGAGTCGGCGTCGACAGAAAAGGCGTCGACATCGAGCGAATCAGCATCGACGTCAGCTGCAGCGCCGCCAGCATCAGCGGCGTCGACACAGGCCTCAAAGCCAGAGCTCCGAGGGTGTCTCTCGATGACCTAGGCGGCGACGGTGTTGACGACCCCCTCGGAGGCGGAGCCTCAAGAGAAATCGTCGACGACCTCGGCGCCATAGGCGTCGACGTCTTCTTCGAAGATGGCACAGGATCACGCGGTCTCGAGCACGTCGAGGACCGGGACCTGGAACGGGCATGGGGAGAACAGCTACCCTTGTCCGAGCGGGACCTCTCCCGCGAGCTGTGCCGACCACCCGAGCCCGAAGGCGTACGAGCGGTGTCTCTCGACCGGTGCCGACCGACCCCACTCGGAGGTGCGGACGGACCGGTGCCCTGCGATTCAAGAATCGCTAGCATCTGCTTCCCGAAGGAAGCCCATTCCTCCGGTGTCGCTTGCATGGAGGGATAAGCGACCCGCCGCCGGGCGGAGTCCTCGGAAGAGGACGGGGAAGGCGACCTATGCCGGCGCTTCTGGGAATGCCTCGAAGAGGCGGAGGAGTGGCAAGACCGACTCCTGGAAGGAGACCCACTGGACTTCCAACGATGATGTGGAGAGTCGCCCCTCGAGTCATCCGTCGAAAGCCCCGCAGACCTAGACTTCCGGGGCTTAGACACCCGGCCTACCGACAGCTTCTTCTTGCGTTCCTGCAAGGCCTTTGCCGTGAGCGACTGGCAGTCGACAGTCGTCCGTATCGTGGGCCTCCCCGAGGCACCAGAGGCAGGCGTCGTGCGAGTCCGTGACCGACATCTTGGATCCACAGTCCCCGCATTTCTTGAAGCCCGGACGCAGGGTTGAAGACTAAGAAGACATCGCCACAAACAGGTCTTCACAACAAACCTAACAGGTTCAACGAACCGAGAATTGAAAACAGCAAACTCCAATGAGTCGAGGCGTACCGAGATTCACGAACCGAACACGTTCGCAGAAAAAACGGAACTGAGGCTATGGGCGTCGTGCATCCTACTTATCACATCGGGTGACGTTGGCCATCGGAGGCGGTCCTTGGGGACGGCGCATCGACGTCATCGACGCAGACGCCAAAGATTTTCCGAAGCAGCACAGCTGTGGACATTACCTGTCATAGATATGGAATACGTCGGAGGACCCAATCCCCTCGAAATGCTTTTACGGTAAGTAATGCATGGTCTTCTGATGTTTGTTAATCTGCTTAGAATCACATGCTGTGCATAGACTAGCGAGCAGTACCCGGAGTTGGAGGTGGGTTGTGAGAAGGAACAGTAGAGAAAAGGTGTCTTAATACTGCTTGTCCCGCCTGTGAATCAGACCTAGAGTGGGCATCTAGACAGTAGTGTTTTGTAAAGGTGTGTACAAAACTCCAGGTTGCCGCCTTGCAAATGGACTCAAGAGGGACATTTGTAATGAATGCTATGGAAGCCCCAGCGCCTCGAGTAGAGTGTGCTCTTGGCTTGAAGGGTAGTTCTCTCTTAGCAAGAGTGTAACAGAGGGTGATCCATCTAGATATAGTGGATTTAGAAACTGCATCTCCTTCTCTACCTGCTGCCACCGAGACAAAGAACCGATTAGTCTTTCTCAGTGGTCTAGTTCTTTCCATGTAATATATAACAGCCTGCGCACATCCAGTGTATGCAGGCTTTTTTCTCCCAAGTTTGAAGGGTTTTGAAAGAATGTTGGTAGTTCTATAGATTGGTTCACATGGAACTTAGAAATTAAATTAGGTGCAAACCTAGGGTGTGTGCGTAGAACCACCTTATCTTTGTGAACTGTTACAAAGGGGTCTAGAATAGATAGCCCTTGTAGTTCACTTACTCTCCTGATGGAGGTGATGGCTATTAGATAAGCAGTTTTAAGGGTGAGGTCCTTAAGCGTTGCTTTGTGCATGGGTTCAAAGGGTGAGCCCATGAGCCTGGTTAGTACCACATTTAGGTCCCATCCGAGAGCTGGGTTAGCTATGGGAGGGTGTATTCTTTTAACTCCTTCCATGAAGGCTTTAATAACTGGGACTTTACACCACAACACTTTAAGTTGAGAAGTGGTGTATGCGGAAAGAGCAGCTAAATGAACCTTAATAGAATTAAACACTAATCCCGAGTCTAGTAGGTGAATCAAGTAGAGAACAATTTGTGTGGGAGAGCAGTCAACCGGGTTGATGCTCTTATTTCTACACCATATGACAAATCTTTTCCACTTGCTAGAGTAACAGTGACGAGTGTTAGGCTTTCTAGCTTCCTTGAGAATGTCCATGCATCTCTGCGGGAGTTGCAGATGACCAAATTCTATGATCTCAGGAGCCATGCTGCTAAATTCATGGTCTGTGGGCATGGGTGTAGTGTCTTGCCCTTGTCCTGTGACAGCATGTTGTACGGGCAGGGTAGTTTCACCGGTGGAGACAGGGACATCTCCCTCAGGTGAGCGAACCAGGGTTGCCGGTCCCACATAGGGGCCACTAGTATCATGGTGACTGGTTCCTGGTGCATCTTGTGCACTATCTTGTTGAGAAGGGGAGTCGCGGGGGGGGGGGGGGGAGCATAACCAAATTTCCCTGACCATGGTATCGATAGACCATTCCCCATGGATTGGTTCTGTGGGTACCTGGAGGTGTAATCTTGGCATTGGGAGTTCTCCAGAGTTGCGAACAGATCTATTTCTGGGAATCCCCATGGTGTGAAGACGTTGAAGACAAGGTCTTCTTGTAACCTTCATTCGTACTCTGCGGGCAGAGGGAAGTGTCTGCTGAGTTTGTCTGCTAGCAGATTGAGTTCTCCTGGTACATGTTGTGACAACAGGAACATGTTGTGTTTGAGAGCCCACTTCCAGATGTTCTGGGACAGCTTGGACAGTCCTGGAGAGTGAGTGCCCCCTTGCTTGTTCAGATAGTACATGGCTGTGGTGCTGTCTGTGAGGACCATCACTGTCTTCCCTTGCAGGTGAGCCTGAAAAGCCTTCAGTACTTTGAACACCGCTAACAGTTCCAGCAAGTTTATGTGTTTGGACGCTATACTCGGAGTCCAAACTCCGTGTGCAGTCTGATGGGATAGGTGAGCCCCCCCCATCCTGTGAGGGATGCGTCTGGTTAGAGAGGCCTCCACTGCGGGGGTGGCAAATGGTTTCCCTATTACAAGGTTTTCCTTTGACCACCACCGTAGCGAGAGAACCAAGGCCTGCGAGACCACCACTAGATCGTCCCATTGTCCGCTGGCCTGACACCACTGGCTGTTGAGCCACTCTGGCATAGGGCGCATGCACAGTCGCGCGTGAGGTACCAAATATATACATGACGCCATCATTCCCAGCAAGCGCATTGCTTTGCGCACAGTCACCTCTCAACCGGCCACATATTGAGGGATCTGAAACAGCATATTTTGGATCCTCTCGGAGGGGAAGACGAGGCCGTCCTTTGTTCGAATTATAGCCCCTAGGAATTGTTTGACTTGGCTGGGGTCTAGGCTGGACTACTTCTCGTTGATGGAGAAGCCCAGTTGGAACAAAAGGTCTACAGTCTTTTGGGTATTTGAGAAGCATGTCTCGTAAGAATCCCCTGTTATGAGCCAATCGTTGAGTTAAGGGTATACTGGGATGGACAACCAGCGCAGGTGGGCCGCTGCCACTGCCAGTACTTTCGTGAATACCCTTTGCACTGACGCTATGCAGAAGTGTAGCACTCTGAACTGGTAGTGTTTGCCCTCTATAATGAACCTCAGGTATTTTCTGTGCGCTGGCAACATTAAAATATGAAAGTATGCATCTTTCATGACCAGTGTTGTCATGTAATCCCCTTGAGATAACAGGGGGATTACTTCCTGTAATGTCAACATACGAAATTTTTGAGGTTTTACAAATTTGTTCGCAGATCTAGAACAGGGCGCATGGGTAAGTCATTTTGGGGTACAAGGAAGTACACTGAATAAATACCTTCCGTTACCTGTGATAGAGGCACGACCTCTATAGCTCCATTTTCTAGTAGCTTGTCCACTTCTTGAAGAAGGATGGCGAGGTGCTCTGGTGACAGATGTCGTCCCCTTGGGGGTCTGTACATCGGGGAGCAGTTGAATTCTATACAGTAGCCGCGGGCTATGGTTGAGAGTACCCAGCGGTCTGATGTTATTCCCTCCCATGCTGGAAGAAAGGATGTTAACCGGCCCCCGACCGGCGATGCATGGGAGGGTACCCAAATCTTCGGGTCATTTGGTGTTGGTGGCTTGGGAACCTCTGGGGTGGGACCACAACCTCTTCCCTTGCCACGACGCTGTCACATCTTGGTGTTTTGTCCACTGGTTCCTTGATTCGAGGACCAGTTGCCTGCAGAGTATTGCTGCTGTTGTTGATGTTGTTGCTGGCGTTGGCCTCGAAAAAAGCATCCGTTTCCATAACCTCGCTTGTTGGGAGGCCTTGAAATTTTACCTAGGGTCTTAATGGTGTCAAAATCCTTATTTGCAGTCTCTAGTGCATCATCCACCGCCTTCCCAAAGAGGTCGGCATCCTCGATTGGTTTGTTAATGAGAGATGCTTGTGTTTCGAGTTAAAACCCTGAATTACGTAGCCAGACATGTTTGAGGAGGATTCCTTGGACTAGGGAACTGCCAGCCGTTTCTGCAGCATCTAGAGTATTCTTAATGATGCTCTGGCTGACTAAGGTTCCCTCAGTAACCGTGGCCAGAAGCAGAGTTCTTAGGGGTTCAGGTACCTCCTTGATGTCTTTGCGTAGTTTGCTCCATTGGGCATCTGCATAACTTGCCAGTAAGGAGTTGTTGGCAATCCTGGTGGAAAAGGCTGCCGAGGCTGTAATCCTTTTACCTAGGGCATACAGCTTTGGTGCCTCGCTGGCTAATAGCGGGACCCCTGCCCTCTTTCTTGTATTTGTTACTAAGGAGTCCGGTACTGAGTGGCCCCTGATGTATAACGGGTCTGATGGAGAAGGACTACATTTTTCTATCCTTGGATTGACCCCTCTGACCAATGCGGGTGTAGATAGCGAAGGAATGATTTGTCTCTTTACTGAGGCAAGGAGGGGAATGGTCTGACTGACAGGGGGTTTCTCCTTGATGATCTTTTCCACAAAGTCTATGCCAGGAGAAATTTCCCCAGTCTCGATTTCGAAATGCGCTGCTGCTTTGCGTAGTAGTGCATTAAAAAGGTAGGTTGATCGTCTATAGGTGACATATTCCTGATTGGTGAGTCTGGGGGGGGGGATAAGTTTAGGGCATCAGGGTCTGTAGCCGCTGATGGGGACTGCCAGGGCTTTGAAGCACCTTCTTCTGGGTCTTCTTCAAAGACCCCACCAACCATGTCTGGGTTATCCTCGAAACCTTCCTGGTCTAGGTTTTGTTCTTGTTCGTTAGTTAAGAACTCCTCATCTTCATGAAAGTGGGAGTCCTCTTCAGTGAGGTCATATAACTCTACAGGTTAAACAGCCTAGGGTATTTAGCTCTGGGATCGTCCTGAGGCCCCTCTTTTGGGTGTGGGTAGGTATGGAGTACACATAAAACTCCATTTTGTCCATACAAAACTGGAGTCTCTACGGTCCCTTGTGGTAACCCAGAGCGGTCTGGGGGGGAGGGGGAGGCTTTCGGCCTGTAAACGCTTTGACCTATCCTATAACGTCGAGGATAAACTCCCATCGCCTTCTGAGAAGCCTCTAGTAGGCTAGGAGTCCCTTTCGACAGAGGGGGCAGTTCCTGCCTTCCTTCTGCCCCTTTCGGCATTTCCCTGGTCTTGTAAGCGATATTCAGCGTCTTTCGCCGTCCGTCTCTGGCTATCGGTGGAAACAATACGCACCAAGCTCTCGACGACTAAATGGTCTGTCGAGGGTTCCTCTGGCGTCGACCTTACAGGTGTCACATTCTCAACGCCGACGGGCGCTCGCTGACGGGGCACGTAGTCTGGCTGTTTGGTGATAGCGCCCTTATCTGGGGGTAGCCAAGTCGCTGGTCGCGTCTGCGGTTGCGAGGGGGGGCTTTGGACCCTTACGGTCTGAGGAGGCCACCGGTAGGACCTGCGTCTCTGTTGGCGTTAATGCTTTCTTCGTCTTCGACGAGGAAGAGCCGTGGGTCGTGTGCTTATGCGAGTGCTTGTGTGCGTCAGTGTCGCCGGGGTGTTCATCCCCATAAGCGGCGCGTGAGCCAAGCTTGTCGGGCCGGGGATAGACGACGAGGAGCGTGACCGCTCCCTTGAGGGGTGTACAACCTCCGAAGCGGAGGTCGTGTTATCACTTTCCTCGTCCCTTTCGGCGGCGGCGAGTGAGGAATCGGACCTAAACATGGCGTAGGCTGCCCACCTCTTGACCCTGCGGTCCTTTAAAGTCTTAGGCATAAGAAGCTTACAGGCCACACAACCGTCTTCTTTGTGGTCGAGGGGCAAGCAACGGTTGCACCGTTTGTGCTTGTCTTTCCAGGTGAATTTGCCCTTACAGCGCAGGCAAAATCTAAAGGGTGTCCTCTCCATAGCTGAGGAAACGATCACACGTGATAACAACCCGAAGGAAAAGGTGGGGAAAGAGAAAGGCATTCTTAAAGAGAAGCAAGAAATCTCCCACGACCCCACTCTCCCTACTGTTTGAGGCCAGCGATGCCAGGCCACGTGTTCGGCGACACCGAAGGATCTCCTCCGTCAAAGGCACAGCCGTCGAAGATCTTGTCGGCGGAGAACAGCTTCGTCGAAGGAGGAACCTAACGTAAGGTAAAGTTAAATAACGACCAAATGGTCGAGTGAATATTTTAATAACGACCAAATGGTCGAGTGAATATTTGCAATGTCTCTCGAGGAGCTCCGCGTAAAGGCGACCAATATCTGGGCGGACAAAAACAATCTGAGGGACCTCGACGCGTGAGGGATTGTGGGTACACTGCACGTCACTATACTGATAGTGTTACAGACACGCCTTGTCGACGTCCCCTTTTCGACTACGAAAAACAAAATGCAATACTCCGCAGTGACCACTGGACGTCGGACTATGCACAGCAGGCGATTCTAAGCAGATTAACAAACATCAGAAAGTATGTTACCACCCCCCACTCTCCCTACTTGCAGGGCCAGAGGCCTTCCAAGGCCCGGGCCGAGGCCAGCGGCCTTCCTAGGCTCAAAGTCCGTCGTGCAGCTCTCAACGGTTGTTTCTTCTCCGGACCGGTGTCGAACTTCGAACCTCGATGATTCGACGTGGGAGTGGAAGAAACGGGCAATAATTATTGATTTTTAGCAAAATATGGCTGAAAGCCAGGGAACTCCACGGAATGCTTCCGTCAAGTATGGCGGAAAAAAACAATCCGAGGGTCCTACACGCGTGCGGGATCATGGGTACAGTGGACGTCACACTAGGGATAGTATTACTGGCACGCCCTGTGTCGACGCCCATTTTCGAGTTTTGAAAAACAAACTGTAATACTCTGCAGCTTCCACTAGATGTCAGCCTACGCACAGCATGTGATCCAAGCAGATTCCACAAACCTCAGAAACATATCTATATATACATACACACTGAAAAAACATTAAAAAGGGGCGTTATGGTAAAGTTGAACTACTAAAAAAAAAAAACTATGAAATTCAATGGAAAAAAGTTGTTACAGGGACCTTACGGTTACAGGTAAAACAGAAAAACCCCAGATATTTGCCAGTTATGGTAAGCTAAGCAACCATAACTTGTGCTACCACTGTGCACTGCAAGGACTAACACCCATGCAACAAAGATGACATCACAAATGTCATTGATGACATGACTGACATCACATGTGTTGCTCCCTCTTTTTTTGTTCAGCGACATATGTACACCAGGTGCTTTTCTTCACTGAGTCAGGAACTGAAAATGCAAAAAGGTACTATATTTGTAGACCTTACCCTTCTCGTGTGGTCTTACACTACTTTCCTTAGGATTCAGGCACATGACATGATACATATGATATGATATATTTATAACGCGCCTATACACAAGTGTTTCAAGGCGCAACGAGGCAAGGGAGGGGAACAAAAGGGAGGACGGACAGCGATCCTACTAGGCTAGGTGTCATTCAGATTGCCCAAGTGCGTGGGAATGGGGCGGGGACAGTAGTACATGGGAAAAGATAATAAATAAGTACACAGCCAGCATGGGGCAACTGCATGGGTAAGTGCGGGCATCATGAGCCAACGGTTGGTAGGGGGACTGTAGGGATACAGAAACAGTTGCCAAGTACAGGGGTTGCCAGGTGGGCAATGCAGGAGGGACCTGGGCCTGAGATCAGAGGGTGTCCAGGTAGCCAGGGTAGTTCCGGTTACAGCCAGGAGGTCAGCAGAGAAGAGGAGGAGAAAAAGCAGAAGCAAAGAGAAAGGTTTTGAGGTGCTTCCGGAACCGGAGATGGTTCTCCTCAAGTTTAAGGGAGGAAGGGAGGCTGTTCCAGAGGGAGGCACCAGCCAAAGAAAGATCTACCACCAACTCATTCCTTGGAGAAGCGACTGACCCGGAGGGAGTTGGAGGCGGATGAGCAAAGAATCAAGAAGGAAGATATTTAGGGAGAGAGAGTTGAAGGTATTGAGGCCCCAGAAGGCCTTGTGAACGATGCAGAGGATTTCGAACTTAATCCCCACAGCCACTGGGAGCCAATGCAGAGATTTCAGTCCTGGAGAGATACGATCCCTGGGCTTGAGGCCAAGGACAAGTCTCGCAGTCCTGTTCTGGATAAGTTGCAGAGATCGTAGAGTAGAAGCAGGCAGATTTAGATAGAGGCTGTTACAATAGTCCAGCTTAGAGAGAACCATGGCTCTGGAGACAATGAGCTTCTGGGGGAAGGAGAGGAAAGGAAGAATACCTCTGAGGAGGTGCAGCTGGTAGTGTGACTTCTTAGAGACGTCAGAGATGTGAGGAGAGAAGGAGAGTGTGGAGTCGAAGATGACCAAGGTTTTTCGCCTTGCAGGTGGGAGCAGGAAGAGGGCCAAGAGAGGCCGGCTAGAGAGCTACAGGGAAGGAGGGAGTGGGTGTGCCGATGAGGAGAATCTCAGTCTTACTGGCATTAAGGCAGTGGTCATTGATGGAACACTACGCCTGGATAGCAGACAGTCAGTCAGAGATGAGGGAAAGAGAGGAGACGGCCGGAGTAGCCTAAAAATGAGCTGGGTGTCATCCGCATAGCACTGAATGTTGGGGTAGAGAGCAGCGATGCGGTGGGCAAGGAGTGCCAGGTATTGGTTGAACAGCCAGGGAGAGAGGTTAGATCCCTGGGGGACACCACAGGTAGAGGAAAAGATAGCGGAGAGGAAGGACCCAAGTTGGACCTGGGAGGGTTGGTCGGAGAAGAAAGAACTCAGCCACGCCAGAGCCTGACCTGTGATACCCAGTTTATCACAGAGACAGTGGAGCAGGATGGCATGGGTGACAGCGTCAAAGGCAGAAGAGAGATCAAGCAAGATGAGGACGCACGGGGTGTTCGAATCAAGGTTGGAGAGCAGATCTTCACGGATGTTCAGGAGAGCAGTTTCCGTGCTTCTGGCAGCTCTGAAGCCAGACTGATGGTCATGAAGGCAACCAACAGATTCAGTGTGGAGATTAAGCTGGGAGATGGCCAGTTTCTCCAGGAGCCTGCCAAGGAACGGAGTGATGGAGATTGGGTGATAGTTAGCCGGGCAGAAGTGGTCGGCAGAGGGTTGCTTAAGAAGAGGGTGCACAGGGGAGTGCTTCAGGGGGGATGGAAAGACTGCAGTGGCGAAGGAGTGATTGCAGAAATCAGCCAGGGCAGGAGCCATGGAGTCGATGTGGTCCTTGATAGTTTGAGGAACAGGGGTTACCCGTTTCGATGGGACTTTCACAGATCGGACTTGCATAGAAACCTTGTCAGCTGAGAACAGGGGAACAGGAGGGAGGAGAGGTGGCTTCAGAAGGGCCAGAGGAAGAGCAGGGTGTAGGATGAGGGAGGTAATAGGAGGAGAGTGAGGACAGGATGTCCTGAGTTTTAGAGATGAAGTGAGAAGCCAGTGCTGTGCAGAGGGCACGGGAAGGGACAGGAGAGGTAGAGACTGCGGCAGGCTTGGCCAGTTCCCTGCAGATTTTAAAGAGTTCAGCCGAGTTGTTAAATCTCGCCGATGCCGGCTTGGATATGAGCTCTCTTCTTGGTTAGGACAGAGCCGATATTGCCTTTGGAGTAGGCGGCAGGCCAGTTTGTCAGAGGATGTACATGAAGCACGCCATTTCCTCTCGGCCACCCTGCACTTGCGTTTTAGGGTGACAAGGTCTGAGTCGTACCAGGAGTTGCATTTGGCTTTGGGCTTCAGGCGGATTCTCATGACAGGGGCAAGGATATCAAGAGTATCGGATATAGCAGAGTGGACCGTGGAGAGGGCTGTGTCAGGGTGAGAGTCAGCCAAAGGGGGAGGGTGGGTAAGAAGGTGGCGGGGAAAGCCTCAGCTGACACGCGCTTTATGGGTCGGATGACTGAGAAGGTGGGTGGCAGTGATGGAGGTGGCTTGGCCTGAGGGGTAGGGAGGGTGAGGTGAGAGGAGAGGAGACAGTGATCACTCCAGGATAGAGGACCAGAGAGGGGAAGATCTGAGGAGATCAGAACATCCAGAGTGTGCCCTGCAGAGTGAGTCGGGCCAGAGGGGAGAATAGTGAGTGAGAGAGAGTCGGAGGTTGCGAAAGAGTACAGAGGAAGGACAGGAGGTATCCAGGTGGATGTTGAAGTCTCCAAGAAGGAGGAGTCGAGTGGCTGAAGCCAGGAGTGAGGAGGAGGAGAGGTCCGCCCACTCAGAGGAAGGAGGAGATCTGACCAGGTGGCCGATAGATAGTAGCCACAGTAAGGGAAGTCTAGGGGAGAGAGCCTGCAGATGAGGAATTCAAAAGAGGATTAGCCCTGCGTAGGAATGACAGAAGCAGGAAACCACTCAGGGAAGATCAGGGCAACACCCCCACCAGGGCGGTTGGACCTGGGCGCAGAGAGGATCTTGTAGCCATCAGGTAGGAGCGTATCAAAGCTTGTGACAGAGCTGGCCGTGAACCATGTCTCAGTGAGACCGAGGACATCGAGGTCAAGTTCTTCCAGAAGGCGGCAAATATCAGAGGAGCGCTTGACAGCAGAGCGAGAGTTTAGAGTGGAAATATGAAGAAGGTTGCCATCCTTGAAGGACTTGCGGGGCGGTACAGATCAGACGTACGCCCAGCAGAGGTGTAGAAGGAGCCCAAAAGGGGGCAGAGAGGGAAGGGGAAGGCAAGGTAGCCAAGGAGGAGGTAGGTGGTCACTGAAAGGGGATAGCTGGAGAAGAAAGAAAGTTGATGAGGCGCAGGAAGCATCTATCAAAAAAAGTGAAGGTTGGCCTGAGGACCTTGGACCAAGACGGTCCCATTAGAGTAAACATTAATGATGACTTTAGAGGAAAGTAAGGAAGTCAGGAGGGCGTCCCAACGGGTGCCACGATTAATGGGAGAAGAGGAGAAAGGAGAGAGCACCGAGACCATATGGAGGGTCCATAGGTCTGGCGAAGGCACGACAAAGAGGATGTTGGTGAGAGTTTCCTTGGAGGAGGCGCTGGTGTAGGTGTCAGCAATAGGGAGGAATGGGTTGGAGACTTCTTCCTACCAGATTTAGTGAGGAGAGCAGGAGTCAATAGAGAAGCTGTTAGAAAAGATAGGAGAGACAACAGAGCACCATAGAGTAGGTGGGAGAGGAAGGGGGATTGAAGGGCGAGGGGGAAAGACCCTAGCGAAGGACACTAGGTTAGGCAGACAAGGCAGCAAGAGGCAAGCAAATTGAATAGGACAAGACTACGACACTCAGGGTTAAAGAGCTCACAAAATCCACATTATTAAGACAGGTGAGAGGACACACCGAGGTTTGAGAATCCTAAATGGGGCCTAGTTTTCACAATGCAAATTTTAAGTACTGGTGCTCCTCTACTTTTTTAAATTAAGTTGTACTGCTCCTATACTTTTATTTTAAAAAGAAACTGTTCCGGAACGGTTTAGTTTAAAAACAACAGTATAGAAACAAATTGAAATTTGTTCTTTCAGTGCACTACACTGAACGTTCCCTTAGACAGTAGGTAGATGTGTTTCAGGGTTTGTATTGTGTGTGGGAGGCGGTGTGGTTTGTGGGGAGTGGGTGCAGGCTAGCAGGGAACATAGTTCCACTACTTCTTTTCGTACACTTCGACCACTGGCGTATTATCACAACACATGGAAAAACACACCCAAGTTTTAGAATCCTGAATGGGGGGGGAGGCCTAGGGGAAGAAGCAAGCATGAATCACAGCAATCATTTCTGTGCATGAAGATAATCAGTTAGGGTATGAACACTTTCTGGTAGTACTGCTACTTTTTTGCTTACTTTCCTTTCCTTGTATATGCTCATATTTGTATGCGTTGTGGTCTCTTTATTGTATAGTAGTACAATTATGTAGTAAATTAGGTATTCTTAGCTACTTATTACATGTTGAACAGTACACAAAACTTTGAAACCAAAACATTCATCATTTTACTATCCAACATGGGAAGATTTTGAATAGTGCACCTGTATGATGCATGCTGCAGACAATGCCTACGTTTCTACATGAGTTGGGTCATGTACTGGAAAGAACTCTAATGGAATAGTGTTTATCGCAATGCATTGGTTAATGAACTGTTTATCTCATGATAGTTCTTCCAATGATCTCTGCTAGTTTTCTGCCAACATTACAATGACAATCCCTTTGGGGAGGCTTTTCATGAAAACTAAATACACATGTGATGTCAGTCATGTCATCAATGACATGTGTGATGTCATCTTTGATGTCATGGGTGTTAGTCCTTGCAGTGCACAGTGGTAGCGCGAGTTATGGTTGCTTAGCTTACCATAACTGGCGAATATCTGGGGTTTTTTCAGTTTTGTCTGTAACCAAAAAGTCCCTGTAACATTGAACTACATAGGTTTTTTAGTAGTGCAACTTAACCAGAACGTCCCTTTAACGACCTTTTTTCAGTGAATTTCATAGGTTTTCACCAGGATATCCTAAGTTTGTAAAGATGTACTGTACAACATACTGAACCTGCTGGCACCATGTTAATGCGCACAGCAGTCGCAGACTTTGCGTCCGGTTGCCGACATCGGGTGGCATCCAACCTGCTCAGAAAGGCAGGTGCTCTCTTAAATAGTGATACCATTCAACAAACACAAGGAACATATACAAACAGCACCATGTACATAAATTGCAAGGGGAAAATAGAGTAGGTCTGCAAACGGTATACTTATGAAACAAACAGGACAAAAGCATAGGGAGTACACCATAACGGAACGCAACAACAACAGAAGTGAAGTCTGCCTTCAACAATCTTACCGCACTGCTACTTTACATGGGAACAAAGAACGAACGAACAGAGTAAGGACTGTAAAGTATCAAGACCAGAACGTAACTACAACGTAGTAAGCACAACACACTTAAGCTTGTCTCATAATTGCACAGGTGGTGCAGTATACAATAGTACAGAAGCATAATGTTTATTTTTTTTTTACGTAGCAATGGCGAGCACCTTAGAGTGGCTGGAAGAACATTTCTCTCATGATGAAGTGATTTACGATAGTAACCCCATTGGTACGCACTGCAGTCTGAAATGTAACATATGCAATATCTATTGCCTCATGTACACCAAACATATTGGAAAGGAAAGCAAGGCAGCACAAGCGACACCCTTTCCACAACAGCATACAGGAAAGGAAAGGAAAGAAACTCTAAATGGAAAACTGAACAGCCTGGAACCCAAAATGGAAGAATTGGTGAACAATTGTGCCACCTTAAAAGATTACGTACAAGGACATATTATGGACACAAAGAAATACCACTACCCGACCAGCACGTGTACTCCTTCCCTATTTCACATCCTGCCATCCCCTCAAAATCTGTGTGATCAGACACCTTACGATAATACCTCAATCCCTTCCCCTCACCTCACGACCAAATCCCCAATTCTTCACAATATGTATCCACTTGTGCTACCCCTTCCCTTTCCAAGTAGTATGTATGAATGTGTGGAAGTAAACGTTGATCTTTAAATTGTTGCAGAGTTGCAGAGTGTATATGTGGCTTTTCCTTTGTTTTTAAAATGCCTTTATGACTCAGCGGCGCACAGTACTGGTGGGAATGACCGCAGTTAAGCAAAAGGGAGCTGTCCTGCGGACACCGCACCTGCCCGGCCTATCCGCAATCACAATGGAGGCATCCATACGACACCAGTACGACCCACATGTCCGCATCTTGTGAACCACCTAGGATTAGTTGTGGGAGCGGACGTTTGCGCATGCGTATCTCTTCCTCTGTCTCATGGTGACACCGGCCCTGTCCAGTTCGAGCCACCCACGCACGTCCTACACGTAGCTGTACACATAAACATCTCACCCACTATACCCTCCAAACACCCAGCTTGTCCCAAAATGGTCAGCACATGTGTGTCACACTATTAATCAGTCCAGAGATCCCAACGGTGTGCATAGGAAACCTATGCACATGCGCACAAACTTTTGTGCCCATAACATGTACTGCGGACAGCCGTCCCAATCAACACTATTTGCAACGTCACTATGCGACCGCACCCACGCTACGCGTGGGCCCTTATTTTGCAGACACGATCCAGATGCTCAGACAGCGAAAGTAAAGTGTTCTGCAATCTACAGAGTGTACTTGGGAAAGTACACGCTTACAAACACCCCAAAATGCGCCATTGCACATGTTTGTATTTGTTTGAAGGATGTAGGCCTGTTTTCCGGGTGCAAGGTCTCCACAGCAGCCCTACAAAAGGTCACACCCCAGAGCTGCTCCGCAATCCGTTGTTAGATTTTCACAACAGAGTAGCGGCCCACATACCTTGGAGCTGTAATTGATGTCGGACCAAATCTGCTGTGCTACATTACCTTTGGAAGTAATGGAACCATGTCAGGCCTGCTCACTACGCACAGTAATGGAGAAAAGTATGAACGCCCCTTCCTGTGAAAAACACCCTCAGTACCGATAATCCCCACTGTCCCATTCCCATGGGCAGCATGCTGAAAATGGTAGTATGTGGCACGTGCGCTTCCCCGAGTACCGTGAGGGCCGCCCCCCATTGAAGCTGAAACCATCCTTCTTCCCTTTCCACTATTTTCTTTCCAGCACGCCCTCATTGGGTACTGTTAAATAGTCACACGCATCCAACAATCACATTGAAGAGGTCTCCATGTAACACTATCAGTTTTGTACAGTCCTCTGCGTACACACCACACCCACAAAAGTTATTGCGCAATCCCTTAGCCTGCACAGTCCCATTTCTATGCCTGCCATCCTCAAAAGCCCCGGGTGTGGCGTTCGTGCTGCGTGCGGGTGTGGGGGAATAAATTGCAACCAGGGTAGGGGATTTTGTCTTTAGTGGTGGCTCTGAAAAAGTGCCTTTTTTTTTAAAGTGCATATGTTTTTTTTTTTCGTGCTTCTTGTGACATCTTTTTTTTGTTTTTTATAGGATTTAGTGTTTTCTTCTCACAATCCTACAGTGAACTCTTCAACACATCCTGTAGATGGGCAAACAAAACCGCATTACCAATGGGCGACAACAAAATGCAATTTGCATGGAAAAACTGAATTTTTACCATTAATTATGTCATATTTGCAGAATATCCCACGAGCGAGAAAAAAAAAAAAAAAACAGATAGATCTATCTATATCTCACACGTGCTTCGGTTGATGAGACCACTTCCAGTCTCTGGCTGGGAACAACATACATTAGGGTACTCCCATACTCTTCTTGGTGGTATGGCTGAGAAAAGCACCTGGGCAGAGGGGAAAAAAAAGACTTCACTGCATTCGCAACCTCTTCAGTCGATGGAACAAACCAGAACAAGCCACATAACCCAAATGCATGCCGCCGTAGTGCACGACGACAACATGAACAGTAGTGAAACTGGCCAGTTGTCTGCAAACTGCTTGCATATCAGTAAAATTGTGGTCAAGGAAAGTGCACCACAATGCATCCGCTCCTTCCAAACCGAAATCACCATGTCTTTCCTGCGCATACTTGTGCAGATCTACCAGAAAGGCATCACCCAAAATCAACACAATGCGTTTCTCGATGTCAGCCGGCCTCACTACACAGAGCAATGAAAAACAGTATTACCTTCCTGTGAACCACACCCTCATTACCTAATTGGATAATCACCAAACTCCCATTTCCATTGGCCAGCATGGTGAGAAGTGTAGAATGTGGCACGTGTGCTTCCCCAAGTACCGCGAGGGCCACGCCCCAGTAAAGCAGGAGCAGTCCTCCTTCCCTTTCCACTATTTTATGTCCAGCACTACCTCATTGGGTACGGTTAAGTAGTCACACACGCATCCACCAATCCCATCCAAGACAGCAGCATCTAACACTGTCAGTTCTGTACAACACTTCATTAGTACCGTTACACATTCAGACTGCAAGTGTCATGTCATTCGAAAGCAAGTGCAGTAAAATAACCAGGTTACTCACCGTAGTGACCTTACTCCTAGTCCATAGTCCCCTTTCCTCCATACTTATGGGACATCTCTCCGTCCTGTGGGACAGGACCGGAGCTCTTTGTAAAAAGCACCCAAAAAATGTTTTCAAAAAATGGGTCCTTCCTCCCTTTCTTGCGTGGGGCCCGGCACGCGGCTGTAACCCCACCCACCTTGGCTCAGCCCCGCGCATCGCCCATCAGTCCTTTTCTATCGCCAGGTCAGAGACCTATTAGCAATAACAGAGGAACCTTATTAGAGGGGACGGCGGGCGGGCGCATGGAGGAAAGGGGACTATGGACTAGGAGTAAGGTGGTCACTACGGTGAGTAACCTGGTTATACTCCTACGTCCCGTCCCCTTTCCTCCATACTTATGGGAGATTCCCAAGCACTCCTAACAGGAACAACGGGTGGATGGAAATACCCTTTACTGAAAAAGGTTCTTCAGCACAGCCTGACCAAAATGAGCATCAGCTCTTCAGCTCATGTCAAGACAATAATGCTTACAAAAAGCAGATGGGGAGGCCCAAGTAGCTGCCCTAGTGATGGACTCCCAGGGGACATATTTCTGAAAAGCAACCGCGGCTGCCTTGCCCCGCACCAGGTGTGCATGAATATCCTTAGTTGGTTTCAGCCCTTGGACGGTGAAAGACTCCGTAATGGAGGTGGCGATCCACCGAGAAATAGTCGCCTTAGACGCCTGCTTACCCTGAGGGTTACCAAAAGTCACAAACAGTTGAGAAGAACTCCTAAGCTCGGAAGTTCTGTCCAGATAGAACTTAAGAGCCCTTCTGACATCAAGACAATGCAGAACCCTTTCTGCCTCTGAGGTAGGGTTCGGAAAAAAGACCAGCAGGGAGATCGCCTGATTCAGATGGAATTCAGTTACCACCTTCAGCAGGAAAGCAGGATTTGTCCGTAGGACTACCTTATCCTTGTGAAAGACCAAAAAGGGATGCTCCACCGACAAGGCCTCACTCACCCGCCTCGCAGATGTAACAGCGACCAAAAAGGACACTTTGCAGGATAGGTACTTGAGGTCCACCGTGGCCATTGGTTCAAAAGGCTTGTGGCACAACGCAGTCAGGACTACATTTAGATCCCACGGCAGGTGCGGACCACGAATTGGAGGGTAGAGGCGTGTCAAGCCTGCAAAATGCCTCTTAACCACTGGATTACCCAGAGAGTAAGAACATTGGTCCGTAGAAAGATAAGCAGAGACCGCTGAAAGATAAGTTCTGCATGACAGAACGTGAACACCCGACTCTGCAAGGAAGGATACGAAGGACAGCACCGCGTCA
Source organism: Ambystoma mexicanum (assembly GCF_040938575.1). Classification (NCBI taxonomy): domain Eukaryota; kingdom Metazoa; phylum Chordata; class Amphibia; order Caudata; family Ambystomatidae; genus Ambystoma; species Ambystoma mexicanum. The sequence continues at coordinate 1,298,877,972 of NC_090932.1, forward strand.
ATCGTAGCCCCCCTTGGGTCCAACTGTTTTTCCAAACACCAATGACAGAACCTGAGCCATTTACTTCTGTATTGGGATCTAGTCGAGGGTTTCCTGGCTGCCTGGATAATACGCATGTTATCCGCAGACAATATGTTCTAAAGACTTGAACTCAGGCACCATGCCGCCAAGCTGAGCGATTGTGGGTAGGGGTGCCACATCTGCTGTTCCCCCTGATAAAGAAGATTGGGGGTCACTGGTAACCGGATCGGTGGATACACCGACAGGTGTTGAAGTTCTGAGAACCAAAACCTGGCCGGCCACCACAGGGCTATGAGCAGAAGGGAACAGTTCACTGAGTGCTGCAACTTCGAAATCGCTCGATGGACTAGAGGCAGAGGCGGGAAGGCGTAAACTATCATGTTGTGCCATGGGATCTCGAGTGCATCCCCTAGAAAGGAGGCTCCCAGCCACCCTCTGGAGGCATACTGAGGAAGCTTCTTGTTTACCGCCGTAGCAAAGAAGTCACCGGAAAATCCAAGAAAACCATCATGTCCAGTACCCGGTCATGGAAAGCTCTAATAGAGCGGGGCAGGTCCTTGTTGTCCAGATCGCCTTGCGCGTCATCCGACAGGTCAGGATCTTGCTGAGCCGCATCGGGCGCTGCCTTGTCCACGGGGGACAATGGTGGCAAAGGCGGAAGAGTCGGGGAAGGCACCGTGGGCAAGGGAGGCGCCGGCGGTACCACCATAGGAACGGGTGGAGCCAGAGGCGCGGGCGGACATATCTCCCTAAAAAGCCCTTTGAAAGATTCCCTCATGGGGTCGGTACGCACGAGCGTCTGAAATTTACCAAAAAAGGCTTCCTCCGGGGACTGCTTTGGAACCTGAGGCGGCCTCTCATGAGGAGGATAATTCCAGGGACGTAACAGGGAAGGGTTCCACACCGGCCCCTCCACCGACGTATCCACATAAATCAACGGTGCCGACCCCACAGGCAACCAAACAGAGTGCGGAAGGGGCATCCGGGCGTTCCAATCATAAACTGGCCGATAAGGATGCACACAAGAGACTGTTCACCCACTGAACCAAGCCCTACACCTGAGGCCGATGGCGTAGTTGTAGGGGCAGCACCCAAAATGGCCACCGCGGTTGTGGCGGGAAGGGGGCCATTTTGTCATCACCTGAGGGGAACTGCGGCACATGAAGTGAGGCAGGGGTCCCCATCGATGGATCAGGGGTCTTAACTTTAGCCTTAACATAAGGAACCTCGGCAGAGCCGGTACTGTGAGGCCTGGAATGTTTGTGACATACCAACCGCCAAATTAGCCTTCGAAGGACGGACCTCGGCACTGCCAGTAAAAGAAGAACTTTGCTTCTTTGCCCCCTCAACAGGTCTGGTGTCGCTGCAAGAGCGGCAACGGTGAGAAACAGCTTTCACCGACAAGGCCTTGCCAGGCCTCTCAGAACTGTTGGTAGCTTCAGCCTCTGTACGAGGGACCTCAGACCCAGGTCCGGTAACAGCCTTATCTGCACGGGCCTCGAATATCCGTTCGGTGACAGCAAGCCCACCCAAGGCTTCGGGGCGCACCCCGGTCTTATCTTTGAGAGAAGCCGACAGAGGCCTCAGAGCAAGCTCCGGTACCCCACGACTCAGTAGAACTGGGTCCACAAACAGCCCCCACAGGAGGGGCCTCGGAGCATGCTCCGGTATCCACAGGCCCCTTGGAGAAAACTCTGGTACAATTATTAGGCCCAACGGGCACCTCAGGGCAATCTCCGGTGACAGAGAAATCAACGCCCCTCCCGGTTCGGGAGGAACCCGGAAAGCTATCCCCCAGCCTGGGTGCTCTGAAAATTAAAGAACTTACTGGGCGTTTCTTCTTTTCGTCGATGAACGCCTGAAAATGCGAAGGAGGAGTTCACCAGAACACCTCCTCCCACCGCTCCAACCGACGTTGAAGTGCCCGGACCGAGAGGGAGTCGCAGTAAAAACAGGAGTCCCAACGGTGATCCGGACCCAACCACTGTAGACAAAGGATGGGGGATCCGCCCTCGCGGAGCGTCGATGACACGAAGAGCAACCTGGAAAGTCTAGTTTGAACGACATAGACAGACTAGTAAACGATCGCTAGCGAGAGCCAGAGAGGAAAAAAGGGAAGTATATCTTCCGAGGATGCAAGTGTGTCCAGTCCCGAACGAGTGGAGAAAAGGACTGATGGGCGATGCGCGGGTGGAGCCAAGGTGGGCGGGGTTACGGCCGCGTGCTGGGCCCCGCGCAAGAAAGAGGAAGGACAAATTTGGATGCTTTTTACAAAGTGCTCCGGTCCCGGCCCACAGGACGGACAGATGTCCCATAAGTATGGAGGAAAGGGGATGGGACGTAGGAGTAAGTTCAGTAAAACTATGCAAGATTTCTACATCCACATTAGCACCCATCCCCACAAAGAGGTATGAATACCTTTTCTGCAGTAGGTTTACAACTCTGCTATACGTGCCTCCGAGCACGGCATCTGCCACTGAACGCCCATTGGGTACTTAAAAAAAGCATACTGTCCCCCCCGCCCCATCACCTACCATCAAGTGGCACATGCTTTCAACGTTTTCATTTACCCAGATCGCCCATTGCAATATCGAAACAGGAACTCTTTTTTCCTTCTGACAATGCTACACATTTTCTTTCCACACTAACCCATCTCCTACATAAATCGTAAAAAATATGGCACCAAAACCAGCACGGAATGCATTTTACCAACCTAAACCAAGTTCCCAAAAGCTCACTGTCACCACAGCTGTGTTTCTCTCTAGGCTGGACTATTGCAACAGCCTCTTTCTAAATCTGCCTGCTTCCACTCTCCGCCCTCTCGACTCATCCAGAACAGGACTGCGGGACTTGTCCTTGGCCTCAAGCCCAGGGATCATATCTCTCCAGGAGTGAAACGTCTGCAGCAGCTCCCAGTAGCTGCAAGGATTAAGGTCAAAACCCTCTGCATTATCAACAAGGCCTTCTGGGCCCTGGGGCCTCAATACCTTCAACTCTCACTTCCAAAATATCTCCCTACTCGAGCTCTTTCCTCATCTGCCTCCAACTCAGTGACGGTCAGTCGCTTCTCCAAGCAACAAGTTGGTGGTAATTCTCTTTCTTCGGCTGGGGTCTCCCCTCTCGAACAGCCTCCCTGTAACTTGAGGAGAACCATCTCCAGTTCCGGAAGCACCTCAAAACCTCTTCTGCTTTTTCTCCTCATCTCCCGACTTCCTGGCTGAAACTGATTCTGCACCGATTACCGGCCCACCCTTTGATCTCGGGCCCAGGCCACCTCCCCCTGCCAGTCGCACCCCTGCACTGCCTTTCTGGCAACCCCTGCACTTGGGGACCGTTTCTGTATCCCTAACAGTCCCACCACCACCTGATGTCTGCACTTATCCTTGCACTTGCCACCAGCGGCCCATATTTTTACTTAGTGTAATTTATTCTTCTTCCCATGTACTGCAGTTTCCCCTCGCTGACCCATGCACTTGCGCGACACCTGGCCTAGTAGGATTGTTGTCTCGTCTTCCCTCTGTTTCCCCTCCTTTGCCTCGTCGCGCCTTGAAACACTTGTGTATAGGCGCGTTTAAATGCCATATCATACACACATTGCAATCATAACAGGATGCATGCCACTTACCTTGTACACTTCATACTTTTTTCCCGCAGTAACCCATTTACTTAAAATTTCAGAAAAATGATCACACAAAAGCAGCACTGAATGTATGTTCGCAACTTAAAGTACAAACTTCATGCATACAAACAGGATGCCTGCCCCTTACCTTGCACACTTCAACCCTAGCCTTCTTCATTTCTCAATACAAATAGACTTTCTGCCACCGTTTTCACAACCAGAAACCTAATTGAGCAATGCCTTAGCCTCCACAGTCCCATTTGCATGGCTGCCATCCTGAAAAGGCTCAGATGCGGGACGTGTAATCCTGAAACTACCACGGAATCCGCAGAGTTATTGTGCTAGGAATGGGAGGGGGGGAAGAAATGTGAAACAGGGTAGGGGATTGGGTCTTTAGTGGTGCCTCTGAAAATAATTTTTTTTGGGTGGATTTTTTTTGCATGCTTGCAAACAACCTTTTTTGTTTTTTCTCTTTGTATGGGATTCTGTTTGCTTCTCAAATTTTTAACGGGTCAACGCTTCTTGCATAGTGTAAAAGAAATGTCATTTGCATGGAAGCAGTGCATATTTTGCGACTTCATGATCTCATAGTGGGTAGAGAACATCCCCTCAGTGCACATACATGCACACATGCTTCCGTTTATAAAACACCTTCAGAGTTCTGGCTGGGGACAATTTACACCGGCATGGTCCCATACTCCTTTTGGTGGAATGCATGAGAAAACGACCTTGGCTTGGAAAAAATAAAAAAAAAATCAGCATCACTGCATTCATCAACTTCTTCAGGTGACAGAGTAAATGTCCACACGACATGTAACCCAAATGTTGACCACGACAACTTGAACAGTAACGACAGACGCCACATATCTGCAAAGGCGAACAATTCCACCGAAACTGCACTCAGACTGCCCCACAAAGCGTCCACAACTCCTTCCAACCCGAAATTAGCAGCAATGACTTTTTTGCACAGCATACCTGTGCAGATCTTGCACAAAGTTATCACCCACGATCAGCACTGTGCGTCTCTCAATCTCTACCAACCTCATTACACAGAGTATTGGGAAAGAAATAGTACCGCCCCTTCGTGTGAACTACACCCTGAACACCCGAATGGATAAACCCCACAGTGCCATTTTCATGCCCACCATGCTCAGAATGGCAGGATGTGGCATGTGCGCTTTCCCAGCTAAAGCAAGGGCTGCGCCCCAGTAAAGCAGGCACAGTCCTCCTTCCCTTCCCACTGTTCTGTTTGCAGCACACCCTCAGTGGTACTGTGAAATATTCACACTTGCATGCACCAATCACATCCAAGACCTCTGCACCCAAAACTATCCTTTCTATACAGCACTCCATATGTACCAGTAAACATTCAAAGTGCAAGTCTTGGGTGATTCGCAAGCACCTTCAGTAGAAAGTTCTGTGAAACTATCCAAAACTTCTGCATCCAGATTCATCCACATTGCCAGGAGTGGGGAAACACATTTCAAGCAGGGTAGGGGATTTCGTAGTTAGTGGTGGCTCTGAAAAGAGCCTTTTTTTTAACATGCTTTCCCAGAACTTTGTTTGTTTTTGCTCTTTATCTCAGTTGCGGTTTTCTTTTGCTCCTTACATTTTTACAGGATTCTCTTCAACGCTTCTTGCCCAGTGTAAAACAAAACAGCATTGCCAATGGCGGTCAAAGAAATTCAATTTGCATGGAACCAGTGCATATTTCGCTCATTAATGATGTCATAGTCGGTGGAGAACATCCCATCACTGCACATAAAGTGACACATGCTTCTTTTTATCAAACACCTTCCGACCTCTGGCTGGGGACAAATTACACCGGGAAAAATCTGCATCACTGCTGTCATCAACTTCTTTAGGTGACGGAACAAACGTCTACACGACATGTACCACAAATGTAGCGCTCCATAAAGCACCACAACAACATCAACAGTACCGACTGAGGCCACACATCTGGAAATGTCCACCATAGCGCCGAACCTGCAGTCATAGACAGTGCCCCAGAAAGCCTCCACTCCTTCCAACGCAAAATTAGCAGCAATGCCTCTTTGCACGGCATACCTATGCAGATCTTGCACACAGGTATCACCCACTATCAGGACTCTGCGTCTCTCCATCTCTGCCAACCTCACTACACCGAGTATTGCGGAAAAAATATTACCGCCCCTGCCTGTGAAGCACAACCGATTGGATAATCCCCACAGTTACATTTCTATGCACACCATGCTCAGAAGGGCAGAATGCGGCACGTGCGCTCTCCCAGCTACAGCGAGGGCCGCACCCCAGTAAAGCAGGGATAGTCCTCCTTCCCTTTCCACTATTGTATTTGCAGCACTTCCTCATTAGGTACTATTAAATAGTCACACAGACATGCAGCAAAGGCATCCAAGACCTCTGCATCGAACACTGTCATTTCTGTACAGTTACTCACTCAGAGTACACGTCTCATGTCATTTGAAAGCACCTCCAGTTAAAAGTTCTCCAAAAGTATCAGCATCCAGATTCACCCAGAGCGGCACCCATCACCACTAAGTACAGGTAGCAATATTTATTTTCCTCCCAGCACTGTGGTAGGTGCAAAGAACCAATACTTCAAAGTGCAGTACAGTAGTCAGTAATCTGCAAAACACACACTACCCAAGCACATAAAATATCCAGTTGAACCCTATCCACTTCTATATACATCGTTTTTCAACACAGCACTCAGTGGACACACTGCAGAAGTGTTCACTCCATAAGCACCAGCCATGCACAAAAAAAACTGTAGGATGTGCCAACATTCACCACACCCATGTAACCAACAATGTATGCAATGCTCACAAACCACACACAGAACGCAACAATGTGAAGCCTACTTGCAAGCAGGCCACATCGTTGTTGGTGCACGGGCTCCAGCCATGCATCCAAGACGCTAGGGCCTCACCACACACAACACACCATATTACACCCCTTGTTTAAATGCTCATGTCATGTGCAATGCACTCCCCATCTGCAATTCAGCCAGCCAACTTTCACCCTGGCCACATCTTTGCATGAATGGCTGCATGACGTTGCGTTGGGTGAAGTGAACGGTATTTAGGTGGCTGTGTACATTGTCATATTTTAAATGTGTCATGCCGAGGACTTCCTTTCATGGCACAATATGTTAAAACACTTACTAAAGCAAGAGTCTTATAAGGGGCAAACCATAGCAAACGCAAATGGTCACATGTGGCTCCCTAATGTGCAACACGTGCAATGACCTACACAATATGGTAATGAACGCATATCACTCACTTTGGGTGTTCTACCAAGTCTAAAATGTTCTCCACAACCATTCTTCAAAGGTCACCACCCTCAGAGAGATGCAGAGTTAAACATTCATGGCTGCATTATGTTGTGGTGGCTGTCGTCAAGCCCTAGGCTCTTGGGTGCATAGCCTGCGGCCTTTGGGAACATGTGGCCACGTACCACAATCCACAAACATAACATAGGAAGAACTTTATAAAGGGGAAATCATAGCAAACGCAACTGGTCACATGTGGCTCCCAAATGTGCAACACGTGCTGTGACCTATACCATATGGTAACATACACATATCAGCTCACTTCTGCTGTTCTAAAATATGCAGTTGTACCCTACCCACTTCTATGCACACAGTACTTCAACAATGCACCCAGTGGACACACTGCAGGACTGGTCACTCCATCAGGTCCAGGCATGGACTAAACATGTAGGATGTGATAAAAATCCCCACACCCATGGAACCAACAATGTATGCATGTTGACAAACCACACACACAAGGCAACAAGGTCAAACCTACTTGCAACCAGGGCACATAGTTGTCAGTGCAAGGTCTCCACCCATGCATCGAAGGGGCTATGGGCTTACCACACACAACACACCATTGTACACTGTATGTTAAAATGTTCATGTCATGTGCAATTCACTCCCTTTCTGCCATTGATCTGCCATCAGTCACCACGGAAAGAGGTTGCCACACCAGCTATCGTGCCGTAACGCAGGCTGCCTGCATTCACCACACAAGGTAGTCGCCTGTGGAGGTACCTGCAAATTGGCGCAATATGCACGGATACTGCAGGCACACCACCATCTTTTTCCACCTTATGAGATATATCAGATGAACCACTTCTCACACCCCCCACCCTTTCCGTCCCTTCTTCCCACCACCACATGGCGTAAAGTAGGTTTTCCAGGCCCTGTCGGCACTGCACTGTCCTCCGATACAACATGGCGGCGCTTCCCAAAAACTTTGATGCACAGCACGCTTCCCTCCAGCCAACCACCGCCGCGTCCAATGTTCACCGACATCACAGCGTACTGGAAGCCAATGAGACTTATGTCCACGGAGCAAACAGGGAAATGGGTCCGCAGAGCAGAGTCAGATACCACTAATTTTATGAGACGTACATTTCAGTTCTTTGCAACAAAACTACTGCTCCGATTTCCACCAAACACACAAAAGCACACTTTCAGAACCAAGCCCCTGCTTCTGCCGTAAATTTTGTTAAAATCCGTCCAGCCGTTTCGGCTGTAGCCGTACGCAAAGTTTTTCCCCCATTCAGTCCATGGAGAGAAAAAAAAAATGGGGAACCCCCTATAACTTTGCCCCCCCCTCCACGAAACCTCACCCAACTTTTAAAATGAATTCAGCGGGCCCCATATACTTTTTGGGCAAAGTTTTATCCAAATTCGTCAACGGGGAGAAAAGTCATCGAAAAAGTGGGTTTAGCAATTTATCCATAACTACACACCCGCTACCGTGGCCCGTGTAATATAACATCACCATTACATATCTTATACAATAAATCCATCAATTTAAATCACAGTATTCCTTCAAACAACTCTAAAAATCGAAACTCTAAAAACCACATACTAATAAAATCAACCTTTAATAAAGCCAATTCTTCCGGCATTTAATCTGTTAAAAATATTTCAATCCCTGCAAATAAATGGTTCCAAAGATCATCCACATGTACTAAGTATGAAAAAAAAGAATAATAAATAAATAAATAAAATCACCTCTAATATTTCGTTCTTGTACATACTAGTTAAGGGGAAAAGGACCATCAGGTGTTTGAGGGATTCAACTACTCCAGCACTTCACAGTGGCAACACATCTTACTGTCAGTCCCGTGGTTTTTGTTACGGATCTGTTGTATTTCATCCATAGGCAGAAGATTAAGAGAGAATCTTAGGAAATGCATTCTAGTAAATGAGCATGGGTAGTATGCCAAATACTATGGCAATACCCCCCAATGCCTTGTCAACTGGTGAACAAGTAGAACACATTTTATAACTTCTGGTTTGACTTAGTGTTGCTCCAATCCACTTCTTTTGCTGCCTTTTTAACTCTTAATGGATTCTCAGATGACATGCATTACTTACCGTAAAAGCATTTGATGGTTTTATGTGCTTAGATTCACATGCTGTGCATATGGACTGACATCCAGTGGTTAACGCAGAGTATTGCATCTGGTCTTTGAGAATGGAAAGGGGACGCCGACAGGGGCGTGCCTGTAACACTATACCTACGTGACGTGTAGTGTACCCAAAATCCCTCACGCGTCGACGTCCCTCCGATTGTATTTTTTCTGCCAAGAGGGAGCCTCTTGACTATCGTGAGTGAGTACAGAAAAGAGAGATAAAGTGGTAAGACGTCTATGTTCCTTCCAACCGAGCGGGGAGGAAGGGTGGGCGCATGTGAATCTAAGCAGATACAACCATCAGAAATGCTTTTACGGTAAGTAATGCATGTCTTCTGATGTTCGTTAATCTGCTTAGAATCACATGCTGTGCATAGACTAGCGAGCAGTACCCAGAGTTGGAGGTGGGTTCTGAGAAGGAACAGTAGTGAAAAGAGTGCTTAGTACTGCCCATCCCACCTGAGAAGCAGACCTAGAATGAGTGTCTAAGCAAGTGTTTTGTAAAGGTGTGTACCGATCTCCAGGTTGCCGCTGTGCAAATAGATTCAAGGGGAGCATTTGAAAAGACTGCTATGGACGCCCCAGTGCCGCGAGTGGAATGTGCTCTAGGCTTGAAGGGCAGTTCTCTCTTAGGAAGATTGTAGCAGAGTGTAATGCATTTGACAATCCACCTAGAGATAGTGCATTTGGAGACTGCATCTCCTTCTCTTCCTGCTGCCACCGAAACAAAAAACTGATTAGTCTTTCTAAGTGGTCGAGTTCTTTCCATGTAGAACATGACAGCTCTGCGTACATCAAGTGGGTGCAGGGTTCTTTCTCCCAGGCTTGAAGGATTTTGAAAGAACATTGGTAGTTCTATTGACTGGTTTACATTGAACTTTGAAATGAATTTAGGCGTAAATCTAGGGTGAGTGCGCAGAACCACCTTGTCTTTGTGAACGGTTACGAAGGGATCAAGGATCGAGAGCGCTTGTAGTTCACTTACCCTCCTGATGGAGGTAATAGCTATTAAAAAAGCAGTTGTGAGGTCTTTAAGACTTGCTTTGTGCCTGGGCTCGAAAGGAACCCCTCATAAGCCTGGTCAACACCACGTTTAAGTCCCATCCGGGAGTTTGGTTAGAAATGGGAGGGTGAATTGTTTTCACTCCCTCCATGAAAGCTTTAATACCTGGTATCTTCCACCATGACACTTTCTGTTGTGATGTAGTGTAGGCTGAAAGTACATCTAGGTGTACCTTTATGGAGTTTAAGACCAGGCCTGAGTCAAGTAAATGAGTTGGGTATAACACAATCTGTGTGGGAGAGCAGTTAATCGGGTTAATGCTCTTGGAGTTGCACCAGACGACAAACCATTTCCATTTACTGGAATAGCAGTATCTGGTGTTCAGCTTTCTTGCCTCCCCGAGAATGTCCATACATCTCTGAGGGAGTTGCAGGTGTCCAAACTCTAGGACCTCAGGAGCCAGGCCGCTAAGTTCAATGTCTGCGGGCATGGGTGAAGCGTCTCCCCGCTGTCTTGCGACAACATGTTGTATGGGCAAGGCAGTTTGACGGGAGGAGATCGGGACATCTCCATCAGATGAGCGAACCAGGGTTGGCGGGCCAGCAGTATCATCGTGACTGGTGCATCTCGTGTACAATCATGTTGATCAGGGGAGCCAGGGGTGGAGAGGGGTTGGGGGAGAGTGTAGACAAATCTCCTTGACCATGTTATCCAGAGTCCGTTCACCTTGGAGCGGTTCTGGGGGTACATGGATCTTGGCATGGAGCGTTCTCCAGAGTTGCGAACAGATCTATCTCTGTGAAGCCCCATTCTGCGAAAACGTTGGAGATGATGTCTTCATGTAATCGCCATGCATACTCCCTGGGCAACGGAAAGTCTCTGCGGAATACGTCTGCCAGAAGATTGTGTTCCCCTGGAACATGTTGAGACAACAGAAACATGTTGCATTTGAGAGCCCACTTCCAAATATTCTGGGACAGTTTGGACATCCCTGGAGAATGAGCACCCCCTTGTTTGTTCAGATAGTACATGGCCTTGGTGCTGTCTGTGAGGATCAGGATCGTCTTCCGCTGCAGTTGTCTCTGGAAAGCTTTTAGTGCTTTAAACACTGCCAACAGGTTTATGTGGTTGGATGCTATGTCGGACGACCGAACTCTGTGCACTGTCTGTTGAAGCAGGTGAGATTCCCCACCCTGTAAGAGACGGGTCTGTGGTTCTAGTGGCTGCCACTGCGGGGGTGCTAAAGGATTTCCCTTTCAAGAGGTTCTCCCTCGACCACCAATGCAGCGAGGGAACGAGGGCCGGCGAGACAACCACTAGATCGTCCCACTGTCCGCTGGCCTGACACCACTGGCTGTTGAGCCACTCTTGCATTGGGCGCATGCATGCGTCAGGAACCAAGTAGATACATGACGCCATAATTCCTAGCAGTCGCATAGCCTTGCGTACAGTCACCTCTCGACTGGCTACATACTGAGGTATCTGAAACATGTTTTGGACCCTCTCGTTGGAGGGGAAGACGAGGCCGTCCTTTGTTCGAATTAGAGCCCCTAGGAACGGTTTGACCTGCCTGGGGTCTAGGCTGGATTTCTTCTCGTTGATAGAGAATCCCAGACTGAATAAAAGATCTTTCGTCTTTTGGGTATTTGACAGACGTGTTTCATAAGAGTCCCCTCTTATGAGCCAGTCGTCGAGGTAAGGATAGACCAGGATGGATTGCCTGCGCAGATGTGCTGCTGCCACCGCTAGTACTTTTGTAAATACCCTTAGTGCAGATGCTATGCCAAAGGGTAGTACTTCGAACTGATATGGCTTGTCCTGTATCATAGATATAAGGTATTTTCTGTGCGCTGGCAACACTGAAATATGAAAGTGTGCATATTTCATGTCCGGTGTTGCCATGTAATCCCCCTGTGTTAGCAGTGGGATTACTTCCTGCAGTGTGACCATGTGGAACTTTTGTGGCTTTACAAACTTGTTCGCTGGGTGCAGATCTAGAACAGGGCGCATGGTTAGATCCTTTGTGGGTACAAGGAAGTACACTGAATAAATACCTTCTTTACCTGTGCCAGAAGTACGATTTCTATGGCTCCTTTCTTCTGTAGGGTTTCTACTTCCTGCAGAAGAATGCGAAGATGGTCTGGTGTCAGTCGTCTTGCTCATGGAAGTCTGTATGTTCGAGACCGGTTGAACTACAGTACCTGTGGGCCACGGTCTTTAGCACCCACTGGTCTGTCTCCTCCCATGCCTGAAGAAACTATGCTAACCGGCCCCCGACCGGGGAGTCATGGAGGGGACCCGAATCTTCGGGTCATTTTGAGCCTGAGGCCGGGGAGCCTCTGGGGTAGAGATCCGGCCTCTTCCTTTGCCACGGCATTAACCCCTTTGGGGATACAGGGTGGTGGATCCACTATTGCCCTGTGTAGAATTCCAATTTTTTCCCGATGAGTATTGTTGCAGAGGGAAGCGTTGGCCACGAAAAAGCTGTTTGGACCCAGATTCTTTTCTTGTAGAGGGTCTTTGTGTAATCTGGTCCAGTGTTTTTAAGGTGTCATGCTCCTTTTTTGCGGTTTCGAGGCCCTCATCTATCGCCTTCCCAAACAGGTTGGATTCTTCAACGGGTTTGTTTGTTTATTAGTGACGCTTGCGTCTCTGGCTTAAATCCAGAGTTCCGTAGCCAAGCATGTCTTTTTAGGAGTGTGCCCTGAGCCAGGGATCGACCAGCCTTTTCTGCGGAATTGAAAGTATTCTTAAGAATGCTCCGGTTCAACTGTCTGCCTTCAGAGATAGTGGAGAGGAGACGAGTACGTAGGAGTTCGGGAACCTCCTGTATGCCTTCCTGTAGTAAAGCCCACTGGGCATCAGTGTAACTGGCCAACAAGGTATTGTTAGCAATGCACGTTGAGAACGCGGCCGCAACCGTGAGCCTTTTTCCAAGGCCGTAAAGTCGTTTACCTTCCTTATCAGGGAGTGCCTCGCCGGTTAACAAAGGGACCCCTGCCCGCTTTTGCATAGTCGTCACCACCAGGGAGAACGGGCTGGAATGACCTCTGACATAAAGGGGGTCTGATGGAGAAGGGCAAAAGAGTTTTTCTATTCACGGGTTGACACCTCTTGTGAGAGCGGTGTCGATAAGGTGGCGCCAGATGTTTCTTAATTGAATTGAGGAGGGGAATGGCCTGGCTGGCCGGTGGTTTCTCCTTAAGGATGTCTTCCACAAGTTCAGCTTCGGGAACCGCCTTATCCGTAGCAATCTTAAAATGATCAGCCGCTTTACGTAACATTACGTTAAAAATCAATTGGTCATCCACTGGCGATGGTTGTTGCCTAGTAGGAGTGGACTGGGTAGAGTCCAGGGACAAGACATCAGGGTCTTTATGATCCGGGGATTTCCATGGTTGGGGGTCACCCACATCTGGGTTTTCTTCCCAGCCCTCTATGGGCTCATGCATGTCTTCAGGGTTGATGAATTCCTCATCCTGGGTATCAGCATGAATGTCATCCTCCGTTAGGTTGTAATTGTATATATCCTCTTCTAAAGAGGGGTTAAAAGGTCTTGGAAACTTAGCTTTGGGGTTCACAGGGCTCTCCTCCCTTGGCCTCCTTGGTGTGGGTTGTTCTGAACGGGAAACAAACCTGTCCAGCCTTTCCATACAGTTCTCAAACTTTTCTCTATCCAAACAGAGGACCTAGAATGGTCTAGGAGGTGGAAAAATGTCTTGATCGTGTTCATCTGTCCAAAGAGTCGAGATTTTCGTCTCATCGTTGAGAATAGTCCTTCTCGCCCTCAGAGAACTCATCCTGGGGCACGGACAGAGGTGAGATGTCTCTGTGCTTCTCCTTCGGCTAATGGGTGGGTTCCGGTACCCCCTTAGGCCATCCTTGGACCTCGACAGATCATTGGGCCTTTCCGTAGGCCTCAGAGCATCCCCAACCTGCCGCTTCTGAGAATCGGCGATGACAATCTTGCCTATGCTGCCGGCGACATCCTCTGCTGTGGGGGGCACATAGCTTCAGCCTGCGAGGGGGTCCTCTTCGCTGGTGTCAGGGCCTTGTCCTCAATGGTTGCCTTTTTTGGCAGTGCCAGGGCCTTGTCTTCTGCGGAACCGGAACCCTAAGTTCACCGGACGACATCTTGCGATGTATCTCGGCGAACCCGATATATTGGGGGTAGCGCCCTTTGTTTCAATTGCCCAGTCGCTAGACGCAATTGCGGCTGCGGGGAGGTCTGCCGATCCAGACGGTCGGCGAGTTCTTGCCTGAGCTTCCGGTGTACCCGTTGGCGCTAAAGTTTCCTTCAACCTGGCCGAAGATTGACTTGGGGTTGTGTACTTTGTGCTGTGAACATGTTTGTCTTTGTCGCAGGGGTGTGACTTCCCCATAGCAGTGCCTAAGCCGTGCCTAGCGGAACCGGGGACAGACCATGCGGAACGTGAGCGTTCCGTCAAAAGGTCAACAACCTCCGGTTCGGATGCGGGAGAAAATTCAGCCTTCGACATACCGTAGGACGCCCACCGCTTGACTCTACGCTCCTTTAATGTCTTACGGGGAAAGGAGCTTACAAGCCGCGGATCCTTCCTCTTTGTGATCGAGCGGCAAGCACCGGTTACACCGTCTTTGCCTATCCTTACAAGGGAATTTGCTCCTACATTTAGGGCAAAACCTAAATGGAGTCCTCTCCATAGCGGAGGCTGGGTAGAGTGACGGTGACCGAAAGGGAAAGGCATTCTCAATTTGTATAGAAATGTCCACCCGACCCCACTCACCCTATGGTATAGGCCGGAGGAAGGCCCGGCCACGTGGCCGGCAGGGCCGACTGGATCACCGTCCGTCGAGTTCTTGAAGGTCTTCGGTGGAGGTCTGCAACAGCCGTCGAAACAAGGGACGATAGGGTGATATGGATATTTTATATAATTATTCGATCAAAGGTCGATGGGACAATAAGCAAAGTCTTTGATGAGCTCCACATCAAGGCGACCAGTATGCGGGGTGGAAAAAAACAATCTGAGGGGCCTCGATGCATAAGGGATTTTGGGTACACTACACGTCACGTAGGCACAGTGTTACAGGCACGCCCATGTCGACATCCCCTTTTGATTCTCGAAAGACGAGATGCAATACTCCGCTGTAACCACTGGATGTCAGACCATATGCACAGCATGCGATTCCAAGCAGATTAACAAACATCAGAAAAGTAATTTCAGCTCATGCCAATATGCAAGAGTAAAGTATCTGTAAATCCCTCTAACATTCAAGAAATTAGAGGTTTTCCTAAGCATAGCTTCCGGTAAATTAGCATATAAAGAAATTGGTTGAGGAAAAATAAAAAATAAATAAACTTCAGCGAGAGATACTGCTCTTCACTCAAACCAAAAATGTAGGGACAGGAGACCAAGTTCATGAGGCAGAGAGGCCATGGCTAGGGAGGAGGGCAGGCTCAACACCCTCTTCCAGAGTCTGCCCTCATATCTATCCCACAGAAGACCATACCCGGCTGGGTCGATCTCCAAACCATTCAAAACCTTTGGGACAACCTTACAGATATAGAACTTTAAGAGAGGCTTGATGGAATATTTACAGCACAAAGAGAATATTTGTCATTTGAAAAACAAACTAATCGTATTATTGAGAATAAAATTGATCAATCGCTTCCTTGTTATAATGTTTGTAGATTAAACCCAAGATATACCTGCTCCTTCATAGTCTCTAAACCAATACCATCTATGGTCCACTGTACTTCTTGAAATTGTTAACCTCTTTAGTGCCAAAGACGAGGTATCTAGTCCTTGGAATTCCCTCCCTGTTGCCAAGGATGAGATACCTCGTCCTTTCAGGCACTCTGTTTTGTGGGATCCCTGCAAAACAGGGGATTGCACAAAACTTTAATCCAACCCACTCACTGCCCAGGGCTGGATTACCTTCATTTTCACATCAGCGTGCATAACGCACGGCGACATTTCACTGCGGCAGCCATTTTCAGCTGCCGCAGTGAAAACACAAGGTGAGTCTCCACCTTGCTCTGCCTCGATCTCTGGCTATATTTCAAGCCGGAGATCGAGGCAGGTGTCGTTGGAAAGGGGAGATTCTCCCCTTCCCAATGACACCTTTTGTGAAACCATTGCTGGTCACGGATCGGGCACAGAGCGCTCGATCCGTGGGCAGCAATGGCACTAGACCACCAGCGATCTGTTTTGGAAGAGGAGGGAGGGGGATATCTGTATGGTGTGCGCTTCAGCACAATTCCACAAATTCTGCTGTACGAAAAGACTTGTGATAAGTCGCATTTTCGGCTTTCCGCTTGTCGCCCAGGTAGCTGCACCCACACATGTGAGGTACCGTTTGTCAGGACACCTGTCGACCCATTTGCTGGTGCCCTTTGTCACACAACCCTTTCATTTCCCAAATGTGCCCTACATTTAATCACTGCTTTAGGCACCATACACTTTTGTAACCTGCACAAGTCACCTACTCTTGAAAAGGTCTGCCTGTGCTCTGTCAAAAAATGTATGCTTGCCATTTTTCACCACATTGCTTTTCCCGATTTAAACATCCTAAGTACGTCTGTTCAGGCCGCAAGCATAAAACTCCTGTGTACTATGGCTCAGTTTTTGGCTTGTGGTAATGCTTGTTTTGTGAAACACTACAAAAAATGTGCGATTTCTTAACTGCAAGAGTCAGGGGAATCTAGCGGAGCATTGTTTTTCTCAGAATTCATAGAAGCCATTGCCGTACCAAGCCAACCATGTCCACCACTTTTTTCGGTCATTTTCCTGCTTTTCCCCCAAACTATGGAATTTACCCCTAACTAGTTGTTGCCTGGCCTGCGCAAATCACCCCTTCCTAAACTAGGAATTTTGTCTACTTTTCAGAAATGTATGCCTTTCTGTCCTCCAATTCGCCTTTCCTACCCTCTTCCTCCATTCCGTCCACGCATGTCCAATTGGCAAAAATGGCCAAAATCGCCTACCTCTCAAAAAACGGTTGATCACCACATCAAAATAAAAGAAATTCGTTTCCACTCAACCTGTTCTTGAAAGCTAGGAAATTGGGGAATTCAGCACATCAAACCATTTGTTCTTAGCTCTTACAAGGAATAAAAACACAGGTTTCTTTGTGCATAATTTTATTGGCATTTATTTGAAAAAACCCAGAATGTTTGCCCTTTTTGGTTATTTTCCCCTCACCCCCCTACAGAAACCTAGGATTCCTGGGTGGCATTATGACTGCCTACATGTGGGGAAAAAAGGGGCCAAATTTGGCAGAGATATCTCATGTAACAAAAAAAGCTACAAGGCATTGAATGGCGACATACCAAAATCACCAAAAATGGCCTTGGTACTGAGGGGTAAAACCCATGGCAGTTAAAGGGTTAAAACACGTGATATGAAATTTCTTGCGATTAACGATCGGGTCGTTATTCCTAAAATAAACACTCAGTGCTGAAAGAAGCCTCTGTTGTCCCACCGGCTTAAACGTCCGAGGGCAACATTGTCTGCATAGGTCAGCCAACTTATTCCTTGATCACCAATTTTGGGACTGATCAAGGCGGCTCCTACCAAAGTTTTCCCCAGGTTCGTTAAGCACAGATTAAACAGACAGTGTGCCATTATGCATCCCCGTCTTAAACCTCTTGACGTATAATATATATTTTTTAATTTTGATTAACAAACAAGTGGACAGGTACAGCTATGAGACTGCAAGGACAGGTTTAGTTATATCATTACAGTTCTGTGGGCATATATCATGTGCAAGGTTACTGAGCATTGTGGTTCTTTATGGTCTCGTTCCTCTTCACCCTTTCAGTTCAACTGCTCTGATTTCCAGCCCTCACCTGCCCAATCAATTGTCTCGTGCTCGGGGGTGCAGTCCCCAGAGGCGTTCCTTGTCTCACTATGTTCATCCACACTGGGCACACCCTTGTTTGGGGCAAACCTGCTTTGTGTTAAGGTATTCCAGGCCTCCACCCCGCAATGCTCGCATGCATTCCTCTCCCGAGGGCTCTGTGCCACTCTGCAGTTTCCGCAAGTAACCACCTCTGCAGGTCCGCCCACCAGGCCTCCACCCTCAGACCCTCTGCCGCTTGCAATCCTACGTTTCGCAAGTATGCAGATCAAGTCTTTCATTTTTGTGATGGACGTATTTCGACCCCTGCCCCTCGGAAACAACCCCAACAGACAATACTCAGGGGGCCACAAGTGCATTTGAATGCCTCCTTTCTCTGCCTTCTCCATCACTGCCCTCCAGAATTTCTGAATCTGCGGGCACGTTCAAATCATGTGCATCACATCTGCCCCTTCCCGTGCACACCTCGGGCAGACCTGGCCTCCTTTCCCCGTTATGTAGGATAGCCTATGTGGGGTCATAAATGCCTGTCGAGTCGGGTGGTTTTTCAATCTGGTGTTCCTATAGACATGTTTAGTGTATGCAAGCACCCTTCCTTCCCCATTCTGCATCTGTGAATGCCCTCCCAGTGTCCGTTTCTCATTTACCACGCACTTTCAGCCCTGTCTCGCTTAAGCCTCCCAGGTGCACTTCATACAGTCTGGGGACCGTGTGCCCGTGTTCTGACACATCATACATAGTGTCTAGTATGTAGTTTGTCACAATCTGTGCCTGTGGGTTCTCCCATTTCCTCCTGATCTTTTGGGTCATTCCCAGGTACAGGAGGAATTGGCCCTTGTGGATGTCGTGTTCGCTAACTAAGGTGTGGAAGTCAATAATTGTGTCCTCTCGCAGTAGGTCCCCCACTGTAGCTACGCCTTTGCCTTCCCACTGTCGCCTGTACTGTCCCACCGCTCCTTGCCATCCTCCAATGACACCTATAGAGGGATGGGCACCAAGCAGGGCTCTGGTATCCCTAGAAAATTCCATACCCTGCACCGTATTTCCCTACCCAGTTGCAGGAGCCCAAAGGGTCTAGTCAAGTGTATGTCCTCTACCCATACAATCTCTTTCAGGAAGTGTTGCTTCAGCATTGGCTGCAGGAACACAGTGTCCTGGGAGGCCTCATCTTCCAGCCAGGTCACCACAAATTGCCGCTGTCCTGCCAGGTAATAGCATTCAAAGTGTGGCACTTTAATACCGCCCTCTTTGTGGTCCCTCTGTAGGGTGCTCTATGCAATTCCCCCCCCCCCACCACTCACACACAGGAATGATCTGGTTATTGCATCTACTTGTTGAAAAAGAATGCTTTGGGTATGTTGTAGGGAATATTAATAAAATGATATAGGAGGTATGGGAGGGGGGGGGGGGGGGGTTCGAGTACCACCATCTTCAGAAGAGCAGATCTGCCCAGCAACCCCATGGAGTTCCGCATCCCGTCCAGGGCTCCCATTGTGTTATCCTTGTGCATGTCTACAGAGCTATGCCACACACTGATGCCCAGGTATCTAAACGTGTCTGTCTCCCACTGTAGGCCCAGGTGCGGTAGTTGTGCTGCCCGGGGGCCCATGAGGTCCACTAACGGAAACAAACAAGACTTCCTGCAGTGTATCTTGATCCCCAAGAGCGTGGCAAAGTGCTCAATAATGTCTAAGAGGTGCGGTAGGTTATCTTCAGGTCAGCTTATATATAATAGTATGTCGTCAGCGTATAGGGACATCAAATGCACTGCCCAGTCTATCACTATTCAAGCTTCTCTGTACTCGCTCCTGAGGAACACCGCCAATGGCTCCAGGGACAAAATAAACAACATCGGCGGCAATGTGCAACTCTGCTTGGTGCCCCTGTAGACCTCCCAGTGTTCCGATATCGGTCTGCCTGTTTTGACTCTTGTTATGGGCCGCGAGTAAATTAGTTTAACCCATCTCAGGTACGATTCCCAGACCACCAAGCGCTCCAGGGTCTCCAGTAACCAGTCCGAAGGGACAGAGTCGAAGGCCTGGACTGTGTCCAGCGAGCTTATTGCATTGTCTCCCTTCCTCTGGTTTGTGCCATTGATGACGTGGTGGAGCCTCTGCAGGTTCCACATGGTATTACGCACAGGGACATCCCTAGTCTGGTCTACATATATCAGCTCTCCTATCACTTTCTTGAGCCTATTTGCCAGTACTGCAGTTCGAATTTTGCAATCCTAATTCACCACTGACAGCAGTCATTATGATCCGCAGCTCAGAGGGTTTTTCCCTGGCTTTAAGATTGGTACAATAATGGATTCTTTCAGGCTGTCGGGCAAAACAACCCTGGTCATGTGCTTCCGTGCAGACCTCTAGTAGTCTAGGGGCTAGTGTGTCGATCTATGCTTTGTAAAATTCACCTGGGAGTCAGTCTAGTACCAGGGCTTCAGCCTTCGGGAGTTCCCCAATTACTTCCTGGATTTCTTCTACTGTCATCGGGCGTCCAGTTCAGCAGCCTGTGCCTCTGTCAATTGGGGAAAATGTAGTTGGGCTAGTGTTTCGGTCCGCTTCGGTCGCGTCCGCCGAGTATAGGATTTTATAGAATCTGCTGTACACCTCATTGATCCCATGTTGTGTACTCGGATCACGTCCCTTGGTTCTTCTCGTTCACATATCCAAGCGAGCAGTCTCCCTGGTTGGTCTCCCTCTGCATTTCACAAAGTCCAATATGCCTAGTCTTTCCCATTCACCAATGTACTTCTGCCTCATTTTTATCAACTCTGCTGGTTCTCCCCCTACCACCTCTCGTTTTCCTTCAGCGCCATGTCGTCCTCAATTGCTTCCAAACGGTCTAGTATTCCTTACCTAGGGGCTCCCCTCACCCCCGTCTTCCCTATCTCTGCCCCTCTTATGACTGTCTCGGGGAGGACAGCTCAGGGGCAATGTGCTCGCCTTGGAAGCAAGACGACACGGAGCAGCACAGGTTCGATCCCCGGGTTCACGCTTAGAAACCTCTGGATATTAAGCACTTTATAAATAACCAATTACAATTACTACCTTGAATGCATCACTTAGAGTCCTTGCCTGCGCCACACTGCCCGTGTAGAGACTAAGGCTGCAGGCTGCAGCTTCCGGAACAGTGGGCACACTGTCACGGACGTGTACGTGCGATTATTGCATGAACAAATCGGCGAGGAAGAAGTGCCTCACACAAATCGAATATATCGGGGTGCGCACATCAATGGGCAAGAGTTATCGACCATACATTTGCACTTCCCGAAATTGACTCTTGGGATCGGTTTGGTTTCCAGTCCTGCATTGCTCAGCGCTCTTCCCTTAAGGGATACCCTCTGTGGAATCATCAAGCAGCAGAGAGCGAACTGGCTGTTTTGAGTACCACAGGGAATCGATATGGTGTGGATACATAGAGACGGTGTATTTCCCATCGAAGATGGAGTATCCGAATAGAATACCGCCAAGTTGAACATTCAAGAAAAAAACAGACAACTTTCAGAAAAAACGAATTCAATTTGCACCAATGTGATCCAAAATCAAGATTGTGTTTTATGTCCTGATGAGGGCGCTGGTAGAACCTCTCCATCAAACCAGGTCCGGAACTCAAGTTGACACAACAACAGTTTAAATTCCTTTCTGGAGTCTGATTGTTTTTTGGTTTACATAAAGATATGTGGCGATTGAATATGTTAGAATGACTTGATAATATATGCCAATATTATATTAAATAATCGAAGCACTGTGGTGGACGACGAATATCGGCTAGCATCAAGGGTCTAAAGGTTAGACCGGTTGGTTTTCTTAAACAAATGGTTATTACTGCTTTTTTGCACAAGTATGAAGGTTTTATTTTGAATGAGGATGAAAGTGATGGATACGAATGCGTTTATATATGAGATCACAGTATGGTGTGGTGCTTTTATACAATAAAATTGTATACATTTAGTTTTTAGGACATCTTCTTGATTAAGGTTTTAATGATTGTTAAATCAACGATTGTCCTTTATGTACACTGGCTTATAGATGTTTACAAAAGAAAGAAAATAATTAAAAAACAAATAAGCAATGACAAAATGTAGTCATTGAAATCAATTTTTCTCACGATGGTATTGCATTTGATTTGCTTACAAATATAAATGCAAAGAGAGTCTGTGTCTCTGGACACCTGGATTTTTTGTGATGGTAATCTATGACCCCTTCACCCAGGTATTCATTGAAGGTGTCGGCCAGTAGCGCTTCCGTCCTCAGCCCCCAGGTGGAAATTCTAGGTTTCTATTGTGTACCCTGCCATGTTATTGTGAGGGGTCCATGATCAGAGAGCACCCTGGCCATGTACTCTGTTTGTGCAAACTCTCCCAAGTGTTCTCTTCCGGTGAAAATGTAATCGATCCGTGTATGTACCCCGTTTGGAGCCGAAAAGTGCAAGTATCCCAGTGTTTCTCCAGACATCTACCAGCCTGAGGTCGCGCAGAAGGGCGCCAAGGGTTTTAGGTGGCGGCACTGGCTTCTTTTGTTTCCCATCTGACACATGAAGGATGGGGTCTAGAGTATAATTGAAGTCACTGCCCCAAACCCATGTGGATGCTCTGTATGCAGGGAGCTTGGCGTATAGAGATTTAAAGAATATCGTGGCGTAATGATTTGGGGCATATGCTTCAATGAAGCAAACATCTCAGTTTTCCAGTAGCCAGTCTCCCCTCGTCATGTTTATGTTCTAGTAGCTGAAAGGGGACAGTAGGCGCCACCCAAATAAGGACTCCCCTAGCATACGCAGAGTAGGGCGAGCCATACATTTTGCCTCCCTATTTCTGGCCAATACAGCTTGTCGGTCTTTGGTAAGATGCGTTTCCTGCAGCATTGTCACTTGAATGCCTTTCCTGATCAGGTATGCGTGCACCCTCAGTCTCTCGACGCAATTATTAAGGCCCCTTACATTCCAGTTGATCACTCGCAGCCCGTTAGTTGCCATAACACTTTTCGAAACCAGGGCCACCAGTTTCCCATTGCCCTACCACCATACCATGAAGGGAGTCAAACCCTCCGATTTTGCATGTTACCGCGTATTGTCTGTCCAAACTGTGGTCATCATACGGCAACCTGTCCCTTAACCTAAAATTTCCCTCCTGCCTTGCCAGCGGCTCATGTTTCCACTTGTTTATTAACCCAACAGTCCCCCCCCCCCATGTCTCCCATCATCTGTCCCCCGCATATCCCCCTCCCCCACGGCTTCAGCAATAACCCCAAAAAATGGAAACAAACCAAACAATGGCCCAGCTGGAGTGTCCCGCTCCGGCCTGGCTGCTTCTCCCAGCTCTTCTCGATCGGACAGCGCGCATGAGCTTGACGCCTTAAAATAGACATCCAAAGTTTCAACTGGGGCTTGTGGCTACCTCCAGGTCAGCCTTTTACTGGGCACTTGGCTGCTGTTGGGGTCCCCCGGTGCTTGTGCTCCCGCCCTCATGTTCTAGTCTGTTGTAGTGCAGTAGCACCCTGGGACGGTTCGATATTAGGCTCAGTGTCCTCCGACTAAGGCACTTTGTCGTTTCTACACGGAAGTTGCAGTATTCCATGTGCGTCCATCCAAGATTGTGCGATCTCCTGTTGTGCAGTGTCTTTGTTTTGGCTGGGTCGATCAGCATATAGCATAGGTTCGCTCTCCTCAGCCGTTCCTTGGTTGGGCCAAACATTGCCCTCCGTCTCTGGACCAGGGGCGTCTATCAGGGTATATTGCTAACTTTGAGGATCCTCTCGTGATGGTCCCTCCTTTTCTAGAAAAGGTGAGCACTGTTTCTCTGTCTTTATAGTTCAGTATCTTGGCTATAATTGGTCTTGGGGCAGTGCCCGGCAACAGCCTCCTCGCCAGCGATCTGTGCGCTCCTTCAACTGCAAATCCCGGCACCTGGTTCCACCTATTGCAGTAGCATGTTCAACATTCTGTAGCGTCTCTTCCTTCTTTTCATTTGGGCAGTCCAAATATTCTAACATTATTCCATCTGGCTCTCCCTTCGGCATCCTCCACACAGAGCTCCAGAAATTTCACTTTATCTGTCACATCCAGTACTTGTGTATGGGCGCTAGCTAGGTTTGTGGTGCTGTCTCGCACCTGTCCCGCTGTGCCCTGGCGGTCTGCAAGAGTGCTGACGTCTTGTCGGAGAAGCCCACGTCAACTATCACCGGATCAATTTTGTATTCTAGTACAGTTTTTAGCGCTGCAATGGCCACCAGAATGGGACTTCCTTCCTGCACGGTAAGCTGCAGTGCTGATGTCTCCGCTTGTTCTCCCTGTTGTCTCAGAATACCATCCTCTCTTTGCGTATAGGTCTCCATAACTGTTTGTCGGCCTTTCCCTTTCCAGCCTTTCTCTGCCATTGGGGTGCATTTCCTGTGCCCTACTTGCTTGGCTGTTATAGGCCGCTCTAGCTAATATTGCTCAGTGCTTTTCCTTCCCGCTGCTTCTACCCTGCTGTATGGTCCGCAGCCTGCTCCTCCTTTAGGCCAGTCGCCTCAAGGCGCGTTCCTCGCTCTAGTGGCTGCTGCCCTTTTCCTCTCGCCTCTGCCGGTACCACTACACTGTCTAGTGGCCCAGCCACTGTGCTCTTGCTGGGCTGACATCCACTTGCCCCACGCTGTGCTTCCGCACGGTTATAGCTTGCTGCTTCAGCGTGCCCAAAGGTCCGCACCGCTGCCCCCAGCCCAGTGCACATGCGCTTTAGGATCCGCTGCGTATATGGCAGCCGGCCGGAGGGGGTTTGTGGGTCACCTACCAGTCCCCCCCAGCTCACCTGCATCTGTTGTTGAGCAGTCACCGACACCCAGATCCTGCCGGGCCTCTCTCTAGCCTGTGCCTCTCTTCCTGGTGACCCCTTGGCCTGTTTCCAGGAGCCTGAAGCCACAATCTGTGGGTTTCCTCCTGGCCACCCGGTCCTCCGTGCTGGCTCTGCCACGCATGTCCGCCCCCCCGGCTACCTCCCAGTGCTCCTGCACCTCTCCCACACCGCGTGTGAAGTCAGAGCGGGGTAGGGGGGCGCAGCAGCAAGTAGGGACCAAGGGCAAGAGAAGGTCCACCGCCTCCACGCTCCACAGGTGCTTCCGATTTGTATTATGTCCCGCTGACCGCTATCCTAGGAGGATTGGCTGAGCAAGTGTCCGGGTTGGTACGCTACGATCTCCGCGTCTCCTGCTGCCAGTTCACAGTACGCGCCAGGTCTGCGTCCTCAGCCGAGGGTGCTCAGTGGTGTGACCACCATCACAGGGAGTCCGCGTTGGATTCTTAAAGGACGGCACTCGCTGCCACTACACTTCTGCCAGCCTCCTTTTCAGGCCTACCCCACTCCCTCTGTGCTCCAACACTTGTGGCAGTGGTTTGAGGGCGAAGCACTTCTAGCGCTAGTATCACCTACAGTTTCAGGATCATGTGAAAGCCTCTCCAAAGAGCAGCCTCACTGCATGGCTGCAAGCCACGCCCTTCCCCTTAACGTATAATACTTGTCAGTAAGGGAGCACCCCGCATACAACATGACTGGCACAGATGCGCCCTCATGTATGTACCCTAAAATAGATGGAATCCCCCACTGTTAGTTTCTTCCAAAGCAGATGATGGCTAACCACGTCAAATGTCTTGGAGTAATCTATGAATGCCACGGCTCGTTCTTTAAAAACAGACAATATAAGGCTGTTAAATGTGGTCGACAGGCTCTTTCTGAAACCATTTTTGAAAGAGATTCATATCAGAGACAGAGTTCACATTTTTCCAGAATCAAAGCCAAAAATATTTTGCTATGCCAGTCTAATAGGGAAACAGGTCTGTAGTGGTTTGGGACAGAGCAAGTGCCCTTTTAAAAAAATTTGAATAATTATAGATTCCTTCCAAGTCACTGGCATTGCACAATATTTAAGAATGTCTAAATATTAGTGGGAGTACGAATGACTATAGTTCAGTATTTAAATTGTACAGAGAATTGGTGAGACCATTCGGGCCAATGGCTGTAGACGGTGTAGCTTTTATAATAGAACGCTTATCATCTTGGTCAAAGTCAACTTCCCAAGAAGTATTTCCCCCGGACAACTTCACCTTACTTGTAACTCCTTGATACATGGCTGTCCAATGGAGGCGCCATGTAGCCTCATCTATTCTGTTACTTGAGTTTCCGTTTGTCGGATTGTGGTGTTGTTAATAATAGCCCAGAAGTTCAGTTGATTGCCAATTAAAAGTGCGTTGAGCATCTTTTCACTGCCCTTTTGTACTACTAACCGTTTATGGCGCCTCACACAATTCTTATATAATCCGATTAACTCCTGCTTTAAAAAAAAATTAAGATATTTATCCAGGTCAAGATGATTTAACCGCAGTTGTCTAAGCTGTGTCCGAAGCTTTTTCTTTCATCCCCAGTGCTACTGATAAGATTTTGAGGTGGGAGTATTTTACTCACTATTTTTAAACTTTGAGAGTAAATGTGATTTTAAGAGAGTAAAAAGGACCTTTCTCCTTTGCAAGAGAATAAAATGTATGCGACATCCAGCGGACGCGCACAAAAACTGTATGGAAATCATTACTCTGCGGCAGCTTTCTACATTGTCACAGAATAAACCTTTCATTATTTCTCTAAGGTCTAGCCATTTGATCTCTCCTGTATATATTTAAATGTCGAAATCACAAAAACCTAGCCAATTGCATAGTAAAGCAAACATGAATTGTATTGTGTGTTTTGAAGTTCGATAGCAGAATTGTCTTTTGAGGTTTAATGAAAGTCCCCATTTTCTGGAGCTATTACTACCTAATGGTATGCCATTATGATACAACAGTGCAGAGAGGCAAGGACGACTCCATGCTAAATTCTATATCTAATCCAATGGTCAATTGGTTATTTATATAGCACTTTTGGCAAAGCGCGTACATAGAACATGTTTATCAAAATTATCACCAAACCAAAAGTCGGTACTTCTTTATCGACCTCAAAAGGATGAAAAGCTACGTTGGCCTTGCCGGGATTCGAACATGCAACCAACAGATTCCAGCAACGATTGCTCAACCGGCTGAGCTAGCTTATTGGCTAACATCCTTCAGAGGTCGGTTAACTGAGTATTGACTGGAGGTATAATATTCACAGTACCTAGATGTTGGACCAACCATTCATGAAGCACTACATAAAGTAAAATATCTATCTGGATTATCACAGGTACAGGTTTTGCGGAGTTTCTATTTCAATTACCAATGTAACTTTCATTTGTTAATTTTTGAACAGCGCTTGCACTTCCTGGAGAGTCAGGTTTTGGATGTTTTAATTGTAGTCTTGAAGATTTGAGAGGCTAGAACACCTGTAATTGGTGTAATGACAATCACCCACCCTTGAGCAAAGATTCTGCTGCCACTGACCATTTATAGTAATGTACCCCATTGACTGACGGGTTGAATGGATGTAAACTAGACTGTGCACAGTCATTATTTTACGCACTGTTTTTATAATTAGATTATAAATTAAATTACATGTGTAAAAATGATGTGCCTCCGCATGATTCCAGAACTCTGAAAAATAAAATTGTGCAATACTGGTTTGCTTTCACTGGGGTGAAAAAAAAGCCTAATTTGTTACAAAATATTATTCTCAATTGCAACTTAGTTTTCCATCTTATTAATTATACAATCCTAACATTCTACGAAAATAAATATGCACAGTGCTGTCTGCTGCATGAGCATCAACCCCAGAAGCTGAATGGAAAGAAACCATTCCTTTTATCACAGTACCTTTTTTTTTTTTTTTTAAATGCATTCTGTGTCAAAGGTGGCTTGCAATTACATCCATGTAGATAAAAATCAAAAGAAGCCTTCTGGTTTCCGTCAAGTAACCGGACCTTTGCACTGCCCTCTGCTCTAAAACTGTGTGTAAATGTACACATTAAAATAATAAAGCCGTCGTATTTACAATATTTTCATGCGTAAAAAGTCCAGGTGCGCACCTGATCTGGAGGCCTGTTCATCCCCATACTGCAGAATCGAACTCATGTACATGTGTGTACTTCTAATTTCGCAATTTTTTGGCATCTCTTTTTCCCATATAAACTCCTGGAAACCTCGTGTTGTACAACCTTCGATCCATTCCTGCATTGTAGCCTCAATACTAAAATGTTACAATTTTCTTGTCAAACTCGTACTCCCCCCACCCCAAACTACATTTTTTAATGCAGTTACCTCCACTATTAACAATTAGATTATGGTGATTATGGGAATAAATGGGGTTACTATTAAGCTTAAGGTTAACTAACAGTATATTGTGATGACCAAGTCCTGTCAATTTAACCTCAAAAGAATTACATGAAACAAACAATTCTCAGGATAAGAAGACATAATAATTATTAATTGATTGATTTATTGCCTCTTTTCCAGATCACCCTTTTCTGCAGATCCCCTGCCACATTGCTGTTTACAGTCAACAAGTCCCACTCAGTAATAAAGTGCTCCCATTTCCTAATACAGAGGTTTTATCCTTCGTGATTTATGAACAAAAAGGTTGATGCAGTTAAGACCTCCCACCATAATTACATGCGTCTTCCCACTTGGCAACCACGTACCTATGATGTCTGAAATCTGATTTAAGTAGAGATCTAAATCCACGACCATCTGATTCTAATATAGAATAAAGAGAAGCATAATCCATATTTTATCATTTGCTATCAAATTCCACTGAGACTGCCAACACCCCTGGGATTTCATCAGAGATGATATTTAAGAGTTTAAATTTAGAATCCCAGAGAGCAATTAATAGACCACCCAAAGGTGTAACGTGTATAACGTGGAAAATCCATCATGCCACAGTTAATCAGCCATGTTTCCTGCAAGAGGATAATATCCCCAAATTTGAAAAGATTATTTGTGCTTTCATCATTTATAAAACTATTAAAACCCCTTGTATTCCATACCACTGGTGCTGTCCTGCGCCAGAGATCCCTATTCACACATTCAGCCTTGGCAAGCTTGCGCTTTAAGGACTCTAGCATCCATGCCCAATCGCCCTGTGCGTCAATCAAACTCAACATACTCAGCCGGTCCTAGATAGCACCAGAAAACTCCCCTAGGGGTTTTTTGGCGCTTAATTGAGCACAATGTCACACCATTGGACTGTTAATGATGTTATCATTTTCGCGAAGCAATGCTCTAATTTCTTTTGCATCTTGATAGAACATGCAACAAGTTTTAAAAAGTCTGATTTTTCCATCCAATATAGACTTCATTACAAAAAATGACTTTAAATGGATCTCAAACAAGTTTGTCCTAGTTTTATAGGGAAAAACTGACGTAAATTATGTCTTGAGTGGAAATTCTTTCAAGGGGAGGAATTTCATGTAAGTTTTAATAAATTGTCCCAATTAAGAATAAGGTTTAGGTTCAAATATACATTTCACACTTTTTACTATCAGTCGTTGTCCACCAGAATCTGTGTCAACAGAGCGATGGTCTACTTTGCATTTGCCTTTAGAGTGCATATTATCTTTGGATAAGGATCTATCCTTCAAGTCGAATAACTTTGTCTCTATCTGCCATTGATCTTTCCAGGGAATCTACACGTTCCCTGTTCTCTTTAGAGGAGGATTAGTCCATTAAGTCAAATAATTTAAATAAACAATCTCCATCTGCCATTGTTCTTACCAGGGAAACTACACATTACACTGCAGCCCTCATTGTCCTCTCCCACATTTATCCGATTCTCCCGCCCACTGGTCATCTGTCCATAGGAATCGACATTTGGGCTTTTTTGCTGATATTTCGGCAAACCTGTATCTACATTGTCCAGTCACTGTGGCATATTTAAAAGGGTCGCCCAGCGATCTTTAACTTCAAGCTTGTTTTTTAAAAGCCATCTACATTTGGTTTTGCATAATTTACAGGAACATTTATTAATTCACTAGACACCACGTCAACATTTGGAGTTCGTCACCTAATATTTATGCAGAGCAGACATCTGCAAACCTGCTGAGAGTGAGAAGCGTAGCCCTATGCAAAGCAAAATGTCCACTAGGTTAAATTGATCTTACCATAGCCCACCAAGAGGAGCAGTACTGGCTCTATAGTGCAGCGCACCCTTATTAGTGTTTCATACATATGGATTTCTTGCCTTACTACCTCGTAATATTCTGTCAAATGTAATGGCTCAGCCTTAGACTTTATTTCTTTGTTAAACAAGAACAAAAATGCACATTGCTAATAATTGTCTGATCGGCTAAAAAAACGATTTGCGGACCACAAATCCTTTTTTAATGAGCCCGATTGGGCTCTAGTCCCCTGCAAGGTCCACGGCAGCCAGGCAAGGAAACTAGGGCCTTAGAAAACAGTGCCACTTCATGGATTTTTCTGGAATTAGGCTGAGTAATATTAACATACAACTTTCTACCACCTACAAGCCTTCCTTCCAAAGCATTTTAACTCTTTTGAGAAACGTAAATATAAAGGATACTTTTGGAGAGCTAAAAGTGAAGAAACTGCCAACCAATCCCTAAACACCATTAGAAATGCATGTAGATAACCCTGTGCTGGTTCTACAATATTACCGAATGCGGGCAGCAGTTAAACGAAAATTGACATCATATCTGGTGGGGCCGGACTCCAATGAATATATGGAAATCATAACAACATCTGCCAATGAGAGGATATTACTATCGAGACTGTACTCCAAGATAAAGTACGGTACACCACAGCCCGATTCTCGGAGGGAAAAATGGGAGGGAGACACCGTATCATATCACTAGGTTCAACCCGCAGCAAGTACAACTATGCCCGAAATGTAATTCAGATAATGCGGACACCATACATATGTTCTAGAAATGTCCCACAATTGCAGAATTCTGGCATTTTATTGCACAAACACTACACAAAATGACCGGCATATCCCCGACACCCATACCGCTGAAATACTTATTGGGCGACATAGGCAAAACAGATACCAGGACACGTAGACTTTAACCTTGGATGTATAATAGCCAAAAAATGTATATTACTGAAGTGGAAAGCAAGAGCTGCACCGACACTATAGTTCAACAAACTAGCTAAGGTAAATGACAAATGAAGAAGGCTATATACAAACCATAACATCCCGACCCAAAGACATCTGGGCCCCGTACCGGACCTACATGGAAAAACTGTCCAGAACCAAGCTTCAGAATGTAGATAACGCTGAGATACACCATCAACCAAGAGAGACTATAAGGTGTACTAATGTAAACAGATGCTCCAGTGTTGTGTATAACGCAACAGATTAACCATGTATGAAACAGCACGAACCTTTTGTATGTGTCTGACCTATGTTAAATAAAGTTTATTAAAAAAAGAAATGCATATAGATTAACAGCATCCTTTTATTTTGTAAAGTTATAAGCGAAGGCCTTCTCAAGACGGACAAATGCACTTTAAAAAGGAGCAGCATTTTGCGATTAAGTTCAAGAACATTGTAGTTTTAATACACCTGTACAACCACTGCACAACTGAACCACAAACATGCGATAGTACCAACATGCCTTACCACAATGGAAACACATTTAAAACCACTGCACAAGAGCTTCCTGATGGACAAAGGGGCACGAGGCAACGCAGATCATTCACAAGAGGTCTGCAATACATTTAACAGGACTGTACCATGATTTGATGACATAGATAGGACATCGTGGTATTTAAATGATTGCACCATCCATTTTAAGATTATGCATGGGAGATGGATACAGAGTTACAATGACAGGTTTGGGTGTTGGTCTAATTACTGGGTTAGCAGGGGAGATGCATGACGGGATGGAGGCACAACAGCAAGCTGTGTTGGTGTCACAGGAGTGGACTAACTACAGGTGCAAAGACCAGGCGCGAGGGCATAAGTGGCTCGCTCATCGACTTTCTTTTTGAATAGCAGTCCAAGCAGCAGGTCATTATTGAGGAGCTGTGTGTGGGTTTCATTTTTGCAATATCATAGATTGCTGTAGATCAGAATTGACGGGCAAGAACATATGCACATGGGTCACAGTACTGAAAAGTCAGAGAATGCTGCTTGAGAGAAAGCAGATGACTTGCAGTGGACGGTCTAGGTGACAGTGAGTCAGCACAGTGGCAAATCTGTCCACAGATTTGTGACACTGAACTAGCAAATGGTGCCGTGTGGTGGATTTGAGCAGTGGGAATAGTAAGTAAAATGTCTGCTCTCTCTATGCCTACGCTATCCTGCCCTTTTGATCTAACTCGAAGGATATGCACTCTAAAGACAAAAAGCATGACCTATAGAACGTGTGGCAAGCTGCTGTGGTGAACGAATGGGAAAGCATGTATTAATGGAACATACGCAACTGCTGAGACTGAATAATCAGTGTATAATAATCATTAAAGTAACAGGTCAGCAGAAGCACAGGTTGTCACGTCCCTTTGCCAACCATGCTGTTGAGGTAGGGAAAGAGGAGGGAGGGGCATGGCAGGGTGGTGGTACCAGATAGGACCAGGCATGCAATACATGTGGCAAAAGCACTTAATTGATTTCTAGAAGAAACGTCATTATTTATGCTAACAATGGTAGTTGTTTCTTACCATAAAAAGTATACATGTTGCTGTCCATATTTACATATGAAATATTAGGTTGTTTGTATATATGGTGCCCAAACCTTAAGGACATTGAGGCTGCATCATCCTGCATCTTGGATAAAACCATGCTGCAAGGAGCCACACAAGTAAATCTGCCTTCTGCCCAATGTATCTGTGTCCACGTTGTTCAAGATCATTGGCGACGTGTATGCCTATGGCCTTGGAGTTGGGTCACTTAGTAAGCAGGTATATTGTGCCATTGTGAATTGCCCAATTGATTTGCCTATAAAAAGAATGAGGATGCCAAGTATTAAAGATTTTACTTTTTGTAACTTTCCATTATATTGACAATAATGGAATCCTCAGTCGTTTGCACAGCTCACTTATTTTGGGGTCGCTGGTTAGCCCATGTGGGGTAATGAGGAGGGGGTAAGTACCGTTTTACTGAAGCACACATCAACGAGGAGAGGAAAGGAATTTGGTACAAGAGGAGCCCTGAAGTCGCTTTTCACATCGACCACTGGAGCCAACGTTTTTTTTCCTGAAGAAAAGAAGCCAGCACTGAAGACCCAGAAGACTGCGATGAAGCCAGCATTGCCAAAGTCAAGTCCCAGTGAAGTTCTGCCTCTCTTGCAGTGATGCTTGAAACCCCTAGCCAGTGCTTCAACCTTGGACTGGTGGGACCACCCAGTCTGGACTTCTGCACGAGAAGCCTGCCATCCAAAGCGGTTGCAAGTTTCCCCAAGTCCATTCTGTGAGCTGACCAGACTTGCAAAGGCCTCTCTGCTGCACCAGTCACCTTTCTGGCATGGGGACTCTGCAGGCCGAAGACTTGTGGTTAAATACCAGCTCTCCTGCTGCTCTCCAGAACAAAGAGGGCTATGCCTAGAGCAGAGTCTGCCTTGCACATAAGAACCAAACCTGCTGCACCAGATTAGGGGGGTGGGGAGGGTGTGTGTGTCTCTGCTGCGTCTTGGGGATCTCCTCGTGTTGTGGGACATGATGTGGCTGCAGTCCTGAAGTACCTGGGCCTTCCTGCTGGAAGATCTTTGGAATCATCCAACTGGAGCATGGAACCACTGCCTACCCACCACTAATCCAGACGCCAACTTCAGCCACTGCATCTGCAGCCACGGGGCCCCAATTGTCCCCATCGATTCAGAATGCCCTATGGGTAGTCACTCGGGAAGTTGGAGTTAGGGCACAAGCCCGAACGCCTGTTTTTGCCCCCTGCCACAGACAGCGTAGGCACACCTAGGTTCAACAGTTGTGCAAGTCAGTAAGAGGGCATAACAAAGTTCAGGGCATCACTCAGATACTTTAGGTGGTAGAAAGCTCCAGAGGCACACGTTTGTGGACTTGCTGCATACTCAGTAGCTGTTGCATGTGGCTGAAGGGTTGATTTGAGGCACGAGCCTGAACACCCATTTCTGAACCCTCCCCCTGCCATAGATCTTGTTTTGGCAAAAAAGGTCAATTCTGGCCAAGGACTTCTAAATCCTTACCTTTACAACTCTCAAGTGTTTCCGGAATGATACTCAACATATTGGCTTTGCAATAGCGTGTTCTAGGGGACTTTCAGGACATCCTGGTTTCTACTCAGATATTTGCCTGGAACGTTGACTCTTGAGGTACTAGCCCCACTTGCATGGTAAGGAAGGTGTGCTGAAGCTATAGGGGCCTTAAGGCAGTGAACATGGTTTAGGATTTAAGTGCATCATTTCTTCACTTCATTATTCACAGTTTCGCTGGTTTCATTAATTTGAACTCGTTTTTTTATTTTTAGTGTAAAGTGTAGGTGATCTCAGTTTGAGATCATCAACTGGGTTCATATATGAGTTCAGAACTGTGTTTTAGTGGATCGGCTAGGGGGCACGGCGCAAGATTGCCGCGGACTAGAGGAGCTCCGGAACAACCGGGGACAGAGACGCGGTTAAATGAGTGTTTAAAGAAACAAACTGCAGCGAAAATGAAGGAACACTAAGGCGAATACATCAGGATCCAGAAGAACTCTGCCGCAACTACCTAGACACAAGAATACTCAGACGGCAAAGCGGTGTCCACTCCGGAGTAGCAGCTCGGGCAGAAGCCCACCAAAACACAATCTCCCAACGGACCTGGACACCCAGGCTGCGGAGACAGAGCGTGCACAACGGTGTACCTAACTGCCCAAGCTGGTAACGGAGCATCCCCCGGCTCTACCCCAAGCAGAATTGGGCCGGACACAAACTAAAGCTCATCAACAGCAACACTGCGGGCCAGGACGTCAGCACGCTCACACACACCCACACAGCGGAAATGGCCCGCACGATCAACTTAATATCACTTATCCAAGGCCTCAGCCACCCCATCAAACGTAGAAGTACGCTCAACAGCATGCGCGACGCCCAAGGAGACATTCCTCCACAAGACACGTAGATATTATAGAATCCATCCGGGAAACTACAACGGGGCTGGGTGTGAACTGCAATCCACTCCACGCAGCACGGGAAGAGGGGAGTATCCATTCTCATCAACAAACGGGTCCCATTCCAGGTTAAACATACAATTGAAAACAAAGAGGGCAGATTTATTCTCGCACAAGGCCTAATAAACCAGCACTCAATCATGCTCCTCAACGTACATGCCCCCACATCTGACGCTCCCTCCTTCTTTACCAACATGTTTGCCAGCCGCGCGCAGTATATGAACAACATCGTGCTCATCCTGGGGGCTGAGGGGGACCATAACCTGAACCTAGACCCGGCACTAGACCGCCATGGCACCACAACAGCGGGCCCCAACACACTAAAGAAACGGGCAGCGCTCAAATCCATAATGAATGACCTACAACTAATCGACATTTGGCATGTAATGCATGGACAAAAACACAACTTTACGTTCTACTCAAATCCCCACGACAGCTATTCCCGGCTAGATTATTGGCTAATCCCAGCCAACATATGGTACCTAGTGGCCGACTGTGTCATACTCCCAACCACCCTCTCAGATCACACCCCGGTCCAACTGCATATTAGCCTCCCTGACACAGCAAGCAAGCTCCCCCACACACCCAGAGACTAAACTTGCGGATGCTCCACTACCTCAACCTGGTGGAACAACTCGTAGCGGACTCCGAGCGATTTTGGGAGGAAAACTTTTTACAAGACTACACAGCCCATAGGTGCTGGGATTCATTCAAGGCCTTTATGAGGGGGCAATGCATTTTGCGCTGGGCGCACAAATGCAAAACATGGGGGGTGGGGGAGAAGCTGCACGCTTAACGGCTGAGCTGGGAAAGCCCATAAACAATCCAGAAACAAAATACTCCGACCAGAATTGAATAGACTACACACAAAGGTCAACTGATGGCTGACAGAGCCCAGAAATCATACACTAGCTGGTCCCAAACATTTTATATGGAAAACGACAAGCCCCTCAGGCGAATGGCTCTGGCCTTGAAGCAAAGGCAAATAGCGCAGACAATAACCTCCATCAAAAACAAAAATGGTGAGATAGTGGGGGGGGGGGGACCCACATTAACGCACGGTTCCCATAATTTTTATAAAGAACTATACACAGCATCAGACGCCTCCACAAGCCAAGATATCAATCAGTTCCTCAACTCCATACAGATCCCCAAACTCCCCCTGGATCAAAGGGCCACCCTAGAGGCCCAAATCACTGCTGCAGAAATATCTAACGCTATAGCTGCACTTTCCGCTGGGAAAGCGGCAGGACCTGATGGGCTCCCAATCGACCTGTACAAAGAATTAGAGGAGGGAATAGCACCACGACGAGGAGGTATTTAAAGGGGCAACTTCCTGCGGACGACTACCCCAATCTATGCTCGACGCAAATGTAATAGTCTTTCACAAAGGGGGCAGGGACCCTGAACTGTGTGGCTCCTACAGGCCTATATCGTTCATAAACGCAGGTGCAAAAATCCTAACTAAATGCCTGGCTAAACGCATCGAAAACAGCCTACCAAGCATTATCCACAAAGACCAAACAGGCTTCATTCGGAACAGACACTCTAGCAATAACATCAGAAGACTACTCCACATGGTGGCAGGGGACCGACAGGACAGGGAGCCGGAGTATCCAATACTAGTAATTGACGCCGAAAAAGGCATTTGACAAATTACACTGGTAATTTATATTCAAAGTCCTTCCAAGATATGGCTTCCCCCCCACACCTAGTCCAACTAATTAAAGTATTATATACAGCCCCACCGCGGCCATACTAACCCAAAGAACAACCTCCCCAGTATGTGAGCGTCAATCAGGCACGTGTCAAGGGTGCCCGATGTCGCCACTATTATACGTCCTCTCAATTGAACCAATAGCGATAAAGCTTCGGGCAGATAAAGGGTGGGCAGGCATCGTGCAGGGTGGGGCAGCACCGGGTGTCCCTCTATGCCAACGACATGCTCCTCTACATCAGCAATGGCCCCTCAGCCCTTCCACACCTCCGGGTTCTTTTACTCGAGACTGGCCCGATGGCGGAGTACATTATAAACTGGCACAAGTCTGAGGTTATGCCACTGCGGCCAGACATCCTGCGGGACCTGGGGGGGAGGCTGGGGTGGGGTGGGGGGGGGGGGGACAGTCGAGTGGCGCCATTCCAACTGCAAATGCACCATATAAAATACCTTGGCATTAACATCAGAGCCTCGCTAGACAACAGAGATTTCAATTACCCTCAGAAGATAACAGGCATTTGTCAGGATCTCAAAAGATGGGACAACCTAAACCTATCACTCACCGGGTGTATAAATGCCCTGAAAATGAATTTGTTTCCCAAACTTGCATATGTGTCGCTATGATGATCCCATCTAGCCCCACATCCGAGTCCATGAAAGACCTGGATAAAGCAATCGCCAAGTTTATCCAGAAGGGGAAGAATGCCAGAATCCGCCTTTGAGTCCTGCAGGCCTCCAAGGCAAACGGGGGCCTGGCGGCCCCTTTGCTTAAGGCATACCACCAAGTGGCTCAGCTATGCTGGGTCACGATGGCTGGACACAACGGACGACTCCAGCTGGAGGGCAATGGAGGTCGACCGACCTGATGCAACCTCTCAACCCAATTGAGATCATGGCCATCCCCCCATACTTGCTTCCGGCAAGTATTAACACTGCATACTAGGCCCCACAATCGTTCAATGGCACAAACTCAGATCTGCAAGGGATCCAAACTAATCATGCACCACCTGGGCCAGCATCCGGGCAGTGCTGTCCTACGGCACAAAACATAAAATCCACCAAAACCAGGATGACCTTTGGGCCCACATAATGAGGCATAAATATATATATATATATATATATGCAAAGGGGGACCACTCAGGCGTTTCAAGACACGTGCACAATACTGGGCTTGAGCAAAGGCGATTGGCTAACCTACCACACGATCTGCGCCACAATACGCAGACACGTGACTCAGTCTCACCCACGGCACCAGCTCCTTGTAAAACCGAGATGGGGATGCACCTTGGAACTTTTCCACACCTCCGCACATTCTACCAAATGGCAGCCCTTCAAAATCAAGACCGAAACCACATGCTAGCACACATTTGGTCAGAGGACCTACGGACCCATAATCAATAGAGCAGACCGCATAGAATACAACGCAGCCATACCTTTAGTCTCGATAAACCTGAGGAATTGGGAGATCCAGTGTAAAATACTTGAGACTGTATTCCACCCCCACTACACCGGACGGGGATAAACCGCACAGACGAATGCTGGCGGGAGTGCGGTGCCACAGGCACTTCGGCCACATACTCTGGTACTGCCCCAAGGTCACCCCCTACTGGAGGAAAGTACACAAACAGCTGAATGACATAACAGGGGCTAGTCGCATTCACACCCGAAGTGATGCTTCTCGGGCCGAGGCCAACGAACTACACGAGGATGGGCTTACACGCAAACTCAAACATAATACTGTTTACAGCACGCAAACTCCTCGTCACCCAATGAAAAGCGAAGAGTCCCCCCCAAACCCCCAACAGCGCGATCCGCACTTATCGCGAAAACCTGCAGAATGGAACCAGCGGCCTTTGCGCGACTTCAGACACATAACACCCAGCCCCCCCCATGAGAGCAGTGAAATTTAGGGAGCTAACAGAACCATATATCTAGAGTGGGAAGGGCTGGGGAGGTCCCCATCAGCAGTATGAGAGGGCATGGACCCCGAAGGGGGTATACCCGCTAAGTGGAAGGGGCACCTCGCGCATTAACACCATACCATGGCGGATTTACCATTACCACATGGAAGCAACTCACAGGGGGTTGGGGGAGGTATGTTGGGGAAAGTTATTATTGAGGTTGAAGGGACGGGGGACAATGGAAACAATACGGGGTGGTTGGTTCTGGGGGGGCAGGGGGGAAATCACAAAACGGGCAGCATGCATAGAATGAAGGACTCATCTAAACTCAAATTTGCCATATGCATAAAGAACATTTCTCATGGTCATGAAGAGGTCAGTAATGTGATTCCATATGTTTGTTACCTTGTTTAAGTAATGGCAATAAAAAGATGTTTAAAAAAAAAAGAAAAAAAGAACTGCGTTTTTAGCGATTGCTGCTTGCCGTGTGCTTTAACAACCACCAATTATGCTGGACTTATCAGCAATGCTCAATACCGTCTGCGGTCGCAGAGGGGCAGCGAGTACGTGCGGCTACAGCATTCATATACTGACCGGCATGGGACCGTATCTAGGAGCAGCCATGGTAGGTAGTGCGGGTGCCGGCTCGCAGAGGATGGCACTGTGGAAGCTGTGTCTTCTGACCTCGCGGCAGTGTTCTAAGACTGCAGCTTGGTCAGAGGACCGTGCATGTGTGGGCGTTTGTGTGTAACCTTGTGGATCGATGCAGTCTGATCCAGGCAGCAGAGTGGGCTGGAGGAATAGCGAGGGAGGTGGTAGAGGAGCAACGGTGTTGGTGGCTAAACCAGCACAGGGAACAAACGTGGAGGCATTTCTTGAAAACAGCGGTAAGATATGATCTTGGCTGGTATTGCCAAGCATAGGGCAAGTTAGGCCTTACTCCATCCTGTGAATCAAATCTGTACCGGTTGTCTGTGTCTATTTCATGATGCCTTCACACCTCTCAAAAATTGAGAATTGCCCCTTCTTGCACTTTCACTTCTTTGAAATAATTCTTGAATTCTCATAAATGAGGAATTCCGCCCTTTTCGGCTCCTTATATTTCTCCAATTAAGGGGTTTAGTATGGCCATCACTTGATAATTTTTGCCTGCCCCCTCCTTAGGTTATTCTGCTTTCGGATTCCCTGTGACTTAACTAGGGGAGCTATGAAGCACCCCGATGCCCAGTGACTTGTCAGAGGCTCACTGCTTAATGTTGCCAGCTTCGGCATCCGTCGGTGCTGTATGGCATTGTGGCTTTCCCCTTCAGCATCCCGGGGAACTTTCCTGTTCTCTCATCGTCTCAGTCTCTTGCCCTGGGAGCGTCTGTTGCTCTGTTCTCCGACCATGGCTCTCCCGGCTTCCCTCTGTACACCGGCACAGCTGCCTCCTCGCCTTCCTGCACCTATACAGCTCTGCACACGCTGCGACCACAAACCGTAGTTCAGGTTATCCGTCTCTCCTGCAACTTCTTCTGCCTCTCGACACCAGAGCTCCATCTTCAAATTGAAAGGGCCTGCTCAGGTGCCTTGCATCCAAGCAACTAGACCGCATGTTTCCTTCAATGGAATTCCTAGTCCACATTAACCCATGGCCCTTCTTCCTTGTCCCAGAACAACAGGTATTATGCCCATTTATTTCTATCTGACTGTTGACCTGGATTTTACTGGAGTTAGGAGATGTTAAGTGCGTATCAGTACCGATTCCCTCCACTTCGCAATACGATATCAATGCTTCAAGGAGAATAGGGGAGGTCACCAATTCCCCTTGATACAAGTCATCTCCCATGTGATCTTGCCACATAATACCGCCCCAAGGGTCAGAATCAGGTAGAGACTGCCTTCCACTGGCTCCATGAGAGGAGGCCATACCGAGGTCTCAGTGATAATATCACTAGATTCATCGCAGCCCCCTCTGCAGCAGCAGCAAATCGGACCAGGTCCTCAGGGGCTGACTCGCCACACCACAGCTGTTGCTAGAATTACATGGCGGGACAGCTGGATGGTAGATGTAAACTCCACAGGAGTTGCAGTGGAGAATCCTAAGGCAACTCAATAAGGAGTAAAGGGAAATAAAAAGGAAGGAGCGGGTAGAGCTAAGAAGGAGCAATTGGGTCGGACAGAGCAAGGGCAAGGCAGGAAGGAGGCAGCAGGGAACAGAAGCAAAGGACAGAGTTCAAGACAAGGAAACTAGTCGTAAAGCAAAGCCAAACAGAAACTCACCAGCACATCAGTAACACGAACGTACAGAGCGCATTAAGAGGTGTCCATTCCTTCCATGTAGGGTTTACTTAGCCTGCTGCTCCCACGGTGTTCACACCACAGCGGGTGTCGTTGCCATGGCAAGAGCTGACGCTATGCACACAGTTCCGGAGTATGGAAGCAGTGTCTTGGCCTGGCGCAAGCATGATGCTGTGGCATAGGCAGCACCCGCAACAAGATTGCCACAGGGGCGTCTGTCCCTGCGTTGGGGTCCAAGCCGGGCCCGCTGCCATGTGTGCGCCTGCCAGTCCCTCCTGTCCACAACTGCCATCACGGGTAATGTCGCCAGGTAAGCTGATGCCGACTGTGGAGGTGACAGGCAACCACCTTGCCTCTCACAGCCCTCAATGGAGTTTATCGCTCATTGCTGAGGAGCATGCCATCTTGGGAGATCACAATTGAGGTCTATTTATTTATTTACATTTATAGAGCGCACTGCAGCCCATAGACATCGAGGCGCTATTACATGAAGGCGTAAGCAGCAAGATTGTGTAAACATAGGAAACAAAGGTACTTAGTTACAGAGAGAGGAGCGGAACATAGTTACAAATGATGTTCGTGAGCCTGTAGATATAAAGGCAGGAAGGTCTATTAAGGGTTTCTGTGTAGGTTAGGTCTTTCAGTGCTGAGGAGCACACTGTGTATGGGGCATTTCTGTAACATGATTTTGCAGGTGCCGATGCATTTATTTTTTAACTTTGAGATTTTTACTTTGGGTCCTTCTGTATTCTTCCACCCACTGCCCCCTTCTTGAAGGTTGCTCCCAAACCACAAGTCTCTCAACAGTACTAGCTTTTATTAATTTAAGGGGGCAACACTGAGGTTTATGGAACAGTTTCTCTACATGTGTAAACTTTCTGATCTCCCTACGTTATACACAAATGCATTTGATATGTCAAAAGTCTGACTTTCGAGGGGCATCCTTGAAGATAAATACCAAGCATGAGCAATGTTATAATTATAATATACGCAAAATAAGTCAGCGGAAAAATCAAGTTAAAGAGGAATATGGCAAAAGGACAGGGAGAGGGGCAGCCAAATTCAGAACCACAGATCAGATCATGCAAAAGACAACACAATTGGAAAACATGAATATTTTATTTATATTTCATTATTAGTTTAAAACATACATATTACATCATGTTTCGAGCTCGTTATCTAAATAAATAACATCATAATACCTGCAAATATCGTGAGTAGAAGCAGAGTCTGCCGTGTGACGCCTGACTTTTGAAATGAAGATGAACAATGAGCAGGGCAGAAATGATTAGATCTCAAACATTATACTGAGAATTGTTGAATTTTACATAGATGGATTTGCTTCTCCAAGCTTCTTGAAGTAAACCACCTTCCTCATTCACCTTCACCCTGTGAAGACCCACAGTTTTTAAGTCTGAAGCTTTCTTAAAATATTTTGGAATTGCCTGCTAAGCGGACAGCACTTCATTAGATCAGAGGTTAGCAAAGCAATACATGAGTGAGTTGGTTTTCGAGTTTTAGCTTTTCCATAAACAAAATTGTTTGTAGGTGCTGATGTTAATATGCTGTGGTGACGGGAAATATAGTAGTACCTTATCCGGTTGCTCTTTTTGCCCTTTTCTCATCTTTGTGTGGTGTTAGTGGGGATGAGGTTTTAGGAGTTTATTCGACCATTGGTCAGGGAGAGGATTTCAGAGCATGGCAGGTCTGTTGTTCCAAACCCTCGCACCATGCTACAAATCCTTCATTTTTACTTCCTATGTCTTGGTGTTTGTATTTTGGCAAACGCACCTCTTCCATCCACCCGAGTCCTGAGTCCTGCGTCTTAATGTCTTGATAGGATTTGGCTTTCAAGCAGGTCTGAAACCTATTATGTTTAACCTGACATGGTTGTATAGAGCAGGTTCATTCCTTTCAGCTAAATTATTTCTCATGTGTAGCCATGGGATTCTTTTCCAGTTTTTATTTTTTGTATTTTTTTTAAATGGAGTCTACCTCTTGAGCTGAATGGCCGAGTTCTCGCACATTTAGACCTTGTGTTTGAGGAGCCCCTATACTTCTCCTAAGCTCACCGATAACCCCAAAGCAGTTTTTACCACCTTGCAGGTTGCGCGATTACAATTTACCTGCCATCACTACAACTTTTAATGTCTAATTTGTAAAGGTTCCTACCTTGTTTCAATTGGTTACCTGGACTGAACAGAAGATTTCTAGTAAGATCTGCTCCCCTTCATCCATACTAGACTATTTGCTAAACATGGAATTGATTTCACACAATGTTCCGTTTTGGTAGTTGTAAAGTTGAGGATCGTCCAAATAGGACTGTAGACAAAAGATGTCACCCTCGATTGGGACATCAGTGGGGCAATTTAAATAGTCAATGGAGCTGGACAGAGCAAAGATCTGAGCAGGAGCCCCCTAAGCTTGGTTTCTTGGCTTGGTTGGCCACCATGCACTTGATACACTTTCTTGTATCCTCTCGCCAATGCAGATTTCCTCATAAAATGCAGTTCCTTGAACTCTTTTGGCTGTTGCCATTGCTTGTTTTGATTGCTATTGGCTTGGGCAATACTTGGTTTCTCATATAATACATTCGTGGTATCAGCCAAATTCACCAACTTTCTTTCACTCCATTCAATATTCACGAGTGCTCAAAACTTGCTTTCACTCGGTTTGGTTTTCAAAAGTACTTATAATGGCTTTCACTTGGTAATCAAAATAATGTTCATTGCCTGGTTCGCATATTTGCCTGCCAATGGGGTGCTTCTCCTTCTTGGTACACTCACCGGTCTGAGTTTACACCTCTACGAGGTCCTCTGCCATCACAGGTTCTCACCTGCCTGTGCGGTGCTGTGCTTTTTTTATTGTACATATCTTTATTCAGCAAATTTGCCATAAAACACAATCAAGGTGCAGTATAGAATAAGAATTGCACAACTTGCTTTGTTACCAAAGGTACCTTCTAGTTTCAAGCAGTAAACACTAAAAAGATACATATAAAACAGTGATGCCTATCATTTGTTCACAGTTTGATTAGGGTAAAATAGGAATTTAAAAAAAAACTTAAAACAAGAGGGACATCATTAATATCCAGTTAGGGTCCACTTTGATCGTCTAAGCCATGACCTTAATACTGTGATGCTGGAAATGCATCGGAGGGACAGGGCCTCCGCATCCTTGTCCTTTACTGCTTTTCATTGTGTGTTCTGTCGTGTTTTCCGCACAGGAGTTCATGTGGGACTCCTGGCGGTGCAGCTCTCTCTCTTTTGGTTTGGTGAACAGACCAATGAGATACCCTTATGGCACCCATGGGTAAGGGTACAACCCTGTGCACCTAGTGTATTTTTTTGGGCACCTGTGGGTGACCCACAGAGCAGGGTACGGGTGGTGGCAGCTCTGTGCTGAAATGACTGGTGCCCCGAGCGTCCTCCATTTTGGGATGCTCAGGCCCTGTCATTGGAATCGGTAGATTCCTGATGGAGACAAAACGGCCCCCATGGCCTCTTGCCTTCCATCACCTGTTACCCTGATCTTCCCGAAGTCCTGGGAAGCCCTGCCTCTGTCCCTTCCCCCTGACTGGCTGATGGGTGGAAGTATGGTATGTGGGGGGAAGTATGGTAGTGTGGGGAAGTGCCGACCAGACTGGCTGGAGCCTTCTCAAAGACCGTATGTTGTGGGTACGCCTGTGGGTGGGACCTGGATGAATGGAGTTTGTGACGAATATACATTCTATGCTGTG
Source organism: Ambystoma mexicanum (assembly GCF_040938575.1). Lineage (NCBI taxonomy): Eukaryota > Metazoa > Chordata > Amphibia > Caudata > Ambystomatidae > Ambystoma > Ambystoma mexicanum. The sequence goes on from NC_090932.1 coordinate 1,298,922,544, forward strand.
ACTCTCTAGTATCTGGTGTTTGGCACAATGGTTGAGACAGCCCTGCCCGAAACCGGTATGAATGCAGTTTGGAGTGTTGAATGTCTCGGTACTTGTCCCAATACACATAACTTGTTGCGAGTGTCTGGAGAGAAGTGAATGGCCTGAATACCTCGTGTATCCGATTGGTTGCCTGCCTGCATGAATGCCCGTAGTCGTGATTGGATGCTTGAGTGCGACCCAGCAGAATGAATGGGAGATCAACAGTATATCTGGGGACCTCTCACTGCTAGGAATCATGTTCAGAAGCTGAAGTCCACTACGACGAGTAACTGGAGTGAAGCTTAACCTTGAGCCCTGCTGGACGAGATGAATTGCTGTTGCTCTCCTTCGCAATCTGAAAGCTGCTGTGCTTCAAGAACTGACCCAGAGAGGACCTGGTAAGACGCTACGAGGGACCATCGTGCACAGCTGATCTTTGCCTAAGCTCCAAGGAGAAGCGCCCGGACTGCTGTCCGCCAATGTCATCGACCGCCGTCGCCGACTGGAGCCGCCGTGCTCCCGTTGCCTAAGAAAATTCCGTGATCCAAGGACACTCTCGTCCGCATCGTCGCTGCTGTATCCTGCTGGAGAAGGCCTGACCGTCGACGCGCCGAGGAGCATTCTCCGGTGGGTTTCCCGCCACCCAAAGACCAGAGACGCCGACGACTCGACGCCCTTGCTGGGCCACAGTTGTTCAACTCTTTGCGGTCCAGAACCATCGACACTGAGGTGCCCCGCACACCTCTTCCTTGCAGGACGTTTACGCTTCCCCGTCAACGAGCACCGCTAGGAACGACGCAGCCACTTCACCATCGTAGCTCGACCTGTTCTCCGTCGGACATTCGCTGACCTGTGACTCCTGCTTGAAAGGGAGCACACTCAAGAAGGGTTGTCGATTTCGCTGACGCGGAACGCTACAACACCAAGGTACTTTGGGGTTGCAGAACTATTGGGAAGTCTAAGGGTGAACAATATATGGACTGGGCTTGTATCTTTCTCCTACAGGTTGCCCAGGTGGGGGGGGGTTCTCCACACAGAGCTGTGTTTAACAGTAGTTACCAGTATTCTGCCTATTGCTCAACCATCCTGCTTTCCTTCCTCTGGTTTCCTCTTTATTTTGATCTGTGTGTCATTCTGACCGTATGCACTTTAATAAGATCTAATAACGTTAGTGGTACCACTTTAGAATTGTACATATTTACCATTGTTGATTTTCGGAGTACAAAAGTGAGTTATCGTGATTGTGTATATGACTTTGAATATTAATTATATAAAGACAGTTTTAACCGATACAGTGTGTGGACATTCCTTTGTGGGGGCTTGGGGACTAAGCTGTACTTAAGAACCAGCTTGCATCACTTCCCGAGAAGCTAGGCCTCGATTGCTCGTCCATTGCTACCGTAATAGAGAATCTTGGCAGGGGTCTCTGTGCCTCCCCTCTACCATATAGAGAGGGGAAGGGCAGACCCCACCCCCCCCTCCGGTCTTTACAAATACATTGCTTCTTTTCCAAGCGGCTCTGTGTGGCATTGCTCCCCCCAACGATGCTTCACAATCAGTTCAGGACTCTTGCAACTCCTTCACCCGGTCACGCCAGTCTCCCTCACAAGGTCTCTCTGGTGTCCTTCAGCTTCACTTCCTGCTGCAAAAGCTCTGCATACGTCTTTAAAGGGGTCTCGACCGCTTCGCTTGCCACAGCGCTGATCCGGCTTTGCATTCACAGCTGCTGCCTGCATTTCTGTAATGATTACGGCTTTTAAAGATTGCATCATTAGGATTGGTCCAAAAAGGACTAGACCGCTCACTGCTTAATCATTAGTTCTGCCTTCCTCATCCTAAGTGATCCTCCCTCGCATATCCACCACCATGGTCAGGATCCAAGAGCGATGGGCTTTCCCTGGCCACCTGAGGAGGATGATACAGGGGGAAACGTAGTAAGGACACCCTCAGGTTCCTAATAGAGATCAACATGGGGAAACATGTAACCCCACCTTGCCAACAGCCAGAACGTTATCCAGAAGGAGCAAGAATGCCACAAGGGCACAGTTCTCCATGTAGGAGATGTAACCTGCGGAAATCTGTAACCCATATTGTCATTAAGAAGAGATCTACTGCAGTAGTAGAAGGAGCTTTCTTCCTGGCAGGAGAATGCACCAGGAAAGGGACCATTTGTAGTTAGTCCTGGCAGGCGAGTAGACCAGGAAAGAAACAGTCGAGTGGAAGAAATGTGGGTCCATGTGTTAATATCCCCGCAAAAAATATCGCAATACAAAAATGTTGCCATATTTTTGTGCCGATATTGACCAATGGACCCTGCGGGGGACACCCCCGCATTATTTTAAAATGTGTGGCGGACACCTCCGCAACCCCGGCTCCCACAAATGATCCCCCCCAAAAATATTGCCTATGGCAAGACAAACGGCCATATGGACGGCGATATTTTTGATGGGGAGATTTTTTAGGGATATTGAAATGTGGTGGTGGTAAAGAGGTGCTGTGAAGAGACATGAATAACTGCACCATTTTGACAAATTGTGACATTACCAAAAAGAAGTTGTTGCGCTATCCTGACAAGAGCATTTCAGAGGAAGAATAACTGATGCATTAAGATTCAATTTGGAACTTGAGAAAGACATTTTGTAGAGGAAAACAAATGCCTTGGTTTATGGAAAAGTGTTTGTGAAAGAGACATTTGCTTTGCCAGGAAGAATCCTGTGGACGAGATTCATTGCTTTGGTTTTCTTGAACACATTTGTGGAAAAGACATTTTCTTTGCCAAGTGCAGGGTTTGAAATTGAGGAGAGCTGGGAGCAGGGGTGTTACTACATCTGGCAAAGATCCGGGGCTACACTAATGTCGGGACTCTGGGCTAGCTAGCCTTTTGGTTGTAGACCCTGAGATTCGACCCGTTGCTACAACCAAAAGACCTGGGGCTATAGCCCCCAAAGCCCCTCCTAGCAACGTCTCTGGCTGGGAGCTATTTAGATCCTACTTGTAGCCTAGAAGAGCCTGGGTAGCTTGACAGCAGCAACGACCAGGAGCTAGTTTTGGCGCCCGAGGCCAAAAGATGGCCAACAAACACACCTATGTGAATTTAACTGTGTGCATTTGGGACAATCTAAAAATAAACATTAGTACACATCAATACACCATTTAAAGCACAAGGAGTTATAAATAATGGATACATTGCATCTTATTTGGTAGTTAAATATGCAGGACGCTATGTACTAGCTCCTTGTTCCCAAGTGGTAGCTCATGCTCACTGGTTAATGCTGGATACCCAGGGGCTGCTTTTAGCTCCTGCTTACCCAATCTTAATTTTGAGCCCTGCAAGTGGAAAGTCGCAGTGGATGGAAAAGACAGTGTGAAGTTGAACAGATCTTTGTTGAAACAGAACTGGCCCAGGAGTACTCCTGAATTGATCCGAGGACCGTCAAAAGGAGTACCATCTAAAAACTATAACTGACATTTTGTATTGTTTCGTTGAACTGAAGACAGCCAAGTATTCCTTGTACATGTGTGTCGTTTGTATTAGTGTGAGGTTCAGATGCTTTTTGGATGCTAGGTCATCTTTCTTTAGTTTTAGTTTGAAAGGCAGGCACATTCTCCTTTGGATAGGGAAAGATAAGCAGTTCTCTCATCCTTTTTACTTTAATAAAAGGGTAAACATTAAGAAAACAATATCGTTGTGTCCATCTTGCATTTCTGACCTCTCACATATGGCGACAGCTGTGGGATCGGGCTCAGTTGATACAAATTGGGGAACCCTCAAATTTGAGAAACTTAGTTAAAAAGAGTCTCCGATCCTACCATTGCTTCTCTACAAATCGATAGGATTTGATATATTCAGTTATAAAAAAAATAAAAATAAAAAAAAAATAACTTTGTTACAGGGGCGTTATGGGTCCAAGTATAATCGAAAAACCCCTGAAACCCCTAAGCAACCATAACTCGCGCCACCACCGTGCACTGCTAAGACTAACACCCAGGACATCAAATATGACATCACAAACGTCATTGATGACATCACATGTGCATTTACTTTTCATGAAAACTCTGTAGAAGGGATTCTTATTCTAATGTTGACAAAAAAGTGTCAAGGATCATTGGAATAAATATTATGAGTTAGTGCATTAAGCAATGCATTGATAAAAATAGCATTCTATTATGAAGTTCTATCCGGTATACTAAGCTACTCATGCAGAAACATAGGCAGTGTGTGCAGCATACATGATGAAGGTGCAATATTCATAATCTTGCCATGTTGAATAGTGAAATGATAACTGCTTTCTTATTAGGGTTTTGCGTACTGTGAAACATGTAATAGGTAGCTAATAAAACCCACTTACTACATTACTGCACAGAAAACACAGACAGACAACACATACAAATAGAGCATGTACAGGGAAAGTGAAGTAAACAAAAAACAGCAGTATTACCTGACAATCTTCATAACCTAACTGATTATCTTCATGCACAGAAACGATTGCTTTGCTTCAAAGCTACTACTTCCCTATGTATAACGATCACATATTGTTACTAGACCGTAATGAAAGTAGTGTATGTGCAATGTGTACAAATATGAGCATATCCAAGGAAAGTACAGTAATAAAAAAACAGAACTATAAGACAGTGTTGATAACCGTACTAATCATCTTCATACATAGAAAGCATTGCTGTATTCCAAGTCTGTGTTTTCCCCTTTGTATAGGTTTCATATGCTTTGAGTGGACCCTAAGTGAATTACTTTAAGAACATATTTGAAGTATAAGTCTACAAATATAGTACTTTGTAATATAGTATAGTGAATTTTTATTTCCTGACTGTTACTGCCCTAGATATATCAGTAAAGGAAAAAAAGGAGGGAGCCAGCCATGTGATGTCATCAGTGACATTTGTGATGTCATCTTTGATGTCCTGGGTGTTAGTCTTAGCAGTGCACGGTGGTGGCGCGAGTTAAGGTTGCTTAGCTTATCATAACTTACGAATTTCAGGGGGGTTTCGGTTTTACTTGGAACCATAACGTCCCTTTAACAAAGTTTTTTGACTGAATTGCATAGGTTTTTAGTAGCACAACTTAACCATAATATCCCTGGCTTTATATACATGTAACATAGAACATATTGAACCCACAGCTACTGTTTTTGATGTCCGCGGACTGTGCGTATGTCCGCGGACAACAGAAACACTACCCAAAAACTATCTTAAATTGTTATATACTGGCATATGAACAGTGCACAAGTTCAAAAACCAGCACACAAACACATTATATGTGGTAATAAATAAGAAATAGAACCTATATATCTAACACATCAACCATCCATTTAAATACCATATGTACTAAATGGAATATACCAAAAAAAAAAATATAGCCTTCAACATAATTACCTCACAGAAACTGCACAACTAAATCAACAGCAGATCTACAGGCCAGTAAGAACACAATTTACCAGAAACTAGTAAGTTTACTTCATTTTTCTTATATATTTCTAAAATGTCTGTATTAGATACAATAAAAGTAATATATATATTTTTTTTTTCACAGAAATGTCCAGTACTTTTGAGTGGCCTGAGGAGAATTTCCCATGTGAGGAAATGTCTGGAGATAGTGATACTAATGGTAGACACCTCTCTATATAACCAAATTAATAAGCATTACTTTATGTACCCTTAACATATATATTTTTAACAGACACTACAAATATTGAAAATAGTACAACAAAAGGTACATTGGATAAGACTCTCCACCGCATGGAAGAAAAAAGGGACATGCTCATGGCAAATTTCAACCATTTGAAGAACTTTGTGGAGGACCACATAAAAGGAAAAATTAAATACCATTGTCCCACATGTACCTGTCCCCCCTCTCCATATCCCAGTCAATTATCCCGAAACCCTCTCCACGAACAAAAATGTTTTGATAAGACTTTCATCCCTTCATCTCCTCGTATCCATCCTCTTGAAACCCCCAATTCCCCTGTGTTTGTATCAGTTTCTGCTTCCCCTTCTTTCATAAATTGTACATCTATAAATAATAAAACAAAAATATTATGCATCTTAATTCAGTTCTTTTTTCTGTTTTTTTTTAAAAAAGGCATTTAGGTTGTCCGGACAGTGCGGGTGTCCGGAATGTCCGCAATTAACCAAATGGGGTGTCCTAAGGACACTATACCTGTCCGTATTGTTCGTAGGCAAATGGGAACTGTACTAAGAACACAATCGATGTCCGGGTTGTCCGCATATAATGTAAAATGGGGGTGTTCTAAGGACACTTTACCTGTCCGTACTGCTGAAAGAACATCTACGCACATGCGCACCACAGCCGTAACTTTTCCGAACATCGCGCCTGTCCGACTCTGTTCACGTCACTTGTGTCGTACTTTTAATTAATTTCAGGACCCGAACACTGTCCGTAGAACACCCGTACACATCCGTTCCCGTGTACACCAATTCCCTTCGCGGACATGTTCGCGATACCATCATGTGACCCACCCACGCTGATCGTGTGTTCTAAATTACGGACACTGTCCAGGTTCCCGAAAATATTTAAAGTGCATTTTCAGGCTATCCACAGTATTATAGAGTAAACATTCACCATAGCACATGTCCCAGACAATCACCCTGACTCTACATACTTTTTGGGACGTTTGAGCCTTTTTGGGATGTTAGAACTGTCCGTGGACAGCACGGGTGTCCGCGGAGCGCACACACGCACCCCTATAAAAGGCCCAGAGCTCATCCTCATTGTGCTTTTGGCTTTTTGACAAAGCACCATCTACTTTGGCAAGCATTTTGCTGCCAATCTTCCAGATTTTTCTCAAACCTGATGGCATCCATGGCTCCTCTACTGCCACCTGGTGCAACATCTGCCTCAGCGCCATCCCCACCACCTCCCCAAGGGCCTGTCATGATGCCTACCTCCAAGGAGCCAGGTCAGACCCAGCAACCCCAGAGGCAGGCATCATTTCCCCCAGGGAAGTGCCAGCGGGCCCAAGCTGGGGCCCTTTGGACACAGTCCTGGCGCCTTAGGCGCCAGGCTCATGTTGGACCCCTGTCCTGGCGCCTTAGGCGCCAGGCTCATAAAGCTAGACATGTGTTCAAGTGTTTTAATGTGCACTTACCTGATGCAGACCATGCTGCTACATCCAGGCCCTCTTGAGGCCTGAATGGAACTACTTTACATGTGGGACTAATTTCCACCTGGGTGTGGTCGGGGAAGGATACATGCCTGGAACTTCTTCCAAAGCTATTTAAACCACGCCCGACCAGCAACTCACGCTTCGCGTTGTTCTGCTCCTCGCAGCTGGACGCTCACTGTGTCAGCTCCTGCATCTGGACTTCAGCCACGCCTGTCAGCATCCTGGGTCGCCTACAAAGGGAGATAAGAGAATTGGAGAGAAAGAAGACCTTACCTGCTAAAGCTGATTCACGGGGACATCACACCGACGCTCCTGAAAGGGAAGACATTATTTTAAAAGCATTTCGCTTCGATCGCTGCAGCGCTGCATTTCACTCACCTTTCCTGGGCGCCTCCATCTTCAGCAGCGATCATCCGGATCCGCACCCACTTCCCAGAGCCTAGAGAGAAAAGACAAGAAAACAAGGTGAGAGAAGGAAGGGAAATAGGAAAAGCTCAGTTTCCTTCTAAGACTTACCTGTTGGGTCATTCCCATTTCATTTCAGGTCCTGCCGCTTCCTGGCATTCCGGACCCCAGCCCCAATGGGGAAAAAAGACAAAGACATTGAATGAGCGAATGCAAAGACATTACCTGAACGCTCATCCAGAACTTACACTTCGGGTCGGCGCCATATCTCCGGCATTCCGAACCCCGGCCCCTAAGGGGAAAAAGACATAAGCATTAGCGCTTGCTGCAATAAGACAATGAACATTATTATTAAGCTTGAACTTTCGAACTTGCAACAGAACTCTTTCAGCGCCTCACCTGAATAGTCAAGCTTATTTTGAACTCCCATCAAACCTCAATCCAGTGAAGTAACTGGGTTTCAACGCGCCCCTGCTTCAGAAGCAGGATGGAGAACTCATCCTTCCAGACCCTAAGGTGAGACTTCACGGGGAATCGTGGAAGAGTATCGAGGAGGGTTGGAAGGGAGTGGGAGGCTTGAGCATTATTCCGTCAGTAGGTAATACTCCCTTTTCACGCACAGGGGAATATTCCTGCAAGCCAGAAAAGCCAGAGTAGAGGGGCCCTTCCTGTCCATCATCAGAGTCCTGTGCTTCACCATTGAAGAAGCATCAGCACTCTAAGCCAGACCTGCGCCTCCGTGGGAATCAGGTGAGCGTGACAGAACGCGAAGCCTACCCACAATTTCCCACCCGGGCGCTATGGAGACTTCCGAGACAGATCAGCTGGCCCAGCTTTTGGGGGAATTACGGGCAGAAGTGCACTCAGCCCGCCAGGAGACTAACGCTCTCAAAAGAGAACTGATCCTATCCAAGGAAAGAACTGATGACCTGGCCAAAAGGTTATTGCAGGCCCAGGCAGGGCACACTCCTTTACCTAATTCCGGAGGTACTTCCACATCAATGGGTTTGAATAACCCGGTACAAATCAATCTACCTGGACACATGCCTTTGGCCCCGCCTGAACATTTTGTGGGGGATCCCAAGAAATATGCCGTCTTTATGAACCAATGTCGTTTACACTTTCTATGCAGACCCGGGGCCTTCACTAATGACCAGACCAAGGTAGCCTTTATACTATCTTACCTCAGTGGCAGTGCTGCCGATTGGTCTATTCCATTGGTAAATCAGGATGATCCCATTCTCTAGGATTTTCAGGGCTTCCAGGCCAGCATGGAAAGATTGTTTGCTCGACATTCTCAAGAACAGGCCCTTGATAACGAACTGCTATCCTTACGACAAGGTAATCAGGATCTCCTGTCCTACGTTGCCACCTTTAATAGACTGGTTGTGGAAACTGGATGGCCAGAAAACAAAAGGATCACATTGTTTCATCGAGGCCTGCGCGGAGAGCTTAAGGATGTTCTAGCTCAGATAGTAGATCCACCCCAGGTCTGCGCAGACTACATAGACTTGGTGGTTCAACTTGATCACAGACTTCAAAATAGAAAAGCAGATCGGTTCAAGTACGAAACCCGAGTACCGATCAAAACCCACGCTAACTCCAAGAGTACCGACGTATCCGAACCTATGCAAATTGGCGGTGTTACAGGACCATTAACGCAGAAGGAACGAGAGAGAAGGCGGCAAATGCAACTTTGTCTGTATTGCGGGACTTCCGGTCACTTTCTTCGAAATTGTCCAGTTAAACCACCTAAGAAGGTGGTTGGAGCCACTGATAACTATTTATTGACACCTGATTCGGGAAACGACCTAGCCCGACAAGCGTAGGGGTCTGCTTGCCGAGCTTGAAAACTAACTCTTTGACCTTGCATTTTGTCATGCCAATGGTGCTCGTGGACCCAAAACAGCCTCAGCAGTTGCATGCTGTAAAAGCATACATCGACAGTGGAGCTATTGGAAACTACATAGACCGTGAATTGGCTTCCAGGATTAAGCTCCCTCTCGGCCCGAAAGTAACCCAAGATGTCATTACTACAGTAGATGGAACCGAAATAGCCTCAGGGCCTGTAACGCATTCCACTGTTGAAATGACACTGGTGGGTCAGGATGGACATCGGGAAGCAATCGTGTTTGATGTGATCAAGGCCCCACAATTTCAAGTAATTCTTGGAATTCCTTGGTTAGAAACACATAATCCCAGAATCGACTGGCGAGCAAAGATGATAAGTTTTCCTGATTGTGAACCAACTTGTTATCCAAGAAATCCAGTTATGGGTCTAGCCTCAGCAACTTCCACCCCTGTACAGCTACCGTCAGAATACCAAGAATTCCAAGACGTTTTTCAGAAGGAACAGGCTAACATGTTACCTCCCCATCGGTCTTATGATTGCCAAATCGATCTGGTACCCAATGCTCAACTACCTTGTAGTAGGATTTATGCTCTTACGGAAACTAAAAACCTGTATTTGCGTCAGTATTAAGATCAGTACCTAGCCAATGGTTTTATTCGCCCGTCCAAGTCTCCTGTCTCCTCAGCTCTGTTCTTCGTGCCGAAAAAAGAGGGCGACCTTAGAACATGTATAGACTATCGCGTCCTAAATCAAATAACGATTAAGAATCGTTATCCTCTGCCCCTGATCCCTGAGCTTATCGACCAGGTGAAAGACGCGTGTGTGTACACCAAGTTAGATCTCCCAGGAGCTTATCACCTGGTGCGTATAAAAGAAGGCGACGAATGGAAGACTGCATTCCGCACCAAATTTGGGCTCTTCGAATATCAGGTGATGCCCTTCGGTTTGTGCAATGCACCTGCCGCCTTTCAGTACTTTAAGAATGATGTTCTTCGGGAACTTATCGATGTCTGTGTCATTGTTTATATTGACGACATCCTGGTGTACTCTTCTTCAGAATCAGATCACAGAAAACATGTTAGGGCAGTTCTTAAGAAATTGTGCCAGCACAGACTATTTGCAAAGCTCGAAAAATGCGTTTTTCATACCACAGAAGTTGAGTTTCTCGGATTCATCCTGACACCTCAAGGAGTCCGAATGGACTCGCGAAAGGTGGACGCCATCCTCAAATGGCCATCTCCTAGCTCGGTGAAGGGAGTTCAGAGCATGCTCGGCTTCGCCAATTTCTATCGAAGATTCATTCCGGAATTTTCCCGAACAGTCCAACCCATCACAGCTCTCCTAAAGAAAAACAAACGCTTTCAATGGACTCTTGAGGCCGAACAAGCCTTTCAGGACCTGAAGACCAAATTCACCTCTGCACCTGTATTGAAGCACCCGCACCCAGATCTCCCTTACATTGTGGAAACCGACGCATCCAGTTCGGCCATGGGAGCTGTCCTGTCGCAAAGAGACCCAGAAACTAACCAACTACATCCTGTGGCCTTTTGGTCCAGGAAATGTTCTCCTCCTGAAATCAACTACGCAATTACCGACAAGGAGTTACTGGCTATTAAATCTGCTTTCAAGGCTTGGCGTCACTACCTTCTCGGGGCAAGACACACCATCACCGTAATTACGGACCACAGAAATTTACAATCTTTAAAGACGGCCAAAGCTCAATCTTCACGACAACTCCGATGGGCTCTATTCTTTGCGGAATTTGATTTCGGAATTACCTATCGCCCTGGCTACAAGAATGGTAAAGCGGACGCCTTATCCCGGATTGGCATGGAAGAACCCAATTCGAGTTTAGAACCTGTGCCAATCATACCTGAACAAAGAATCTTAGGCCTAACTTCATTGCAAACTATTGAGGACATCCAAACGCAAGTAAAACAGTTTCTAGACTCTTCAGCCTTACTGGAATGGAGTCAAAAGGGTCCTCATTACACCGTTAAGGATGATTTACCCTACTTCCAGGAGCGGTTGTTTCTGCTAAGTAAAGAATTGCAAGAACTTGTTATTGCCCATCATCATGAATCATTAATGGAAGGACACCCTGGTATCGCTAAAACGGAGGAAAAAATCAAACGTCACTTCTGGTGGCCTTCTTGGAGAAAAGACAAAGTCTTTTGTATTGTCTTGCGGAATTTGCGCCCAAAACAATGGTCAAAAGAAAAGGCCAGCCGGCCTACTTCAACCCTTGGATATTCCACCGGCACCATGGCACACCTTGTCAATAGACTTTATAACTGACCTGCCTCCTTGTGCTGGTTACAACACTATCCTTGTAATTGTGGATCTATTCTCCAAAATGGCCCACTTTATCCCTTTAAAAGGTTTGCCTTCAGCTTCCACCTTGGCCAAGGAGTTTCTGGAGAATATAGTTTGCATACATGGTTTTCCTTCCATATTAGTCTCGGATCGTGGAAGTCAATTTATCTCCCATTTTTGGAAGAAATGTTGCCAACTAACACAAATAGATGTGCGGTTATCCACCAGCCACCACCCCCAGACCGACGGACAAACCGAGAGAACCAATCAGACTCTCGAGCAATATCTTCGGTGCATGTTACACCAATCCGAGTTAAATTGGAAAGACATCCTTTGGATCGCAGAATATGCATACAACAATTCAGTGCATTCTGGAACCGGACAAACTCCTTTTTATACTTTGTATGGTCACCATCCTCGGACCTCTGACCTAGATCCACCTCTGACCCTGGAAATGCCTGCAGTAAATCATCTGCATTCCACAATAACCCGAGCCTTCAAAGAAGCTGCAACTCATTTACAGCAAGCAAAGAAAAAGTATAAAGAAAATGGTGATTTGCACCGAAGTAAAACTCCTCCTTACCAAGTAGGAGACCAGGTATGGCTAGCAACGAAACATTTACCCCTCAAGGGCCCGCGAACCTTCAATCCCAGATTCATAGGACCTTATCCCATCAAGGCTATAATCAATCCCGTGGCCTTTAAACTGGATTTACCGTCTAACATGCGTATTCATCCAGCTTTTCATGCATCACTTTTGAAGCCAGTACAACCAGGGACCCGACTGTCCAAGCCTCCAGACCCAGTTCAAATTGAAGGGGAATTAGAATTCGAAGTTAAAGACATTTTAGACTCCAAGGTGTTAAAGTCAAAACTCTTCTATCTTGTTGACTGGAAGGGATATGGACCTCAGGAGAGATTGTGGGAGCCTAGTAACCATGTTCACGCACCTCGATTTATACAAAGGTTCCTCCGGAGATTTCCGAACAAGCCAAAACCCCCGGAGGGAACAACCTTGGGAGGGGCCTTGAGGGGGGGGGGTACTGTCATGATGCCCACCTCCAAGGAGCCAGGTCCGACCCAGCAACCCCAGAGGCAGGCATCATTTCCCCCAGGGAAGTGCCAACGGGCCCAAGCTGGGGCCCTCTGGACACAGTCCTGGCGCCTTAGGCGCCAGGCTCATGTTGGACCCCTGTCCTGGCGCCTTAGGCGCCAGGCTCATAAAGCTAGACATGTGTTCAAGTGTTTTAATGTGCACTTACCTGATGCAGACCACCATGCTGCTACATCCAGGCCCTCTTGAGGCCTGAATGGAACTACTTTACCTGTGGGACTACTTTCCACCTGGGTGTGGTCGGGGAAGGATACATACCTGATCGGTGGAAGGATACATGCCTGGAACTTCTGCCAAAGCTATTTAAACCACGCCCGATCAGCAACTCACGCTTCGTGTTGTTCTGCTCCTCGCAGCTTGACGCTCACCGTGTCAGCTCCTGCATCTGGACTTCAGCCACGCCTGTCAGCATCCTGGGTCACCTGCAAAGGGAGATAAAAGAGAATTGGAGAGAAAGAATACCTTACCTGCTAAAGCTGCATCACCGGGACATCACACCGACGATCCTGAAAGGGAAGACATTATTTTAAAAGCATTTCGCTTCGATCGCTGCAGCGCTGCATTTCACTCACCTTTCCTGGGCGCGTCCATCTTCAGCAGCGATCATCCGGATCCGCACCCACTTCCCAGAGCCTAGAGAGAAAAGACAAGAAAACAAGGTGAGAGAAGGAAGGGAAATAGGAAAAGCTCAGTTTCCTTCTAAGACTTACCTGTTGGGTGATTCCCATTTCATTTCGGGTCCTGCCGCTTCCTGGCATTCCGGACCCCAGCCCCAATGGGGAAAAAAGACAAAGACATTGAATGAGCGAATGCAAAGACATTACCTGAACGCTCATCCAGAACTTACACTTCGGGTCGGCGCCATATCTCCGGCATTCCGAACCCCGGCCCCTAAGGGGAAAAAGACATAAGCATTAGCGCTTGCTGCAATAAGACAATGAACATTATTATTAAGCTTGAACTTTCGAACTTGCAACAGAACTCTTTCAGCGCCTCACCTGAATAGTCAAGCTTATTTTGAACTCCCATCAAACCTCAATCCAGTGAAGTAACTGGGTTTCAACGCGCCCCTGCATCAGAAGCAGGATGGAGAACTCATCTTTCCAGACCCTAAGGTGAGACTTCACGGGGAATCGTGGAAGGGTATCGAGGAGGGTTGGAAGGGAGTGGGAGGCTTGAGCATTATTCCGTCAGTAGGTAATACTCCCTTTTCACCCACAGGGGAATATTCCTGCGAGCCAGAAAAGCCAGAGTAGAGGGGCCCTTCCTGTCCATCATCAGAGTCCTGCGCTTCACCATTGAAGAAGCATCAGCACTCGAAGCCAGACCTGCGCCTCCGTGGGAATCAAGTGAGCGCGACAGGGCCTGAAGATGGGAACAGGCGTGAGGATGCAGAGGAGGACGACGAGGATGAGGTAGTGGAAGTCCCTACTACCAGCACTCGCGGTGAGTCTTGGGTGTGGTGGTTATTTACCATTCATGTTAACGTACCCAAGGTGTGTGCGAACAAAGTCACCTGCAACCAGTGCAAAATGGTGCTGAGTCGCGGGAGGCCTGGTTGGTACAGCTTTGGTACGACTACTATAAAGCGATACCTAAGGTTGTTCCACAGTGGAGCGTAGTAGGTTGAGTTCCTCTACTTCATCCTCCGTTTCCGCTTCTCTCACCACAAGAGATACTCCTGCGGGAGAGCGCATCCCTCCAGCTGCCTCACAGGCCATTCACAATGCTGAGGACCCTTACCTTTCGAGGGTCAAAGTTTTGTGTATGTACTGCGACGCAGTACTCTGCAGGGGGGAGAGACTTTGAAGTGCTTTCGAGACTACGGTCTCGGAGCACGAGAAGATCTGCCCACTATCTAAGTAAGGCCCACCCTACATCTTCCTCTCTCCACCCGCCCTTTCTTATCCCCGTGGTCGGTGTCCCCCCTTACCGTCCTTTCCCCTGCTCTCCTAGTGTGTTGTGTGTAAAAAACCAAAAAAATATATAAAACAACAAAAATAAAAAAGGCTCTTTTCAGAGCCGCCCTTCACAGTTTAAAAATAGAAGTGACTAATAAATGGAGCAGGACCCTGTGCATTTTCTTTTTAAGTCTGCGGACAGTTAGAGATGGACTCCATCTCTATGAAAAACGTATGTGCTACGAAACATAATATTTTCATTGTGAAGAGAGGACATGCCAACATCTCTTAGAAAGGCACAAACAGCCTTATTGACATTGCGCCTCGCTTTCTCCATTTGTGGACCAAATGAAGAAGAACGCAGCCACATTTGTCTCTGCGCAATACGAGAAAATATTACTTGGGAAATTTGGAAACATGTCCATGACCTTCCCAAGTCCTTCTTTCATCGCAAATTGCAAAGAAATTCCTGACACATGTCCCAAACTGTTCCCTCCACAATGAATTATAATTATGTCTGGATGATGCTCTGTCTCCAAACTAGCACAGAGAGGTAGCAAGTCTAGCCACTTCATTCCACGCACTCCATGCCAGTGCACTTCCACATGAGGGAATCCAAGATCTGCAGCTACTCCACAGTTTTCTGCATGCACCTCCATCCAATGTATCCATGAGTCTCCCAAAATACACACAATCTGTTTTCTGAAACACACAGCCATAGCGAACTGTTCTTCTCTCAGGAAAAAGACTGACAAACTCTCTCCTTACACAACACACCCACTAAACTTTAGTAACCAATCAATTGCTCTGCTCACTCATTTACATGCCGCTCCACCCCAAAATCCCTGTATGTAATACGCGATGTCCGCGGACTACCGTCATGTCCGCGGACATATCGTAACTTGCAGTCCTACCATTTCCACTTCACTCTGTGCATTCCCTCATTGGATACAGCTAACCAGTCACACATCCATCCACCAATCACATCCACAACCTCTACATCTACATCTAACTCCATCATCAGAGTTCAGCACTTCAAATGTACTGTTGATCACTGTACAAGTCTCAAATCATTGGAAAGCACTTACTACAAAAACTGCTCTACAAGTCACCAAGATTTCTACTTGCAGCTGCATGCATATCCACATGCATGAATACAACTACAGGTATGGACATTTTCTGCACAGTACATGTACAACTCTTATAAATTCATATAAACAGAGTAACTGCCACTTAAACTGTATAACCTATAAAATAAACGTACTGTCATTTTTTTCCATCTGATATAACCAACTGTCACTTCCAAACCGGTCTATTTTTTTTAATTATTTATTTTTTTTTTTTTTTTTTTTTTACACACACACCTATCTAAAAAATTAGAATATTAGAAGATGGGAGAAATCACAATATAATAGTGGAAAAACACTTAGTAGTGTATTATAAAATTATACACAGCCAGTAAAAGGTCATGCATCTTCATACACTCACACACAGACACTGTAATTGAAAAGCTCCCAGCTGCAATAACACCAATACCTGTAAATCACTTCCTTCTACTGTATTACCCACACCTTCACAAATGCATACATTCCATACTTTTCTATACTGTTTCTGCCATTTACATTATATAAAGTGCAAAATAAATATATCAATATTCCTTCTTTCTCCTAACATCCTATAACACAGCTTTAAAAAACCAAGTG
The DNA here is from genome assembly GCF_040938575.1 of Ambystoma mexicanum. Taxonomy (NCBI): domain Eukaryota; kingdom Metazoa; phylum Chordata; class Amphibia; order Caudata; family Ambystomatidae; genus Ambystoma; species Ambystoma mexicanum. The sequence goes on from NC_090932.1 coordinate 1,298,938,995, forward strand.
AATTTCATATACTTAATATTCTACTCATTTGCAAAGCATGTTGAACTAATATATTGTAAATGAAATATGAAGGCTGCACGTCAAATGAAACTGGATATATACACAATGTTCAGATATCAAACAAGAATACTACTACAAAAACATAAAAATGAATCTCTCAATTAACATCACTGCTATAAACACACAAAATTACTAACTTCTTTCTTTTACAAAAATTACAGTGAAGACCACTCTCCTGGAAAACAGCAACACCTGAACTACAAACACCAACTACAAAGAAACCTGCTCATTCCACAAAAAAAAGAGTAAGTACAATAATACAATACTTTCTCTGCCTAGCCTTTAAATCTCTCCACAATATTGCTCTCCCTTATCTCTCTTCTCCCCTCTTACTACACTCCCTTCAGTCTGATAGCCACTTTCTTCTCACTGCTCCTCCTTCCCCTTATACCACACCTCATTTCTGCTCCTTTCATCTCCTAGCCCCCCTGCACTGGAACTCCTTACCTCTCTCACTCTGCTCTATTTCTACCTTTTCGTCATTCTACACTTTCCTCAAATCTCTCCTTCTACATTCCCCAACATGAAACCCCTCCCACCTTCACCCGCCCCCCTTGCCTTATCTCCTTAATCATCTCCCTCCCCTTCCCTCTACCCCCATTCTCACCTTTAACCCCATCCGTTTCCCTCCTCCTCCTCCTGCTCACCCTTCCCTCTCACTTCTACTGCACTACTCACCTTCTTCCCTTCACTTTAATTGGTCTACTTACTGTTTACTTGGTCCGATTCCCAATTTTAAATTGTTTCCACTGTTACGGTTATAATTTAACTTGTTATATTTATCATCTTGTTATCAAAATATAGTACTCTAACACACAGAGTGATTCATGTAATTTGTGCACCAAAAAACGAACATTTGTGTACCATTCTAGCCACAAATCACCATTTATTAAACAGGGATTAGCACGCAGAATGGCACACAAATCCCTGTTTTCCAGAGTACAAATAACATAACTCAGCCCCTAGAATATTAGTATTACAAAACAAAGAATAGTTTTAATTTTATACTATTTGATTTACTATTAGTGCTCATCCTCACCACTAGCTCACTTTTTACCGTCATCTGAACCGCAGTATAGTAACACACAAATAGAAGAGTAGCCTTCCCAACTAATTGTAGCTGCCCAATGCACAATCACAAACCACCAGATACATCTTTACAATCATACTCAAACACTCATGTATACAGCACACATACATTGCACAACAGGCCAACCCATGCCTTCTATTTTTTTGTTTCAACAAACCCCACAGAAGGCCTACCAGAAAGCAAGTCCATAGAAAGCTCCACAGACAGAGCAAATGAAAATAAAAATGTCCAAAATAAGCATCCATCTCTAGCAGAGTTTGTACAAAAAGTTCCAACAAAACAGCTAATAAAGTCATTTAGCAAAACTAAACAATCTTCCAGTACAGAAACTTTGCCTCCTCTATCAAATTGTAAAAGACAACAGACAATGATTAACAGAAATACAGGTAGCACTACTGCTAAAACTGCTCCTATAAATCTTGATATAGCAGGAAGTAAGCATACCAAAAAAAGTGTATTAACAAAAATATTCCGCCACAGAGTCCTTCAGAATCTTATGAAATCAGGAGACAATCATGCACAACCCTTAAAAACTACCATAGAAAATAAATCTTGGAAGCTTTGATAGACAGTGCAATCCTTCTCAAAAGAAAGTTATTTTAGTGTTAAACAGACTGAAACCACTAACAAAACTAAGTACTAAATTACAAAATAAAGCTTCCAACTAAACAGAATGTCAACAAAAATAACTTCTTAAATATATGCACAGAACCATATTTCAATGAAGAAGCATACAAGCAAAATCAAACACAATTGCCATCCATAGTGTGGACGAGGTTATGAAAAACTTAATACCATAATGGAACAAGAAATACTGCTTACAAAAATATCTCCAGAGACCCCCGAAATCAATTCTCCATTTGACTGAACCAGAACGTCCAGTATACAAATGACCATGCACGTCAAAGTGTAACATTGCCAACAAATCTTTCACATCTTTACGCCAGTTCCTCAATCAGTATGTGAAAGGCAAAGACAAAATCAAAATAAAACTGCTGCAAAATATGGATACTTGTCCAGTACGCAAATACACAGGACTGCAATGACATTCATTGGCCTGCATTTCAGGACCTATTTGCAAAAGCAGCTTCCATCATATTAAAATGATATCAACACATATAAGAAATCTAATCTATAAACTGTACTATGCTAAAAGTCCTGCTTTAGCACTAGCCAATTTAAATAACCATCTTCTACATTGTACAGCCAAAGACCTACTCGAAGAAATCAACCATATCCAGAGTAAATATTTTGGAAGTGAAAACCTAATCTATAAACTGTACTATGCTAAAAGTCCTGCTTTAGCCCTAGCCAATTTAAATAACCATCTTCTACATGGTACAGCCAAAGACCTACTCGAAGAAATCAACCATATCCAGAGTAAATATTTTGGAAGTGAAAACCACTTCAAAATGCAATAGCTTTACAAAAGACTAGCAACAATTCTGCACATGGCAACCTTCTACTCCACACATACAAAAAAGAAATACTTAAATTCAAAAGTACATCCGCTGAAATACCAAACCATGTGTGTATGCGTGTGTTGCCGCAGAACTTTTATAAAAGTAACACAAAAACTAGACATAACATACAAAATAGAAGACAATGAAGATTCCAAATGGTTTGTATTAGCTCTCTACCTTATAGCAGAAATCAAATACAAAATAACTGACCCCCTAACACTTTACAGTTACTGCACTACGAAACTTAACAATCAAACTCCTTCACATGCTATCAGAAATAATTTGGAATTATTCCCTCTACCAAAACCCCTGCAACAACTCAATTTATATGAGAGCATCATAATTCAAACAGTACACCCATTCCAAGCAAAAATACGACTTCAACCAAAAACAGCAAAATTACCTCCCTCTGAATTGATTTAAGGCATTTGCGGCAAAGTAGTATATTTACCATTAGATCTAAAAGAAAATGTGCACACTCTGGGATTGCAACGTCCAATAGAAAAATCTTTAATTGTCTTAGTAAATGGTGTACCTACAAAAGACAAAATAATTTGGCAACAACTGATAGATTTACATAAAGTTAGACAAGCCTTGCAATATCTAAAAGACAATAATGAATACTACAAAGAAATAAATATTGAAGAAAGCGTAAGAGAAACAACTAAAATACAAGAGTTACTAAAAACTGGTCAATTTGAACTTCTAGATCCTGCTATAATATCCAATATTTTCGACCATTATACAATTCATCCATTACACTCTAAAGACACCATAGATGATGCACTAGAAACATACCAAATGCGACAAACAAAAGGATCTCCAATCAGCATATGGGAAAAAAGTATAGAAGCACATGCTTTTCCTTTACTCTTTCCTACTGGCAAATGAGGAAGGTACGATGATAGACCCACTCAGATAACAGCATCAGAATACCGCTCATTTCGAATGTATTCTGAAGATTCACATTTTGTCTAAATCTGGGAATACATACTCCACCTACTCTTTGAAAGTGACCTAGCAACTCTATTTTACGGAGTTGCACACACATTAAAATCAGGAACCCACTTTCAAAATATGTCAGCTATGCAATTACTACAAAAAGTGCAAGAAAAAGATGAAGTTTTACAATCAAGCATTACAAATCTGTTAGCAAACATGCGTGGTACGAAAGAGTACTAGTTCCGACGTCACAGATGTACGCTGCATGATAAGAAAGCTTGGCCCACCCACTTGGTTTGTTACATTAAGTTGTGCAGAATATGCATTGGAAGATCGACATGGTTTCCTACGCATATCAAACAAAAACAAAACAAACAGATATACTAACACCTGGAGATCTTTGCTCTCTAGATCCTGTTAATGTTTCAAGATATTTCCATCATTGCTTCATGGCTATGCTACACTTTATTTGTAATAAAACTGTTCCTCCCCTCGAGGAAGTTCAACACTTCTTTTGGAGAAAAGAATACCAAGCCAGAGGAGCACCACATATCCACATGCTTTTATGGATTAAAGATGTTCCAAAATTTTGTCAAGACAGTGATGCCACTGTGTTATAGTTTATCGAAAAATATGTCACTTGTGAAATTCCATCAGAAGCAACAAATAGTGCTCTTCATGCACAAATTGTACAATTTCAAAGACACAAATGTGGCAAATATTGTCGTCGCAAATACAAAAACAAAGGGAAATACTACACCAAATGCCGTTTTGGTTTCCCTAGACCGGTTACAGAAACAGGTGAAGTGAACAACTTCATGTCTTCAGTTGACATAGTGTTAAAGGTAAATCACCTAAAAATACATATTACATAAAAAGAACAGAAGAAGCAAAATATATCAATGAATACAATGCAATCATTGCCCTATTGTGGAATGCAAACATAGATGTGCAGTACTTTGCAGACAATTGCACTACAGTTGCACGATATGTTACAGTCTACTTAACAAAAGCAGAAAAAAACAGAGCTTCAAATCCTCTGGAATGACCTGTCATCAGACAAAACACTGTCTCAGAAATTGTACAGCCTGGGCATAAAAATGCTCTCCCATAGAGAATGTGGCTGCTATGAAGCTGCAGATCGTTTAACCGGTACTGCTTTGTATGGAAAATCTGAAAATATAGTATGGCAAAGTCTTGGTCCTGCGAAATCTAGAAAAAGTTCTCAAATCATACGACGACATAGAAACAATAGCCAAAAATGATCCCAACAGCCAAGACATTTTAAAAAACAATTTAATAGACACATACTACCCAAACAGAAGTACCACTTTGGAAACCATGTGTTTATACCACATAGCGCAAAACTTCACATACAAAAATAATATAAAACCTGATGAAAAAAAAGGTAGCTACAGAGGAACAAATTGTGAAGGCAGCTTAGTAAAACTTACCAACCAAGTTTAATTAATCATATCAAATTGTCGTTAAAATCTCTTCAACATAAAGAACTATATAACACGTCCCTGCTACAACTCTTTAAACCATTGAGAAAATAAGAAGAAATACTAGATAACTATGACTCCCATGAAGACGCTTTCAAAGCAAATGAAAGCACTATCACTGATGTAAACTTTACACAGTACAAAACAATGTTGCACAATGAACAGCAACACGAAGAAGAACTCCAGGCTCAACTAGATAAGGACACTCCTGAAAGTAGCCAACCTTCTGTAACAGGAAGCCAAGAACCACTGGGACATCCACTAATAGCAAATTAGGCAGAATTAGCTATGACAGAAGTAGAAACGCCATGTGTCAGTATGAAGATACAGACGACTTAAGTACGCTACAATCAAAACTAAACAATGAGCAGCGTAGCATTTGTCAAGAATTAACAAAAGAAATTGCACATGGTGTACAACATGAAAATAAAGAATGTACCTGCCTGTGAACGGGATGACAGGAAGAAGGGGAGGGAGGCCGCCACGAGGAAAAGAAACAAATGCCGTGGAAACACCTCCGTGAGGGGGAAAGACAGATGGAAGGCCCCCCGAGAGTGGAAACAGCAATCCCACCATCCCGGGCTAGACCCAGCGTTGATTGGGGCCGAGGAGACAGGCGAGAATAACCCAGCGGTTCCCGTTCACTTAACACATGGAGCCGAACTTATGCCGGAAAAACACAGTGAGAGCCAGGCGGTCCCCGCTCCTTTCGTTCAAGGCTGGTCGGGCTCCGAGATGAACGCAGATAACGGGGAACCGTCACGGGTGAATACAGAGTGTCGTACAGAGGGTTATGGGTCCTTGCACGCTCCCGTCTCGCCATGGTTCTCATGGTGTCCCCCACAACCATACAAACAGATTGCGCCAATCCCGGTACCAGTTTTCCATGTGCCACTCACCTGCAGATTTGGGAAGCGAAACTCCAGAGGGCTTGGTTGTGTCTTCGTGCAGGGAAGCAGAAGGGCCCCGCAGGGTTCTGGTGTTGGCGGGTGAAGCTGATGGAAGGGCCGCGGGCAAAGAGGAAGGGGGCGGGGCTTGGAGGGATATTTATAGGAAAAGGGCACAAGGCAGCCCTGATTGGGTCAAACAACCCCAACCCCTATATAAGGCTGAAACTGAGGACAGACTATTTTCGGATTCTCTTTCAGAGCATCGGGAGAGAAGGAGAGAGAACTGCACCTGAGACGCTCTGGGCCTACGAGGACGAGGCGACAACTCTTCGTTGGTCATCCTTATCACAGGAGAAGAAAGAAGGCTATTTGAGTACTTGAACCATCCATTTCTTTTATTTTTTTTGATCCTGAATAAAGGCTAATTATTTTCTTCAATCCAGCTGCTGTCTGCATCATCCTTACACTGCCAAAATTACAAACCTATACTATTATACGTCAGTGGTGAAGCTGGTTCAGGCAAAACATTCTTAATCGAAATCAGCACGTTCCTTCAACATTTGACAAACAACAAACTGTCAGCTGTTGTCACTACCCCAGAGGTTTAGCTGCCGACAACATAGAAGGTGTAACTTTACGTTGATTACTACTCCTACCAGTAGAACACCAAAACAAATTAGAATATTACAAACTTTCTACAGAAGCTGCAATGGAACTATGCAGAGTGTTAAAACAAATAAAAATGCGACTAATAGATGAAGTGAGCATGGTCTCCAACCTAATGTTGGCTTTGATTCACCTCAGATTACAAGTACTACTTAAAACAAACTATGAAGAGCTCTTTGGAGGAAAACACATTATTGTTTTCGGAGATCTTCAATTGACACCAGTGAAAGGTGAACCAATTTTTAAAACCTTAGGACACAAACTCTGCCGGACACAAACTCTGCCGGAAAACTATTGGTAGAATAGGAAATGTCAACCTTTGGCAACATTTCCAATACCGAGAATTAACAGAAAACATACGACAGTCTACAGACCTCACCTACGCCAACATTTTAAAAAAGTATTAGAGTTGGTGTACTATCTCAAGAAGCACAAACAATATTAAAAACCCGGCATATCCATGCACTTTATGGGCATAACTCCAGTGCTACTGATGTAATGGAACAATTAGCACACAATAATATCAATTGTATGGCCTTAATGCCAACTCTTGTAAGCTGTTCCAAATTCAATGAAACAATGTTGAAAAAAGAAATGCAACCAATAATTGAAACTTCCGCAACAGACAAACTCGACATACATGGTATGACACTACCCATTTGTGAACAAGCCACAACAAGACTAAATAACGTAGAAAATTCTATCTCCAAAACAGCTGGTTTGGAAAAAATATTAAAATTATCCTTATACTGTAGAGTAATGCTTAGTTACGTTTAAGCATTACTCTACAATTTAAGGATAATTTGACGTGGAGCAATGGCTAGTTAATGGAGCACTGGGTACAGTTGTTGTCTTTCAAACATACCGAAGTGACAATAACATTCAGTTTGTCAATTTTCTCTTTGACAAACTTTCTGAAATAAAAAGGATAGGCCGCTCAACAGCTCGATTCCTTCTCTTCAAAGACATGTATGTAACTCAGAGAACAATTTTCTCTAACTCTAGCATACGCAGTCACCATTCATAAATCACAAGGTCTTACCCTAGACAAAGCATTGATAGATATTGGTAACAGTCTTTAAAGAAGGAATGAGCTACATAGCACTAGCAAGCTTACGTACGCTTGACATTCTATTTCTAATCAACTTTGATGCAAATAAAGTAAACACTGATATTCCTTGCATTTTAGAATACAATAGACTACGTTCTCTATACAACCCCCCATCTAAAAACATACCCTGTTCCACAAAAAAGAAAACGTAAAATAAAAATAATTCAAACAGAAATGCACCAGAATCTCACTGCAAATCCTCCAAAGAGACAAAAAGAAACAAATACTTCATCAATTACCACAACCAAAGAAGAACCTATTACTCAAAGTAACTCAGGTACTTCTTCACAGAAGCAACAAACACTACGAAAAAATGACTTGGACACAGACCTATCTGGTCCATTCAAATTTTCAAATATAACTGGTGTAAATTGCTACGCAAATATAGTAATGAATATTCTATTTCAATTACCACCAATTGTTGAGAACATTTACTTACACAGTACAGACCAATTGTGTTTGCAAATGTTAGTACTTCATAGAAATGCAACAAACAATCCTGACAACACGTATAGTGTTCATGGAATAAGACAAGAATTAGATTACTGTACTGGAATGGTGAAATTCACTATAAACTCACAAGAAGATCAACAAGCATTTCTAATGTACTTACTACAAGTACTGGAAAACAAAAACATACCTATAAATGAAATCTTTCAGATTTCATACATGTGGAAACATACATGCACTCTCTGCAACAATGTGACACAGGAACAAATCCCCAATGGGCGCTTCGTGTATGTATCCATACCTAATTGTGAATCCGTTCCATTTCAGCAACTTTTACTAATGCAAACCATGGTAGATTATGTACTACCTGCGATTCAGATAATCTCTCCACCATACTAATACAAAACACATAGTAAATACATAATACTAATGCTTCTACGTTACAATGCAGATGGTACCAAAAACAACTGCAAACTGACTAGATTCACACATGGTCAAGTATCACTTGGTAAGAAAACCTTCACAACAATAGGTATAATCTACCACGCAGGAGCCACAACCAATGCAGGTCACTGCAATTCATATATTAAAAAGAAATGTGGATGGTTTGAATGTAATAATAGTACCATTATTCTAAAGCAAAGATTACCAGCAAATCTTACAAACACTTCTTTAATCTTAAAACCAAAATGTTATAACTAATCTGTACTTAAACATTAACAAAACATCAATTAAAAAACTATAAACTGTTAGAATACGCCAATAGATATCTAACTGCCCCAAGATTTTCAACAACCAAACAGTTAAAACAATACCACTAAATTATAACAAAAAATAAACACTAACAATACGCCAACAGGCACCTAACTGCTCCAAAAATATGTAACAAACCAACTGATAGAACATTAGCCAGAAACAACATGTGAACTCTGAAAATAAAAAAATAGATTGTAGCATAACAAAAAAAGGTTTTTTATTACGACATGGATTTTATTTTCCCACAGACCCAATGATTAGAAAAACAAACACAGAAACTGAGCAAATAGCACAGTACACTGGTTTGTAATCTACTAAATATGAGGGTCAAAATGCCTAAACAATGTCTATTATTCAATGGTATAAATCCTTACAAACTACCAATACTAACATGATCTTTTCTTTCATCACAGAAATTGACAAAGAATATATGTACTGCAGTTACCAAACCAAACAGTAAGTATATTACAATAGGTACAACTCATAAATACTGCTCCATAAAACAACAACTAAAACGAACAGTGCATATAACTTCAGTCTTCAATGCATGGACCATGCACCCAAGACTCTAGAACCTGGCCACAACCACCGCAGCATATCACACCCATGAAAGCTTATAACTTCGGTCTTGTGTAAAGCCTGGCCACAACTACCACATACACCCAAGACTCTATGCCCTGATCACAACCGCCACATGCACCCAAGACTCCATGCCCTCACCACAACCACCAAATGCACCCAAGACTATCTAGGCCTTCCCACAACCACCCCAGCATATCACACCCATAGATCACACCCATTCAATCAAACATTTAAACCATGCCATATAGTCTTCTTAATGTCTGCGGACACCATTCCTGTTCTTAGAACAGTTTCAATGTAGCCGCGAACAGTACGGACAAGTATAGTGTCCTTAGGACATCCCATATGGGTCGATTGCGGACATCAAGGACAGCACGGATGTCTGTTGACACAATGAACACAACAGCGGTGCCTACTACCTAAACAGATACAATATTTGAACCATCTCTTACCCCCCCACTATCCCCAAAGAGTCTTACAGACCAACACACTTGGCAAAATTGCATTTCCACACCATTTGTCACCACGCTGTCCGCGGACGTCCGCGGATACAAGATGGTGGCCGTTTCCAAAAATCTGACGCACACTACGCTCTCCACCATCCAATCGGCAAACACGCCACATGTCCACGGACATGACGAAAGTCGATTAGCCAATCAGGACACTGTCCGCGGAGCAAACAGGGAAGAGTGTCCGCAGACCGAACATAGATATCACGCATTTTTTTTTTACCTACTTTTTGGTCATTTTTTAAAAAGTACTGAACGGATTTTCACCAAATTTACAAAAGCACGCATTCGGGACCAAGCCAAATTTGGTGAAAATCCATCCAGCGGTTTGGGCTGTAGGCGTGAATAAAGTTCTTTCCCCCAGTCTATGGGGAAAAAAGTAATTTTGGGACCCCCCCTATAACTTTGCCCCCCCTAGACCAAACTTCACCAAACTTTGTAAAAGAATTCAGAATGGGCCATATACTTGTTTTGCAAAGTTTGGTGAGGATTCATCCAAGGAGAACAAAGTTATAAGCCGCCCAAAAACTGCTCTTCCTATGGAAACAGCAACTTGACCATAACTACACGGCCACTACTGTGGCCGTGATAGATCTATATATACATATATATTAGTAGTGGTGAGTTACTTCAACCAGGAGACAGAGCATGGATATCCACAGACTTGTCTCTTGTCCCTCCCCCTGATACTTACATCAGACTTGCCTCCAAGCCAGGGCTGGCCTAGCCTGGTGCTATGGCTTTGAAGTATTGGCTGGAATGATTGTCCCCGATTATAGGACGGATATTAAAGTACTGATGCAAAATAACGGGAGAAGCCGTACCAAATTAAAGCAGGAGAAAGAATAGCACAAGGGATATTGGAGAATGCACGATTTCCGAAACCCCAAGAAATTGAGAGTAGTGATAAAACCGAGAGGAACTCAGGGTTTTGGAGAAGCAAATGTAGGACTTGCTCCTGAACCAATAATAAAGCCCATCCCCATTGGCGAAGAAGAGGCGGACGTTGTTCCAGATTTATCTTTTGCCCAGAGAAATGATCCCTTGCTAGCATAGCCATTTCTTCAGCTATTACTGGAAGAAAGAGGAAGGGTGAAGAGAGGCCCATTTTATTTTCTAAATTCTGGTCTGTTATATAGGGGAGATGTTGACCAAGGTATTCTAGGTCCCAGATCATGGTACCTAAAAGCCACACGAATATTGTTCTGGAGATTGCTCACTCTTTAACAGGGACATCTAGGAAACACAAACAGGCACAAATTGTGAACCAATTCTACTGGCCAGGAATGTATGCAGCTATAAAGAATTTTAACAGTACTTATGCCTTATGTCAGAAAAATTCCTCATCCTGTTCCCTTACAACCCTTGCAATTGTAGACGTACCCTTTTCAATGATAGGTATGGATCTAGTAGGTCCTTTAGAAACCTCAAAGCGGGGGGGGAGAAGGGGGTGTCCAGAAGGGGAGGAATGAGGACGTGATCCCTTGGGAAATCCTGCGGCCACAACAGTTTTCCAATGCACAGTCAAGAAAAAAGGTGATTCTGCGATAATTTGATCAGACAAAGGGTTTCTGGTTCCCACCACTTGTGGAGATAAGCACCATCTGTAATTGTGTCCATGAAGCTTCCCAATTGGCATTTACCAGTGTGGCCCACTCCCCTTTACAACTACCTGCACCCCAAAGCTTCAGGAATTTCCCTGTCTATGTAAAATTAACATCTTATTCTAACCCTCTAATAGGGATAGGGTAACATACTATCTTCAGAGAATACAATCAACAATGCATGCTTCTCAAACTGCAGGACTCCTTTTAGAAAGACCCGTACAATGCAACTCCATCAGCAATACAGCCCGTCTTCATTTAGATGCAAGGAGGGGGGGGTGGGGGGGGGAAATCAACCCTTCTGCATGCCACATACAATAGAGATGCAAGGAAAGTATCAATCCTGAGCAACGCAGGCCGCTTTAGAGGTAGTATTCCACCTGAATGAAAGAGTAACATTTAAAATAATAAAACACCTACAGATGAAACCCTGCAACCTCACTGATGCATATGATTGTCCCATAGATAAAGGGCACGTAGCAACTGTATGGCATTGGTTAAAAAGAACAAGAGACATTTCCTAGAAATTGAGAGAAAAGACAGGGAAAGTTAATAGCTCACACTGCATGGACGTTTTAATGGCCGCTTACCTTTAAATCCTTCTTCGTCCAGCATAATGGTGTAGTCCTCAGGGGTCTCTGTCAGACTGAAAAACCTGCATCTGCAAAAAGGAAACAAGAAAATTTTTGATTTTGGTGATGTCCAATCAGAGCCAATCAGTTACTATAAAAAAAAAGAGCTGTGCAAATGGTTCTCCTGTGGACCAAACGAAGCAGGAGCAAGGTGGACATTAAAAGTGGTATATTGCTGCTACTTATGTAAAAGGAGAAGTCCACATTGGCCAAGCTGTCATTACGAGACAGGCACTAGCTTATGTATCTTGAGCATGGATAAATGAGAAAGGCAGGCTGTGCTGATCATTTCTCATGGTCAGATAGATTGCCAATGGCAGTGCTGGGATTAAACCCCAAGGGTAACTTACTCCAAGTGGTACATTTAGTCACACACCTACACTCACAGAGCAAGCCTCAGTGTTAGTACTGTCTGGGGCACATGAAGTGAAGTTGTCATCCGTTAAAGCCGGAACTACACAAGAGCTATGTGAGCTGGCACACAGGAATAATGGTGGGCAAGTTCTGCTAAGGTTTCAGGTCCATTAATCATATCTGTTTTTTTCGTCTTCATTGTCATAACTCCTAATTTTTCAATGAGCCATTTTTGGGGTGCGATTAATCCTCTGTTTTTTTTTTCCTGCACAGCTTCCCTTACCCGCCTCAGCGCAGTTCATCAGCAGCGTCACATTTTCCCCTCAGTTGCGGGACTAAACTCTATTGTCTGCTCCCTTCTCTTTCAAGTCCCTGCAAACTGCCTCCTAAAACCCTCTCTGTACCTGAGCCACCACCGCCAAGTATGACTTTTTTTTGTTGTGTTTTTGTTTGTTATTTAAGTCATGGAATTTAGAAACACAATTGTTTGTGAGATTACTGTAAAGGCCTTTCAAAAATAAAAATTTGAACTTGCATGCTCCCATTTTTACAATTAATGCAAACATTACTTTGGGTAATCACCATTACGCCAGTTCTACTATGCAGCCGTCTAACTGCTTATCTCGGCCTAGGCTCACATGCATTCTAAGCCTTAAGACATCCTTCCCTTACCTTGAACCCGGTATTAGGATAGCTTGTCCGCCGCACGCACTTCTGTCATTAGACCTAGAAGAACCATGATTTTAACCAATCTACTGCGCATATATGCATGAGGATTGCCAGTGAATTGCAATTAAAATAAGCAAGTAGTCTCAATATCACACCTAGAAGACAGTAGGACAACCGGTCTATCACACTTAGAAGATGCATTATGATAGCTTGTACATAGCGCTTCGAAGACCTATTATGGTTACCCGGCTGGTGCACCTAGAGGACACTCTCACGCACAGACAACCTGATTAAACGGTGGCGTCAAAAACAAGGCTCGGAGTGTCAAGGCACGTATAAATGCACCACTTCGGTGGGCATCTGCCTCAGGCATGGCTACCCACACAAGCATCAGAATTCAGCGATGACCTACGACAAATTCGGTCAAGCTGGGCACAAAGCTTTCGCATCCTTACACCAGATTAAAGCATCAACACCTCTGCCATCAAAATACAGTGACTACCTATGACAAAATTCCGTCCAGCTGGACACAGAGTCTTTTGCACTCACGCACTCTCCTGACCTCCCTCAATACCCATCCACATGCTTGATCTCTGGAGCCCAGCCAGCCCACCTAATTCCTTATTGTTAGGGAGAATTCTCAGAAATGTGCCAATTCCTCTCTACCTTAGAGGCCCCCAGCAACTCTGCTGGAGCTGGAGAGGGAGAGAGAATTTTGAACTCTGTTTCTTTTGGTTGTGGAGTCTGAAACTACATACGCATCATCTTTTACCTTGTGACACACAGCACCTTCAGTGCAGTGGCATAGGGAAGTCTTTCAGATTTCCCAAAGGTTTAAATACCTTCTCTTGGATAAACTAGTTTCCAAGAGCAGTAAAGTGAAATTGACTTTACTTACATTTGTAACTTTCTAGACCCAGCACACACGATCTTACAATAGGGTGCTGGAGGGGATACTTAGTATCCTCTTGGTCTAGTTTCTCATGTAGCATTTTTAAATGTTACCCTTTCCTCGATGAATGGCTGGTGGCAGTGGTTTACTTTTTACTACCAATGTGTGTTTTTACCACCCATGGGTGCCATTTTTGTCAAAATGGCCTGGGTCTTTTTTGCCATTTCTTCATAGAAAGTTCCTTCTTGAGATTTATTCTGCACGCCAAACCAGGTCTGGTCCCTTTGTTAATTTTGCCTTTGGCGGGAATCACGAGTGAAGCCCTCCTCTGGCTCCAGGGTGTCTGGCGGGGGGCAGGAAGCGAGGGAGGTGCCCGGAAAACACCCTGTGCTTAGTTTCCTAGGAGACAGGAATGCACTCTTAAGTGATGGGCCGGCTGGCTGTCTGCCAAAGGACAGCCACCCTGCTGGGTGACTGACAGCTAGGCTGGAATGAATGGGAGAAACCTGCATAAAAGGCAAGGCAGAGTCGACCACGGGACGAAGGAATCCGAAGAAGAACTTGGAAGAGATGCCTGCTGCAACTTCTGGACCGTTGGTTTGCCCGGTGAAGCCCTGCTGCTGTGCTGAAATTTCAAATTTGTATTGACAGAGAAGCACCTGCAAGGGGGACTTCTCCCTTTGAGTTGGTAGGACCAATCAACTCCAAAGTAAGCCACCTCCACATCCTCTCAAAGCTAGTTGAATTTCCACTGCAGTCACTGCTGGAACCGAATAGTCAGGGAGAGGAACACCAGATTGTGTGCGGACTCCCAGGAAGCAGGACTGACCGAGTCAGAGCCCCGTCAACAGAGTGCAGAACCCCAGATGCAAGGAAAGCCCATCTCAACAGCCAGCAACAGCGGTATTTCTATTTGCGGTAGACACAAGGAGAAACACCAAAGTGCCACTTGTTTGAAGATTGTCGGTTGCGGTCGGTGACTGTCCCATTGCAGTGCAGGAGTCCCCAGAAGTCCTCCCTCTTGTCCCCACGACTGAGGCCCAAGAACACCAGGATCTGCAGAGCTGAACAGGAGTCATCTGCTGCACTTTTCTTCAACCTGAAGTTACTGCGAAAGTCTGAGAGAACGTACCTCTTGTTGTGCCACCTTGCTTGTCCTCGTTGGAGACTTGTGTCGGTTGCCTCTGTAGAGTAGCTAACAGCTTCTTTACCTCACAAGCCTAATCAGCTTGTAGCCCTACTTTGAATCTTATTCTACAAAGACTTCTAAAACATTGTGCAAGATTTTTACTTACCTGCAAGAAGTGCTTCAGTTCACCTTGACTTTTGCAAACTTAACATTGGCTGGCCTGGCTCCCTGAATGACCCTCGTCTCCTCTGCTTAGGTGGTGTGTCTTCCTTCCAGGAAGGGGTTAACTAACTTTGCATTGGGGGGTTACCAAAAGTACTTACCTGCTTCAGAATATCTTTGCAATCTCTTGTTTTGTTCAAAATAACTTTTTTTCCTTTGACATATTCCTAAATCTGATTCTAAATGCAACAGTGATATATTAATGTCCCCAGCACCGTAACTATTGAAGTCACCTTAGGGTGTAGGTAGTGTCTGTGGGCCATCCCAAATGGGTACTTGTCGATTTAGAAATATTAAGAGTGTGTATTTTTGAAGTGTATTTGAGTGTTACTATTATATTGCCCCCTTCTGAAGAAGGCTTACACTGACTGTTAAATACATTAGTTTATTTGAATACTTATCACTGTGAATCCCTGTGTAACTTCCCTACAGTTCATATTGACCCCTCTTGAGATAAGCCTGGCTGTTCAACACGATACAAACCTGTGTAGTACAGACTTATACCAAATGTTGGGTTCCTATTGCCAGGAGGTCAGGATTGTTGTAGTCCACCCAGAGGGTACTGCAAACAATCTTGCCCAACACTTATCTTGGCCAAATACACAAAATATTCAAAGCCTTTTCTGAGAATGTTCCCATACTCTGGACTGCGGTCCCAGAGGGCGTTCCCACCACAAGCGCAGCGAGACCATAATAATGGGAAAAGGCGCTATATAAATTACTACTACTACTATGTCACGGTGCTTGCGTTACTGAGGTCTCCTCCCCATGCCACAGAACCTCCTTTAGACTTAAATCGCACCTGCTCTTGACCTCTGCCCCATACCGGCCTTAAAAAAGACCCAGGCAGCAGAACCCTTCCTGGAATGCCACAGCACATTCACCTGGTTTCCACAGGGTTCCGGAGGGCGGGGGGTGATGCAAGGGGACTGTCTGAGTAAGGTGACGAGGGAAGATAGCTGGCGCAATGGGCTTACCAGAAGCAACCTTAGCATTACCCCCAGCTCACCTCCCTCATGTTAGTGAAGATAGAAGAAAATAAAAGCTGCATATAAGACGCATAGAACCGACAGATCGATAACACAACCAAAGCCACAATGCTTAATTTGCAACACTTTTGTGTAAAAAAAAACGACCTTTCAATCCCTCAATAACTGGCCTCAAAATGTGCGTTTGCAACAAGCCCACAGTGATAATGAACTCATGTCGAGTATAAATGTGCTGTGTGCATGTGGAAAATTGAGGAAGCGGGCGACTTTATGTCTGACTAGGAGTTTGCAACGCCTTTGTGGCCACTCGACAAATGTCCCGCAAGTACACAACAAATGCTTCTGCTTAAGAATTTAACATGCCCCTCTTCGATCTGCCCTGGACATTTGGAGGAAGAATGTCAATCTGCTTAGAACCTTTAGCAATGTCCGACACAAACTAGTGGTTGAGAGATTAGGTTTTTGGTTTCATACCCATCTGCTCTTCCCAAACGTCACAAATATCTCAGTCCTGACAAGATAAACCAAAAATAACTTTAAGCATATCCAGAGTTGCTAACTCTTCCTCATCTTCTAATACTTCATATGAACCCAAAGCCTGCAGGATAATGCCCTGATCCAAATAAAAACCAAAGAAAAGCTTGGGTAAGAACAGGATCTGGCCTATGAACCAATGCTTCCAGGATAATTCTAAGATTTGGGGGTGTGGAGGCAGGTGGAATCTACAAATAGAGCTCCAAATGCCTAAAGACTCCAGCTAGAATTGCTTGTTATGAGAAAGATCTTTATAAGTCACCTACGCTATAGTTACCAGATGAAGAGGTTCATAATGAACCCAAACAGGGACCACAGCATCGCAAGTAGCTCCCAAGAAAGAAACCACCCCCTCCCAGAATAAACATCTGCAATAAGAGGATGTCCTCTAACTGGCTTCTACTGAATGCCAGTAAAACGGAAATAGTATTGTTCGGGCCTAAACACCACCTTGATCACAATAGGCACCCTGGTCCACCATGTTTTCTGGGCTCAGGCCTACGGTTTGCCCCTAAAATAAAAATGTTAAGCTGCATCTGGTAGGAAAATTTGGGGTGTGAAACACAGGTGAGCACAAATGTGCAGTCAGTATTCAGCACCTTACGCCTCCTGCGACAGGCTCTACGGTTTATTCCGGCTGAGGATCATTCAGTGGTAGTGGGAGCCCTGGTGAACTCTTGCCTCGACTACTGTAATGGGCTGCTGGCAAGCATTCCACTTACCCCAAAAAGCAGCCTCACTGCAGCATTTTGTGCTTTTTGCAGATGCTCAATTTGTGTAAGTCCTCCCCGATTTCTAGTTCACAGCGATCCTTATATTGGCTCACCTTAAAAGATCAAATTTATGTCTAGTTTTTAAACACAGGAATAATTTGGCCTCATTATACTCATCTAAAAAAAAGAAGAAAAAAATCTATCAACCAACCCGTCGGTTATGGTCAAGCGACCAATTGTTGCTGCATATTGCCCCCTCAAACGGTGTGTTCATGGGGGGACCGCAGAATAGAGTGCATGGGCTGAAATTGTGGAAGTCTCCCTTTGGAGATTCGGGCCCTATAATCGCTTTGCCACTTCTGCAAGGTTTTAAAAACTAACATGTTCAAGTAATTTGGACGGGTGGGAACCATTAATTGAGATTGGTCACCTGGTTTGCACTGGCTTCCTGGTAATATGCTTTCTGGTTTTCCTCATGTGTCGTCCTACTTCTATCTGCACCTAGATACGATTCAGTTTGTCACGCGCGCTATATAAATGTTTCAAATATCAAAAGAAGTACACAGGTGTCCAGTGGCTTTCTTCAAGAAAAATCAACAGCTGCCCACTGCACTTTCACAGGGCTACTGGAAAACCGTGGCAAAATGTACAAGCAAGTAATCAAATATCCTAATTGGGTCACAAAATAATGGGTGGAGAGACTACAGACCACACCAGGTTTGAAAATACGTCCAATGATATGAGAACCCACTTTTGGTAGATGGGTCTACAATAGCCTATACACGTGAATAGCCACCGTCACCTTTGTAGAGATGTTCAACTTGTGTGAACCCTGCCATTCAACTTCCATGCCAAAAGTCTGAGCATCTTCAGTTCCAGGAGAGAGCGGTCTGAATCTGTAGGAAGAGGTAGTGATAGAATCAATGCCCGGGTCACTGAGGGCTCCCAGAAAGTGATGATGAAACTAAATGCATATAGGAGCCTCTTCGATCTCCTTATCGTTAAAGCATCCCTATCCCAATCCTGAGGATCGGGGAACAGAGCAATTACTGGTAACCACTGTGTTCACTCGAAGAGGGGGAATTGGTAGGGCAAAAAGATCCGACTGGCGACTTCATCATTCGCTTGATCTCTGGAGTAATCTGCATCATCCGCTTTAATTGGTTGGTGTGTGGAGACCAATGACTGAACATAATTCACCAAATCCTTTAGATGACACTGGGCCCAAGGCACCAAGCATATAGTTGAAAAAAACCTATCTGAGTAAGTGGGCACCGCCTGGTTGTTTATTAGAGAATAACCACGCAAATTTCATTTTTGGGTATTTTGTGCAAACTAGACCTAGAAATAAGCAAAACAACTGAGGGAACCATCCACAATACTGGTCGCATCCCTGTAATTTGGAACTACTGTAGTCAGACAATTTTGAAACAAAATGTGCACAATTCCTTTCTTCGTTATGTTAAAAATTGTTTAAGTTTCCATTTTCCAGGCAATCAGTGTTGGCCAATACATTTCAGACTGAAAAGTCCATCAGTGCACTTATCGGTCTTGAAGAAATTGTTCACATATGGCTATAGAGTGCTGTACAACAATAGTTTAAAATGACAAACTGGTTCTGCAGCATAAAATAGGGGCATGGTACCTTTTTCTTTGCCCAACTTCACAACAGAGTCAACATAATGTCTCCTCTAAATCTTCTCCCTAAGCATGAGGGCCTGTGCTCTACGACCCCACACCCCTGCTCTATCCAGCATACCTCCCACATACCACACACGCCTAAAGGACCAGCCCTACTACAGGCGCACACAAGCCACAGATGCACCACAATATCAAACACCCGCAAACAATAAACAAACCCAGACACTGGACGTTACCCATCTGGACACAACAAGCCCAGTGCACACGCACAGATGCCAGAGTCACCTGGTTCTGCAAGCATCAACAGTAGAGCACAGCCTCTATCCCGTCCCTGTTCTCTCACTAACCTAGCCCATCCACTTTACAGAGCTGGGTGAGCACCTGGAGACCATGCAAATGGTAGTGGTGTGCTGTATAAATCAACATAAAAGCAGAATGCATTATCTATCTAAAGGTGCCTCAGGGAACAATCTAGATGGACCCTAATTTAAAGTCCCCAAAGCGGATAGAACGTAAGGATTTGTGCATTGCAGAAACTCTGGGCCCACCGCCTCAGACCTTTCCATACTATGTTGGTCCTCTTCCTACAACATTTTGACACTCTTCCGTGCTCCTCCCACCTTCCCTTCTGACTTTCCCAGACTCTTCCACCACAGTCTCTGCAATGTTCCTCTCCCTTACTCCCTGCTCTCTCTCCCTCTACTGTATACTACCCCTAATGTTCTCCCCACCACTAGAACTTCCCCCCTCTACTACTCTCCCCTTTCTACACCACTACCCCTCTCCTCACCACCACTACTACTACTACTCACTCCACCTGCTCCTTGTCCCTCTGTCACCCTCCACTCACTTTCCCCAGTCAATCCTTCTTTCACTCCCTGCTCTACCTCCATCATGATTACTCCCTCAAACAATCACTCCTCTTCCCCACCAATCAATATCTCAACTTGCACACTCCTTCAAGAATTCTGCTCCTTCCTTCCTCCACCTTTTCACTTGGGTCCCCCTTCTCCTCCCTTGAGCTTACCCGAACAACCCACACCTTCCAGTTTCCCGTCCACCCTTTTATCCTCCACCTCCCCTTTACATTGGCACTCTCCATTTGATGGTTTTCTGGGTCCTGTCATACACAGGCCCAATCTTTCCCTTTCCCCCTCCAAGTAGCAGACCATCTGTGGTTCCTAGGATAGTTCTACTGCTCACCACTTGTAATTCCATAATGAACTGACTGAACATGGGAAAATATGTAGCCACTAGGACTTCTTCCGCGAGTCCAGGCATGACTACCATTGGCACTAGGAACTCTTTCCCTAGGGTGTGGACGATTACAGTAGCTTGTGGGTAAAGATCTGTGTCCCCGTGTACACAGAGGATTTCGGATAGAGCTCCTGTTGTGTGGAGCTCCCCTCGACTTATTATTAGGTCAAACTGAACTTCCATCTGTTTACTGCCGGAATCCAGTAGTGCTATGCCCGTCCCCCACCACCCCGCCCCCCCAATTCCCAGAACCTTTACTGGGATGTTGATTTGGGGTTAGGGGATTGGGGGGGGGGGTTAGTCTCGCTGGTGGTATAAACAGTCCAAGGGGAAGTTTCAGGCCCCTCTTCTTCTGCAATAAATATGTCAGCAAGATACTCTGAGTCAGTGGATTCTGTCTCCCAATCCAGCAGGACCTCATCGTTCGTTGACACTCACGGGGTTCATAAACCCAATCGCCAAGGTTTCTTCCTTAGGTTGATCATGGCAGAAACTGGAAATGTGCCTGGCTTCCCACATGCATTACATCTTAAGCTCTCAAGGCATGTGGCAGCCCTGGATTTTCACCAATCGGTAGGGCAGGAGGTCTCATGGTGAAGCTGGGTGTTGCCGCAGAGGGCCTGATCTCCTTGGAGGGGGTGTGGGAGGCTATCTTCATTTCCCTGTGGCAAAGGCTTCACATCACTGGGTTGCTTTCATCCCATAACTAGCTCCCTTGAGTGCATGCCCCTTTGATGTGTGTTGGCAGTGTCAATCACTTCCTCCAACGGGAACTTATGTAACTGCTGATTTCTTGCTGCCTTACCTCTACAAGGTCGTCTGATAAACTGTTCCAAAACCAACATTTCCTTGACTTTGTTGAAGGTTTTGTTGATTAACCATTTATTTCGTGTGTCCCTCACTCTGTATGACATATGGAGGGCATTTCCCCTTGTCTTGATTATAGATGTCTCAGGCATATCCGGTAATGTTCCTGCCCCAACCTTTCTAGCATACCCTTTTTGAATTCTTCACAGGGAGTCCTTCCATTAGGGTAGAGGGATTTAAATATCTACTGGGCTTCTACCCAAAGTAGTGGTGCAATATATCTTGCCCACTGATGTCTTTGCCATTGCGTGGTCTTGCCCACCCACTCTAAGTACACGAATAATGAGCGATGTTCTCCGTTGCCCACTTCCTGGAAGCTCACCGGCATCATTGCTTTTTTATCTCTTCTATCTGTGATAGCGCATTTAAGGGGGTAATAGTCTCTGGATAGAGGCGACCGTTAACCAGTTGGCCTTCCACCAGGACCCAAAACAGGTCTTCCATAGATGTTGGCCCTGTTGCCCTACAAATTGGTTCTTTATCAGATGGGCTAAGCTCAGCCACCCCTTCTTCCTCCACTGCTGGAAAGCAGTCTACTTGGCAGATCGAATAGACCACTATCTCTGGAGTTAGCATATTTCCACTGACTGGTTCTCGATCAGGCCTCTCGTATCTGTTTTAAGAGACACTTTTGCAATTCTTCCAAGTCAGTCAATTCAATTTTATTTGGCTTTTACAAAACTAGCCAATGTACTACATCACAATTCAAATAAGCATTTCCTTACAAAAAGTGCAAATCATACAGCATCTATTCAAATGACTACAAATGTTTAAAACTGGCTTTTATAGCTTTTAAGCGCTGCTTTGAAATGATGGCAAATCCACTATAAAACCAATGTTACAATTAATTAAAAGGGGAGATCACCTACATTGTAGTCCTCACATTGTAACAGATGAAATAACTTCTAAGCCACGGTCTCCTAAGGTCCATCAACAGAGTACTAAGCATCATAAAATGCAATAGATCTTCATTGGCTCCTGACCCACAAGTACGTAGCCTAGTGTTCCCAAGACAACTCATAAGGCCCTTCAGAGGTAATATGTCCATTCTAATCATTAAAATGGTCTTCCTGTGTTCTGGAGACCTCTGTTAAATTTTGTCACTTTCTACCAGGGCTGTGCAGGATGATTCCACAAAGAATGTAAAGAATGTCAGTGAGCTCAAATTATAAGTACGCCCCAGGGCGTAATTGTAATCTAACATTTTAACACTAATTCCTTCTTGGTTAAACCATGAATGCAGGCCTGCATAAAATCTAGACACCAGTTCTTCACAGAGGTAGTCTTTTAGTTCAATGGATAATTTGATATGAAGTAATAAACACTGCATGTAGCCTATTGCATTAGTGATATCTGGATTATCAGAGCTAAGAGTACATATTTTATTTAAATAATACTAAAAAAACCACATACTACTAAAACCTTAACTCGGAACTCAAGCCGCAGTGACTCACCTGCTGTACTAGGTGACAAACCAATGACCTTCCTCAAAAAAGCTTTTTGGAGGGGATCCAATATCGCACAGTTGGTATGTGCCCAAATTTCACTGCCATAAAGCACAGAGGAGAATACGTTGGCCTCTAACACCCCGACACACTCATCTAATCTACGGTCACCAAACTTCAATAAAATCGTGTCAGCCACCCAGACCAGCCTGCAGTCTTTTTTCCACCATTACGATATGAGGGACCCAACTACAATTTTTTGACACCAAGATAACCAAATAGTTAAACGGGTCCATGACTTCGATTTTCACTTTGATAGATTTTCAAGTTTCGGTATGTCCGTCCCAAAGGCTGCAACTTTAGTCTTTTTGAGATTTAGCTATGGGCCATGATCTTCAAAATAACTGGCTGCACACCTCAAGCTATATCCCAGTCCCTTTGGCATCAAGTCGATTAAAGGCTTGTCTTCCGCGAACAACAAAGCAGGATTACTGGTGTCCTTTAATGCAAGTGGGTACATTCTTCTCTGCTGGGTAAGCAGATTAAAATATGAATTAAATATGATAAAATGACAATAGGGCTAAAGGACAGCGCTATCCAACACCCTGGTTCATATGAAACTCGGCATGGGCATGATCAATCCCACTACTGCCGACAGAGGCTGGGGTCTCAGTGTATTGGCAAAGTATCAACTGCAATAAGCCCTCTGGAACCCCCAGCTTGTGCAATTTACACCCAAGAATTGCGTGGTATATGGAGTCAAAAGTTCTTCTGCCACAGCAGCGAGCTTCTCTGGAAGGTCAACTGTGGTTTGAATGCTGCCTAACCCAGCAGATTCCCAGGATTATTCCAGAGGCTTCTGGTAGGAAATCAAGGCTAAGAAGTTCCAGCTCAAGTATGATCTCCCAAACATCTCAGTCCAACGGTTCAGGGCTCGCACTTACCCAAGATTCTCCAGTCTCTGATTGCGCATCTGTTTGTTCTCCCCATCAGCTGCCTCTTTGCTTGAACAATCTCACTTCTGCCACCACATGTCACAGATAGCCTCAAGAATGCACCAACTCTGAGACAGTTTAATCGGTTAATCAGTTTTATTGTTTTTGTTAGAGATGGGTGTTCCTCTCAAACCCAGACGTCCCTTCAACCCTGGGGTGGTCATTGAAGATCGGTAACACCCACTACCCCCAATCTGTCTATGGTGGGCCTAAAGCCAGAACCACTGGTCTAGCAAGAGAAACCTCCGGAAGGGTTCAAAATCACTGGGAGCTGGGATCTATTTAGCTCCTGTTTCTAGCCTTGGAGAGCTTGGTTAGCTTGAAACCAAGAGCTAGACAGAGTTATTTCTGAGTCTCGGGCAAACTGGTATCTTACAAATATCCCTGTGCGACATGAACTTTGAGATGAATTAGGACACACTTTGTACCCATTTAAATATAATGGGTCTGCGTCTGGATCTCATGTGGAGGTTAGTTTTGGATTATGAGTTGTACTCGCTCCTGGTTCCCCATCGGAAGATCCTCCCTAAATCGGTGATGTCTCACACAGAGGAGCTGGTTTTATCTTCGGCTCATTGAATCTCAAGTTCGAACCCTGCTCAGGAAACATTCTGGGTGGTCCCTACTCTAAGGTCCCCAAAGATACATTCAGGTTTGTGCTTTCCCGGAACTCAGGCCCTAATGGCTCTGCCCTTTGCACATGCTGTTGGTCCTCTCCATACGACTGTCACTCTCCTTTTCTCCTCCATCCACTCCTCCCACTGTCTCTCCTCGCTGTCCCAAACTCTCCAGCTCCACCCATATGATGTTCCTCCCTCTACTGTATGCCTACACCCTCCGATCTTACGCGCTCTCCCCTCCCTAATGCTACTACTATACCCTCTAGTACTGCTACTATTCTCCCCTACTTCTCTCCCCTCTCTACAACACTACTACTTACGCCCTCTCCACACTCTACTCGCTGAACCTCACCCCCCTCTCACTCCCACACATGCAAACAGTACATGCAAACAACTCCCACCAACCAATACCTCATCTTGGCCATTCCTTCAATAATTCTGCTCCACCCCAGGCTGAGAGGGGTCCCTGCCCCCTCCCGACAGGGAGAGACCCCTGGCCCTGACAGAAAACATAATTATACTGGGCCAACAATTAGTGTGTGGGGGGGGGGGGGTTTGGGGCTTGGGACCATTGTCGAACACAACAATATTTTTTCACTTATGTAATCATACAGCACCGGTGCAGAGTAGGTCCGGTCTTCATACAACTTTTTAATCATTGCATCTAATGTTGGTCCAAAGAACAAGTGCCCCTGAAAGGGCATATGACGCACCACGCTCTTCTGGGTGACAATATCCTTCCAGTCCTTGATATAGCTCCAACACCATGCCGTTATAATAGCAATACCAGTGACAGCCACGGCAGAAATATAGCTCATTGCAGTATCAGACATAAGCTACACCTGTTTAATTTTCCAGCGCTGGTATATTCACGATATAAGAGCCAGCCTGGATGCTGTGCAACTTTTCTTCAAAGTGGACTCCCTTTCCTGCAAAGCGCTTCCCTTGGCACCATGTCAAGTCACTTTGATCGAAGGTTTCCCTGCCAGATTCAGGCTTCAATTGTCCACCAGTACTTGATCGCTGTCCTTGACTGGATACCATTTGGACAGGTATTGACTGTGCTATGCTTTGGGGAAGGAGACCCAGCCAAGCTAACCCCATGCTCATAGGATATACACAGCCGTGTTCTCATTCTAGGCGGTGTTTCATCCAATCCACAGGAATATCGGACTGCCCACTACTTTTGCTGCACTAAGATCAGAGACTGCATTCAGCACTTACTTAACCCTCCAGTGCTTGTTAACTGCTTTCATCCCCACAGTTTGTTCTGGTACTTCTGCATTGTGCTACCACTAGGTCATCCAGCACACAGGGAAGAATGTCGACTTTGTAAATGCGCACTGCAATCTGTAAAAACCGCCATGGGTTCTTCTGCAGCGATCCCGGGCCCCACCCAGGTATTAGTTGCCTTGCGTCTCACAGTAAGCCTTCCACTGAATCTTCAATACACCGAAAACCCTGCTGTCTTAGTGCCCCTTGAAGCATTATGCAGAAACCAAGGAAGGCCTCTTTTGTTCAGGCCCCATTACAGGTTGGTACAGAGTAGAGGCAGGGTTGGACAACAGAGGGTGGAAACTTAAGTTTACAGGAGGTTCTTTGGCAGGGGAAGTAGACCTCAATTACATGAGGAACGTGACAAGGGAGGTGAGCTGGGGGGAAATCAGGAATTTGAAGGATATCCTGTTTTTTTGGGGGAGTGGGGAGAGGGGGGGGGGTTTAGTACTGATCATACCCTTACACAAGTTTAATCACATATGACAGTCATAACATCGCAATACAAAAGATACTTCTCTGAATAAAATCCTCTCATTCATCCTAATACAACAATTAATTATGCAACACATCAGACATCAGATCATTTCATATTAACACAATGAATTTCTGATTCCTTCAAAAATAAACAAAATCTAAGCAATCAAAATATTAAAAAGAAACAAACAAGAGACACTCAATTTAATTCATGTGTCTGTTCCACAAATTTGTTGTAAAATATAATTTCCTTGTTTTACAACCAGTTTAAAATTCGGTAAAAATAACCATTAAAAAAATCTTGCCAAAGCAGGATTCCAAGATGGACGTCACACCTTGGGGATGTGCGTGCGGGTGCTCAGTCGTCTGCAGCTCGAATTAGGGCAGCTAACCCCCCTAATGACAACATCAAATTGTGCGTCAACTAGAAAAGACCCTAGGCAATCTAGAACTGCAGCGTTCGATTAGCTAAACTGCTCTGGTGTGACAAGTGCGTCGCGGGAAGGCTAGCCATTTGTAAGGGTGCAGTCTGCAGGATTGCGTACCAACCCGCGAAGGTGCTGCCAAAGGCTTTCCCAAACTGTGGGGCTCCATAGAACAGCAATAGGACACCATAGCAGGGGCCTAGTGCTGGTAGATCAGCAAGGCGTCGCCCACCCGCCACGATCAGGCGATTTAAATAGAAGCAAATGGCCCAGGCTTCAAGCACAGACCTTTGCCCCCCTGCGATCCCTCCTAGTATCCTGTGCATCATATGCCGAGGGGCAGAAAGAAGATTACTCAGACGGGGAGTGCCCAGGCTCCTCAAACTACAACAAATCCACTACAAAAGACTGGGCAGTGGGCCAGGTGACACCCTTATCCGGAAACACACCAGCAGCTAACCCCGTTGAAGAGTCTAGCAGCCCCAATCCGGAAATGGCTGCCTTTAAGAAGGACTTTATAAATAGTTTTCAGGAATTCCAGGATTCTGGCTTCATTTCAGGTGCAGTTCACTTCCTTGCCTAATTTCCATAGTAAGTCACTATCCGATTTCAGCAACATTTCTTCCCTGGGGGAGCGTGTAGACACCAAAGAGCAGGCAATCCAGGAATTAACACAGGAGCGCAAACAGTCTGATATCGCCTTAGAGGAGCTCGCCAGGCTTACACAAAACCTTGAAATACAGCAAGATCCTGGAACAGAGAGCAGAGGATGCAGAAGGAGAGGCCCAGAGGAAGAATATCCGGATTGTTGGGCTGCCGAAAGGAGAAGAGGGCAACGACCCCACAAACTACAACGAGAACCTGTTGCTACAAACCACATGGGAGCCAGCCGCCCAAGGCCAGGGTCATCACCCCGACCATCCTGGAGTGCTTGCTGGGCTGTTACAGGATTACCCTTGGGGGAGGGAACGGGACTTTGCCGGGGCTCCATGGAGCTGCCGCTGTGCTTGGGACGGTACACACAGCCACAGTACACCCACATGGCAAACGGATGTCCAGCGCCGGGGACATCACCTCCAACCGTCCTGGAGCTCTGGCTGGGATTGCGTGGCTGGGATTGCGTTACAGTGTTTCCCTTCTGGGAGGTATTGGCACACTGCCGGAACTCCCTGGTGGGGAAAACGCTGTAACACACGCCAGCAAACACTCAAGGATGGTTGAAGGCGATGTCCCCGGCCATGGGCATCTGTTTCCCATGTGGGTGTATCGTCCCCACACACAGTGGCAGCACCAGGGAGCCGCCGGCAGGGTCCCCTTCCCCATCAACGGGGAAATTCTGTAATGCAGGCTAGCCAGTGCTCCAGGATGGGCGGGGGAGATGTCCCTGGCCTTGGGCAGCTGTCTCCAATGTGGGTTGACCATCCACAAGTGCAGCATCAGTCCCAGAGAGCCCCGGCAGGGTCCCCAACCTTTCCCGGAGGGAGAATCTGCAACGCAGGCCAGCCAGAGCTCCAGGATAGTCAGGGGTATGGTCTGTCTCCCATATGGGGCGACCATCCCCAAGTGCAGCAGCTGCCCCAGGGAGCCCTGGCAGGGTCCCCATCCCTTCCCCCGAGGGATATTCTGTAACGCAGCCGAACCAGAGCTCCAGGATTTGTCAAGGGGGGGGTGGGGAGGGGGATGTCCCTGGCCTTGGGTGGCTGTCTCCCATGTGGGCCGACCGTCCCAAAGTCCAGCGGCAGTTCCAGCAGGGTCCCCATTCTTCCCCGGAGGGAAAGGCTGTAACGCAGGTCAGCCACAGCTCCAGGCTGGGCTTGGGGATGGCCCACATGGGAGACAGCCGCCCAAAGCCAGGGACATCATCCCCACCCATCTTGGAGCGCTGGCTGGGCTACATCACAGAATGCCCTCCTGGTGGGGTGAGGGGGACCCTGCCTGGGGCTCCCTGGCGCTGCCGCTGTGCTTGGGGATGGTACACCCACATGGGAAATGGATGCCCACGGCCGGGGACATCACCTCCAACCATCCTGGAGTTCTTGCTGGGCTGTGTTACAGCTTTTCCCCACCAGGGAGTCCCGGAAATGTGCCAATACCTCCCCGAAGGGAACAGCTGTAACGCAGCCAGAACTCCACGACAGTTGGAGGTGATGGCCATGGCCTTGGAAATCCATTTACCATGCGGTTGTACCGTCCCCAAGCACAGCGGCTGCTCCAGTCCAGGGAGCCCCGGCAGGGTCCCCTTCCCTCTGCCGAGGGAAATTCTGTATCACAGCCCAGCCAGCACTCCAGGATGGGTGGGGGTGATGTACCTGGCCAGCTGTCTCCCATGTGGTTTGACCATACCCAAGCCCAGCAGCGGTTACAGGGAGCCCCAGCAGGGTCCCTGTCCTTTCCCGGAGGGAGAAGCTGTAACGCAGCCCAGCCAGAGCTCCAGGCTGGGCTTGGGGATGGTCGACCCACATGGGTGACTGGTGCCCAAGGCCTGGGACATCAACCCCGACCATCCTTCAGCTCTGGCTGGGTTGCGTTACACCTTCTCCCTCTGGGAAAAGATGAGGAGCCTGCCGAGAATCACTGAAACCACAGCTGGACTTGTGGACGGTCAACCCACATGAGGAACAGCCACCCAAGGCCAGGGACATCACCCCCGACCATCCTGGAGCTCTGGCTAGGCAACATTACAGAATTTCCCTCTGGGAACGGATGGGGACCCTGCGGGGGCTCACTGGGACTGCCGTTGGACTTGTGGACGGTCACTTTTTTTTTCCACCCAGGTAGGTGCAACCACACGTGAGGTACTGTTTTCATCCGGACACCTGTGGGAATGTGGGAAGATGGGACATCTGTTGTTGGTGCCGTGTTTGGGTGAGTTGGCAGGGGGACATGTCTGAAAATGTTTTTATCCACCAGATTTCGGACTTTGCCAGGGATTGTGGGTCATACATTCTGGGGCGATTCACGCAAATCAGCCCTCTGGATTCCCACGCGTGTCTTTTCGGAAATGCATGGGTTCCCCGTTTTCCTTGGTGGCTGCGACACCCCAGGCCCATATCTGAAGGTTGTTCACAACTGAAAAATCTGCTCTGCCGAAAGACTTGGCGTTACCAGTGGTTTAACCTTTTCATTTTGCGCCCAGGTATGTGCAGCCACACATGTGAGGTACCGTTTTTGTCGGGACACCTGTGGGAACGCGGGAACGTAGGACATTTGTTGTTTTCGCTTGCTTTTCATAACGTTTTCATACATTTGCTGCGGCACTTTGTCACACAACCCTTTCATGTCCCAAATGTGACCTACATTTAGTCGCTGCTTTAAGCACTATACACTTTTGTGACCTGCACAAATCACCTACCCTTCTAAAGGTGCCTGTGCTCTTTCAACTAACGTATACTTGCCCTTCCTCACCACATTTGTTTTCCTTATTTACACATGCCAAGTACGTCTGTTTAGGCCGTAAGCCTAAAAATCTTGTGTACCATGGCTCAGTTTTTGGCTTGTGCTATTCATTGTTTTGTGAAACATTACAAAACATTTGTGATTTCCTAACTGGAAGAGTCGGGGGAATGTAGCAGAGAATTGTTTTTCTCAAAATTCACAGAAGCATTGCATTACCGGTCCAACCATGTCCACCACATACGTTTTGATCCGTCACTTTTCCAATGTTTCCCCAAACTATGGACATTTTCCCTACCTAGTTGTTGCATGACCTGCACAAGTCACCCCTTCCTAAACTTGGAATTCTGTCTACTTTTCAGAAATGTATGCCTTTCTGTCTTCCCATTCAGCTTTCTTACCCTCCTCTTCCATTCCGTCCACGCATGTCCCATTGGAAAAAAAGGGCAAAATCGCCTACCTCTCACAAAACGGATGGTAACCACATAAATATGTTGTTTGGTTTCCACTCAACCTGTTCTTGAAAGCCTAGAAAATAGTGAATTCAGCAGAGCAAACCATTTGTTCCTAGCTCTTTCAAGGAAAAAACCACTGGCTTCTTTGTGCATAATTTTATTGGACTGTGTATCCTGTTGGAAGACTCCCCTGGAGTCTATTGTTTATTTCCATCATTTCCTGGAGGAGGAGCCTGCCTTACAAAAACACTTGCCACAAGCAGAGCGTGGCGGTGTGTTTGGAAGTAGTGGAGTTCTTGACCCTGCCCCCCACTCTGGGCAGCAACTCGAAATCCTCCCTGGGTGACAGGGAAGAATAACGGAGATAAGATTGTATAAAGTACCCGTGACTTTCTCTCCCTCCCTGCCCTGGCCTCGGTGCTGTGTAATAGCGACTAATCCCCGATTCATCAGAGTGATTTCGAGCAGGGGTAACTACTGGGCCCAACATACCTCTTTCATCCTATTTTCCTGTTTGATTGCACCTTAGCTGCCCTTCGAAAACACAGCTTGTCTAATCAATGGCCCAGTGCCGTTGAGTCTTTGCAGCATTGTAGATTGACCATGTATGGCCGGCGGACTACACAGCCACCCTTAGGTTAACGATCTAAGTATCTGATTGAGCTCAATTACACCCGCTGCTACGAGTGACTGGGTACCTAACTCCTGACAGAGTGAATGCGGGCGTCTAGCCTTTGAGGTGCGGGGCACGCTAGCGCTGGGGCGACTGTGGGCATCATCGGCCTTTGAGCCCCATCGCTGGAGGTGTGCTTCCACTCGGAAGACAGTACTTATTCAAACACGTAGCTTGAAAAGCCTAACATTACCAAAGTGCTGCAACCACAAACGGTCCGCTTACTAAGCAATTATTTACAGCTTTGCGTGAGTGTATTGTACGTAATCAAGCTTTCAGTCTCTTGACAAGCGAGCAGGGAATAATAGGGTCCTATGCAAGGGAGGTGAATTGGCAAATAAAGAGGAATACTGTACCTCCGGTCAAAAATACTAAATCCCAAATCGGCAAAGGAAAACAGAATATATTCACACAGTCTGACTCTCCAATAAAAAACAATTGAATACCAAGAAAGCACAAGACTTATTGAAAAAGCACAAACAAGCAAAGGTTGAGAGACAAGAACCATCTGATAATCAAAACCACAAATAATGATAATGATACTGATGACAGAAGAGAGAATCCCTTCTACTGTGACCGTGAAAGAGACAAATGTGCCACCACAACCAATTCCAACAACAATGCTAGACCTCCAGAATTCTCTTATAGCTGCATCTACTCATGCCCTAGCACCATTCTTAAAATGATGGAAAATCACGCAAATGCAATGAAAGATCAAGCAACATTACTCGCTTTAATCCACACCAAACAAATTACCCTAGAGGCACATGCATAAACCGTATACAGGTGAGACTGGATACCGAAGCAGAGACATCCGCACAATGGCAAATAAGGCTTTTTGATATTGCTAGAGCAGATCGGAATGACAAGACCGACATGACAGCAGCTCTAATAAATATGATCAAATATCTAGGAATAGATCATGCAAGAAATGGTGCTAAAGTACAAGAAAAGGAAAGGGTACCCCGAAAAACAAACCGCAGAGGAAAGAGTCGCGACAATGATAAGCGAGTCAAATGAAGAAAAGATCCAAACAGTTAAAGTAGCAAAAAATGAGCAAGATAGCAATAAACGGGGAGTTAAAAGCTTGATTGAAGCTAAACAACCAACCGTCTCCACATTTGAAGGTCCTCAAACGATGGTGAAAACTTGAAAAGTTAAAACATGTAAAACCTGGGCAAAAAGAAACCACCCAGGCCAAAAATAGCATGAAGGGATCTCGTGCTTTTCTAAGAAATATAAAGCCGCCTCTGCAAACTCTGGGACACACACAAAGTGCAAGTAAAAACAAAGGTCGAACTGCAGAATTTACAGAGGACCAGAAAGAATGAGAAATCACAAGAGGAATCAAGAGTGGTCCTAACAGAAGAAGAAATCAAGAAGCAAAATATAACCATGAGTTTATCAACTTACACAAACGAAGGAGAAGGAAGACGTTGTGATAACGCTAGACGATGAGTACATTGTCACTGATGAAGTTTGTTAATTGACGCGGTTGATGACCTGAACGAATATTCGAAATGTGAGGATACTATATTAACCTGTGATGGCATCTCAGACACAGAATTAGCAATCTATGGAATCACCACCAAAAGTTTTTAAAAAAGAGATCACATAAACAAGAATTAACCCCTCTCCCCCCCCCCCCCGAGAAAGAGAAAGATATCAATTACCGATTTGTGTCGATCCGAGAGGATCTTACTCGGACAAGATCATTAATATTAAGTCCATCTGGAAGAAACATGATGACATTGTTCTGAATAGAATAAACATACTACGTCTACTACACGATTCCCAATTTACACTATCAAAACAGAAGACATTAGAACAAGCAAATTTCTTCACGAACATACAACTGATCATGTAGCAATACATCTAAACTCCCGAAAAACTAATTACCATGATAGAAGCAACAAAGGACCTCCCTGGCTTGGGATTTGAGATTACATATAATGAATCATTAAAAAAGGGAATTGGAAGAGAAAAACAACAAATAAAACATATCCCCCAAAATAAGAAAGCACAACTTGAAGATGGGATCTTGGAGGCACCTTGGAAACTATGCTCGTGGAATTCATGGGGCTCAATACATTTATTCGAGGGCGCAAATCTGAACTTAAAAACTGGAGACATAATATGCCGACAAGAAACGTGGATCATTCAGCAGCTGACATGTGATGGATTCACGGTACACAGGAATCCGGGAAGAACTCAAGCAAAAGGTTGTCCATCTTCAGGGCTTCTAACAATGATCAAAGCAAGTGTGAACCTTCACGTGATAAAGTAAAGTCAATTAACTTGAACCCATTCAAACAAATAACCATACTGGAAATGACATCCCATACACCTGCAAATGCAAGAAAAAAAGAAACAAAGTCAGATTCCAAGGACCCTATGTATATCCAATATCTACTGGAATCCTATTGCCATTAATGATGAAGTATTCATTGACACGATCTTCACGAAAATAGATGAACTACAGAGTGAATACCCGAATATGTAAACAGTTATTTGTGGTGATTTTAATATTCATTTAGTCACAAGTTCTGGTATAGAAATTACGCAGAATAAACTCTCAAAGAAAAACCAATTGTGGTACAATGAATGTTCCATGAGAGAGACATAGGCCTTGTGAAACTGAAAAATCTAGGTCAGAATCTAAGCAAAGCTCAATTGAATTGCAATTCTATAAAGACAAGTGAATGTTCACTTCAAGAAAACCTTGAAACTGAAACAAATCACAATGAACACTCTCCTACACAACTAATAGACAAATCATGTTTACCTTGTGATTAAATCAAAGGAGAAACTCCTGGAAAACTTCACGAAGCAAAGCCAATAAATGGTAAAATTAAACCATCAGAACGAACACCTGTCCCACATTACCACCAACATCAGAAACAAATAAAGATGTTTCTCAAGAAAGAACGGGATTCATCGATGATCACAAGAAAACTCAGCTTATAGTAAACATGGAATCCCAGGAAACAGAAAATGCTCCGACTCCTTTGGCCACCCTGAGATTACGAGCAGAACTTGCCAAACCAAGACGGCAACAGAAATTCATTACTTAACACATCGAGAATATGTCTATGCCTTCTATATTACAACCAGAGATCAAGAGAATGCGAGATTATCTCTCGACATAACAGAGATAGAATCTCTCATGTCGCACCACAAAAAAAGAAGCCAAATATTTGGACAAGCTCCACCAAATCTGACAACCTATTATACAAAAGAGTTGAATTCCACGCCATTGCAGAAGGAACTAAAGCCTATGGAGGAGACATCCCAGAAAAACCAACATGGAAAAAAAGGAAATGCAGCAGGATACTTGGACTACATCTTTTTAACGCAGTCCCTTGGACTAGACCTAGAAGCAATGATGATTATTGATAGCACCACAAGTGATCACAATATCCTAACAATGACCTGGAAAGGAAGCCAGAATCGTCCTCATACAAAGTCACCTTTTACTCTGGAGCTAAATCATTGTCTATGTATAACAGAGGACCAGATCCAACAGCTTCCGGCAACCTTCCAAAAATTAGACATGCCAGAAAAGATCAAGATTGATTATGAATGGCTCTTTCGTCCACAGGGTCTAGAGCAAAACAAAGATCAAACCGATTGTCCCATTCTCATGACTACAATCAAAAAATGGTAAATAGGAAAAGGAATCTCAGATCCGAATGGCGCAGAAGCTCAATCTTGAGGAAAGAAAGAAGTCAAAAAGCACAAACAAGACTATAGAAATTGGCAAAAAGGTTCCCAGGCTATGCGAATACAAAAAGACGCTGAAACAATGGTTGCAGCCCTAAACCAACGAAACACCAGAGCGTTATGGAACCTACTAACCAACAATGCTCAGAAGAGGGGGCTACTAACAGCGGATGTAACAGAGGCAGCCTGGAGTGATAATTTCACAAAGATCTATGATTAAAAACAAAAAACCACGAGACACAACTGGAAGTAGACAAACCTGAGATCGACACATGGGAATTTGAATGGTTTTATGAAGAAATTCGGATAATCACACAGCTAAACACCTCACGGGCCCCCAGCCCAGATGGATTGAGTAATAAGATACTCAAAAGAAATCCAGAAGTCTGGTCAAAACTTTGTAAATACCTGTTTCACATCATTGTAACACAAGTTCCCAACACCTGGAAAACGGCAATACTAATTCCGATTTTTTCCGAAGGTCTAGCTACAACAGACGCATTTAAAAAGTGTGAAGTCTACCAAATATCTGGGAGTATGGATTGACCAGAGTATCAACGGAAACGTATGGAGAGATCATCGGATGACAAAAATAGATTCCCTTGCACAGCAAGGTATTGGCTTGCATAGGAAATACAGTACATTTTAATTTAAGCCGTTGATTATGTTCCATCATCAGAAAGTAACAGCGATTGTGACATACAGAAGTGAAGCCCTCCTGAATCTATCATGGCAGGTTTGGGACATGCTAGAGGGAAGATTCTGGGAAAAAGCTTTAACCTTACCAAACTCCTTTCCAGTGCAACGCATACGATTCGAGTTAGTTTTTCTATAAAGAAAAACTGTGGTAAACAAGGACATTTGGTCGAGTCCGTAATAGGCGAACCGACACAATGCCATCAACAACGTAATCCTTAACACATGGAAGGAAGCGTGCAAACAATCAATGATAAACACGGGTATCACTGAAGAAATGTTGATTTGCACATCCTGTGAAGCCAAAAGAAAAATTCAGCGAAAAGACTGGATAGAAACTACTGACAAAAAAGCTAAATACCAACTCTCGCTCAATTGCACACTTGACTGCAGAGCACAAAATCAACTACCAAAATATCTAGAACTCTCTCCCTGCCAAAGGACGAGAGAGATCTTTCTTCGGCTGAATACAAGTTCTAACAAAAACGAGACAAATCTCAATGGCGTTGAATACGTGCCAATTTTGTAAGTATGACAGCCAACCAGAAACAGCCTACTACATTTTTATGGAATGTATGGCCTTGGAAAAAGAAAGAAAAAAACTGCGGCCATCTTCCCATCAGAAAATTGTACAAAAGATTGAGAAGAACTATGAGAAACCATACTTGTTGGCAGTCTGAAAAAGCAACTATCGAGCAATCTGAAACAGTCTGAAAAAGCAACTATCGACCAATCTGAACGATTTAAGGGACAAAACTCAGATTGCTTGTCCAACACACTATGAACTGTACTCGTGCAAAGGAATAAGTATTGAGCTATCCGGATGTTATATGAAAAACCCTTCATTGTTGGTTATTTTAATTGATGCAACTATGAAAATTATGTAAATGGAAGAAAATAAATGTATAAACTAAAAACATTTTTAAAAAACTATTGGCATTTTCTGAAGAAAAAAAAAACTTTCTTGCTTTTTGGTTATTTTTTCTCACCCCCCTAGAGCAAACTATGACCGCCTACATGTGGGAAGAAAAGGGACCAAATTTGGCCGAGACATCGCATGTAACAAAAAAGTTACAAGGGAATGAATGGCGGCATACCGAAATCACCTTGGCAGGAGGGGTGGTACCCCTTGGAAGTTAAGGGGTTAAATACACTCCTACGCCATTCATTCATCTGTTCCACAGATTTGATGTAAAACTGCTGAAATTGAATGGACAAAAGGACTCAAACGTTGTCCTAATTGT
This sequence comes from Ambystoma mexicanum, assembly GCF_040938575.1. Taxonomy (NCBI): domain Eukaryota; kingdom Metazoa; phylum Chordata; class Amphibia; order Caudata; family Ambystomatidae; genus Ambystoma; species Ambystoma mexicanum. The sequence continues at coordinate 1,298,975,943 of NC_090932.1, forward strand.
TGAAACAAAGTCTCTGTACAATTGGCTTTGCAGAGTCTATAAGATCTTAACTTGTGGGGGAATAGTAAATCTTGGACCATTAACCTCCAAAGTCGGAAGACAATTCAATTGGAATCTCATGTACCAAGCTCTAAATAATTGTGAGGGAAATGTCATTAAGTATAATTTGATTTCAGGCGGCATAAGACTACAGAGAGACCTAATGCTGTATAATTTCAATCCAAGTAGATCATCACTGTCGACAATTTTGTCCCAACTTCCCATTTTCTTTTTCATGGCCCATTTTGAGTCATTGCAATCAAGATAAATTTCTTACATAAAACTCCCACACAACATTTACTAAAATTACGGAGGTACAAATTGAAATTCGCTCGCCTAAAATAAGACTTTCATATTCATAACTTTCCTTCCTCTAGAGTGCAATACATTCATTAATATGTTGGGACCACCACAATTGCACTCACAGCTCTAGCCTTATAACACTAATTGGGACCGATTTAGACAGACCAAGGACTTCTTAACATACACATACTTCTAGAATGTCAAAGTACGATCCGTTAGTGAAGTGAACTAATTTAGTTACATATAGTACCATAGTTGAGACTTTCCCTCAATAGAATTCTATTAACAGGAGCGAAGAAAAGGCTCATAGCCTTATCCTTCATTCTACGTTTTTGTATCTTAAGAGAATTTTTAGTTGGAGAAAAAAAATCCCAGATAACAATGATTAAACCTCCTTAATAATTAATTAACCAAGAACATTGCTTCCTCTGACTCTTGCTGCTTATAGTCATTATCAAAGATTTCACTGAATTAAAGACCAGTTTGTTATCACTTAGGAGGCAACACCGTTGAGCCAGCATTGTAATCCTGCTGGTGTGAAATCAAATAGAAGATGATCATCAGCATATGGTATGCAGTGTACTTTCTGACCTTTATGTTTAGGAGGAAAACCACAGCATCTAAGAGGTTCTTTGCATAGATTAGCTGTGCAATGGTGCAGTTGGATTCCTTTCCCTGCTTTTATTGTGTGTGAAAGCTCTCCCTCCACACTTCGTCTTACTCAAACCTCATTGTAAGAATAAAATAATTGTAGCATGTGCAGCAAGCCTGCATCGATCCCCCCACCTAGTCAGCATCCCCCACAATCGTATTTATTATAATTATTAGGCACTACATGCCCATGGGCATCAGAGCACAAAATAACAAAAAAACGAGAAAGAGATACCGAGGGAGGATATCGGGAACACAATGGGAGGCAGTCAGAATTAATCTGCAGAACTAAAGAGAAAGGTTTTAATAATCCTCTTAAACACTGTCAGTGTCGGAGATGATCTGACTAAAGATGACAAGGCGTTCCACCCCTGCGGTGCATGGAATTCAAAGCTTGTGTCACTGAATTTTCTCAGGCTGAGCCGGGGTTGATTCAAAAGAAGATTTTCAGTGGAGCGCAACACCCGTCCTAGTGGTCTTATCAAGAGCCTTTTAATGAGGTATTGAGGGGCAACCAAATTCTAACTTTTATAGGTGAGAGACAAAATCTTGGGCTTGATTATTTGCTTAACTGGCAGCCAATGTAATTCTTTCCTAAATTTAGTGATGGGGTCACGCCTGGAAAGTCTAGAAACAGCCCCAACAGCTCCGTTCTGAGTAGTTTGTAGGCGGTGGAGATTTGCCTGTGATGTACCAGTAAGTAAACTGTTGCAATAGTCTAATCAAGAGTTGACCAATGCAGTGGCAAGCAACGATCTATTCTTTATGGAGTCGTAAGGCCTAATCTGATGGAGTAGTTTAATCGCGTATCCACATGATGATTGAATTTGTGAAACATGTGGTTTTATAGATATATGGGCATCACAAATGACACCCAATGTTTTTACTGTCCTGCTCACAGGAATCAGAGTACCAGAAGTCAGAAACTGAGCATACTTAGTGCTAAGTTTCTTTAGACGTGGACCAGAGGGCATAATGAGAAGCTCGGTCTTCTCATTATTAAGGGCCAATGAATGGAGTGCGATCCAGGTCTGAATATTAGTATGGACTCCATTCACTGCCATAGCATCAGAGTAGCTTCCAGTCAGCTCAAATAAGGCCAGTGTCTCATCTGCATAATTTGCATATTGGACACCCAGTCCATCCAGAAGATCAAGTAATGGCTTGATATTGAACAAAGGGGACAGACAGGAACCCTGTGCTACTCCACATGTCAGGAAAATAGGGGGTGCTTGAGCAATTTCAGCGGCTATTCTAGAGGTTGTACGGGCCAAACATAATGCAATCCATCGAGAGGCTTTTTCTGAGCAATTGGCAATATTTTCAACCTCTCACGTAGCAAGTTATGATTAATAAGATCAAACCCTGCAGAGAGATCCAACAGCGTAAGAAATGCTGGATGGCCCTTCTCGGTAACCCCTAGAATGTTGGATTTAAGATCCAGGAGAGCCGCCTCTGTTCCGTGTTGGGTTCTAAAGCCAGACTGGTGAGGGTTGAGAATTTTATTTTCTTCAGTGAACTTCTGTAGTTGCAAGTACGCCACTCTGTCAATGAGTTTCAGCAAATAAGGCACATTAGTGATCGCTCTATTGTTCTTGGTTCCTGCTGGGTCAGGAGTATTCTTTTTTTAAGAGAGGAGTTACCCAGACATCCTTCATGGCGGCGGGCACTATGCCTTTCTCAAATGATGCATTAATCATCTTAGTGATCCAGGGGATGAAGATGTCTAAAGAGCCTTTCAGGATATCAGCAGTACATGAATCACCAAGGTATGATGTAGACTTGAGAAGAACCTCAGTTTCTGATCAGCTATAGAAGTCACATTTTGGGAGTGTCACCGAGTATTCCAATATTTTAAGATTTAAACTATCTGGGCCTTTGTTAGTTACAAGGCCAGCCAGTTGATTAACAATAGTCAGCTAAACTGATGACTGATGGTTTTATTTAAAAATTCCTCTTGTATAGACCAACAACACACAGACTATTTAGTGACTGGGAAAAATGGGGATGTGTGGCTCTCAAATTCTTTAAGAATTTTAAATAGTTAATTGGAGCAAGATTTAGCATTTTCAATACGTAGGTTGTACGTTTTCCTTTTCGCTTCAATGATGGTATGTTTATAGGCAAGCACAGATTTTTTTAGTATTTCTCCAAGGTGAGAGGGCCGGGGTTCTTCCGCCATTCTCGTTCCAGCGCCCTTTTCATTTTCCTTGCTTTTAGGACATTATCATTAAACCATGATTTATTGATAGTTTCCATTTTTACTTTCTTTATCTTTTCGGGGGCAAGGGTATCAATAGTAGGCTTGATGGCCGATGAGAGCTGAGAAACTACATCTGGAGTTTTCTTAAATGAAACTATATTGCCCAACTTGGTAAACAGTGAGGTGGAGAAAGCAGCAGGTGAGATCTCTTAATGTTCCTACATACGAGCTCTGTCCTTATGTTACTGATCTATCAACAGTGTCAAAGTCTAAGGACAGATCCAGGCTTGCTACATACAACGTTCTCCCTGTTGCACCACTTGCTTGCGCAATACAGGAGGAGAATTCTAAACCACTAATCACCGTACCGGTTCCTTTCCTGCACGCTGTTTGCAGAGAGCTTAATCTCTCTATACTTTCCGCCCACTTCATAACTTCTTTTAAAACTAAATTGGCCAGTATCTGATCAGGAGTCGATGAGAGATAGGTTGATAACTAGTGGGCAACTCCCTTTTCTATTTTTTGTAAATAGGGACAATTACTTGCTTCCAAGATGCAGGGATAGTAAAACACCTAACTTTTTGGGTGAACAGATTAAACACGTCAAACCATATTTCAATATTGCTTTTAAGTAAACAGACTGACATACCATCTGGTCCACAGGATTGAGAATTCTTCGACGTTTGAATGACCAACTTAATATCATCCCTGTTAAACTTTTATTTCCCAAAACCTGGTCGACTCCATTAATACCTAATACCTAAACACATGGAACAGTGTTTCACCAGCTCTCCTTCTGCAACACACAACAACTGCAGTTTCAATTGACTCTGATCCCTTGTATTCAATTTCCACCAGATAGCTAGAGACATCTCTAATAAAAGATCCCGAGTCCCTTTTATGCAAGCCTGAATTTTATAATTCTTTAACCAATTTTTGTGATTCTGTCTGAGAATATGTATTTTTTCTTTCTTATCTTTTCAGTGAATACTAGATTTGTTTAACCTTCCTAATATTGGTGCTCATCTTTTGTTTCTGGGTATTGTGAGAAACCTGAAAGTGTCTCACCCGCTAGTCCCCGGGGATCTGTCATTCAAGTGGCCAGGGCACAGCCATAGCTATTGGAACCAGTTCCTGGGGTGGACCATTGCGGGAGGATCACCTGGATGAGGGGTCTTCGGGGAGTGGAAGTGGGACACCGAAGGGCGAGCCACAGTATCCCCTTCCCGTAACACCTTTTCCCCATGCTACCAGGTAGGATACCTAGAAGCTCAAGGCCCCTTTCCATCACTTTCTCATGACAGTTCAATGTGAGCAAAAACAGACTAACAGACATGTCCCAACACAAGGGTCAGGCACCATCAGGCAATCACTGATAATTACACACACCTCACTGCCATTATCCTTCCCCACATGGACAAAAGGCGGAGCACGAATGCACACTCTGAGCAAGGCAAACACAAGAGGAAGCAGCAGTTCCGAGATGACAGCTTAATACGAGAAGAAAGATGGCGAGACCAGAAAGGGTTTCAAGTAGGGAATTGCCCTTGGCTTTTTCCGCGGAAGAAAACCTTAATTACACACGCACACGAAGATAAGAAACCTAAGACCCGGAATTAAAGCTGAAGAAAGGTGCATTGTGTGTCAAAAGTAGCTGGGGCTTTCCCGGATCGATGGACGAGTGATTGCCGCCGTGGTACTGTCCTTGGCTCCAACAACAAAGCAGCTCCAGTAAAGTCAGCACAGCCGATGAGTCAGGGAGACTGATAGCAGACCGGTCTGCTTAGAACCAAGGTTGCAAGTGGCAACATTGTTTGAAGAAATTTGCAAAGAACAGAGTTTAAGGCGTATGTGAGGAGCAACGTGAACATAATTGAATATCCCAAGAGTGAGTGAACTTTTTAAACTAAAGTGGATACCATCCCGAGAGTGGTCAGGCGCTCATTCAAAAGGTCTCGGTTAGGTATCCAACTGAGAGTGTAAAATTGTAAACTGGGAAATCGAAGTAGTCCTGCAAGGGATCAAGCCAAACTATGTGCACATTCCAAAGTCTTTGATGGCGAATACGAACTGTAATTGTGAAAAGGGGATCAAAGCCCGGATCCAGGGTGAAGAGCGACTCACCTGAATGGCGTATTTATGAAAGGAACTTTTCGGTTGTTTGATACATTAGGCCCTCTGGATCAAGAGACTTGGTCACAGAAGGCCCTGATGCTTGGAATGGAACTGTGTCCTCGTGCCGAAGAAGCCCAAGAGTGTTCTATGCTCGTGTGAACCGCCTTGTCCCAACGTGGGGAAGGGAGGCCAACCACCTGAACATCCCGACTTATCATTCAGTAAACACTTTTTTCATGAACACTCCAGCATACTATTTGTAAATTAGCTGTAAGGATTGGCAATAGAATATTTAGTATAGGTAATTTTTATTTTGACGAGACTCCTCTAGGACTGCATCATTATTATTAGATCGTCGTAGCTTGCTCACATCTTAGATGTAGGTTTGGATAGGCATTTCTCACACCCTTGATAAGGTTCAATAAGCACGCTTGAACTGTTGTCACTTGTGTCCGTCTTACTTGGACACCATGCCTTCCTTACAGTATTCACCATTTTATCGAATGGTTTCCCTTTGTCCCCAGTCAACATCTGCTGCGTCCATTTAGCCTCAGTCCTAACCCGTCCTTTAAGCATAGTAAGTATTAGTGAACTCGTTGGGTCAACAATAAAAATAATTTCCTTTGTCATTTCAATTCTGCCACCATTTGACCTAATCTTTGTTCACTCTAACACAATTATTTACCAAACTGGACTAACCTATTACCTGCAGAGTTAATCACAAGATTGGTACATGCAGACTTTACATCATGCTATCTTATACCATGGCGTGATCACTGGACCTCGTTTTTATTGTTTGCAAGTCGCATATATTCTTACGATCGACATTTGCAAGAAAAATGTTGCTGAAGAGGAAGAAATATCAAAACAGGTTGGTTAAAGACCCGATTCTATACTAAAATTTTATTGATCTATTTATTTGTAATGGCCGGTAACTCGCGTGTATCGGGCGCAGAAACAAGGACACGAAAGACAGAACGTATATGTGACGGGACAATATACGTTAAGTTGGCTAAACTCCCATCTGGCCACGTACTCAAGTCCATCCGTTCTTCAACTTCACACCCTTCGCTTCTATCATCCAACTCATCAAACAACAATTAAATATTAGAACATGTGCAGTTAAAACGTGCAGCCTCCGGCTATTCACATGCACAGGATTGAAATGGATGATTGTCACAAGAGTTCTGATTACTGTTATACCACAAAAGTCGAAAAACACCAGTTGCCAACAATGCATCAGACACAGTCTTAATCTTTTTAATCACTCTACCTTGGAGGTCCTATGGTCTACCCTTTTTCCCCCCTTTTGGGCCATTTTGGCATCAAGGATAAAACTGTCTAAAGTTGGCACAACATTCAACCAGGTCTCTTGGATGAACAACAGAAAATATTCAATAAATCCATTTCTCATATCAGCATTCAAAAACCTGTTATACCCTTGAGAGTTCCACCACAGCAAATTAACTTTGTTTTCCAAACCCTGGTTGATTCCCAACTGAGGTTGCGAGTGTGGAAGTCAACAAGGCCCAACTCGATGGCATTTCAAACACAACCTGCCTGCAGCCCTGACCATCAATTGTACAATTCATATTCTTTTACTCTTTCAAAGACCAGTTGCATAATAGTAGTTGACAAGGCCGCAGGCCTTCAGATAAGGTGCGTACCAGGCCTTTTTACGCATGAAAATCCTGTAAATACGCCAGCTTTATTATTTTCCTGTGTACATTTACACACAAGTTTAGAGCAGAGGGCAGTGCAAAGGTCAGGTTACTTGACAGAAACCAGAACGCTTCTTTTGATTTTTATCTACATGGAGGTAATTGCAAGCCATGTATAAACGCCTCTGAAACAGAATGCATTTATCTAAAGCCTTTCAAAAATAGAAACGGCACACTGTGACAAAAGGAATGGTTTCTTTCCATTCCGCTTCTGCTGTGTTGCTTGCTGCAAACGGAAGCACTGTGCATATTTATTTTCCTAGCATTTTAATATTGTAAAATTAATAAAATGGAAAACTCGTAATTGAGAATTATTTTGTAACAAATTATGCTTTTTCCAGTGAAAGCAAACCAGTATTGCACAATTGTATTTTTCCGAGTTCCTGAGCTGTGTACATAATCATGCAGAGGTAGATCATTTTTACACTTATAATTTAATTTACACTCCAACTATAAAAACAGTGTGTAAACGACTATGCACGGTCTAGTTTACATCCATTCAACCTTGCAGCCAATGGGGTACATTTCTATAAATGGTCAGTGGCAGCAGAGTCTTTGTTCAAGGGTGGGTTTTGTCATTACACCAATCACAGGTATTCAAACCTCCCAAACCTTCAAGACTGCACAATTAAAACATACAAAACCTGACTCTCCAGGAAGTGGAAGCGCTGTTAAAAGAAAAAAGAAATGAAAGTTACATTTGTAATTGAAATAGAAACTCAGCAAAACACGTCCCTGTGATAATCCAGATGGGTATTTAACTGTATGTAGCGCTTCATACATGGTTCGTCCAACATCTAGGCACTGATTATTATACCTCAGTCGATACTCAGTTAACCGACTTCTGAAGGATGTTGGCCAATAAGATAGCCCAGCCAGTTGAGCACTTGTTGCTGCAATCTGTGTGTGATCTGTAGGTTGCAGGTTCGAATCCTGGCAAGGCCAACTCAGCCTTTCTTAGTCGATAAAGGATTACCGACTTCTGTTTGGTGATAAATATGTTCTATGGACAGCGCTTTGCCGAAAGCGATATAATGCGCTTAATACCCAGAGGTTTCCAAGCACGGACCTGGGGATCAAACCTGTGTTTCTCTGTGTCGTCTTGCTTCCAAGGAGAGCATGTTGCCCTATGTTGCGCTATCCTCCCGAGAGAATAAATATAGAATTTAGCATGGAATCATTGCCTCTATGCACTGTTTGTTGTATCATAACATTGCCATATCATTGGGTTGTAATAGCTCCAGGAAACAAGGACTTTCATTAACCATCAAAATACAATTCTGCTATCGAACCTCACAACACACAATATAATTCATGCTTGCTTTACTATGGAATTGGCTAGGTTTTTGTGTTTTCAACATTTAATACAGGAGAGATCAACCTTACAGAAAGAATGAAAGGTGCATTCTTTCACAATGCAGAAAGCTGCTGCATGGTTATGATTTCCATACATTTTTTGCACACGTCGGCTGTAGGTCACATACATTTTACGCTCTTGCAAAGGAGAAAAGTAATTTTTACTCTCTTGAAATCACATTTACTCTCAAAGTTTAAAAATAGGGAGTAAAATACTCCGACCTAAAAAATCTCATCTGAAGCACTGCTTGCCACTACTATTTAGAGTAGCCAATTGCACAATAGTTGTCTCAATGCTGCGCTCTTTACAGATCTTTAACCAGAATGTAAAACTAGAGTTTAACAATAGGAGGCAGGTCTAATTGTTCACACCACTTTATATATTCAGTCATAACTTTGCCTAAAAAAAAAACATTTTTGTGCAGTTATCAATTGTTTTAAAGGCTACTATAAACTGTACTGCAATGGTGTCATTTTCCAAGGTTGACAATTTTTCAAAACACATCAGACTCTTCATAGTAATATCGGCAATGGTGCTGTTGAAGTCAATCTCCAATAACATGTATTCCACTGACACCAAGTTTTCGCAACAGTTTCGCTTCGAACTTTTGTATTTCATTTACTAGGCTGTGACCCCAGACCTCCACACCATATAGAAGTATGGATTTAAACCTAGTACTATAGAACAGCTGGATAGTTTTTACTGAAAAACCTATGCTTTTTCCAATGAAACAACGCATCATATTTACAATTATTACGCATTTGCGTTTTACTTCTACCCAATGGAGCTCCCAATTCAACCTTGAATCAACATGTACTCCAAGATATTTATATGTGTCTACTTGCTATAGCAATTCCCCATCAAGTATCCAGCTACATTTTTTCTGATACGCACGTTTTTTTTGCAAAAACCATGACTTTACTTTTACCTATATTTACTTTGAGGTTGTTGGCTTTAGCGAATACACTTCGAGCATTCAAGGGGGTCTGAAGGCCATGGGGAGTATGAGCGAGCAGAAGGAGATCATCCGCATAGGTTAGCCAATTAAGCGAAAAGGTTCCTATTTTTACTGGATCGGATTGAGAGTTCACAATATCATGCAGTAAATCTGCCAAATAAAGATTAAAAACAGTGGCTGCAATCACACATCCTTGCTTAACACCCTGGCGTGCCGGGAAAGATTCCCAGTTCCATCCAAGTGTACCTTCGCTGTGGTATCAGAACATAAAGCAAGGACCATAGTTAACAAGCCAGGTGGAATATTGCACTTAACTAATTTATTCCACAAGATGCTCTTTTGGACAGTAGCGAACGCAGCGCTAAAATCAATGTAGGCGGCATACACATCAAGGTTGCACCGCTTCCATGAATATTCTACTACTGATGCTAGTATAATGATATTTTGCTTTTGCTCTAAAAACCAATTTGATTTGTGGGCAATATTTTTGACACTTTTATCCACTTATTTAGCTCAACTAGTAATAACCTTGCAAAAGATTTCACTGGGATACCTAGCATAGCTAAAAGTCAATAATTCTCTGCTTTGTTACATGCGCCTTTCTGATAAAGCGGAAGGATATTGCTCATCTTCCAGGTCATAGGGATTTTGTCACTTAAACCAATTTCCTTAAAAAGAATTACTAACGCTTTGGCCCATCTCTGGTGATACTTTTAGCAAGGTGTTGCAAACCCCATCAGGGCCTGCATCAGAGGAGTTATTAAGTTAGTAATGATTTTACAGATGTCTTCTATCGTAGCCCTACATACCCATGACAGTCTGCACCTTACTTGTATTATCTTTCATTCCCAAGGTGGCTGCTACATATATTTCCCAGTCTGCTTTTCCAACACAATTAATAGGAAGATCTCCATTTGTTGTCACACGAATCACACGCCAAATTTCAGTCGTATTTTATTGTATGGCTAGCCAAGCAATTATTTTCCAATGGTCAATTTGACAGGAGTTCTTGTAGGCCTTTAACCATGCACGATACACTGATTTAGCTAGCGTTATGTTTGTAATGGCCTGAGGATTAGTATATAAACCTAAGGCAGGATACATAGATTCTGCAATTCTAGTACGCATGATTTTTTTTGCTTCAGCTAGGTTTTTGTCAAAATGGTTCATTTTATAGGTCACAATGTTAGAAAGTTCATAAGGTGTTTTGTATTGCCTTTTATTTCTACAGCCTTCATTGATTTGGAGCAGAATCTCAGAATGTTTCCATAATCCCTGCTTTATCTTTGGGTGTAGACTCATTGACCTTTGTTATAAACTCAGTCAAAAGTCTTTGTTCTATGTTATTGCCTTTTATCACGTTTCCCTCATTCCACTGAATACAATTCATGGGTCCATTAAGAAAAATGTTCCCATTTAAAATCGATGACCATTTTAGAGTCCTGGGCAAGAGAAGACTTGACACAGGCACATAGAGGTAGGTGATCACTCTCCCCACGAGAGACAATACCCATGTCCTCTATCAAGGCCAACCCAGTCCAGTTGCCAAGGATATAATCTATCGTGGTCGCATTTTTTCCTGCTACTCGGGTGTACGCTTTATTGATGTCACTGGGACCGTTCCCATTTAACATGGATATTCTGTGTTCTTCAAATAGCTTTATCTAGATTTTACCTTGTCGGTTTGTATGTTTTCCATTTACTGGTGCAGAGTAGTTTTCTATCAGGTCATCAGGATTATGCAATGTGATGTTAGCATTAAAATCTTCCATCAACCATAAGGGTAATCTCGCAGATTATCTTTTAAGCAAATTTCCTACTACTTTGGACTTTGCTTTTGATTCTAAACAATTGGGTGGATCATATACGTAATCACCAATATCTTGCATTTTTCATAGGTAAGGAATGCTGCCTGAATGTACAGTGTACTCTTTTATTCCTTCTAATTTCCAATGATTTTTAACAGACAATAGCAAACCACCTTTAGGGCGACCACTTGGCACTTTTGTAGCAGGCTGATGAATAGTTAGACGATCATAAATTCGATTTCTCCATCAGCCATGTCTCCAGAAGGGCTATTAACGAGAATATGTCCATATTATCAGCTAGGCCCTCATCACCAAAAATGTGTTTATAGCCTCTTGTGTTCCAAGAGAATCCATTTTCAACATCGGGACTACAAGGTAAAATGACTTTTATAGGCGGAAGGCAACCATTGCTAGCATCAATGTACTCCATCTACACCTTTCACATCTAATACTGGCATTTGGATGGGCACTAGGACGGAGACAGGGGGCATAGTACTACTCGCGTTCTGTATGTGTGAATTTATATCCCCAGTTGGTACTTTACTATTCTTACTTAAATTCCGATCTGTGGATTTGAGATCTTTTTTGGACACTGGTAGTAATGCTCAGGGTTTGTTTTGAGGCATCATTGTCACTTCGGCAATATATCCAAGTCTAAACAAGTCATCCTCAAAACCTAGCACAAAATCATGTGTTGATGCAGCACTAAACCAGATATTTGTAATATATTCCTTTGTATTCTCTATCTAATCGACAATTCTAATATCGTCTGAGCATATACCACGAAGTAGGAACACTTGTGTGGAATATACGCAGCACAGCCTCCCTGTTCAACAGGGGCATTTCGTTGTTATATTTGACTGTCTAAATTCAGTTTTATTAGTTCAGGATTAGATTTACATATCGGAACAGTTTAAGTCCCCACAATTCATCTAAGTTAGTCTGAGTGTGAGATCGAGGGAGCTGTACCAGTAATGCAAGGTTTGAAACTGCACGTCTCTTCAGACAGAGTCAGCACTGTTCACTACTCCCATATTTTTGTGTGTCTGCTATAGCTTTAATATTATTCACATTTGGTTCAGTGGCAATACTCTTATAGCCACCGTCTTAGGCTGTCAATTATCAGAGGGTGATTAGGAGTTCGAGGAGCAGGTTCAGGTTCTGTTTCCAGAATCGGGGCTAGTTTGACCTCAAAATAGCGACAGTTCTTTTTGCTAGCTCCATATGTCAGGTGTCATGTGTGTTGCCTTTTTGGGTACATAAAAGCTTGTGTTACAACCCTGGGTTTGACCTTTTTTCCATTTTTCAATATAGTTTTACCACCCTTTTTTTGTAATTCAGGATTTTGCTATCTTTTGCGGGGTCATGATGATATCTAATGATTTTTCAACATCCTCAGAGGATTTTTGGGTGTCTTTGTCAGTGACTGTGCCTACTTCTCTAACTGTTTTATGAGCATGGTTAATACTTTTTAACAGCAACACAGATTGGACATCTATTTTCTTTTCAAGACTCACACTTTGCAACTAGCATTTTTAACAGATTATCTAATGCCCAAAACATGTCATTTGATGTCATGCTACTCACACTGTCTTCTTGCAAATCAGCTAAGGTCTTATCATCTGTCCCTTAAATATTTTTGGTATACCATTATCTCCGGTCCCACATTTCGATATTGCAGCAGTTTGGCATCATAAGACTAGGGGACCATGCACGGAACCGCAAGGTTCTTTGGCACGCATTATTAAGGGCACCCGCCCGGAAGCAATTCACAAGCCTTCCCTGTCGAAACAGACCACAATATATGGGGGATAAGAACATGAGGGTGGGGCCGCTTGTAAACAGTAAAGAGAGATGCTGAAAAATAACTGAGTAGAGAGCACACCACAAAGTGCTGTTTTTATAGCCCTGGTGAAAGTGGTCCAATAGGAGAACACCACTGAAACCGGTAGGCTTTTTTGTGACCTGGAAAAACGAGTGACTAACCAGGAACCTGGTGACAGGTCGCACATTATTCCTCTCACAAACCATACACTCTACACCACGAATGGAGCCCAAAAACTTCCAAGACTTTTCACAGTGTACGAGAACATACCAAGAGACCGTGGTCTATTTTTTTTTTTTAAAACTGCATTTTCCAGAGAAAACAGATTTTTTGGCAATTTTTTCCTGGCCAAAAAACTATTTTAAGTTCTGCTTTCCATAGAAATTGAATAACATTTGAAAATATTTCAACTTGTAAAGCAGTTGACACGCATTGGAAGGAGGGCAAGATAGACAGAACACATACATCTGGGAAACTTGTAAATAATCACGAATTGATTTACTTGATATCGAAATGTGGGACTATGATGAATAGGGGAATATTCGGGTGCAAGACCCCTGCTGGTTCATGTGTGTTTATACCATTATCTCCTACATACTTTTGGTTCTACATCTACACCAAGTGATGATGAAGGAGGGGCAAGCAGGTTACCTTCCTCAAAAAACATAGCAAGTCCAGCATTCATTAAACATGGCGTCAATGTAATCTCTTTCTCATCGCCATGTATTCAACATCCAACACATCCATTTCCATATCAATGCTCATAGATGCACTTAATTCTATTAAGTCGTTTAACATAGGTATGTTATGTACAAGTATGTCAGTACCACTCAGATCACGTTTTCCAACCAGTTTTTTCCTCTTTCACATTAAACCTAGTACGTGGCATCTCTTTCACATGTTCGTCAGCTTTGTATTAATTTATTGATTCTACTTGCATGTCATCATGACAATATGTTCTACATCTTTCAGTTGATCTTGTCAAAGGGCGTGTTATTACTACATCCAAAAGTTTTGATCCCAAGCAACTAAGTGATTTGCTGAGTTTGTTAGCAAGTTCTTCTGCTGTTGGGTCCATACTAGCAGTTTTAGGAAAATGTGATGTTAACTTTTTGTTATTAGTAGCCATATCATTTTTGGAGTACATACTGTACGGCCTCTCCGTACTGCTAACGGAATATTCTGCGGTACTACCTCCGTGGTAGTAAGATTTTACGTTTAAACTTGTAACACAATTTGGTTTTACTACAGTCGTATTGGATGTTTTGAATTATAATAATGTTAACAACCAATGTGTCTACCAGTTTCTCCAATTTCCGACAACTAAGCGTCTTTCCATTGTTCCATGATGTAAGACTTGTGATCAGACACCAAGACAGTAGGTTTAACCACCCCCCCCCCCCCATCAACAAGACGTGAAATGCTCCAATCACACTCCCGGAAGCATGTGTCAACTGCAACACTTCTCGCTAGAGGAATTCTTTTTGCTGCCCGCCCCTTCAGTGAATGATGGCGTGTGCACTGCTCTGCACGCTGCGGCGGTTATATCTTAAAGCTATTATCCATCTCAATGAGGGAAAATAAATACACTTACTCTTGCGGCACCGTGCCGCATATATCAATTCCGGTCAATACTCAAAAAAGAATCTACTGCATTCAACGCATTTACATTTCAAAAGTACAGACTATCGCCGCGCCGCGTCAAGCAGCCAGCGTAACAGTGACTTTAAAAGCAACTTTGCGGGAAGCACACGTGCAGAAGAGCGCACCCAGCCCTATTGAAGTGTTCTGGAATAGGGGGCGCAGACAGCTTAAAATAAATAAAAGTGTATATTTAGACTCTAATTGTCAAAATTGCCTCTAAATTACTTAGCAAAGGTCCATCAAGTCCTTGAAGTCTTTAGCTGCATACCAATAGTATTTTCTCAATAGGTCCATTGGGTCTGGACCACAGCGTAACAGCGACTTTAGAAGCGACTTTTCCTTATAATAAAAACAAAGTAGAGGAACTACCAAACAGGGTTGAGTTTCTTAGAAAAGGAATCTAAAATGTATGTTAAAACCCAATACAATTATCCCTACGTTCAATACGCTCATTTTATGTTTGCATGTACATTGCATATACGTCAAAAATAGAGAACCAGATGCCAGATACTTATATTGGATATTGATAAATCAAGTTCCCCCTCCAATAGCATTTCGGCCTCTCGCCTACCGTTGCTGCCTAGCACTACCTCTGTGCATCTCAATGTATGTTGCTCTGCCTCTCACTATTAAGGGTTGCTCCATTTGTTGCGCTGCCTCTACATCGTATTACTGCCATTTCTCTCCTCTGTTTTGCAGTCACACTTGCTGTAAATACCCTCTCCCGTGAACCCCACTCATGACAGTCAATCCCTCGTACGTGCGTGTGTGTGTGTGTTCTGCTTGCGTCCAGTACTAGCTGTCCCCCTCCTGCTGTAGCTCCTCCGTCTCTTTCCCTCTGTTCTTGTGGTACCTCTCGTCTATTACGTTCACTGTCATCTCTGCCCCACTTTCATACCTTTGTTGACATGTACATCGTTTTATGTTCTGGAAATACCTTCCTCTGGCTGTAGCCATAGCAAATGTAAATCCTGAAAAAGATGAACATTCATATTTGACATGAAAGAAAATAGTTCAGCTTGAAAACTGAGCCGCTTTTGTGGATTGGGCTAAATACAGATGCTTTCCCAGTACAGGATAAGAGGAAACAGCCCATTGTCAGCAGTTTGCCGGCGTTCCATCGTGAAAGCAGCAACCCAACACTATTAATATGCTTAAAAAAAGCAAAAAAGTCGACATATATAGATTCTTCTTTCCGATTAATGGAAAGGAGAGGGGGGCGGCAACCAGATATAATGCCACAGATAACTGTGCACGGTGGTAATTCTATTTTTGAAAAAGTGGACCTTAAACGCTCAATGAACAATCAATCGCAAACAACATGGTCCATTTCTGCTCTGGCCACTCGGTTCAGGTTACTGCTATTTTCCCTTCACAGCTTACAGCTGGGTATCTAAAACATACTTTCTATGGGAGAGTCGGCCACTTGGTCATCAGTGTTATTTATCCCTTGTTAGCAGAGCATTAAGTCTGTGCCACAGCTCACCAGTTCGTTCACTTTGCGTTCTCATCTCTACCGCAACTTCAAAGTAGCCCTGCAAACATGGCGCCTTTCAGCTACGCGTATTTATGCAAATGAAATAATGATGATTTAGCACACTTCATGCAGTTTCCCTACATCTTCACATTAGGCCACACTTTGTTTACATGAACGAAGAGTCACAGCCATCGGCTCTAAAGCTGTCAGCTGCACATTGCCTCAGAACTTGAAAAACAAGGGGACGAGTCCACCGAAATTGTTACCTTGCCTACAACCATCAGTAAACACCTCCTGCCTTTTAAAGAGTCTCGACTCCTGGCACACGAAGGCCGTCCTTCCTGCTCTGCAGCCCAACAGTAAACTCTCAAGTGGCACGTCAGAAATAGTTACAATATTGCTGCATTGCCCTCTACTGGAAGAAAAAGGGAAGTCCTTCATAAGGGACTGCTGTGAATAGCCCGCCTAAAGGGTATATATAGCAAAACATGAAATTGATCGTATTCACATATTTTTGACCCGGGAGGATAGCTCAGCGGCAGCGTGCGCGTCTTGGAAGCAAGACGACACGGAGCAACAACAGGTTCGATCCCGGGGTCCGCGCTTAGAAACCTTTGGGTGTTTAAGCGAGTTATAAATACGTAACTAAGAAAAAAAAAAAAAAAAAACACACAATTACGCAACTAAGAAAAACAAAAAAGACAATTAACAGCGCCTCGATGCCTGCGGCTTTATAAATGTGAAATAAAGAAAATAAAAATGTAAGTGCGTAAAAAGGCCCGATACGGGTAGGCCAAATGGGGAAAGGGAGGGGGGGAATATAGGAAATATAGGAAGTGGTGTGCGGGACGGGTGAGGTTGACGGGTAAAACTCCTAATTATCCCAGGTGGAATGGATGCCCAGTGGAAGGATACAAGGGTGGGTGAGTTGATAGTGAGAACTAGTTGGGAGTTCGGTGAGGAATCTTGATTTATTGTTGTTGATGATATGGTGGTGATACACATAATGCTCTTTAAAACTCGAGGAACAGGGCCATTATTAGGATTCTACTGGATGGGTAGGTGGGGAGTGGGCTAATGGCTGGGCTCTAGTTGATTTCTCTAAACGCCCCGGGCCTGAATTCGCTGATTAAGAGGTGTTCAATGTTATACATCTTAGACATGTTCAGTAAACAATTTTTTGCGTCAAACGGTTTTTAAAAAGGGGGCTTAGCAAACCTAATAGCCAAGGATATTGAACTCAAAAAGCGTTTCCTGTACAGGGACCCAGTAGGATGCTACTTGGTACTCGGAGGGTTATTGCAGGGTCAGCTGGTCACACTGGTAGCAGTACATACGCCCAATGAAAGGCAGGAAGCCTTTCTGACAAACGTGCAGGATAAATTGGCAGTAGGGCAAATGTTTGTAGGGGGGATTTCAATTGTGGAATTGATCCAACTATGGACAAAACTCTCCCTCCCACTCCCAACGATGGTAGGCACAGAATGGCACTGGCTCACTTCCTGGGAGAATTACATCTCATTGAGACGCGGAGATTCTTTTATCCCCAACATGGGGAGTAGACACATTACTCTGCGGTGCACAAACGATTGTCACATATCGACATGATACTGGTTTCAGACTCTTATTCCCCAAGTGGCAGGATTGGAGATCGGGACGCGATATCTTTCCGACCATGCCCCGGTGGTGCTTCGAGCTGTACTGGTGGCAGCCTCCCAAGGGGTTCGCAAACCATAGCAATTGAATGAGTTGATATTAAAGGGATTTGCCACTGTGAAAACATATGTTAACAATACTGAGAAACTACTTCCAGGAAAATTATACAGAAGGGGTGGATTGGCGTACAATAGGAGATGCCAGTAAGTCGGTCATGTGGAGGAGTTTATTGAACAAACCACAACCTTTATGCGCGAAAAGGAGATTCGGGGGGGGGGGGGGGATAGGGGGTTTAGAGCAGGAAGTAAAAAGAAGCAGATGACAGGCAGGGAGAGAAACTAGAGGCACAACTGGCAGATAGATCAGCGCAATTACTAATCCTAACTAAACAGTCACACTATGTAAACAGGGGCAAGGCAAATAGTTCCCTAGCGGCAAAATTAAGAAAACAAAGAGCCCAAAATTACTTCACCCAATTGTTAAACAGGGAGAGGAATCTCAAAAGAGGGGAAGCGGATAAAGTGGAGGTTACGCAAGCCTTCTACACCCGGATCTTGGAAAGGGAGGATCTTGAAAGGGAAGCCCAGGATGAGTTTTTAGGGAAATTGTCCTCCGTTATACGAGGTTAGTCTAGAGGAATATTTGAAGCTCCTTCACAGAGGAGGAAGGCCGGGCAATCGGCTCCCTGGCCAGGAACAATGCCTCTGGGCTGGATGGGTTTGGAAACTGGTATTATAAAACATTTCAAAATATCCGAACAGGCAGCCCCCTAACAAGACTTAACAGGGAAAGGGAGACAGGGGAGGTTTCTGGAGATATGGGTCCCTCCTTGACTACCTTATTGCTCAAACCGGGAAAGGGCCAGGCAGAGTGCACCGGTTATCGCCCTATCTCATGTGATAATGGGGATGCTAAACTGTATGCAAAGGTCCTGGCTCAGAGGCTTATGGAGATGCTGTCCAAAATAATACACCCAGACCAATCAGGGTTAATTGGGGACAGAGACACGCAAGACAATTTTCGGAGGGTGGTGTGCCTGGAGATATGGGGCCACAGGACAGAACTATCAATGCCAGCTCTTGACGCTACTAGAGTGTTTGATAGCATGAACTGGAATTTCCTAAAGCCCTGGAAAGGTTTGGGCGTGGCCCGGTTTTCATGCGAATGATTATGGCTAATTTTCAGATCCCTTCCATGAAACTGCAAGTCAATAAGCTATACGCAAGTGTAATACCAATTAGAAAGCGCACTCGGCAGGGATGCCCGTTTCGCCTCAGGCATTTGCCATGGCAATGGCGCCTCTCGTGCAAGCATTTAGGATGGACCCAGTGATACGTGCGGTGTTGGTTAAGCGAGTCGCGCACAACCTTCTACTATATGCAGAAGATATCTTGCTGTCCCTTCGGGACACGGCAGAGTCGTTACCGAAGGTGATGTCTCTCCTAGAAGAATTTGAAGAGGTCTCAGGTTTTCGAATTAACTTTACCAAGTGAAAAGCGCTTAATATTATGGAGGACCCGGAAATGGCAGTGGGTTAGAGGAGGTCCTATCCTCCAAGTTGGGAGCAGGGGGAAATTCAGTGAAACGGACCCCCACATATGGGGGCCCATTCGCAGCAAATATCCCGGAGCTCATGAAATCTTTATCGAGGCACCTAAAAAGGTGAGAAATGCAAGAGTTCTCGTGATTCGCCCGTATGACCGCTGTTCAAGATGACACTTTTGCCTAGATTCCTCTAGGTGGTAAGCTCACTCCCAATCCAGGTTCCGGTGCATATAGTCCAACGCCTGCAGCGGGAGGTCCTGCACTTTATATGGGGGCGGGGCAGGAAACCAAGGGTGCTCAGGAAGGTCCTTTTTCCAGTCCACGGCAATGGGGGGGATTGGGAGTCCTAGAGTTGTCTCGCTACCCAATGGCAGCGCAATTAGCCCCTATGCTACAATGGACCTCACAAACCGGAGATAAAGACTGGTGTGAGTTGGAACAAGATGCCACCGACATCCCATTAAGGCTTTTTGAAACCGCTGGCCTGGTGGGTGGGAGGCTCGCTACTTCACACCACAAAGAACACTTTACGTTACTGGGCCACAGCCCTACGGGGAAAGAAACTTAAACCAGGGTTAGGCCCCTTCACCCAGGTGAGATATAAATTAGAATTCTCCCAGGGGAGATCCAGTTTGTCCAAAATTTAGGGACCGGCCAAACATCGTTGGTTCTTAGTGACCTTTGCCAGGAATGGGGGGGGGTGGGCGGAGGTACCATTAAGATATGAAGACTGTAAAATAAAGTTCCAGCTGCCGGAAGGCGAAAGGTTTCACTACATCGAGGTCAGGCACTGGTTTTCGAATAGGGTGCTGAGGGAGGCGGGTAATAGAACTCTGTGGGTGTGGAACTCACAATGAGGGAGGTGTCCTCCAACAGGGGAGTATCAAGGTTATACCGAACACTGGACGGGGCAGAGCCATGGGCGGACTTATCTTACATGACAAGTGGGAGCAAAACCTGGGGGATAATATTACGGAAGAATGGGGACAGATTTGGTTTTTGGACTCAGACAATCTCCAGGTGTTCAACGATCAAAGAATCGGCATAAGATGTGCATGCGCTGGTATACGTTAGCACACAGGCTACATTTCATGAATCCAGAGATCCCATCCTTGTGTTGGCATAAATGTGGGCAAGAATGGGGTAGGGCGCATGTGGTTGAAATGCCCAAAAGCACAGAACTATTGGAAAAAAATCCTGAGCCATATTAAAGACATACCTGAAATACAATTACTGCATTGTCCCAAAGTCATATTATTGGGGGCAGTGGCGGAGGGTATATATGAAGCAAGTGTGGCTAGCACCACGCTCATCACATGCATGCTTACAACAGCAAGAATTCCCTTGGCCCACAGCTGGAAAACAGAAGGAGGCACGGAAATAGCTATGTGGTGGGTCAGAATGTGGGGCATTATGGTTATGGAGAGAGTTTATGCCCTGGCTACTGGTAAATACCAACCATGTGTGGCAACATGGCTTCCCATTTCACAAATTTGTGGCACAGAACTTCAAACCAGTTTTATTGCGGAATTGTTCTGTGTTATGAAAGGGAGAAAAAAGGCTCTGGACGTTGAGAGAGAGCCCATAACCAAACACAGGAAAGTCCAAGCCTTGCATCGCTGAGCGCCTTTATGTGTTTCCACCATCATTATATATTGTTGTTGGGTGGGGGAGAAGGGACAGGGGGAGCTCGAGTTGGTGGGTTACGTTATGGTTTTAAAAAGATGTGAACTTCATGCTTTATGATGCGGTCATGTATATTCAGGTTGCCCGATTGATGTTCGCAGTAATATAAATCCAGCTTTAAAAAAATATAAAATGTAATTAAAAAAAATAAAATGTAATTAAAAAAATAAAATAAACAAGGCCCGATACGCCCCTTATCTGCAGGGGCGTAGGAGACCCATAAAATCTGGGTGGGGGTGGAGAGGGGTGGAGGGGTTAGGACAGGGGACACCTTGGGGACTTTATTTATTTGTTGTGTTTTAGTCAAAGAACTCGACTTTTCACAAAATTAAAACCGCAGTACGTATTAAATTACATATATCATCATCACTGTATAAAACAAGAGAAAAGAAGGAAAGAAAACCGAAGAAAATTAAGAAAAAGAAAAGCAGTTCAGAGTATAAAATCCTCCCAGCGATGGACCTTTACAGAGATCTTTTATAATACTCTCACCTGCGCTTTAAGTGCAGATGCTTTATGGAGTTACGCCAACCCATCCTTATCCTATTCCACTTGAACCCTCAATGATGGAACACGAGTGTGCCCCTTTACAGCAGTGTATGAGCTGCAATCCTACCTCGGCACCAGGGTATTCACTGGATTTACATGGATAGTGGAACAACTGCCATTTTGAATCTCAAGCCTCTGCTTTATTTTTTTTCTGGGTCACCCAGATGGCTTATGGTGGCCTCTATTAAAACCTGTCTACAACTCATTCAGCTGGTGATGGGTACCAAAATGCAGTTGCATCCCTATATTAAAACCAGTGTTGGCAACACCAACCGTTTGAGCTTTAATGTAGGCATGGAAAAGGCCCTTACCAAGCACCGCCATAGTGGTATTATGTACCCACTGATGGTAGCAGCTGCAAAAATGGGGCAAGTACCTTAACATTTAATAGCAGTGCTTGGCAAATGCCCAATACGTATAAACAAGCAAACACTTGCCATTGCTGGTTTTTAGCAGGACTTCAGCGAAGGAAATGCATAGTGCTAATAGAGTGATTGATTTTTGATTGATTATTTGTATAGCGCCTATGCGCAAAGTGTTTCAAAGCGCTTCAGAAGGCGGGGGGAGCATGGGAGAAATACAGTTACATTCCTACAGGTCCTTGAAACAATTAAGAATGTGAAGAATAACTATCATAATCAGCCTGACGACATTTCAGATACTGCAAGTTCAATGAACAATTAAGGAGAAAAGAAGTGGATGAAGGCATCCCTGGATAAGACATTTGTATTACACCAGTAGCATGTTCCCAGCTCCAATTAAGTTATTAACTACGCAGGGCTTTGCAGTAAACATCCCTAAGTCAGTGGCTTTATCTAAACCAGAACTGGCACTTTACGTGCCCTTCATAGATCATTCTAGTGTTTTTTTAAAGGAATAGGTTATGGCGTAAAATGAGTCTGCGGCCCGCGTGGCATCCATCCAGCAAAAAACCATGAAAGTTGCTAAAATAGCCCAAATAACACAATGCTGTGTCGCAAGGCAAGATACCACGCACCCTGGCACCAGCTCCCACTACAGGACAGGTCAGAGGTGAAAATATACCCCATTTAAGGTTAGTCCTGACTTCAGACCTAGGCTGCAGGTAGGATTGAGTAAAAAGGGAGTTGATGCAGGAACAGCCTGCTGTGACTGTCTCTTCCTGGAGAGAAACCAGACAGCAGCACAGATGACACTGGGGCAGTGGGAGAGCGCCAAGGCCGAGCTCCCACGTTCCCTCTAATAAATCCTCCCCATGCCGGCCTGCACCTGGGAGAGAAGGGCCACTTTGTGTATTATCGGGCCCAATCAATGTGCAGACAGATATGGTGTAGTGTATATATCTGCAATTATTTTAACAAACGACTTCTAATCGTCCTTGTGCTCATGGATCAAGTGTTAGAAGAAGACGCATTCGTGACTGCACCCTTTATCTGGGAACATGAGGCGAGGCACCATTCTTCCTTGTGCAAATCTCCCCTCTGGACCCTTCTCTACTCCACATTCTAGTCTGATGTACACCCTTTTCTCCCAGGTCCCTTCCATGCACCCCACACCAAGTCACTCCTCTGACACACTGCCCTCTGCACTTTCTCACTAGTCTGTACTTCTCTCTCATTTGCAAAACCCAAAGCACCTCCTATGCCATTTCTGCCCTACACCACTATCTGTGTTCTGGTCTTCCCGGAACCCTCTCTAGCCTGCACACACTGGTCACCCTGTGCTGCAAACCATCACTATCTTTCATCTGCACTCCGTTCTTGTTCCCATCTCTCCCCTCCCTTGCTCCTCTCTTTTTCTGTCCTCTGCACCTTTTTTCACTTTACAGTCCCACACTCTACTGCACCCCAATCACTCGCTTCCCATTCCCCATGGCCAGCACCACACAAATCCCATCTACACATACTCAGCACTTTCTCCTCAGTCTTCAGAGCACCCTCGATATCCTGGCTTACATTTCACAGGGTTTCTCTCGCATGCCTTGCATAACCAACCACTCCATATAGCTTCTCAGAATAAGCTGAAACAGGAATGCCAGTTCCATGACCTTAAAAGGGCCCATTGATACCTGCAAGCAATAGTCAGGAGCATGGATATTTGGAAGGGGGAGGGGGGAACAGACACAGAAGTCACTACATCCAGGTACTGCCGAGGCTCTACCACCAAGATCTGATCACACTGCGACCACTCAAGTACGCTGACAGAAACAGCCAAGCTGAATAAAACAGGGTGAAGCTTAGCCAAGACCTACAGAAGATTAGCGCTTGATTTCTTTTAAGAGATGCGCAGGATAGGCACCAACAAATGGCTTATTTTGGGCAGGGACAGAGTTCAGGTCTGTGCTGGTAATAGTTTGCTTTATGGAATATACTAACACTTGGTCAAAGTGCTGCCTGCTAGATGCTTTCAGCTTTTAGGCAATGTAATAACAGGTATTATTACCCTCATTTGAGCAACACTGAATTCATGAAAGGTTAAGTGGATCCGGCTGCTGGGTTTGAACTAGCGAAATGCAGGTAGCCCCCATGTCAGACCAAGCTTTGGGTGTGGTACCATCCAAACTTCAAGCAGGTGTGAGTTGGTGGGAAAATATGGAGGGGTGTGCCTTAAGTGAGGCCTACTGATATTAGAGTATACATCAAGCGTTTTCCCTTGCCTACCTTAGACATTACTATGGGAAAGAGCACACATCCCATGTAGCGGCCCTTCTTGAGATTGGCTTATCCTCATTTTACTTTATATCGTTTCATGAGGATTTCGTATACAATGTCAGGCAGTGTCTGCACTTTGCAAGGGATATCTGGGAGAAAATTCAGTCTTCGCCAGGTTGTGTGATCCTGGGCGAATCGTGTGACCCCCCCACTGTGCATTATTTTCTATATATGTTTACTTGAGATCACCTAGAAGTGACTCAGTTGGCAGTGTACACTATAACGAAATGCCTCAATCGTAAATGTTCTAACAGTTTCTTGTTGCTCCATGTATGCTAAGCATGTTGAGTGAGTGTGAAGAAGGACAAAGTGTCACAGCAATAGAGGTCACCTCCAGCTGGGGGACCGGGTCTCATTTTGGGAAGCAGTGATAGATGCATAGAATTTGTAATTTTTTTGCAGAGAAACATATCAGGTTCAGTCAACTTGATCCAACTCTAAGGAAATAAACTAGAAACAATCTCAAAGTAACCTGACAGTTTAGGGGCAATAGTATAGTGTAAGCAGCAAAAATTATTGTCATGCGCTTCTCCTTAAAAAAGGAGAATACATAACATGGTGTTGTGGCATTTGTATAGAAACCGCATGTACATGTCAATATATACCAGCTCCTATTGTGCACCCTTGATCCTCTGCTGTATAGGTGAACAAGCCTCCATATTTTTTTGTGCAGCCTTGTAAGACCTTGTGGGCCAATGCTTGGGGCTTAAATGTGATCCCTGGCTGCCTATCAGTAAGGAACGAACAAAGAGCCGTTCCGAATGATGTTTCTCTTTGGCAGGGGCTTTGGCACACTTTCATGAATTGAAAAACATGAGGGCGGCACTGGCAGAGCCTCAGGTTTTTCAATTCATGAAAGTATGCCACTGCCAACGTCAGATATACAGTTTATAAACATACGCGGCAAGGTGCAAATGGATCAGGGAATCCTGGCCTCTTAATGTTTCGTTAAAACATTAAGAGGCCAGGATTCCCCAAACAGTTTTGCAATGCGCTGCACGTGTTTAGAAACTATATCTGACATTGGCACAGCCACACATTCCCGTCAATAAATCCTCCCCATGGCGCCTGCACCTCGGAGAGGAGGGCGGGGCACTTGACTGACTTACCTTTGGGTAGCTGCTGCCTGCTCATCCTGTTCTCACTGTCTCCCTCGATAACACACACGCTAGCATGAGCACATGAGCACAGAGTCACTGCAGCACGTGTCGCTGCCCGGCTTCTCCTTCGTTCTGAACAGCGAAGACTGAGGCTGCGCAGCAGTGCACTGCGCAGGCAGGGCACGTGCAGTTTGTTTGTTCCCCGGCCTGGGCATGTTCATTATGATTATGCACAGGCGCGGGGCAGCAGCAGAAGTTGCAGACAATCAGTCTACTGTAAGCTTGCAAAAGTAAAAGTAGACTCTACTTTAACTTTTGCAAGCTTACATGCAGTG
Source organism: Ambystoma mexicanum (assembly GCF_040938575.1). NCBI lineage: Eukaryota > Metazoa > Chordata > Amphibia > Caudata > Ambystomatidae > Ambystoma > Ambystoma mexicanum. The sequence continues at coordinate 1,299,001,605 of NC_090932.1, forward strand.
GCGCAACACTACCTTTGGGGGCCCCCTGCAAGCGATGCTGAGGGGGCCCCATCCAGTTCGGCAACAAATCATGGGTCACGCCACACTCTGGGCTGGCCTAGATTACCATGTTTGCGCAATACGCACAAGCGTGCTGCTTCAAGGGTACGCTGCACACTTTGCTTGGAGCAGCATACATACGTGTTTTGCATTAACAGCACACTTTCTGGAGAAAAATTGGCTAAATAACCAGAGCGTTTGCAATTGCTTTGTAGGGTAACACCAGTCTAAAAATCCAATACATGCATGTCACCAACAGTGCACAGGAACATTAATGCTTTAATTAATGGAATGCTTTGCTATTAAAAATGACGTGCCACAATGAAAACATGTCCAACTAGCTGCACAATGCAGACCAGTCTAGACACGTAATAAGAGTAAATCAGGACTGGCAACATTTAGACATACCTAGACTGTTTGCACCAAAATGGCAGTCAAAGCAATAACACTTATCATGGTTATTTTATCACAGATGCCCAGAAAAATATACAATGCCACAGTAAGAAACGGCTAGACTGGCAGCAACCAAAAGCCAGTCTAGCCAGGTAATTACACTTAGCAGAACTGCTTAATCAGCGATGCCCAGTTAAAGAAAATCAAGCCAAACTAAGAAGTGACTAGACTGGCTGCACCAAAATGCCTCTCTAGCCACTAATACGACATATCATGCCTGCTTAGCCTGGAGATGGATTGCCATTACGATTTATCCCACAATCCCTGCACCCCACAGATCCCCCGCCCTCCCTCCCTCCAACCACCTGTTCCAACCCCCAAAATCAGCACATCGGCCCAGAATTACCTCCACGTCCCTTTTCCTTGTCCCAGTGCTGACATATGAGGCACCTTCCCTCATAGATAAGCACAAGCATGAGGAAGAGTGGGGCTAGCAGTAATGAAGATTACGGGTAACTAAGCCAGGCATTACCTCCATGTCCCGCTACCTCATCCCAGTACTTGTGTATGAGGCAAAGTGCCTCATATACAAGTAGTGGGATGAAGAAGAATGGGGATACCAGTAATGAAGAATATGAATAAGTAATCATGGCATTAAACACAAGCAGTGGCACAACACCATTGATCTGACTGGGCTTTAGTCCTCTTCCCCTACCCCCCTGAAATTTTGGGCTATGTTGACTCGACCTGGCTGACCTACAAATCCGTTGCCGGGCAGAACAGGACACAAATGTTAAACGGCACCTGTGTTTGTTCCTAAAGGCCCCGCAAATACTAACAAAGCCTTTCACTGTTCGTTTTTAGGCAGGTGAATGTGAAGTTAGCGCCTCTCCCAACATTTGAAGGTTTAGCGGTCTCCCGAAATTTAGGTTTTGTTGAACCCCTGAACACAAGCACACACACCATTCACCATACACATACACACAAGAACACCCAGCCACCCATACATTTAAGTGTGTACCCTTTCACCATACAGGCACAACCAGGCAGCCACCCAAAATAATAATAATTTTGCATTTATATAGCGCTACGAACCCTCAGGTATCGGAGTTGTACTTATTACCCACAGTGTGTGGTGCTCATTTATCAACCTCGGAAGGATGAAAGGCTGAGTTTGGCCTTGCCGGGATTTGAACCTGCGTTGGCAAGCTCTGCACGAATGTCCAAGCGAGCGCTCTACTCACTGTGCAATCCCCATATATTTAAGTGTGTACCTTTTCACCAGATGCTCACACACGCACACCCAGCCACCCATACATTTGAGTGTGCACACTTTCACCATACACTCACACAGGCATATCCAGGCCACATCATGCACTCTCTCATTAATGCACATTATATTATATACATACACTTACATGCACGCTCACACATTTAAAGAAAATTCATTTTCTTACCTTTAACCCGTTGGTCCAGGGAACGAGACCTTCAGCTCCACAGGAATGCTTGTTCGCTTCATCTGCAGAGGATAGGGAGGCCCCCGTGTCATGGGGGGGAGGGGACTCCCATTACTTCAAAAAGAAATCGTTTTTTTGAAGTCACTCTGACTTCATAAAGAAACTATTTCTGTTAAAGGACCAAACCAGAACAGAACAACAAGTTACTTTCTTACCTGGTAACGTTCTTTCGATGGGATGGTCCGACGACGTATTCCATATCTATGACATGTAATCACCACAGCTGTGCTGCTTCGGAAACTTTTTCGGCGTCTGCGTCCTGCGTCGATGACGTCGATGCGCCGCCGTCGAGGACCTCCTCCGACGTCCGACGTCATCCGATGTGATAAGTAGGACGCACGACGCCAGTAGCCTCAGTTGTAGTTTTTTCCCCCAGAACGTGTGACATTAGTCAACTGCCAGTCCGACACAAAGCCTTGCGGAACGTAAGCTGCAATCGCAACAGAAATTCTGCAGCGGGGAAGGCAGGGTTGGAGCGATATGGAATACGTCGTCGGACCATCCCATCGAAAGAACGTTACCAGGTAAGAAAGTAACTTGTTCTTCGAGGGGATTGGGTCCTCCGACGTATTCCATATCTATGACAGACTCCCAAAGCAGTACCAAATCAAGGAGGAGGGAAAGAATTTAGAAACAAAATTTAGAATAGCCAATCAAATAGCAGAGCAAAGGACCGCCTTGCCAAAGGCCAGATCCTGCCCTCTGATGGAATCGAGGGAATAATGCCGTACAAATGTATGTACTGAAGCCCAGGTGGCAGCATCACAGATGTTGCGAATAGGAACACCCCTTTGCAGGGCAGTAGATGCAGCCACGCCCCTGGTAGAATGGGCCCGCAAGCCAGCCGGTGGGTCCTTACCCGCCAAGCGGTAACACTCCGAGATGGCCAAAATAATCCAGCGTGACAAAGTCTGTTTCGTCACAGCTTGCCCCAAGCGCTTACCAGCGTAACCAATAAAGAGTTGATCGTCCACTCTGACCCGGGACATGCGAGAAACATAAAAGCTCAAAGCTCTCCTAGGATCAAGCCTATGGAGCCTCTCCTCTTCCTTACCAGGATGCGGAGGAGGATAGAAAGCCGGAAGAACAATCTTCTGGGCCAAATGAAATTCCGTCACTACCTTTGGAAGAAAAGAAGGACGAACTCGAAGGACAACCCTGTCCTTGTGAAATACAGTGAAGGGTGGCTTAACAGAAAGTGCCTGTAACTCACTCACTCTGCGAGCGGAAGTAACCGCAACTAGAAACGCAGTTTTCAAAGTCAACAGCCTCAAAGGGCAAGAATGTAAAGGCTCAAACGGAGCACCCATAAGAAACCTAAGAACAAGGTTTAAATCCCAACCGGGCACCAGGAAAGGCGACGGAGGGAACACATTAGTGAGCCCTTTCAGAAACTGTGAAATTAAAGGGATTTTAAAGTAAGAACATTCTTCAGATGAGCGCTTAAAGATGGACAGCGCCGCCAGGTAACCTTTAATGGTACCCACTTGCAAGCCCCTGTGGGCCAAAGAAAGCAAAAAGGACAGAACCATGGGGATGCCACATGCAAAAGGATCCACATTCTGAACTCTGCACCAGTCGCAGAACTTACGCCAACGGCAACGGTACAGAGACTTAGTTGCGGGCCTTCGGGCCGAAAGCAACACCTCCATCACGTCTTCAGGGAGGTCCCAATCCTTATACCTCAACCTTTCAGAAGCCAAGCGTGAAGGTTGAGGGATCCGACCTCTGGATGGAGAACCTGACCCCCCTCCCGTGAGAGCAGATCGTCTCGGTAGGGAAGACGACGTGGAGGGCAGATGGACAAGTCGAGAAGGTCCGGGTACCACGTCCTCCGAGCCCACGCCGGAGCAATGAGGATCATCCGGGAACCGAACTTCCGCAACCTCCGCAGCACTTGCGGGATGACGGGGACTGGAGGAAACGCGTACAGCAGCGGGAATGACCACTCCACCACAAACGCGTCGCCCAAGGCTCCTTTCGGAGGAAATTCCCGCGAGCAAAACCTCTCGCACTTCCGGTTGACACTGGAGGCGAAGAGATCCACTTGAGGGGTCCCCCAAAGGGCGAAGATCTCCAGGAGAATCTCCTGAGCCAACTCCCACTCGTGAGAGATCGCGCTCTGCCTGCTCAGAGCGTCCGCCGTCACGTTTTCGTCTCCGGCCAGATGAACTGCCGAGATCGAAACTTCCTGCCGGATGGCCCAGAACTCGAGCTGCATCGCCTCCCTGCACAGAGGAAGTGACCCTGCCCCCCCCCTTTTTGTTGAGGTAGTGCATGGCCACAGTGTTGTCCGTCATGATCAGGACAGCCTTTCCTCGCACAGTCGGCAGAAAAGCCTTCAGGGCTAGCCTGACGGCCCTCAGCTCCAACAGATTGATATGGAGTCTGGACTCCGACGGAGACCAACGACCGCTGACTGTCAGCCCGTTGGCATGAGCTCCCCATCCCGTGAGGGATGCATCCGTCACGATCGTCACCTCCGGCCAGGGTAGCCAAAACGGAGCCCCCTTCATCAAGTTGCCTTCGACAGCCCACCACAGAAGGTCCCGGGCGACCGAGGGCGGCACCTGAACCGGGTCCGACATCCTGCCGGAGGACTGCGACCATTGCGTCTTGAGAGCCCACTGCAAAGATCTCATCCGCAGGCGAGCCTCTGGCACCAGAAGAATGCAGGATGCCATGAGGCCGAGCAACCTCAAGAACTCGAACGCCGGGAGCGTCTGGGCATGCTGAAACTTGTGCACCATCTGCTGAATGTGAAGAGCCCTCACCTGGGGAGGAAAACACTGCCCCAGGGAAGTGTCGAGCACTGCTCCGATGTACTGGAGCCTCTGTGTTGGCGTCAAATGGGACTTCTTTAAATTGAGGGAGAAGCCCAGCCTGTGAAGGGAGTGGCAGGCGACGGACAGATGATCCAGGACTTGCTCGGGAGAGCTCCCCCTGATCAACCAATCGTCCAGGTAGGGGTAGACGTGAATCCCCCCTTGCCTGAGATGCGCTGCCACCACCACCATGAGCTTGGTGAAAACCCTCGGGGCGGAGGTCAAACCGAACGGCAGGACCCGAAACTGAAAGTGCGAGTCGCCAACCGCGAACCTCAGGTACTTCTTGTGCTTGGGATGGATCGGCACATGGAAGTAAGCATCCTTGAGGTCGAGTGACACCAACCAGTCCTGAAGCTGAAGGGCCTGGAGGACTTGAGAGAGAGTAACCATCTTGAACTTGTCCTTCCTGAGGAGTTTGTTCAAACCGCGCAAGTCCATGATGGGTCTCAATCCCCCGTCTTTCTTCGAAATCAAAAAATAAGGGGAATACCATCCCTTGTTCCTCTCCGCTACAGGCACCAGTTCTATGGCGCCTTTCTCCAGCAGGGCTTGAATTTCCTGCGCAAGGAGCGGATCCGGACACTTCAAAGAGAGGTTCCCCGGTGGATTGTCGCGAGGCCTGTGCCGAAAGGGAAGACAGTAGCCGTGGGTTATGATCTCCAGAACCCACACATCTGAAGTAATGGCACGCCACTCTACAAGATGCTGCGCCAGCCTTCCCCCAACCGGCGAACCATGGTACATGGCCTCATGACTGAGTAGGAGCGGCTGCGGCGTTACCTGAGGGCAAAGAGGCAACTGCCCGAGCGGCCTTGGCACCACGGGTACCTTGTCGTCCACCTCTGGTACCCCTGCGTTGGCCCCTTTGACTGCCAGCTCCTCTCGCTCTACCAAAGGACGAGTAATAGCGAAAGGAGCCACCCCTCCACTGCTGTCCCCTAGGACGAAAAAGCGGAGGTTGGCGAACTGCAGCGCCCAACGACTTCGCTGCAGCTTTTGAGGTCTGCAACCTCTCAAGGCTCTCGTCAGCCTTGCTGCCAAAAAGATGTTCACCATCAAAGGGCATGTTGAGGAGCCGGGACTGCACATCAGGAGCAAACCCCGACTTCCGGAACCACGCAAACTTGCGTATCACGGTGCTCGCCGCCATGGACCTACTGACGCATTCAGCTAAGTCCAAACCCGACTGAACGGACTCACACATGGCATCCTTACCATCCTGGACCATAGCAAGGAAACCATCCCGTTCAACCCCTTCGGGAATATGTTCAGCCGCTAACGCAACACAGTTCCACAGAGTGTGCGTGAAACGCGACAAGGCACAAACGGAGTTGGCCGCCTGAAGCGCCATACCACCAGAAGAAAACACCTTCTTCGCCCAGCCATCAAAACGTTTGTCGTCCCTATCAGGAGGGATGGTAGGGTACGACGCCTGCTTTGCCGGGGCCGTGGCCGCCTGCACCACCAAACTTTCCGGAGTGGGGTGCCTGGTCAAGTAGCAGGGGTCGCCACTGGCTGGACGGTATTTTCGCGACAAGGATCTGCCCACTGCCGGGAGACTCTCCGGAGCAGTCCAAGCCGCCGCCACCCTACGCTGTAAAGCCATATGGAACGGCAGTACCGGGTCAGTTGGGGGACCAACATCAAGGATGTCCGTCAGATCATCCTGCACAAACTCCCCTGGGGGAGCAGACCATCCCAGATACTCAGACACCCTAGCCATAAGGCGCCGGTATGAGGAGCCAGGCTCAGGCCGACCAAATTCCACCTCCGGAGAGGTGTCCAGTCCACTGGCATCATGCAGCGACTGCCTCAAATCGTCAAATTGACTATGGCCCGAGACAATGTCATCCGGCACCTGACTAGGAACCAGGCCATCCGAATCCTCATCCGCCTCTGAAATATAATCCAAGTGGTGGAAAGGCACCCGAGAGTGCCTGCTCTTAGCCAGAGCCTTCCTAGGGGGAACACCCGAGACACGGGGCACCTCCGACACGAAAGGCGTCGATGGCGTCGAGCGAATCGGCGCCGACGTCGAGAAAACCGGCAACGGCGCCGAGAGGATCGGCGACGACGTCGAGGAAATCGGCGTCGACGTCAGATGCAGCGCCTCCAGTATCGGCGGCGTCGACACAGCCCTCGAAGCCGGAGCTCCGAGCGTGTCCCTCGACGACCTGACCGTCGACGGCTTCGACGACTTCCTCGGAGCCGGAGCCTCGAGAAAGCCTGTCGACGCCCTCGACGCCTCAGACGTCGATGTCTTCCTCGAAGACATCACAGGTGCACACGGTCTCGATCGCGTCGAGGACCGGGACCTGGAACGGGTACGGCGAGAACGAGCCCCCTTGTCCGAACGGGACCTCTCCCGTGACTCGCACCGACCACTCTTGCGAGCGGTGGCTCTCGACCTCTCACGGCCGACCCCACTCGGGGGCGCGGACGGTTGAGTACCCTGCGACTCAAGAATCGCCAACATCTTCTTCCCGAAGGAAGCCCATTCCTCCGGCGTCGCACGGCTGGTGGGGTAACCGACGTGCCGGGCAGAGTCCTCTGAAGAGGACCTGGAAGGCGACCGGTGTCGGCGCTTCCGAGAATGCCTCGAAGAGGCTGAGGAGTGGCGAGACCGACTCCTAGAAGAAGACCGACGAGACTTCCGACGATGACGCGGAGAGTCACCCCTCGAATCATCCGTCGAAAGCCCCGCCGACTTCGACTTCCGGGGCTTGGACACCCGACCTACCGACAATTTCTTCTTACGTTCGCGTAAGGCCTTGGACGTGAGCGACAGGCAGTCGACACAGTCATCCGTGTCGTGGGCCTCCCCGAGGCACCAGAGGCAGGCATCGTGCGAGTCAGTCACCGACATCTTGGACCCACACTCCCCGCACTTCTTGAAGCCCGGACGCGGGGTTGAAGACGAAGTGGAAGACATCGTCGAAGGAATAATCACAAACGAACAGGTTCGAAGAACCGGAAAGAACAGAACTCCAATGAGTCGAGGCTAGAACCGAGAAACACGAAGCAACACGTTCGCGGAAAAAACGGAACTGAGGCTACTGGCGTCGTGCGTCCTACTTATCACATCGGATGACGTCGGACGTCGGAGGAGGTCCTCGACGGCGGCGCATCGACGTCATCGACGCAGGACGCAGACGCCGAAAAAGTTTCCGAAGCAGCACAGCTGTGGTGATTACATGTCATAGATATGGAATACGTCGGAGGACCCAATCCCCTCGAAATAATTTTATTATGAAGGCAGATTTACTGCAAACATAAACTATGGGCCTCATTAGAAGTGTGGCGGTCCGGAAACAAGGGTGCTGGTAAGCTTTCCGGCACCCTTGTTTCCAGACCGCCACACTGAAGAGTAAGACTGCTGGGAACGCTGCACCCGACAGGTCTGACCCTGGAGGGCGCAGCGGCCCCAGTAGGCAGACTCCTCACAGAAGCACAGTCACCATTAGTGGCAGTGCCGGCGCTTAGTGAACCCATGGGGTCTAACATTTTCCGGCACCTAACTTCCCAGTCCGCCAGGACTTGTAATCTCCCGGTAGCACCAGGAAGCTCAGTGTCGGAAATTGTATTACAAGGTCGCCGGCAACCCACCGGTCACACAGGCGGTTTTCCGCCGACCTCGTAATGAGGCCCTATTTATTTTTTAAGTAAACGTCAGACTTCATAAAGAAATAGAATATTTTTTTTTAGTCACTGCCTTCGTAAAGAAATTATTTCTGTAAAAAAAAAAAAAAAAAAAATTCTTTATGAAGGCAGAGTGACTTCAAATAGAAACTTTGTTTTTCTGTTTTGAAATTTTTGTTGTAAAAATTTAAAAAAAAAAAAAGTCTGTGTGAGGGGCACCTTCAAGGACATGACGGGGCCCCGCGCACTGCATCGGGTGCAGGGCCACAGATACGCCAGTGCTTACTTTACGGCAGTGACAAAATCTGGGAGGGATAAAAGCTATTATATCCCGCCAACTTAAAATTGTGGGGAGGGGTATTTCTCTCCACCACCCCCCCCATCCAACCCCATGTCCTACGCCCATGCTTAGCTGGCAGGCTGATACAGGTTCCTCCCAAACTACTGCCTAACACCACACACGTCAACTAATACTCCCCCCTCACCCTGGATGACGTGTTCAGAACAATACTACGGTCCTCCATACCACACCACCGGCACAACAAGGCAAAATCCATGGATAAGCAAAGGACACACGACAAGAGGATCAGAGTGAATGAGTACATGAGCAGCAAACGACAAGCTAGGAAAACACGCACCAGAGTAGGGGGATCAGGTATTGGTCCTCTGAAACCCATCAAGTACCAAGCGGGTTCCAGGCCAATCCCTGTACAGTGACCGAACGGAGGACCTATGACCACTGCAAACCAAAAAGGGAAATTTATCACCAGGAAAGGAAACATCTGTTCAAGAGAGTTCCTCGAACATTATGGAGAGAGGTGCAAGATCAAATCAATGACAGGGATACAACGGAGGGAAAGACGAAAGTGAAGAGCCATAGCCAAGAAGGAGGGTGGCACCAGACCACCAGCCGAGCTAATGTGGGAAACCACAGCCAAGAGGAAGGGTGGCACCAGGCCCGCAGACCAGCTGACTCTGATAGGCTGGCCCAACAACAAGAAGAGACACAGCCAGTCAGCCCTCCCCCGATCCAGCAACACGGCCAGTACCACCTAAGGGTGGTGCTGAGGTCTCCAGACAAGCTAAGTGACTGTGCGCTAACATGGACCCACGTGGTGTACTGTGATAAACAAATAAATATACAAACAACTAACAGGAAAGAAGAGGAATGTTAAGTAGATGTCACAACGCGAATGTGGGGATGTGAAATAAAGACTGATGCACCTACGTAAGGGTTGTCGCGGGCAAAGTATTAACCTGTGTGGACGTGTTTTTATGCGGCGCTGCGTGCGCCCCTCACTGCGGCTCCAGGCCCCACAGATCACAGGCCCGCGTGCTGGTACGCTCCACTCGAGTCAACAACTAGGACACATACTTTTCGCATTCAGATCCTTCCGGCCCCCGCCGCCGTCTGGCTGCAAGCCACTTACTCTGTCACTTGACGGGAAAACCGTATTTGAATGCAGGGAAGCAGAGCCTCTATTCACCAACTCGCTGTGCGTGAATCCTTTCATAGCAGGGAAAAGAGCAACGTTGCAGACTGCAAGCCACTTACTCTGCCACCTCGCCCTGAGATTCAGAAATGTCCAACGTGTTTATTTTAGTTCACTGATGTACAGGGAAACTGTATATTAAAATGCCATCTTTATTAAAATTTAAAACCAATGACTGGTAAATTGCCAAAGCCAGTTTTGGCCTGCTTACAAGCTCAGTGACACCGACACCGAGAATGTGCAATCAAGGCAGTTTAAACTTAGAAGTGTATGCCGATGGTGCGCATTGAGCTGAGCAGTTACTGCCCTCGCAGACAATGTATTACCAGAATATCAGATCATTATTCCTCCCTCCAAGTGCCAGGCTTGCAACATATACATTTACTTTTTACACAGTCAATTCTACAGCAGGCCACAAATGGCCTCTCGGCTTGGCAGTGACGAGTGCGCCCCGTGGAAAGATGTGAAAGTAATTGTCATGAGACATTCTGGCAGCATTAGCTGCACCTGCACAACGCTCTGGCTTCACTGGCGGCTGCCGTGGAGAGGCACAGTCACGTGAACACAGTCCCCAGGGACGCCAGTGTGTGTGCATACAGGGCCAATGCGGAATGTCACGTAATGCACACGCGTCCAGTATCCAGCCCCTACCTCCTGTCCCTCTCATGAACCTCTGCATTCTGCTTTGCTGAGGCGGTTGGGAGGCACTGAGGGCGGGCGGGCGGTGGGATTCATCAATGGGCACAGTCTTGACAGAAATCCCAAGTCAAAAGGTCACCACAATTTAAATGGGCAACTGGAGCACATTTCAGGCCCTCATGCATCCAAACACTAAGAGTTATCAACTAATTGCCCCTCTACATAGACAACCGTTTTGAAGCTAGGCCCATTCTGAACATACCTTTCTTTCTGCAATCCCCATCGAAGGAACAACTTCATGGCTCAGCATGCACCCAAACCAGAGGTAACATGCTCAAGTCGCAAGCTACTAGCCATCTATAAAAAGTCACACGCCACCTCAAGTCTGTACATAAACACATCATACAATGTTTTACTCGCCAAGAGTCAATTATCGCTAGCCAATGGCTAGTGGCAAGCACAAATGTTGTCCCCTGACCAAACCGATTGCAAAACATCTTCCCCCACTCTCCTTCTACATCACCCGGTCCCTATGTATGTTGAATTTCATCCACTTTCCTATCCTTGGATGGATGTGTCCCTGCCAGTATCCACTGAGGCACACTGTCATTCATGCTAAACGCACAAACGTGTCTTTCTTTAAACATAAAACCAAACCATTTGTAATGTAAATTATGTTGTTTATCATGCTTGTATCCTTTGAAGAGACAAAACAAAGAGGTGGTGGCTGTAAGGTTTAGAATATTAAACCTCTGGCATTTGCTCCGGGCAACCCTCCAGACCACTGTTCTTCCGCTAGACCATATGCAAATCAGGCATGGCCCCATCCCCCAAAGGGTGGCGAGGGGGTGCAAAAGAGCCAGGCCAAACTGATTTTTCCAAAGAGATAGTCAGGAAGTATTAGGGAGAATTCTCAGAAATGTTCCAATTCCCCTTCTACCTTAGAAAGCCCCAGCTCTTTTGCTGGTCTTCAGGATTTTTTATTTCTAACCTGGAGAGAGGGAGCCCTTTTTTTCACTCATGTATTTTTATTGTGATTTTGACCCTGTGTTTCTTTTTAACTTCGGAGTCTGACAAACTGCATAGGCATCATCTTTTACATTGTGACACACAGAACATTCAGTAGAGTGGCACAAGGAAGTCTCTTAAATTACCCAAAGGTTTAAATACCTTCTCTTGGTGAAACTACTGTTTCCAAGAGCAGTGAAGTGAAATTAACTTTACTCAGATTTTGTAACTTTCTAGACCCAGCACACACTATCTTACCATAGGGTGCCGGAGCGGTTACTTAGTATCCCCTTTGTCTAGTTTCTCATGTAACATTTTGATGTTAACCTTTCTACAATTCATGGCTGGTGGCAGTGGTATACTTTTTACTACCAGTGTGTGTTTTTAAAGTGGGCTGCGTTCGCAGCTACAGTAAAGCACCCATAACTGCCCATTTTGTCAAAATGGCCCCGGTCTTCTTTTTTCGACATTTCTTGTTGTAAAGGTCCTTAGGTTTGGTCACTTTCCGGACAGCCACCCTGCTGTGCGATTGAAATCTAGGCTGGAATGAATGAATGGGAGAAACCTGCATAAAGGGGAGGCTTTTTGGCTTGGAAGGCAGAGTTGACCACTGGACGAAGGAATCCGAAGAAGAACTTGGAAGAGACGCCTGCTGCAACCCCTGGACCGTTGGTTTGCCCAGTGAAGCCCTGCTGCTGTGCTGAAGCTCTGAATTCGACTAGAGAAGCCTTGCAAGGACGACTTCTCCCCTTGAGTTGGTGGGACCAATCAACTCCAAAAGTAAGCCTGTCTGGACTTCCTCTCGGATCCGGCTGTATTTCCACTGCTGCTGGAACTGAAGTGCCAGGGAGAGGAACACCAGATTGTGTGCGTTTGCAGCAGGACTGACCAAGCCTGAGCCACTTCAGAGTGCTGGACCACAGATGCGAGGAAAGTCCAGAGTGGTATCTGAGAGCCGCGGTGTTGCCATTTGCTGTCAAGACGCGAGGAGCTGAAACACTGAAGGACCGCTGAATTGAAGTTTTCCCATTGCTGCCGCTGACCTTCCCATTGCAGAGCAGGAGTCCCCAGAAGTCCTCCCTCTTGTCCCCACGACTGAGGCTCAGGAACAAAAGGATCTGCAGAGCTGTACAGGAACAGAATCCATCTGGAACCATTTCTTCTAACCAGAGATACTTGTAAGAAGATTCAATTCAACACTACAGCTAAGCCAATGCCTAGTCTGGGATACTGAATGGAAACCCTTATTGATATATCTTTATGTCCAGTTCATGAGTTCTGGATGACTACCCCTATATAACACCCCTCTCTTAGAATCCCCCTGACCCCACTGAGCCAAGAAGTAGTTCTGTTTTGCAAGTTTAAAAGGTTTATTTGAGAAATAAGACAAAATATAGATCCCACGCTTTTATAATAAATAATCGATATCGCCCTTATAAATATAATGTTAATGAACAATGGGTAATCTGACACTAGCACACTTCTTTATAATCAATGAGGAGTTAGTATAGGATGGATCAAGTAGCAAAAATACTTTTATGATTTCAAGGGAAAAGCAATGAGGAATAAAATGCAGTACAGACATACGAGATGATTTTAGCAAAAGATAATATAATCACTTTTTCTCTGGCAATTCACCCCCCTCCCCTATGCAATGTAAGACATGGAAGTAGATGGAAAGAGGAGCACACAGTTCTCAGGAATGCAATCAAATACAATACGAAATTCAGTTCCCCCCAGCAAGCTTAGAGAAAACCGGTATGAGTTTTAAAACACAGGCCCAGGTGCTTTGAATGTGGTGGCAATGAAGTGAGAAATATGCTGAAAATGCTTTTAATTCCCTTTAGGAGGTTCAGGGTGAGTGAGAGATACTTGGGATGAGTTCAGGCTCACTTTAGCAATGATTCAGAGATGGTGATTAAGAGGCAAACACATTTTTAGCAAGGAAAGAAATGACTGCTGATGGTTACACGTGGCTGGATTTTTAACCAAATCACAAATCGCGGTAAAATTCGCGAGTGCATGAATCGTGATTACGGCAAAAGTATAAGGAGTGGCAGGTCGGTTCTAGGTCCATTGGAAAGCTGAGATGCTAAGCTTTCAGAGGAAAGTTAAATTTTGTTCCTATCCCAAACGGTTCCAGAGATACGGACGACTAAATAAAGGTAGTTTTTCGGATTTAAAGTAAACTCAAAATGACAGGTGACAGCTTGCAGCTTCAGAATTGACAGGTGACAGTTGTGCAGCTTTACAAATGACAGATGACACGATTTCTAGGAGGCTGTTCTACTTAGTTAAAATAATCGAATCCAAACTATTTTAACCTAAGAGATTGGTTCTGCACAGTTCTGCTAGGTACTCACAATATAAATTTGAAATAGGCCTCGCCACGGATCTGGTCAGGTTGTGGACTGAACTCCGGTTCTGGTCTCGGCACTTCAGTGATCTGGGTCAGCTCTCTGGTTCTGCTGACAGCGGTCTGGGTCACTCTGGATCTCTGGTTTGGTCTGTCCGGATACAGCGGTCTCTGCACGGCTCCTGGATCTCTGCACTGGTCCTGGCAAAAGTTCTTGGCAAGGGATTCAAGCAGCTCGCCCGGCTGTGAGTAGCTTGCAATGATTTGAGGCCTGCTGCAGAGAACTCAGCTTGTGGTTTTAGGCCTCTGATTTAGGTTCTAAAGTATAAGTTCTAGGTTCTGGAGTATGTAGCTGGAGTCAGTCTGGAACTGGTATCTTCTGGATGTTGTGTGGTCCGGCAAAACGCTCCGCAGCAACTGGATTTGAATCTTTCTACCTGTCCCAGCAGTCTCTTTTTATGTGTTTTGAAAATGGGTGTGTGCCTGGGCCTAGCTAAGCCTGCCCCTCTCTACTTGTCATTGGCCCAATTGTCCCCTCTCCCATGATTGGGGGAAGGAAATGTGAGTCAGAGTGATGCTGTAGGTTTTATGGGTCATAGGATCCTCCCCTGGTCAGTTTGCCCATAAATCTATATTTGATTCAAATACATCCTTCCCAGATATGCAATTTGTTGAAATTACATGTGCACATTATATATTCCTTATGGTCCATGCTTGACCGCCTTTGATCTTCCTGGGGGCTTGCATTCAAAAATGACAACATTTTGTGCTTTTTAACTCGTTTTGCAGTATCGGACATTTACCCAAATTTACACACATGTGCGCAAGGAGTATGGACATTAATTGATGAAGTGTCAGATTTTTAACATGCAGACATTTGGAGTGAGACCCTATTTTCCGCTAGCAACCCCCCAGAATACACCACAGGGTACTAACGCATCTCAAAATGTTCACAGAAAAATCACAAAAATAATGATATTACTTATATAATTCTGACAAGTCCGCACTTTGAGTTATCTATCTTTTTAAAATTATGCCCTGGTCAAAAAGGGGTGTGGCTTCCCACATCACAGGGTGAAATAACTGGTTTATCCACTTCCCCCAAGCTCAGCTGCTAGCAGAGGCACTGCCCCTCCCAGTTTCCCCTAAGAGGAAGCCACTTTACGGCCCCCCAATATAACATTTGCCTGAGTCCAGAACAGGCCTTTGTTCAACTCCCTGTAGTTCCCCAGCTGCTCCACCCCTAATCTAATCAACAGGGCCATGTGACCTCAGGATGCAGCCAGGCCTGGCAGCCAGGCCTGGGAACACAGCTGTTGATCCAGTATCAACTCCTGTCGGGGGTAGTTGTCAGGCAGAATTCAGTTTCATTAAGCCAGGTTTCAGCTAAATGTCACTTTTTGTTCCCAGTTTTCTACATTCAAATCAAACTGACAATTTTTACATATACATTAAATAATTACTTCCTTCAAGTCATTTCAGAATATAGTTTTACATTGTATCCACCTCTTAGCAAGTCTTTCCTTGGTCTGGTTTTGTTTCATTTGTTCAGTTTTACACAAAAGTCTGGTGGTTTTGAAACGCCGGCTTTCTGATAGTGGTGAGTACTGGTAATGCAACCATTTTTGGGATTAAGAAAATTAATTCCCCACAAAAAGGTTGTATCTTTGGAGTGGTCTCGTGCCAACTGCGCAGTTCTCCTATTCTGGCGTGAATGTGGGTGGCGATAGCTCATCCCCACATCCACCCAGTCTATTGATTTAGTTTGTTCTGGGATAGAATAATGGGCGGCGACAGCTCATCCCCACATCTACCCAGTCTATTGATTCAACATGGGTCAAAACCCATGACATACTGTAAAGTCTAAGAACTTATCTCTTGTTGTGTAGCCTTGCCTGCTCTCAGTTGAGACCCGTCTTGGTTACCTTTCAGAGTTGCTAAAGCTTTGCCCCTCACAAACCTCCCAGCTTGTGGCCCTATTTTTTACAAACATTTCTAAAAACATTATGCAAGACATTTTACCTACCTGCAAAGAAGATCTTCAGCTCCCCTAGACATTGTGCAATTCTTCCCTGTGACTCTGTGATTTATCTTTTCTTCAGGAAAGGATTAAACTTATTTGACATGGGAAGGTTTCAAAACGTACTTACCCGTTTGTGAATTATTTGTTGACATTTGTTTTATTCCTCTCTTCTATCTTTTACACCAAACTCAGTATTGCTCTAAATGTACAAGTGATAAATCAATGCCCAGTGTCCTAGCTATTTAAGGTCACCTGAGGGTGTAGGAAGTGTCTGTGTGCCATCCCCAATGGTTATCATCCGATTTAGAGAAAGAGCGTGGTTTGAAGTGTATTATAAATGTTGCATGTATTGCTCCCTTCTGAAGAAGGCTTATCCAACAGATGTGAAATAAATGAATAATTGTTTTATCAAGAAACCTTGAGTCTACATTTTTATTTGAATAACTACTACTGTGAAACTCACAACATTATTGCTCACAATGAACCCTCTTGAGATAAGCCTGGCTGCCCAGCCCCACTACCAACCTGTGGGGTTCAGACTCATACCAAAGGTTGGGTCCCTATTGCCAAGAGGTCAAGGTGATTGTAGTGCACCCAAAGTGTACTGCATACAATCGTTCCCAACACTGGTGGCAGGCAGTGAGGATCTATTGTAGAGTTGTTACATAGAGTGTTTGCTTTACTTTTGTTCAGCTAAAAACCTTCACAAGGCTAAGCTCCACTAGAATACTAATTGTAACGTGTCCAATATGGATAACTTCAAGCAGGAAGCCCTGGTCATTCTAACAGTAGAACAACTGAAAGATGTGTAGGATCAGGAAAATCTCTGTTAAAGGAAAGAAAAATGAATTGATTACAAGGTTGCTAGATCACCAAAAGGTTGATTAGTAGGCCTGTAACTCCTACTGATTCCGAAAATGTGGAAATTGATAATGAGGATGATAATTCAGAGTCTAACTCTAATGTCCTAGACGAGCCAGAGGATGGAGAGGAGTCCCAGGATAGGAACCCCTCTATGCCTCAGCCTGCCCCTTTGCCTCATCCTCTGTCCACTGGGACCCCACAAGGTCCTTCACTGAATCCAGAATATGTGTCTCTTGAAAAAATGAGACTTATTGGAATTCAAAAGAATACAGGCTGAAGCTGAAGCCAAACGTCAGGACAACAAACTCAGGGAATTGGAAATGCAACATGCTCTTTAAATGAAAAGATTGTCTCTTGAAAATGTTTCCCTCCCAGAGTCCTCTGGGTCTTCCAGTCCAAAGAGGCCTTGCCTGCCCAAAGAAGCAGCGAGTATGTATGATGCAAAACTTGATATTTCGGATTGGTTGAGTGCTTTTGAATACAATCACGGGATTCAGGATCTCACAGGGAATCAGTTGATTCCTTGGCTTTTGTCTAGGCTCCCCCAGGTTGCAACTGGCGCTGTAATGGAGGTGGGGGGGGGGGACTTGAAAGAACTGAGTATGAGAATGTAAAGCTGGCTTTGATAGCCAGATTTTGGAAAACTCCTTCCCAGTACCTTAAGAGGTTTAGGACCCTGAAAAAGACGGATGGTACCCCTTGGGCTACATGGAAAAGTGAATGTTTGAAAAAACCTAGATGGATGGGTTAAGGATTACATAGTTGCGACCTTTGAAGGAGTGAGAAATCTGGTTTTGTTGGAATCTATTTTTGATGCCTGCTCTCCTGAGCTGAGACAGCATTTGGCAGACTCAAAGGAGATTGATCCCAAGAAGCTAGCAAAGGCTGCCGACTTGTGGGTTGCCAACAGGGATACTCACAAGGATTCTGGGGCCACTCACAAAAAGGATGAGGGGAAGCAACACAAGAAAGATGACAAAGAGAATTCTAAATCCAAACACCCAAAAGAGGGCCACAAACATAAGACAGGTAAACCACATGGGAATCCAGGTCAGTCTAGTGAAACCTCAGGTGCCAAACCAGAGGGAGGTCAGCAGAGGGGATCCCAGATGCAAGGTTAAACCTTCAGGGGTCCACACTGCCTCTTTAGCCTTCATCTATTGGCTGAAGACCCCATTGGAGTCTCAGCCGGTGTTTCTTTAGTGTCCCTGGGTCTGTGGGAACAGAAGAATGTAGATGTGTATAACTCTATTCCAGATAACACAAGATTATTACAAGGACAGTGTACTTGTTAATGGACATTAGACCCCTGCCATTAGAGACACTGGAGCCAGCATCACAGTAGTGGCTGAAACCTTTTTCAAACCCGAGGATGTTGCTAAGGCACCCAAAGGTCCCACTAAACTTGCTGGAGGCACTCTCCAAATGGTTCCAATACTAGCAGCTCTCATCCAGTGCAACAATATGACTGTAAGAATACCAGTCAGTGTACAGAATGAGGTGCCTGGGGGAGTCCTGTTGGGGAATGACTTAAAAGCTCTTGGAATTGTATCAAGCACCCCAGGCCTCCCAGTAAAAGGAAGCAGGAGCAGACTAGGAAGGCCAGAGAGCTCACTTTAGATGACTCTCCATGGGTTGTTGCAGAGGTACCTATAACAACCAGTCGACGGTAAGAACACACATCTAATTCTAGGAAGAAAGAGACAAAGGGAAAACCCAAGGTCTCAGGAAAAAAGAAAAGTATCACCCCTGTGCACAAAACAAGAACATCCCGGAGAGGATAGTCCAAGGTTACACCTGTGACCCCTCCACCAGCTGAGGCTGAGTGGGAGGACCAACCAGAGGATGGTGAAACAGTTACTGGTGAAACAGAAGTGGAAGAAGATCTTCCATCTGTTGGAGATCTGGATCCTAAAGACCACCCTGAGCTGCAGACTTTGCTTGCAGAAGGTGGCCCCTGTAGGCCAGGCTTCAGCAGAAGTCAAAGAGAGTGTCTTACTCTTGACGGACTTCGCCAACAGGCAGCTTCTCAGCTAGAAGGGCAAGAGCCAGGGAAGCACAGGCTGTACTGCGATGATGGCCTCCTTTACAGTGAAACTATAGAGTCTACCCCAGGGGACTACAGAAGACTTTTAGTGCCTCAGAAGGTGAGACCTCAGTTTCTACAGTTAGCCCATGAGATTCCTTTAGCTGGTCACTTAAGTTTTACGAAGACCAAGGAAAGGAGTGCTCTATTTCTACTGGCCTAAGATGGGGCCTGATGTGGATACATTCTGTAGAAGCTGTCACACTTGTCAGACGTCTAACAAGAGAGGAGCCAAGAAGGTGGCACCTTGGTGCCTCTCCCAGTGGTGGGAGTACCTTTTGAGAGTGTAGGGATTGACATTGTTGGCCCCTTAGACCCTACTACATCTTCAGGCAACCTATTTATATTGGTTGTGGCAAACCATGCTCCCAGGTATCCTGAAGCTATACCTATGAGAACTGTAACTGCTCAAGCAGTGGCTAAGGCCCTCCTTGGTATTTCTACCAGGGTAGGGTTTCCCCAAGAAGGTTATCTTAGACAGGGGGGCCATTTTATGTCCCACTACATGCAAGCCATGGGGAAAAACTGGATTGACCTACAAGTTCTCAACAGCCTACCATCTTCAAACCAACAGGTTGGCGGAGAGGTGTAATAGAACTATTAAGAGCATGATAGGTGCTTTAGAAGAACCCCTCAGAAGAAAATGGGACCTTCTACTGCCATGCCTTCTCTTTGCTTAGAGCTTCTATATGATTATCCGGTTAGAGGTTCACTGGCCCTAATCAAGGAAGGGTTGGAGAGTGTTCCTTCACTCAAGCCAGTGAGAGTCACTGACTTGGTGTTAGGTCTCCGAAGGAGACTGAGACACACAATGACAGAAACTTCAGATAACTTGAAAGCAGGTCAGGCTCCGTTTAAACAGTGGCATGACCAGAAGGCCATCATGGTTGAGTTTACTCAAGACAGCTAGTTCTAGTTATGGTACCTACAAGGCAGAGGGCCTTACAGGACAAATAGATTGGATCCTGCAAGTTTGTGGCCAAACTTGGAGAGGTCAATTATCTGGTGTACTTGGCCAACCCCAAGGAGGCCCCCGGGGTCTTCACACCAACTACCTAAAGGCATATGTATCCAGACCAGAAATGGGAGCTTTGCTCTTAGCATCTGATCAAGAGGAGAAGGAGAGGGAGCCTCTACCTGACCTTCTCAGGGGACAGCATTTAGAAGGAAAAATAGAAGGTGTTAATCTCTCTTGTGATCTGCCTTTTGACCAACAGGAGGAGTGCAAGGTTCTGTTAAATCAATTTGCTTCCCTGTTTTCACTGACACCAGGCTTGACCCCTTGGGGCCAGCATGATATTCTCATTGGTGACTGTCTACCTGTCAAAAGCAGGGGGTTCAGAATGTCAGACCATGTAAGAACCCACATAAAGGAAGAGGTCAATAAGATGCTTGATCTTGGGGTAATAGAGCCATGTACAAGTCCACGTGATAGTCCTGTTGTATTTGTGCCAAAGGCAGGATCCCAGGAGTTGAGATTCTGTGTGGACTACAGAGCTCTTAATGCAGTCACCACAACTGATGCCAATCCTTTACCTAGGACAGATGAGCTGGTGGATAAACTTGGTTCAGCCAAGTACCTCAGTACATTTTACCTAACCTCGGGCTATTGGCAAATAGCTATGACAGACCATGCCAAGGAGAAAACTGCATTTTCAACGCCAGGGGACCTCTACCAGTTTAGGGTAATGCCTTCTGACTAAAGAATGCACCTGCTACATTCCAAAGGATGGTAAATCATGTTCTGAATGGGATTTAGGACTTCTGCATGGCATACTTTGATGGCATTGCAGTGTTCAGCCCTACTTGGAAAGAGCATATTGACCACTAAGGCTATGTATTGCAGGCTCTTGAGCAGGCCCATCTGACCATAAAGGCAGGCAAATGTCAAATTGGTCAAATTAATGTGGTCTACCTTGGACATGAGGTGGGAGGAGGTGAAAACAGGCCATTGCCTGGCAAAGTACAAGCTGTACAAGACTGGGCCACCCCTGTTAGGTAAGATTTCCACAGAGCTGGTAAATCTTCCTTTCCTGGTTTAAACCCAGAACGTTTTGCTTTTCTAGTCGGATATTTTCTATTAAGGCCTCAGTGAGTGGGAACCTTTTTCCACACTCAACTAATCTTTAACTCTTTTTATGGGTGTCATTTTAAAGACTCTCCATAGTGTCTTTTTAAAATGATCATGTTTAACAACTTATTGGCAATAAGTGCCTGTTTTTGCTCGGTTGCCCTTAGGGCTCCCCATTTACCTTTCTTGTGCTAACCTTGAGTGAACTACAGTTCCCAGGGGCAGAAAGGATCTTTGGATCCCTTTTATTTATTTTATTTTTTATTTGTGTTTACCAAAAATATTTGGTTTTACAAAGTGAGTTCAAAGTCAGTGTTTTCTTTTCATAGTCACTAACAATTCCATGTTAATGTTCTTATCAGTAGACTACTTGTTGTTTTGCTGCTTCAATTAGTGCTAAGGCTGTTTGCAGGGTTTTTGCGGTGGCCATTGACCATGAAGTTTGACGCTTAGCAAAACGTGGCCACCAGGCCTCTTCCTCACGAATAGCTGAACTCTCTAGAATGGGAGACAAATAGATCTGGCTGGTTTTTCCTAGCTCCGAGCATGAGGTCAATAGATGACGTACTGATTCGACCTCGTCGTCTTTTTTTACAAAGCCCGTCGATGTTAGTACTTGAGATCTCTTACGTATGTCGCTTTGTTTCATTGGGAGTGTCAGCAAGCCGGTTAAGAGTTTGTTCCTTCCTGCTTTTTCCAAGGTGGTGATCCAGTCGAGTTCCTCTAGTTTTTCTTTTTTTTTTTTTACTCTAAAGGGATTTGTAATCAGATCTTCCTCTGTGCAGCATATGGAAGTGAGAAGGTTTCTTTGTTTGGATGCCCAAGTTGTCAGCATTTTGGAGCCTCCCTCCTTGATTTCTGTGTTTATCAGTTTGTAAAGGTGTGGAGCATCCGGTAATAGGATTTTGCGGTACAGTGACAAGACACTGTTTTCCGTTATTGCCTTTAAGGAGATGAGACCTAGCTCTCTCCTAATTGCCGGTAAATCAGTTGATTTTGGAAGGGACATCACAGATCTCCAAAAGAAACCTTCAATGTTTTGCCATATTGTTTCAGGGATCATTGGCATTGCCTCAGTGCCATAGATCAGACATGGTAGCTTTGTAAAACTTGATTACCGGGAGCAAGGAAAAACAGCCAAACTAATTATCCAGCATTCTGGCCTGTGTCGTCAAAGTGCGAGTCTTGGACCAAATGAGTCTTTGCATGCTCACTTCCGAGTGCATGTTGTCCATTACACAGATATTTGAATTTGGTCACTGTTTCTAGCTGGATGTTTTCGAGTAGCCAGGAGGGTGGGTTTACTCTTCCCCTTGCTCTCAAAAGGTCGACCTTTGTTTTCTTTTTGTTGATTTCTAACTTGTTACATCCGATATAGTCCGACAGGTTAGCTAGGTGTCGTTTCAGGCCAATCAGGGTCTGGTCCAGCAGAGTAATGTCGTCCGCATACAGTATTCTGCTGACCGAGACAACCCCTAGTTTCGGAGGGAACGCTCTCACGGAGGCGGATAAATCTTTATAGTCCCCTATAAAGGCTATGAAGAGTGCCGGCGTTAGCGGGCCTCCCTGCTTAACGCCTCTCCTTGTCGGAATTTCATCCGATAGGGTCCCATTTCTATTTAGCTTCACTCTCATTGATGTTCCATAATGGAGGGCTTTTATCGGCTCCAGGGTGTTTTTCGGGCAATTTCCAGACTGTAGCTTGGTCCACAGCAAGGATCTGTCGACTTTGTCGAATGCCTGTGTGAGGTCTATGAACGCTAAGTGCACCCTAGATGTCCCCTCATGAGTTTTGCTTTTCAGGATACTCAAGATCATGATTTTTAATGTAGTCCGAGTTTTTCAGAAAACCGGCCTGAAAGCGGTCGTGGGTGGGTGCAGTCTTTGCCCAAGCATGGAATTTCAGGAGAAGGAGCGTGCTGAACAGTTTCCGGATGGTGTCGAGGAGGGAGATTGGTCAGTAGTTTTGCGGATCGTCCCCGTCGGCCTTCTTGAATATTGGCGCCACCACAGATGTTATCCACGACTTCGGAAGTGATTTTATAGGGGTGCCTTTTCTGAATATCATGCTGATAAGGGTAGACCACTCTACCGGGAAGCTTTAGAGGTCGATATTAGCGATTCCATCCGGTCCCGGTACTTGTGAGGATTTGAGCTTCCGAATCGCTGTTTGAATATCCTCTTTGTTGGAGAGGTCACCCCACAGGGCATTCTTGTTGAAGGAGAACTCGGGCATGGCGTTTTGGGTCTCGCAGAAGAGCGTCCTGAAATGGGCTATCCACAGGGTCGGATTGGCCCCTCTGCCTTTTCGTCCCTGGGCAGTGGGGGACAGTTTCTGGCCATGCCTGGGCCGGTTTGAAAAAAAAAAAAAGAAAAAAAAAAAAAGAATTTTGCCGAATTATTATTATTTTTTATTTTTTTCAAAAAGCCTTTCATCCTTCTTAGGTCAATAAATGAGTACCAACACAGGTTGGGTGGTATTGTATTCATATTTGTTCTATAAAGAAGAGCTTAAGCGTAAGTGCTATACAATAACATTATCATTTGGCCTTGGACGTCTGCTTGGATTCACAGTAATTTAGTGTACTTAAGTACAATGCTATTTGATGCCACTTCCCGTTTTGTCAAGGGGCGAAAGGTCGTGTTTCATCACTTGCCAGGATGTCACTTTGGGGTCGGGGGGTCAAATGACGGTGATGTCAGAGGTCAAGGGTTGTGAGGGGAGGGGTGGGCCACTTTTTTGAGGCGAGGGGTGGGCCACTTTTTTTGGGTGACCAGGCCCTTTTCTTGTCCCAGTCCGACCCTAGCTATCCAGGTTGCTTCGCACACACAGTTCGCCTGGGATGGTTCAGTGTGAGCCCCGATGATTTAATTAGTGTCCAGAAATCTTTGGTATTCTTTTCCGCCAGTGTCCTCAACATCGCTTCAGCGTCTCTTTGATAGAGGGCAATACTGTGATTCTTTAACCATGATTTGTATAGTTTAGTTTCACTTTTGAGCTCAAGTTGGTCTGTAAATGACTGGGTGTGGTTAGCCTTTCGCTTTATGCGTCTTAACTGGGCTCGTTTTGCTACCAATAACTTGTTATATTGGTGAATACTTGGGCTGCTTTGGTTAGGTTTTTTTCTGGTCTTTGCCTTATACAGTTCAGTAGAGGTTGATAATCTGATTCAGGAGGATCGTTCGGTTCGTTACGATCCAGCATTCGTTGGTATTTGAGCGTTAAAGCTTTGATGCTGCTGGCTGTGAGCTTTAGGCGATTTCCTTGGCAGTTGATTTCGGTCGCAAGTGAAGGGGGTGGGGCTGCTCTGTTAGGGGCGTCCCAGGTTGCTTTCAGCAGGTTGTGATTGCTTGCTGTCAAGAACTGAAGAGTTGAATCCTGCAGGAGTGAAGCTGGCCCACCTAGCCCCCAAAGCCTGCCTGCTCAACAATCCTTTTACATAAAACTATTGGCCAGGCAAACCCAAGGGGAAAGGGGAATGGATAAACAAACAAACACAGGAACTCTTGCTTCAGACACTTCTGTTGGTCTTCACAGTAACGTCTCTGGTATTTAGCAATAGAGAACCTACAAATGAAAAGGCAATCTTTTTAATATTAAGCTAACTCTCAATATCTATTCTAAAAAACGTATTACTCTGTTCCCATTACCTGAAGCCTATGCTTAATAGCTAATAGGCTATTCCTTCTGTCTTTTTCTCATAAACAGGAGATTTCTGTAATTGTCTTTTCTTGACCCAACTTTAAATGTTATTCCAAGGGAGGACTTCTTGTACACTTTGTTTCTTCACTGACGTCTTATTCCTTGCTATTAATATTGTTCTGGAAATAATACCCAAATAATTACTATATTATCTTTTCTGTTAACAACTTCCTCATATAAGAAAGGTTTTAATATATAATACCTGGTGTGGATCTTGCTGAAGATAATTTTCACCAATGAAGTCTGCAGAGATTTAGTTTGTGAATAATCATTCAATATCAAAAATCTGAAAAGTTTTTCAAGTCACATGTGCGAAGCGTGACGAAGATTCAAAATGTTCAGCCAGCAATCCAAAAGATGGCCGCGCCACATACACGAAGAAAATCCCAAAATGGCTGCGACGTACGACGCTATTCCAAAATGGCCGCGACGTTCAAGCGACGCAGTAGGGTCCTTTTCTCTTAAGCGCGCGGTCAAAAATAAACAATACGCGCGCACAATAGCTACAGTCTAGCGCTCGTAATATAAAAGGTTAGTATTGTTAAAAGATAGGTTAGCAATTAAACAACCAAGCAAAAATTAATTTAATTGACTAATCCAAATTTTCTCGAGTAAGATGTTAAACTGGAACTTAAAAAAATAAAATCTATACATTAAACTGATCCAATTGTTCAGATATAGTTCCAATAACAAAAATAAAGAGTTCTTTGGTTTTTTTAAGAAACAACACTGAAACTTTCAGAATTTCACTTAGCTTCGTCTTGAACTTGAAAAATCTGCCACTCAGGCAACCAAAGTTTCTTGGAATCTTCTTTCTTCTGTAATCTTCTCTCACTATAACTAGGAACTACTAATTTAAATTCTGAGAGGGATTTATACTAAAAAATAAGAACTTAACTATATTGTAGTGAAAACTATAACCTAATTCACTGGAGAAAACTAAAGCATGACCTACTCTGGTGAAAACTTTAATGAAAGGCAGTTGATAATTATTGGAAACATTCTAAATGACATCACAATGAGCCTGCTATAAACTACACCAATCACTGCTGTGAAAGTGTTCCACCATCTTGGCTTGGGGAATTTTCATCTTTCTAAATGAAAGTTAGTTAAGGGAAAAAAAAATATAACTAAAAACAGGAATTCTCTAAACAGAATCTTTTTAATATTTAAACCACCTTCTCTTTCCTACTTTCCTGAAATAATATTTACAACACTCTTTTCTCATAGGAATCTTGCCAATGTGAGGTACAGAATGTGAAAACCTGACACTTGCAGCCGTTTTTATGACTTCGAAAGAGGTAAAAAGCTTCATCAAGCTGTCTGATGCAAAGATGTAGTCTACTGTTGTGCTTGAAGAATATCTTTCCCATTTTGGGTAGCGATCTTGGGTAGGGAAAGCCTGGCTGATGTTATGGCAGCCTCGAGCGTTCATTAGCTCTTGCCAGCGAGCTCCTCTTATTTCAGTTGGTGTTTTTGCTTGCCGCTTCTTGTCTGAAAGTGCGGGGCACCTAGCGTTTAAATCCCCACAGATTATGATGTTCACCACGTCTGTTTCTGCATATAGGGCGACAAGCTCTTTACTGATGGATTTTAAGAACTGCTGGTCCGATGATGTTTGGGGATTCCAGTACACAATAATAATTAATACTGGAGTTGGCCTAATACAGTTTGTCTCCTGGTCGAGAATATTCCAGGTGGTCAACACTACCAGATAGTTCAGAGAGACGGTGATTGATCTTAGAATTGGGATCCCGCAACCTGAGCAGACAGCCTGTAGCAGACCTGCGAAGGACGGCCTAGTCCGCTTTTTTTGCCAGAGAGATTTCTATGCTGAAGCCATCTAAACACGGTTTTTCCGTTAGCCTGTTTCCTGGAAAGCTAAAATATTAAAGTTGCTCAAGTTGACGTCGCCCTTTTTCATCAAGTGTTGATATCCTCGGGGGTTCCATGAACCCATTTACAACGTGGTGGTAGACTGGTCGGCGTGCTTTATTAGCCCAGATGGTCGAGGATCATTGCTATGGGTCGCGGATTGCTATTTCTTGGCATATTGCGGGAGAGTCTTTGGCAGCCAAGCCCAAAGTGGTTTCATTGGTGAAGGTTGAGAAGCTTTTGGAGGGCATTTTAGGAGAGTTAGCCGAGTTGGAACCTTGTAGACCCCGAACTTGCGTTTAAGATGCATCTGGTTCCTAATGGGGAACTTGCGTCGTAAAAATCTGATTGGATTGCAGATGCGAATTTGAGATCTCGGGTGTCTTATTTCTGGGTCTTGAAGCGTTGTTGTGTTCGTTTATCGCTGCCCTTGTAGATCGCCTGTTTTCCTATGATTTGGCCTCAGATGGTTTCTTCGTGGGGTGAGGCATTCTGTTGGCTTTATATATATCTTCAGTTTTAGATCGGTAGTGGCAGGTCTCCTGCGTTGGGTGCAACCTCCGACGTGGAGGAATTGTTTTGTGTCTGTCGGTAGCCAACTCCAACAGGTGGAATCCCTGATCTGACAGCTCCTCCACTGGTTCTTTAATGGAAGAGGGCAGGGCGGATGCTTTGATGTGGATGTAGGCCTTCGCAATGGTGCCTCTGTGATATGGTTCCACCCTCATGTAGTCCTCGGAGTTCAGTCTTTTTAAGGCAGTTCTTTTACTGAAGATTTTCCTCACTGATCTTCTATTTAAAATTATGTTCTCGTGATTCCGATGAGATTGTTCTAATTTGAAAGTTATTGTTGGGACGAGGTGCCTCCTTCTGATTGGGCTGCCTCGCCGGTCACGTCCCTTCTGTGTTTGTGCAACACGATCTACTGGTGGCAGGTAGCGATCGGGCCTTGTTGAGGTATAAGGGCGTGGATGGGCCTGGTTGGAAGACTGCTCCGTTGTTTTATTAGGTAAACTTTTGAGCTTTCTGCCCACTCAGTGTGTTCTACGGTCGGATGAGCTTGGAGATTTAATTTTCGGGGAAAGGTAAGCTCTATGGTTTCGCACAACCCGTCGGCTTCTCGGGGTGATAGTTGATTCACAGTCGGACCTCATATCGCTCACTAAAGTTGCTGGTTTTTCTTTATCTCAAGAGATTTGTAGAACCAACTTAATGGGATTGAGGTTTCCTGGTCTTTTTGGCACTTCATCAGTGACAAAATGTAGATGTTGCAAAATGTTCATGGATGATTTATACGCCAGGAAGTCCTCAACTGTAATGGAGATTTCTGAGGAGAGGGACTCTTTCCTTCAGGGTTTACATCTTTTTCCTGTGCTCTCAACGCTGCCTGTAGTTTTTTATTGGCCGAGGATTCCTTTGCTAGTGCCACTGTTTTTGCAGTGCAAAAAGTTGGTGTAGAGGCCTTTTTTTCCTCGTGCTGGGTTAGATACTTAGAGTAGGCCTTGGTTTTTGGAGATCGCATTTGTCTTATCCGTTTGTTCATTAGGTGCTGGGTCTGCGATGGTGCTTGAGCCTGATAATGCTTTCTTCCTAGTTGCCTTGACAGGACATTTCCTCAAGAGGATTTTCCTGGAAGAAAAAAAAATAAATAAATAATAAAAAAAAAAAAAAATACTACGGCAGAGCGGCATTTCTTTCAGGAATATGGACATTCTGGGGGTTAAATATGCTGAAGCTATCCGGGATTGGGTCCCTTCTTTCTTCGGGGAGAGATTTTTCTGTTCGGTTTGAGTACTTTTGGAGGTCGGAGCCTATTTGCGTTTTCAGTTGTACTGGTGACACACTGGTTATCAATTGACCGGCCAGGGTTGTCACCTCCGTTTGCTTAATAGTTAATTTTATTGCTGAGGGCAATGGTGTTTTGCTCCGTCGCTTGGATGAACCCTTCTAAATATATCAATTTGGTATGCATCATCGCTGCAATTGTGTTATAGCCTCATACAATTTACAGAAGGGGGCCAGCGCAATGGTAATAGCTGACATGATCATGGTCGTGTCCGGTTTCTTTGACGGGTGTGATGGAAGATGCTCACTTTGGCTCTGTCACCTCATTGGTGTGTGCAGCGTAGGGTCGAGGGTCATTGCCCTTACTGGTGAATGGTGTTTTGAAGTGTTGCGATTGCTGCGTCAAGGTGGAGGCGGGT
This sequence comes from Ambystoma mexicanum, assembly GCF_040938575.1. Classification (NCBI taxonomy): domain Eukaryota; kingdom Metazoa; phylum Chordata; class Amphibia; order Caudata; family Ambystomatidae; genus Ambystoma; species Ambystoma mexicanum. The sequence continues at coordinate 1,299,030,343 of NC_090932.1, forward strand.
TTAAGCACAAGTTTTTTTGTGGCATTAGGCTTTGTGGTCTGCAGCTGCCACTTGGCTTCTGTGGATCAGCCGCTTTTAGTGGCAGGCCTGCGCCAACCATGGTTGGGCCGGATGGTTCTTCAATTGAGGATTCTGGCACTGCAGCTTTTTGTTTAGGTGAAAGGGGTTTCATCGGGTGCAACTCCGGAAAAGGAGGACTTGAGAGAATCGGCATAGGTACAGAGTTTGTTGCTTGGAGAGTGTCATTTGGGGACATTGCTGTGCACTGTATGTGCTCCTCTGCATTCATGGTTCGGGTGTTGGAATGATTTGTGCCCAGGATTATGTTTTGTGGGCTGCATTGTGCCATAGCTCTTTTAGGAGAGCTTTTTTTGATTGCACGCGGATTGTGGCCAGATGGCCTCTTTCGGCGTGCCGGATTTCCGAATTTTTTTGGCCAGCAAAGGATCCTCAATTGCCTCTAAAATGTCAGCATCAGAGTTCCTCAAGGAGATCATGCTTGCCTTTCCTGTCTTTTTTTGGGAAAAAAATCTTTCAAAGAGTTGCATTGTGCTGTTTTTAAAAACTTTTTTTCAGTGTCTTTGCTTGACTTTCTTAATTTCGACCTGCCTCGATGGGCCGGCTTTTTCTTTTTTTTTCCTTTTCTACTTTCTCTGGTGGAAGAGCGAGTTTGTGATATATCCGGTGACTGATTTTCACTTGACTGTGGCTTTATGCCATTGCGGATTTCATCGACCTGCTTAGGTGTTGATACAGGAGGTTCTTTGTTTGTCGAGCCTCCAGCTGGTCCGCCTATTACCAGCAGTGAATCATGTTCAATGATCGTGCTCGATTCAAGGACACAGCCGTTTCTCTGTGCCCTCTGGTGGAGATCTTCAACTCCCACCCCTTCCTCTCGAGGCAGTCCGTGATTGAGGGCTGCAGTCGCCGCCTGCATTTCGGCAAGGAGAGACGTGTCCCCGCGATCCGGAGCTCCAGAATGCAGAGAGCTAGTGAGTCGCGGGGCGGTTGGGGGGAATTGGGGAAGGCCACTGGATTTGCATGCCCACTTATGCTCATTAGGCTGAGACTGCTCCCGTGCTGGGCGGTCCACCTCATAGGTTCTCGTATAAGCGCCTACCCTTTCTGCCTGGGCAACCCTTTCCTTCATGAGCCCTCTTGCTGCCATGGTTGGGGCCGCGCCGACGGCACAGGGTGACTGTCGGACTGACCCAGCGCCAGTTTCCTCCTCAGCCGATCCTGGTATAGGCTTTCAGTTCGGGTCCAAGCCCGGGTCCGGGGGGCTGATCGCCAAAGCTGTGAGCTCCTTCATTTGCGGCAAGATTAGCGCCAGGGTGTAGGTGGCGGGCAAGGCAGGCTCTAGCCGTTCCGAGGACACAACTTCATTCGGTGTCATGGTGTGCGCAGGATGATGTCTCCAGAAGCTTGCGGCGCGGATTGCAGGCGGCCTCTGATGGTTTGTTGGCCTGCCGGGGAATCTTTCTGTGCAAATGGAGCCTTTGAGCTCTGAAGACACTGTTTTTCACCGTCAGCCTCCATTATAGATTTCGATAGGGAGCTGGTCGCAGATGGAGTCAGCATCCAGCAGTCCTGACAAGGACTGCAAAGACTGCTCCTACCTCAGCGACAAGCGACAACATTTTGTTAGGTGAAACCAGCACACCCCCACCTTCTGTGGAGTGCTGGGGAGATACAATGTATCCCCTTTCACATTAAAACTAACAATTCTGTTACAGTGACAAGCTTACCTTTAATGGCTGGTGGCAGTGATACCTTTTACTAATTTGGTGAACCTTACCCACGGGCTGTGATCACAGCTGCAGTAAAGGCACCTAAGGGTGCTCATTTTACCAAAATGGCCCGTCTTCTTTTTCTGCCATTTTAGTGTTTGTTGTTTCTTGTTTCTTCCCCCGACATCCAGGGTGGGAAATTCCTTCGTGTCATTTTTGTCTTCGGCGGGAGTCCCCTGGACACCCCGCCCAGGCTCCAGTCAGTCTGTAAGCACAGGAAGTGAGGGAGGAGTCCAAAACTTCCCCATCCTTTGTCTTACGCCTTGCTTCAACTGGGACAAATCCTATTGGGGGGCTGGCTGTCCCGATTGGACAACCAGACACCCCTTTCTTGTAAAATGCAGAGGTTGTGCTGTAGTTCCTGATAAATACAGGAAACCTGGAAGCTGAAGTCATGTCGACCACTGGAACTTAAACCAAAGAGGATAACCAAGGAAAAGTGGAGACTATTTCCAGCGACCGGAGAGCCTGATGTGTAACCCGAGCCTGCTGCAGCCCTTCCTTCCAATCGACCTGGGGTCTCCGAAAACAACTCGAACCCAGAGCCTGGTGAGACCCACTAGACTCAAGAAGTCCTGCATTTTGAGCCATCCCACGGGTTGCTGAGACCTTGCGTTCTTGCAGTAACCCAATACCCTGGGACCTCCAGCCACTGTGTGGTGCACGGTCTTCCGAATTCCGAATCTCGCTGAAACTTGCTGAGGAACTGTGTTGGCTTGGGTATCTACTTACCTTAAGCCTTTTGGGATTTCTGTGTAGTCCTGGGGTGTGATTGGGAGGTCCCTCATCCAGTGCACCCAGTCCCACTGCTAGAATCCTACTGGGGTGTCTTCTGGGGTGTCTTCTGTGAAGCCCCTGGACCCTCTTCTAACTCTAAAAGTAAAGTACTCACCTGTTTGCCCAGTTTTCCTAAGGAACTCTTTTGCTACTAAAGAACTTATTCTAACACTGCTTGTTGGTCACTAGTCCTAGTGACCCCCCCCCCTTCTGCCACTGAGAACACTCGTGCTCCAGGAATAAGGGAAAGACTTTGAAGGGATTGGGACTTCTGCCTAGAAAAGGAATCGAGTGTTTTACTTACTTGTAAAGAGTTGGTTGGTAACTGTAATTCTAAGAGTGAACAGTTACAAAAGTTCTTACTGATCTTGAATGTGTGATGCACTATTCTTAAAAGTATGGATAACATCTTTTCTTCCTTAGCCACTGTTTTGCCAGTCTAATAGAAAGTAGATGTGAAGGTATTTTACTCTCCTGTGATTAGGTTGTGCCTCTTGTTTCACCAGATTATTCCTGTAGGGTAATTGTATGAGTGTCCTCCAACTGTTGGTATCACCAGGTTAGTCCCGTTAGGATAACTGCATGAGTGTCCCCCAACTGGGTCTTGCTTCCCCTGACTTGCTGCTAGCCTGTCCTTAATAAGTCTACATTACATTGTTGCCTACCTAGAAAAACTATTCAGTAAAGCGCGACATTGGGTTTTACTTTCCCCTTCATTGTGAAGTTAAAGTACGTGGGTTTTTACTTTGTGTTAGCTGTGTGCCATCCAAACAAGTTACCAGAGTTATTGCTTACCTCAATCTGGGGTTCCTGGATTTCAAAAGCATCTGTAATTGTATATTACTGCCTCAGGTTTTACTCAACTGGTATAACTGTGTTGTGACAAAAGTAGTTATAGGTTTTTACTGCACCTAGGATAAGTGTTTCACTATTCACCAAAAGTATATTGTCCAGTTGACGGTTTATGTGATTTGGTCCAAAGGTTGCTGTGCAACTGGAAGGGCCTACTGCCCTTGTATTACTGAATGTAATCTGAAAGTAACCATTGGTCTTTTACTCCCAAATAATAGGCTTGACCTATACTAAATGTGTATAACAAGATTTTGACTTCCCTAGAACTACCGTTAGGTGTTCCAAATAAGGTTTATACTTGGGTCTGTGTGCTTTCAAGTATAGTGTTGTGTTTTTTTACTGTGATTTCTTATAATGTTTTAGTACTTACTTACCCCTAGATTTATCTGGGCCTACCTGTATTTAAATAAATCCTTTATTTTTTACAATACATAGTGTTTCAGTGTTTCCTTGGATCATTTGTATTACAATTTCACTTGTACTGTGTCTACTGCCCTCACTCCCTCCTAAAATAAGCCTGGTTACTCAGTCTACACTACCCTATACTCAGGTGGTACAGCCTTATACTAAGAGTGGAGTCTTGTACTGCCTCAGTTGATTGGTTTTACTAAGCCATTAGATGAAATTCAGAAAAACTGTCCTAACAACCCCCACTACTCAAACCCAGCCAGGTGAGAGCCTTTTTACGTCTCAATGGTTACTATAGGAACTTCATTGAGAACTATGGGTCTATAGCTTCTCCCTGGAATGTGATCTCCTCACCCAAATTCCCAAGAAGGTCTGGTGGAATGAGGAGTGCACTAAGGCATTTGAAGGGCTTAAAGCCATTTGTCAAGCTCCAGTCTTAAGAGCTCCTGACTACAACCAATCCTTTATTGTACAAACTGATGCTTCAAATACAGGGATAGGCGCAGTTCTGAGTCAGCTGGATGAGAAAGGCAGGGAACACCCCATCTGCTTCATCAGTAGGAAAATGAAGGATCGAGAAACAGGTGGGCAACCATAGAATGTGAATGCTTTGCCATTGTGTAGTCTTTGAAGAAGTTTATACCATACTTGTATGAGTCTACTTTAGTAATTCAAACAGACCACCAACCCTTGAGATGGTTAATGCAGATGAAGGAGGAGAATCCTAAATTGTTATGATGGTCTATCAGCCTTCAGGGGTTTGCTTTTACTATAGAACATAGGTCAAGATGTAATCACCAAAATGCTGATGGTCTCTCCAGAAAGTATGACAGACTGGAGTAAGGAGATTCATCCAGGAGTGGATTAAATCCTCCTGTGCCTTAGTCTGGGGCGGAGGAGTGTTAGGGAGAATTCTCAGAAATGTGCCAATTCCCTTCTACCTTAGAGACCCCCAGCTCTTTTGCTGGACTGAAGGACTTTTAATTTCTAACCTGGAGAGAGTGAGCCCTTTCTTTCACTCTCTCATGTATTTATATTGTGATTTGTTTGACCCTGTGTTTCATTTTAATTTTGGAGTCTGTCTTTTACATTGTGACACACAACACCTTCAGTGCAGGGGCACAGGGAAGTCTCTTAGATTTCCCAAAAGGTTATAATACCTTCTCTTGGTGAAACTACTGTTTCCAACAGCAGTGAAGTCAAATTAACTTCACTTACATGTTGTAACTTTCTAGACCCAGCACACACTATCTTACCATAGGTTGCTGGTGTGGTTACTTAGTATCCCCTTTGTCTAGTTTCTCATGTAACATTTTGATGTTACCCTTTCTACAATTAATGGCTGGTGGCAGTGGTTTACTTTTTACTACCATTGTGAGTTTTTAAAGCGGGCTGGGTTCGCAGCTGCAGTAAAGCACCCATGGCTGCCAATTTTGTCAAAATGGCCCGGTCTTCTTTTTTCGCCATTTCTTGTTGGAAAGGTCCTTCTTGAGATTTACTCTGCGCCCCAAACCAGGTTTGGTACCTTTGTTCGTTTTGTCTTTGGCAGATTCACAAGTGAAGCCCGCCTCTGGCTCCAGTATGTCTGGCAGGGGCAGGAAGTGGGGAAGGTGCCCAAAACTCCCTGTGCTTAATCCCCTTGGTTACAGGAATGCACGCAAACGGTATTTGGCAGGCTAGCTCTCCGGCAAGGACAGCCACCCTGCTGTGTGACTGACAGATAGGCTGGAATGAATGGGAGAAACCTGCATAAAAGGCAAGGCTTTTTGGCTTGGAAGGCAGAGTCGCCCACTGGACGAAGGAATCTGAAGAACTTGGAAGAGACGCCTGCCTCAACTCCTGGACCGTTGGTTTGCCCAGAGAAGTCCTGCTGCTGCGCTGAAGCTCTGAATTTGCCTCAACTGGAGAAGCCATGCAAGGACGACTTCTCCCCTTGAGTTGGTGGGACCAATCAACTCCAAAGTAAGCCCGTCTGGACATCCTCTCGGAGCTGCCTGTACTTCCACTGCTACTGGAACCAAAGTGCCAGGGAGAGGAACACCAGATTGTGTGTGTTGCTTTTAAGTCGGACCCGAGGGCCAGGAAGATCCTCCTGACTTCCCTAAAGCAGGACTGACTAAGCCTCAGCCACCTCAATAGGGTGCTGGACCCCAGACACAAGTAAAGTCCAGAGTGGTATCCGAGAAACAGAGTGTTGCTATTTGCTGTCAAACGTGGGGAGCTGATGTCCTCAGACATCATCCCTCTTGTCCCCACGACTGAGGCTCAGGAACAACAGGATCTGCAGAGCTGTACAGGAACAGAAGGCAGCTGGAACCATTTATTCTAACCAGAGGTACTGTAAAGTCTAAGAACTTATCTCTTGTTGTGTAGCCTTGCTTGCTCTCAGTTGAGACCTGTTTTGTGTTCCATTTTCTACAAACATTTCCAAAACCATTGTGAAAGACGTTTTACCTACCTGCAAAGAAGATCTTCAGCTCCCCTAGACATTGTGCAATTAACATTGGCTGTCCTGGCTCCCTGAGAGACTCTTCTTCCCTGTGACTTTGTGCTTTATCTTTTCCTCAGGAAAGGGTTAAACTTATTTGACATGGGCAGGTTTCAAAAAGTACTTACCTGTTTGTGAATTATTTGTTAACCTTTGTTTTATTCCTCTCTTCTATCTTATACACCAAACTCAGTATTGCTCTAAACGTCCCAGTGATAAATCAATGTCCACAGTGCCCTAGCTATTTAAGTCACCCGAGGGTATAGGAAGTGTCTGTGTGCCATCCCCAATGGGTATCATCTGATTTAGAGAAACTAAGAGTGTGTTTTGAAGTGTATTATAAGTATTACATATATAGCTCCCTTCTGAAGAAGGCTTATACAACTGACTTTGAAATAAATTAATTATTGTTTTATCAAGAAACCTTGAGTACAAGTGTTTATTTGAATAACTGCTGCTGTGAAACTCTGTCACAACATTACTGTTCACAATGACCCTTGAGATGCGCGTGGCTGCTCAGCCACACTACCAACCTGTGTAGTTCAGACTCATACCAAAGGTTGGGTCCCTATTGCCAGGAGGTCAAGGTAATTGTAGTGCACCCAAAGGGCACTGCATACAATTTTTCCTAACAGGAATCATTTGTCACTGATTTCAATTCGGACTACAGCTCTAGATCTGCCTAAAAAAAATAAGACACAGATGTTCAGCTCATTTTTAATCCAGCCACAATTCTGACAAGCAATTATCCCAATGGAAGAGCTTTTTCTCTAGATGTGTACTCACCAAAATGGTGGTTCGTTTACTTCTTCAGGACGCAAAAGAATCAAGCCCTTAGCAACTAACCAAGCATTGTGTCCCCTTTCTTCACATCCTCTAAAGTCTTAACCAATTTCTGAAAAGGGCAATATTGTTCTACGACAGTAACATTCAACAACTAGTGTAGTCATCCTACACCAGTTGTTAAGAGGTTCGTATCTCCTCCCAGCAATTGGCTCTCCATTCGAACCCTTATTTCACTTGACCCTGCCAGTATGGATTATCCTGCCTCTATCCCCTTATGCTATTCTTCTTTCCCAACCAAGTAGACTGGACTACCAACATCCCTTCCATTCTCCTGCACTCAAAATTAGCCCCATCTGTTTCTGACCACCCCTTGATTCCCACAAGTCAACTTTCAACCACCTTGACACACACCATGCCTTCCACGGTCCACCCAAGACCATCACTTACTCACCATTAGCTAGGCTTGGCGCTTCACCTACTCCCCAGGGATCGAAACAGGAATTCAAGAAGCAGGAGCCATTAGTAGCTCTTTGTGCTGGGATATTCCCCTCACCAGGAGTTATGCATCGCGACCTCGAAGCTATTAAAAGTACAGCCTCAAGAAAGTTTTTTCCGACGATGGTGCAAGTTGGTTACTTTACAAATATGAGCAGCACACAAACTAACAACAACACAGAGATTGAAAAATTGTACATTTTGTAACTTAGTGCTCAGTGCATATGGCTCACGATGCTTCAAACGGAGAATTTTCTGAAAGCACTTTTATTCAAACTCCCAGACAGAGGTAACGTCAGCTAGATAGTTTTATGCAGCAAAAGGTGGGATGAGGAGCCACTGTTTCTCCTGGGAGCTTTTGGTGTCCAGCTAACCTGGCCCTTCTAAGCTACCCCAAGAGCTAAATAGCTCTCAGCAATTTCGATCCCTGCTCAAATGATTTACCTTTCTACCACTAGACATGCCTCTAACCCTTTATTCAACAAAATCCAAGCCTTACATCCACCCGTACAAGACTTGCCTTTTATGTTTTATTTGGTGGTGCTTACATGCCACCTATAAGCTGAAACTATTGCACTGCGGTACACGTAGAAGGGAGATGAGTGACCTGTGGGGAGGGACAACGAGTTTGTAGGTGTTTTTTGGTCATGCTAATCCCTATAGCATTCATGCAGCTATGTGCCACTCGCCACCCACAATACGTCCTCCTGGGATCGCTTTCTGCTAGCTGTATCACCCAGAAATATCAAACAATAGCCTGGCCGTGTTCATGCTTAGCCGCCCGGGAGTTAGTGGCTTAAATGCAGCTTTAAATGCACTGCTGGTGCAATAAACATTTCTTAACCAAGTATGCCTTTCGGTCACCTGATTTATATCGGTTGTGTGCAATTAAGTTCTATTAAAAATAACATTGACAAAAGGTAACACTTTGTCCTGCATAGGGGTATTAGGTAAGTATGTGCATGCCACTGCCTGCCATATGCCCAGATAATCACACCAATTGCAGCAGTTGTTGCCATTTTATGCGCACAGATGGTAACATTGTGGTAGTGTCTGGCAAATGCATAGCCCGTGCCTACACAAGCCAAATAAGTTGCCATTGCAAATACGAGTTTCTTTATTGGCCGTCCCCCACTACTTATTTGGACTCCCGGGCCGTCCTCCTCTCTCCGTCTACTACCCACTCCCCCCCCTCTACTACCCAGATCCCTCCCCAACTCCTTTCTTGCTCCCCACTTCCAGTACCTGGTTCTCTGGGGCAGCAGCAGTAGCTTGATGAGCGGGTGAGTGCAGCGCCAAAGGCCGGACTTACGAAGGCTCAGCACCCGGACACGGTGCTCCAGCAACTGCAGTTCCATCACGAAAGGAGGGGGGCTGCGGGGGGCGCCAGCTGTGCTGCCCCCAGGAGGCCGCTCCACTGCGCTCAGAGAAGCAGTGGCTCACCGGATCCTAAAGTCAAAGTTCTCAATTATGAGGCAACAAAGAGGGCTCCTCCACACCAAAAAATACACTCCAGCCGCCCTCTCGCTGCTTTCAGGTCTCATGTCCCGAGCCTCGCTGCTGGCAACAGCGTGACGCAGGCCACGCCCACAGACGGCGCGGCCGGCGAGAGAGGCCTTGCCTCCCAGGGAGAGCCGCCAAGGGCGGGGCACGGCCTCATTCTGTGAGCGGAAGCGTGCTCTGTGGAAGGGCGGGGGTCCATGTCACATAGGGCGGGATTTAGAGGGGCACGGTCTAAACGTAACCTCTGATCAGAGGAACGGAACGTACTCTGATTCGTCATCAGGATAAGGGCGGGACTGCACGCCTGTAATGGAGTGGTGGTGGCGACGTGTACTCTGTCGTCAGAGGGCGTGGTTTGAATGTGTGTCCTCATAGAGGTAGGGTGCAAGATAATAAATATGTGAGTCTGGTGGGGTTTGTGCCAGGTCTGAGGACCTACAATTGCTTTTATGCCTTCTTTTTCGCTCCATTTGTTTCATGGGGGGCTGCTATGGACCTCCAGCAGGCCCCAGGGTGCTATGGGGCATCAGCACCTTAGAAGCCTAGTGACTCTGGGAGTTAGGGCTGGCTATGGGCATCCAGTAGGCCCCCAAACTGCTATGGGGCATCAGAACCGTAGAGGGATGCTGGGGACATCCGGTCTTTAGCGGGGGCAGGGTGAGCCGTACCCATGACCATGTGAACCTCTACCACTGTACTGTGGCACGAGGGTCCCAAGGCATCATGGCCTGCGGGCCTGTGCTCACATGGTGTGGGCCTGCAGGCCTAATTGAGAGAGGGACCAGTCATTCCTCTTTTGGAGTCTGCAGTCGTTCTGTTGCACACATTCCCTTAAAGGGGCAACACACTTTGGAGGGTCATACACCACCATTTCCTTGATTTTTTAAATGAAAGATATTGCTGTTATTTACTTTCTCCTAATCCCAACTCCAATGCAATCGAATGGGACCATTTTATTCTCCCGCTTTTTGCGAGAAAATCTACCTACCTAGGTGCTGCACAATGTTGGCATGTATGTGGTTGACTGACTCAGGCTGGGCATCCTTGCTGTACTTTACTCTCCCGTCATGAAAGAGAACCGCATTTTACATGTGCAAAAGGTTTTCATGCAGGCGTAGAAGAAATGGATTCCTGTGGTATCCGCCACAGATTATCACCTGCCAATGAGCAGGTGGGTTCCATAGGAATCCATTTGTAAACACTGCCTGTTATGTGGGACTCTCCCAATTTGTATTTCCCTTTTAAGACCCAAGCTAGTAAAGGGAGCTCCTGCATGCAGGTGCCTCAAAATGGCTGCAGACTCCAACTATGGAACTGCTGTCTCGGTCTCTCATTTCGGGCCTGCAGGCCCACACCGTGTGATCACGGTCCTGCAGGTCCTGCTGGTCTGGGTCCCCCGGATCAGCCTGGTGCCCTAGGCCCATCCAGGCCACCCCTCATCCCGGATGCTCCCGACATCCATGGTGCCACCAGCACCCAGTCCGTGTCCCCATGGCCAAACAAGCTCCCGCCCTGCAATAACTTAAGTTCAGGTGATCCCTGCAATCTACCAAGGTGCTGGCACCCCCAGCACTGGTGAGGCCGGCCGTGTGCCCACCACCGGCCCTCCAACAATGGCGATGAGGAAGAAGATTGGTAGCCCACGGGGGGACTGATGGGGGAGAGGAAGCGGCATCCATCATCATGAAAAATGAGGAGTGGATGACCAGCATCCTCCATGGCCGCGGCCCTCTGGCATCTGTCATCAAGTATCTAGTTTTCTCCCGCAATAGGGAGAAAGTGCCCTGCTCCACGATCGGAGCTCCGAAGTAAGGTAATGAAGTGACATCAGTCACTGAGATGGAAAGAACCCAGTAGCATTTTGCCAGAAGGGGGGGCAGAAGTCCCACCTTAATGGTCTGATGGGTGAGTGGCCCAACCCATGGGCGTAGGACATAGGGGTTCAGGGGTATGAGGGGGACAAATAATGGCATTTATCCCCCCCAGAATATGTAAGTGTTGTTGTGCACAGTGCAGTGCACTGTCTCTGCACTGTCTACAATTGCATCATGCAGTGCGTAAAAATACATCTGCAGGTTGCAGCCATCAGCTTGCAAAAGTACAAGTTCTGCAGACTGTCTTCAGGATAAAACGTACTTCTGCTCACACAAAACATATTTCCCAGAATGGCCACTGGAAATCCTGTCCATGGCTGGAAACAAATGTCTTCACCCGCCCCTCTCCCTTCACCTGCTGCCCGCCCCTCCCCCGCCAGTCTTTTCATGTGCAAGTGCTAAATTGGTATATGAATGTGCAATGTGAATAAGGTCAACCTGGGCCATGCAATTGTCTCGGGCACCAATGAAAAAGTGGGCCACAGTTGCATATTGCTATTCATTCCTTTTGTGACACGGTTTAAAGAATATTTATTCAGCAACAATGGTCAAAACTACTAGCTGCAGAGTGAATCAACTCATCTACTGGCCCAAATAGGCCAAAAAAGAGGCCCATTTTGACCAACAACTGATCCACAGCAGCATTTTGTATTTTTGGTTCGGCATGGGCCTATTGCCCCATAGGCCAGTCCGGGCCTAGATGTGAGCATATGTGTGTGTTGAAGTGTGAGTTTGTGTAAGAGTAGCTTGTGTGGTTATGAATTCTCGAGTGAGATTTAGTCTGCATGGAGATGTTGTGTTTGTGATGTGATGAAAAGAGATAGGGGGTTGCAGGTTGTGATGGAAGGAGCTGGTGCATGGGCACTTTGCGAGAGGATGGTGATTGGTAAACGTGGACAAGCATTGATTTATTTAAAAAAATGTGACATGGCAATATTATTGGCATTATGGGAAATGGCAGCATGACTGTTCTTAAGGGTGTTATCGTCTATGTTGGCATAGCTTATTTCAAAACACGATAACCCTTTTGAATTTAGATTGGAATTTAATGCTTTCATGCGGAAGGTCCATTTGAAAGAATATTTCAAAGATCAGCCTCCTAGTCAAATACAGAGCTTTAATGGGCTAAGAAACCCCTCCAGTTCCTATCCTCCTTACCGGACTCATTCTCCTGAATCTTTAGTATTCGAAACCAAGGTGTTACGCAAGGTGGATAAACTAGAGACCAAAGGTATTCCTAGGAACTGTAACCTGAGTCAGAAAGAGGTAGACCTCCTTTGCTGCTTAGGCAAAAATGAGAACATTTTTATCCGCCAAGCGAACAAAGGAGGAGCTATTGTTATCTTAAAAAAACAAGACTATATTAATGAATGTGGCAGATTACTATCTGATTAAATCAGTTATCGTAAGATTGACCAAGATCCCAGTCCTAATCTTTTGAAGATTATAAGAGAAAATGTGGTAAAGGCAGCTGAGTTGCGGCTCATTAGGAAACGGGAAGGGGAATATCTGATCAGAGAAAAAGCAAAAACATCTGTGTTTTATATATTGCCCAAAATCCATAAAAATGCTTAGAAACCATTGTGTCATGGGTCCATTCTCTCATTCAACCCCTTTCCAAATTTGTGGATTATTATTTGCGACCTTTCGTCCTTAATATGCAAAGTTACGTTCAAGAAACTGGGGATGCCATTTTGAAAATAGAAGGCTTGGATTTCAATCCTGCAAGGGATGTGCTGATGTGCTTCGATATTCAATCTTTGTACTCCAATATTCCACAACAAGCCACTTCGGAAGTTATTGAAGAAACCCTATTGAAACGTGATGACACTCACCCTGTGAGCAACGCATTCATATTGTGGTGTGAGGAAACAGCACTCGTTAATACCTTTTTCCAATTCATGGGACAACATTATGTACAAGTTGAAGGCACTGCCATGGGTGCAGCCATGGCACCTAATCTTGCCAATCTTTACGTTGACATGTTCGAACAGACTGTGATATACTCTGATGTTAATCCTCACAAGAACAAAATATCCAGATGGCTGAGGCACATCGACAATGTTTTTGTGGTGTGGCATGGTAATATCGAGTAGGCTAATGTCTTTTTGACTTGGTGGAATGGTCAAAATAGATATTTAAAATGTACTGCATCGATGAGCACCATTGAGGTTAACTACTTAGATCTTATGATTTAAAATGAAGATCTCCATTTATGGGTTAGACCGTATGTAAAAAGTACTGCCAAGAATGCCCTGTTGCATTATAAGAATCATCATGCTAAGCATGTCTGCGACAATTTACCCTTTGGACAATTTTTGTGGTTAAAACACAACAGTAGTACCAGATTGAACTACAAGGAAGGAGCCAACATCCTGATGGAGAAACTGTTAAACAGGCGCTATCTGCAAAAGTTGTGAAGCAATCTGCTAAGCGAGCTTTTACTAATAATAGAGACGCACTGTGTGAAAAGAAGCAAACAAGGGGGTGCAGGAACAACAATCAAGAAACACCATTAGTGTTTGTCAATACCTTCAGCAATCTATCCTACAAAGTAAAAAACATCATTTGCAAGAATTGGAAAAGGTTATGAGTACTCCACCTCCATTGGTAGCCTTTAAAAAGAGCACCAATATCTGCAACATTATCATGAAGAATGACATACAAAACATGAGGAGTCAAATAGCCCCACAACATACATTGTGGGGTTTGCCACAAGTGATGGGACATCATCCCTGTGCTCAATGCGTGATGTGTCCCCAGACAAAGAAAATTACTTCTGTCAATTTAGGTTTACGCCAGAAGTGGATTTTGAGAGAACACACCAATTGTAACACAGAGACGTTTATTTATATGATCAAGTGTCCTTGTCCGTGTCTATACATTGGAAAGACCAACAGGAAATGCAAAACTCGGATGATTGAACACAGGAGCTGCCTGAAAAATAAGATTGAAAAAGCCCCGTTAGGGAGAATTCTCAAAATGTGCTAATTTCTCTTACCTTTTGAGACCCCCAGCAACTTTGCTGGATTTTTAGGATTTGATTTTTTTACCTGGGAAGAGTGTGAGCCTTTTTTCCCACTCTTCCATGTATTTTTATTGTGTGTTTTGCTTTTGTGTTCTTTGGTTATGGAGTTTTAAAACAACTCCATAGGCATAATCGTTTTATGTGTGCCACATAGCACCTTCAGTGCAGTGGCACAGGGATGTCTTTCACTCTTCTGAAGGTTTAAATACCTTCTCTGGGAGTGAATACTGTCTCCCAGAGCATGTAGAGTTAACTTGACTTTACTAGTCTCTTTAAATTTACTGACCCAGCACACCCTATCTTCCTATAGCGTGCTGGAGGGGTTGCCTAGCATCCACTGAGCCAAAACACTCATGTAACAGTGAAATGTTACCCATTCCTACTTTAAATGGCTGGTGGCAGTGGTTTAGATCAAACTACCATGATTTTTCCCGACCGCGAACAACGGTAGCTAAAAATCGGGTCAGCCATGTTTTTCAATATGGCTCCCCAAACTCTGAGTGGATTCCTGCCTCTGTCACTCCTATGCAGACCTACTCCTCTTTTGAATGCTTCGTCTGCAGGCTCTCTCTCTCCCTTAGCCATTCCCTTACTGTGGCTACTATCTATCGGCCACCTGGTCAGATTTCTTCCTTCCTCTCTGAATGGGCGGACTTCTCCTCACTCCTGGCCTCAACCACTCAACTTCTCCTTCTTGGAGACTTCAACATCCACCTGGATGCCTCCCGTCCCCCCTCTGGACTCTTTTGCAACCTCTGCGACTCTCTCTCACTCACCATTCTCCCCTCTGGCCCAACTCATTCTGCAGGGCACACTCTCAATGTTCTGATCTCCTCAGACCTTCCCCTCTCTGGCCCTCTCTCCACTCCTTTCTCCCGGAGTGATTACTTTCTCCTATCCTCCCACCTCAACCTCCCTACCCCTCAGGCCAAGCCGCCACCTTCACTGCCACCCACCTTCTCGGTCATCCGACCCATGTAGCGCGTGTCAGTTGAGGCTTTCGCTGCAACCTTCTCACTCCCTCTGTCCCCTTTGGACAACTCTCACTCTGACACAGCCCTCTCCACGCTCCACTCTTATATATCTAATACTCTTCATATCCTTGCCCCTGTCATGAGAATCCACCTGAAGCCCAAAGCCAATTGTAACTCCTGGTATGACTCAGACCGTACCACCATAAAACGCAAGTTCAGGGTGGCAAGAAGAAATTGTCTGCTTGATGTTCATCCTCTGGCAAACTGGCCTGCTGTCTGCAGCAAAGGCAATACTGGCTCTCCGTCCTCACCAAGAAGAGAGCTCATATCCAAGCCCGCATCTCTGCGGCATCTAACAACTCGGCTGAACTCTTTAAAATCTGCAAGGAACTGGCCAATCCTGCCGCATTCTCTACCTCTCCTGTCCCTTCCCAAGCCCTCTCCACAGCACTGGCTTCTCACTTCATTTGAAAACTCAGGACATCCTGTTCTCACTCTCCTCCTATCGCCTCCCTCCCTCTATTCCCTGCTCCTCTTCTGGCCCTTCTGCAGCCACCGCCCTCCCTCCTTCTCTGTCTTTCCCCTTTTCTCTGCAGACGAGGTTTCTAGACAAGTCTGATCTATGAAAGTCTTGTCAAAACAGGTTCACCACTGCTCCTCCAAAACTATCAAGGACCACATGGACTCCCTGGCCCCTGCCCTGACTGATTATTGCAATCACTCCTTCGCCACTGGAGTCTTCCCATCCCCCCTGAAGCACTCCCTTGTGCACCCTCTTCGTAAGAAACCCTCTGCCGACCCCTCCCGCCCAGCTGACTATCGCCCAATCTCCATCACTCCCTTCCTGGGCAAGCTCCTGGAGAAACTTGCCATCTCCCAGCTTAATCTCCACAGCGAATCTGATAGTTGTCTTCATGACCATCAGTCTGGCTTCAGAGCTGCCAGAAGCACGGAAACTGCTCTCCTGAACATCCGTGAAGACCTGCTCTCCAACCTTGACTCTAACACCCCGTGCGTCCTCATCTTGCTTGATCTCGCTTCTGCCTTTGACACTGTCAGCCATGCCATCCAGCTCAACCGATAACCTGGGTATCACTGGTCAGGCTCTGGCGTGGCTGACTTCTTTCCTCTCCGACCCACCCTCCCAGGTCCTACTTGGGTCTTTACTCTCCGATATCTTTTCTCTACCTGTGGTGTCCCCCAGGGATCTAACCTCTCTCCCTGGCTTTTCAACCAATACCTGGCACTCCTTGCCCACTGCATTGCCGCTCTCTGCCCCAACTTTCAGTGCTATGTGGATGATACCCAGCTCATTTTCAGGCTACCCTCAGCCTCCTCCTCTCCTTCCCTCATCACTGTCTGTCTGCTATCCAGGAGTGGTGTGCCGCCAATGACCTCTGCCTTAATGCCAGAAAGACTGAGATCCTGCTCATTGGCACACCCACTCCCTCCAGCTCTCTGGCCGGCCTCTCTTGACTCTCTTCCTGCTCCCACCTGCAAGGCTAAAAGGGGTCATCTTCGACTCCACACTCTCCTTCTCTCCTCACATCTCTGACGTCTCTAAGAAGTCACACTACCAGCTCCACTTCCTCAGAGGTATTCTTCCTTTCCTCTCCTTCCCCCAGAAGCTCACTGTCTCCAGAGCCCTGGTTCTCTCTAGGCTGGACTATTGTAACAGCCTCTATCGAATTCTGCCTGCCTCTACTCTCCGCCCTCTGCAACTTATCCAGAAAAGGACTGCAAGACTTGTCCTTGGCCTCAAGCCCAGGGATCGTGTCTCTCCAGGACTGAAATCTCTGCACTGGTTCCCAGTGGCTGCGACGATTAAGTTCAAAACCCTCTGCATTGTCCACAAGGTCTTCTGGGGCCGCAATACCTTCAACTCTCTCTTCCTAAATGTCTTCCTTCTCGAGCTCTTCGCTCATCCGCCTCCAACTCCCTCAGGTCAGTCGCTTCTCCAAGCAACAAGTTGCTGGTAGATCTCTCTCTTCGGCAGGGGCCTCCCTCTGGAACAGCCTTCCTACCTCCCTGAAACTTGAGGAGAACCATCTCCGGTTCCGGAAGCACCTCAAAACCTTCCTCTTTGCTTCTGCTTTCTCTCCCCCCTCTCCCCTGTTGAATTCCTGGCTGAAACTGCACTGGTTACCTGGCTACCCTTTCAGATCTCGGGCCCAGGCCCCGCCAGTTGCACACCTGCACTGCCTCCCTGGCAACCCCTGCACCTGGAGACTGTTTTCTGTATCCCTACAGTCCCCCTACCAACACTTATCTCTGCACTTACCTTGCACTTGCCACCATCTGGCGGTTTTCATTATCTTATTTATTCTACTATCTCATGTACTGCACTTTCCCCTCTCCCTTCCCCCACACACTTTTCCCTTTCCCCCTTCCCATGCACTTGCACGATCTGAATGATACCTAGCCTAGGAAGATCAGTGTCTGTCTTCCCTTTGTTTCCCCTCCCTTAAATCGTCGCGCCTTGAAACACTTGTGTATAGGCGCGTTATAAATGTCATATCATATCACATCATCTGTAAAAACAGACTCCGGTCAACTTTTTTCGCCATTTCTTTTAGGAAAGGTCCTTCTTGTGTTTGTCTCTGCGCGCCAAACCAGGTTTGGTCCCTTTGTTCGTTGGCCTTTGGTGGGCTTCAGTGCTGAAGCCCTCCTCTGGCGCCTGAGTGTCTGGGATGGACAGGATGTGAGGCAGGTGCCCGAAAATCCCTGTGCTTAGTCTCCTAGGAGACCTGAATGCACTCTGGTGTGATTGGCCGGCTGGCTGTCCGGCAAGGACAGCCGCCCAGCTGTGTGAGTGACAGCCAGGCTGGAATGAATTGGGGAAAACTGTTTAAAAGCAGGTCTCTGGGACTTGGAAAGGAGAGTCAACCACTGGAACGAAAGAACCTAAGATGAGCTGAAGGAAGAGGACTGCTGCAACTCCTGGATGACCGATGAAGCCCTGCTGTAGGTCCGAACAGCCTGAAACTCCATCGACAGAAAAGCCCTTCAAGGTTAAATTCTACCCTTGAGTTTCGTGGGAACAACCAACTCGTAAGCCGCCTGGACACCATCCCCTCCTGGTCGAAGGTTCTGCAGAGTGCTGTGGAAAACCGGATAGCCAGTGGGAAGGATACCAGTTTGTGGTCTTTAAGGCACTCGCACCTTAAACCGATGTTTTGCCAAGCTTGTGGCCTCATGCCTGGGCAGTGCAGGAACCTTCCGATGTCCACCTTCTTGTCCCCACGACTGAAGGTCAGGAACAGCGAGATCTGCTCGAACTGCCAGGAAGAACTGCCTCAGCTACAGCTCCTCTTCACCTTAAAGGTACTGTGCAACCGCGGTCCGGAAATCTTTTAGGCCACGGAGAAAATTTGTGAAACTTTCCCGACCTCGAAGGCTTGTCCTTCCCTAAACATTTGTCAAACTTTTCACCTAGCCAAATTCTCCTAAGATCCGTGGCAAAGACTTAACCGTTTACTACCAGAACTGTGCTATCCTATACAAAGACTCTGAACCATTGACTTTGGCCCAGGCCTATGAACTGAATTGCTGGTTGTAGTTTACTGAAACCCTATGCCCTGCCTATGAAAGTATTTGTTCTGTTGATTTTTATAACCTTGTCTTTTTACCCACTTTTTAAAGTATCTGAAGTGCCATTTTGCTCCCACTTCAGAGGAACTGAACTTGTTCAGTAACTTATTGGTTGTGTATTTGTGGTATATTAGTATATGATCTTGGGCTGCTCTTGCTAGTGTAATGTTTTCAAACTGGCTGTGTAAATAAACTTATATTCTTTTACCAAGAAACCTTGAGTATTTGTTTGAACCACTGCATTTGTTCGTCCTTTGTGTAACTTATTCTACTGCTCACTCAACTCTTGAGAGAAGTCTGGCTTTCTCAGCCACTGCTACCACATAACTGTGTAGTACGGGCTTGTACCAAAGGTGAAATGATGCCGACACCTGTAGTGTTAATTGCCTGTAGTGTTCCCAAGGGGTACTGCGTGTGATTCTGCCTTACGATGGTGTACAGTGGTGAGGATAAAGTATACTTGCTACATTTAGAGTACTGCTCTTACCATTGTTCAAATAACCCTCACAAGGCTAAGCAACACTAGAGAAGCAATTGTTTTATCATGACTGATATGGAAAGCTACTGACAGGAGTCCCTAGTCACTTTAATAGTTGATCAATTAAGAGATGTGTGTAAAGCTAGGAATCTCACTGTAAAAGACAAAAAGGGTGAATTGATAGAAAAGTTGTTAGAAGACCAAAGTCTGAGGAGTGGGTCTGAAACCCCCACCCCTGCAGCAAATGTGGAAAATGTTGATGAGGATGATAATATGTCAGAGCCCAGCTGTAATGTTATGGATGAGTTAGATGAGGCAGAAGAGTCTCAGAATGTGGGCCCTGTTTTACCTCTACCTGCGCATAGGCCTCAACCTTTGACCACAGGGACCCCACCAGGCCCAACACTAAGTCCTGAATTTGTATCTTTGGAAAAA
Organism: Ambystoma mexicanum; assembly: GCF_040938575.1. Taxonomy (NCBI): domain Eukaryota; kingdom Metazoa; phylum Chordata; class Amphibia; order Caudata; family Ambystomatidae; genus Ambystoma; species Ambystoma mexicanum. The sequence goes on from NC_090932.1 coordinate 1,299,049,822, forward strand.
ATGACACTTGAGTAAGGATTTAAAAGAATCCAAGCTCAATCTGAAAGCAAACATCAAGAACTTAAACTCAGAGAAATTTAGTTGAATCATGCCCTCGAAATGAAAAAGTTGTCTCTTGAAACTAGTTCTCTCCCAGAGTCTTCTAGGACTTCTAGTCCTAAGAGGCCTCGCATGCCCAAAGATGCAGTAAGTATGTCTGCGGTTAAGCTTGATATTTTGGATTGGTTGGCTGTTTTTGAATATAACCATGGGATTCAAGACATTACAGGGAATCGACAGATTCCTTGGCTTTTTTCTAGGATACCCCCTGTTGCAACTGATGTGGTAATGGTGTTGGGGGATATAGACAAAAAGGAGTATTAAACTGGGAAGCTAGCTTTGATAGCTAGGTTTGGGAAGACCCCTTCTCAGTATCTTAAGTGCTTTAGAACCCTAAAAAAGCATGATGGTACCCCTTTGGCTACATGGGTGACTGAATGGTTGAAAAACATTGATGGATGGGTTAAGGGTTACAGAGTTAACACTTATGAAGGTAGAAATCTGTTTATGCTGGAATCTATTTATGATGCCTGCTCTGCTGAGCTGAGACAGCACTTGGCTGACTCTAAGGAAATTGTTCCAAAGAAGTTAGCAAGGGCTGCTGACTTGTGGGTTGCCAACAGGGCTACTCACAAGGATTCTGGGGTAACTCAGAAGAAGTATGAGGGGAAGCAGCACAAGAAAGATCCCAAAGAGAATTCCAATACCTCCACTCCAAAAGAGGGCCCCAAATATAACAAGGGTAAGCCACAAGGGAAGCCGAATCAGGTTAGTGTACCTCCTGGTGCCAAACCAGAAGGAGGTCAGAATAAACCCCCATTCATAAAGACATTTGGAAAATGTTACGCTTGTGGGTCAACTGACCATGTGAAAGGGGATCCCAGATGTAAGGGTAAACCTTGAGGGATCCACACTGTCTCCTTAGCCTTCTCCCCAGAGGATTAAGTACCAATGGCAAGTGGAAACTTTCACTTACTGGCTGAGGAACCCATGAAAGTCTCAGCCAGTGTTTCTTTAGTATCCCTGGGTCTGTGCGAACAGCAGAACTTAGATGTCTACAATTCCATTCCAGACAATACTAAAGAGTATTACAAAGACAGTGTTCTTGTGAATGGTCAGGAACCGCCTGCCATCAGAGACACTGGGGCCAGCATTACTGTAGTTGATGAATCATTTTTCAAGGCAGAGGGTGTTGCTAAGGCACCCAAATTCCTAACTAAGCTTGCCGGAGGCCCTGTCCAAATGCTTCCACAGTTACCAGCTCTCATCCAGTGCAATGACATGACTGTCAAGATACCTGTAAGTGTGCAGAGTGAAGTATCTGGGAGAGTCCATTTGGGGAATGACTTAAAAACTCTTGGAGTTGTATCAAGCACCCCCAGGCCTCCCAGCAAAAGGAAACAGGAGCAGATTAGGAAGGCCAGAGAGAGTACCGTAAAAGGCTCTCAAGAGGAGATTATAGAAGAAGATATGACTCCCAGTCCACAGGACTTACTGACTGCAATTTCCAGGAAGAAGGAGGAACAGGGGAAACCTAAAGCCTCCAGGAAAAGACCAGCCAGCACTCCTGTACTACCAACAAAGACATCCCCGAGAGGACTGTCCAAAGTCACACCTGTAACTCTTCCAACAGCTGAGGCTGAGTGTGTGGAACAACCCTGTGTAGTTGAATCATCTGCTGAGGAATCAGAGCTGGATGAGGACCTTGCTCCTGTTGGAGATCTGGATCCTGCAGACCATCCTGAGCTGCAGTCTTTACTGGCAGAAGGTGGACCCTGTAAGGCAGACTTCAGTAGAGGTCAAAGAGAGTTTCCTACCCTTGAAGGTCTTCGCAAACAGGCAGCTTCCCAGCTGGATGGGCAAGAGCCAGGGAAGCATAGGTTGTACTGGGAAGATGGCCTCTTTTACAGTGAACCGACTGAGTCTATTGCAGGGGACTACAGAAGACTTGTAGTGCCTCTTGAAAGCAGACTCCAGTTCCTACAGTTAGCCCATGAGATACCTTTGGCTGGTCACTTAAGTTTTAAGAAGACCAAGGAAAGGCTCTCTTTACATTTCTACTGGCCTAAGTTGGGGTCTGTTGCACCCTTGATGCCTCTCCCAGTAGTGGGAGTCCCTTTTGAGAGGGTAGGAATCGACATTGACGGTCCCCTAGACCCTCCAACATCTTCAAGAAACAGGTTTATCCTGGTTGTAGTAGACCATGCTACTAGGTATCCTGAAGCCATACCTATGAGAACTTTTACAGCTCAGGCTGTGGCTAAGGCCCTACTTGGTATTTTTACCAGGGTAGGTTTTCCTAAGGAAGTTATCTCTGACAGGGGATCCAATTTTATGTCCCACTACATACAGGCCATGTGGAAAAACTGTGGAGTAACTTACAAGTTCTCAACTGCCTACCATCCTCAGACAAATGGAATGGTAGAGAGGTTCAACGGTACAATAAAGAGCATGATAGGTGCTTTAGAGGAACCCCTTAGAAGAAAGTGGGACCTTTTACTGCCATGCCTTCTATGTGCTTATAGAGAAGTCCCTCAGGAGGGAGTTGGATTTAGTCACTTTGAACTTCTCTACGGACATCCAGTTAGAGGCCTCTTGGCCCTGATTAAGGAAGGGTTAGAGTGCAGAGTGCTCTTGCCCCAAGTCAGTAGGAGTCACTGACTCTGTGATAGGTCTCCGGAGGAGAACGTCACACATGCTGGCAGAAGCATCAGATAACTTGAAAGCGGGTCAGGCTCTGGTGAAGCATTGGCATGACCAGAAGGCCAACATGGTTGAGTTTTCTCAAGACCAGCTAGTTATAGTTATGGTACCAACACGACATAGGGCCTTACAGGACACATGGAGAGGACCCTTCAAGGTTGTGGGTAAACTTGGAGATGTCAACTATCTGGTGGACTTAGGCAATCCTAAGGAGGCTCCCAGAGTCATTCACACCAACTGTCTAAAAGCTTATGTCTCAAGACCAGAAGTGGGAGCTTTGCTTCTAGCTTCAGCCCAAGAGGAGGAGGAGAGTGAACCTCTATCTGACCTACTCAGAGGCCAGCCTTTAGATGAGAAAATAGAAGGAGTTAATCTCTCTTCTAATTTGACACCTGAACAACAGGAAGAGTGCATGTTTCTGTTAAATCAGTTTTTCTCCCTGTTTTCACTATCACCAAGCTTGAGCCCTTGGGGCCAGCATGATATTCACACTGGTGACTGTTTACATGTTAAAAGCAGAGGTTACAGGATGTCAGATCATGTAAGATCCCACATGCAGGATTCTCGATTCAGCAATAAGCGGTCTAGTCCTTTTTGGACCAATCAACCTGGCGGGAGGTTTAAAAGCAAGAGGTATGGCAAAAATGGAGTCAGCTGTGGAAGCAGGTCTATGGACCGCTGGACGAGAGCAGACCTCTCCTGGAATGCCGCGTGGCAGACAGAGTGCGCAAGAACCCCTGGAACATGCAGAGTATACAGCTGGAAGCGAGGCTGAAGGAAGCTTGAGGTTGGTGGCAAACAGTGGAAATGGAGATGGCATGACCAGGTAAAGCTGCAATGTGAGGCCTGAGCTGCAAGAGAAACATCAGTGGTGTGAGCGAAGCCACAGAGAGCCGCTGGGGAAACAGAGCGAGGCGCTGCACGAGAGAGAGAGAGCTTGTGGCGGCTGGAAGCATCATTGGAACGCCGTTAGCTCTGACCAGTGAATCAACCTAGGAAGGGGAACACAGGGACAGCAAGCGAGCATGCAAAGCTTGGAAAAGCCACTGAAAACACCCACAAAGAAGCTTGTGTTTGAATAGCAAGGGCATCTTGTGTGGTCTGAAATTAAGGAACTGACCTATATCAAATTGGTGAAAGGTAACCAAATCAGAAGCTTGGGGAAGGGAACCCCTTTGCAGTGTGAACTATTTTGAACTTGGGAAGGGAAACCCTTAACAAACCAAGAGCTGGAAGATGCTCTGAACCTTTATTTGAAGACTACTCTTTTTGATGCTGTCATCCGTACGCATTGTATAAAAATAGAGGTAAGGGCAAGGATAGGTTTTGGACACAGACAGACATTTGCTTTGGACTTCCTGACACAGGCTATCCTTAGTTTCCTTTAGGTAGGGAAATCCCACCTTAGCATAGGGCAAGTTAGGCCTTTTTTCCAAACCCACCTTTTGATTTAATAAAAGTTTATAGGCCAAGCTTTATTCAGTTGTCTGTGTCTACTTCATGATGCCTTCACAGTGTCTCAGTGAGTTGAAAAGCCAGGTTTTCAAGTAATTTTCTGAAAGTTAGGTGATCTTCCTTCATTCCTATTTCCTTCGATACTGAGTTCCATAGTTTGGCTATCAAGAAGGAGAATACGGTACCTCCAAATTTCCTTTTCTTGTAGTGTTTCCTTTCTATTTGGGTGTCGTTGCTCGATCTTAGATTTCTTCCTGATTGGTAGCAGTTGATTTTAGCTTCGAGAAACTTGGCTCCGTGTAGTGATTTATGGGCAATGCAGAGGGCTTTAAAGTTGATGATTTATTTTTACTGTAGCCAGTGCAGACTTCCCAGGACCGGTGTGATGTGGTCTCTTCTATTTAGTCTCAGGAGTAATCTTGTTTTTTAGGCATTCTGGCTTCCAAGGTAGAGGGTGTTTGCATAGTCTAGTCTTGATAGTACCAATGAGATAATTGTGAGGGATCTGTGTGGAAAGTTGAGATAGGGGAGCATACCTCTTATTAGTTGCAGGCGGTAGAAGGATTTTGTTAGTTGACTTGTGATTCTAGAGAAAGTCAGTTGTCTATGAAAATTCCCAGGTTTTTTATCAGTGATGTCTCCGACTGGGTTCCCACACAGGGTGACCAGCTCAGGTGTGTCTGTGTTGCATTGTCTTCTGGTCGGGAGATAATTATTTCTGTTTTGATCGTATATAGCTTGATATTGTTGCTTGTTTTCCATATATATGTAAGTGAGACATTTGTTGAGGGTGTTGTTCGGGTCTTGGACAGAGGTTATCATGAAGATGAGTTGGGTGTCATCTGCCTAGTTGTAGGCTGTAAGCCCACGGGTTTGAGTGTGTTTCATTAGGGGGGACATGTAGATGTTGAAGAGGAGCAGGGAGAGGCTTGATTCTTGTGGTACGTCGCATGTGATGTTTTTAATGGTAGATGTATATGGTGGCAAGTGTGTAAGTGTGTTCTTTCTGTTCGGTTGGTGAAGAAAGATTTCAGCCATTGTAGCGCAGAGTTTATTATGCCTTCAAAAACTAAAAGGCTCCCAGATCTCTTTTCCTAAAGGAGGCTTAAGTCAGGCAATGGTCAGGAAGAGGACGGGAGTTTAGGAGAACGGGTGAAGATATGTGATAAGGCCAGTAGCCAGGCCTTGTCAAGAGGGGCAAGAGCCCCTCTTCACTAAGGGTGGAAGGTTTAGAGGGAAGCACCTTCCACCTTCCAAAGAACCTTGGAAGAACCTTCCAAAGAACCTTTAACACTGTTTGGGACAATGGCAAAGGAGAGGACCCCAATATCTATCCCCTCCCACTGTGTCAAAATGGTTTTGTGCAGAACAGAAATTCCTCAGTTTCCGCTTGTCTTTTTTTCAGAACCAGCACGCAGAACAACAAGGAACACAGTTCAGAGCAAAATGAGCCACAAGAGAGTGGGACATATAGAGGCGAAACTTAGATGCAGCAGACACAGCACATGCAACCACAACAGAGAGAGGAAGAGACCACTTACCAATACAGTTAAACCGCTGCAGAACTCGTAGAGTTCCTGAGCCACCGGAACAAGCCCACTTACACCAAAGAGGCCACCTGGACCACTGGGGATCTGAGGAGAAGATAGACCCACCATCCCTTCCAGGACTTATCGTCAGACCCCAAATAACGGTGCCCTAAAACACAAGTACAAACATGGACCTTCTCAGGTCCGCAGCCTCAGTACGTGACAAGCCCACACAGACAAAGTGGGCAGGGCTTAGCCCCCTTTTTTACAAATTACCATTGCACATACACTCCGTGGGTGGGGGAGAAAGGGTCTAATTGGCCAGGTGACAAATATCCAATCACAAGAGATAAAAGCCGGGGACAGGAAACCCGAAGAGTTGGTTTTTCGGTTGAGGTCACAGGAAGTAGAAGTGGTGACCAAGACAACAGCAAGAGGAAGGAGAGAGCACTGGCTTGTGGAGGAGATTTGTGCAGCAGGTGCTGTATTGGCTTCAGAGTTATAGTGGTTTCACAGTGCGAGTGTGTGCGTGTGTGTGTGTGAGATAGGTGTGTAAGGTGTGAGCGTGAAAAGATTGGTGAAGGATGAAAGGAGGATGACCGAGTAGGGGTGTGGAGGGGCAGCAGTATGGGAGGAGGACAAGATGTAGTGTGGGTGGAGTAGTAGTGTGGGAGGAGGAGTAATAGTGTAGAAGGAGAGTAATGGGAGGAGAGTTGTAGTTGTAGGAGAGTAATTGTGGTAGGAGAGTAGTAGGAGAAGGAGAGTAGTAGTGGGAAGAGGAGCATAGTGGTAGGAGGGCAGGAATAATGTAGAGAGGAGTAGTGATGTGGAGGACGAGTGGTGATGGGGAGGAGAGGTAACATCAAAGGGTGGAGGCAAGAGCTAGGAGGAGTGAAACACTGGAAAGACAGAAGAGTGGTGGGTGGAGTAAGAAGGAAGATGAGACAGTAAGAGTAGAAGGGGAGAGGTGGGCATGTAGAAGGGGAGAGGTGGGTATGTATAAACTAGCCTTAGTCCAACTGAGTAAGTGCAAGGCACTAGCCCAAATTCCTATCAGGACACTAACAACAGGTAATAGCAGGGACAGTTAGGAAGTCCCTGAGGGAGAGTAGATAGCCAACATTTAGGGAGACACCGGTAGCTATTGGATAGTAGGGGTTACTGTTCAGCAGAACTAACAGGGTAATGACACGTGGGTTAAGGAAGAAATCACAAAGGCCCACAAAAACAAATTTCAATAAAAACATGTGACCCACTTTTGAGACAATGAGTGATTTGCGTGCCATCTATGACTTGTAGTGTCAGAAGTGGGATTCACTAGACCTCGATACCGAGGTCGGTCGACGCTGAGGGAGCACAGATCAGTTAAGAGACACCACCCATTGTTGAGTCACCGGCCACTCCAAATGATAGGATAGAGCGGTCTGGGGAGCAGACATTGAATTATGCCCCTTAAATTTGGATCTATTGTCAGAGAAACTAAAGGGGACTTGGAGAAGACAGAAACGGGTACCCAACCAGTCCAGATCACCCTATTCTGTGGAAAATTCATCCCGATGGAGGGGTCGAAACAAAGATTACTGGACCAAAACCAAGAAGCCTGTAAATAGACACGCCAGTGGCGCCAATTGCCAGGCATTCCTGGAGGCAGTGCTTTCAACAGTGGAAAGATTCTACTAGCTTGGGCAAAGTGTGATGGCAGAGACGAAAACAACCAGCGTTACCTCTGATGATTTTACAGAAGCCCAACACTGGGGAGGATCTAGCCGCCTTATCAACTTTGAGAGTGGTGTTAAAACGGCTAGGTGGCATCAAGAGCAATGGACCAGATACATCATCTCACCAATGTTGATGGGGGAAACTCAACAAGTTTTTCAGGCCCTTAACGCATGATGGGAGAATACCCCATGATGAGCGTAAGGAAAGAATATTGGAACTATTAGGACAAGACTAGGAACTCAATCAGATGCAGCTGAGACAGTTGCGCTTACAGCAGGGGGACACTCAAAGACAAGTGTCATATGGAGTCAGAGACTTCTTAAACAAATGACTAGCCAACAAGACCTTTGGGCTTGTAAATGAGATGCTGGTCTTGAGCAATTCGTCGACTCATTGCTCCTATATTTACAGAATGTTTTGTGACAGTTACATGAGCTCACTCTGGAGGAAAACCACAATTGTGTTCACCATGCACTCCTATTGATGATGTTTGTGTATTTGGATAAATGTTAAATAGCACAATAGTGCTTTTAGGACAATTTAAGGTGCAGGGGAGATAACAGTCAACCCTGGCATATGGGTTGAAAAATATACGAAAACAAAGTAAGTTCCTAATAGAGGAACTCCCGTCCCCTGCACACTTTCACTAGCTCAAATAGAGCCCAATTATTAATATGACTTAGATACACCAAATATGTGTGTACATACTTTGCAATACTTATTATTTAGTTTAAAGCACAAAAAAACATTATTTTAGTATTCGATGAAGAACCTCCACACATAAATTGTAGGTATTTCCAGTTTCTTTAATTTTCAATAATTCATAGTTGGCCCAACGCGTTTCGAGAAGTTCATCTCTTCTTCAGGGGCATATTGAACAAAATGTATCACATCTAAAGGGAAATTTCAACAAAACATGTATTTATCTATATGATAATATATATTCAAAGTCAATCATAATTCAATATATTGTATTCACATGCATTCTCATCAGGAAAGAACCCAATGTACTGCTGGTTTAGGTAAATATCATTAAAGTAAACATATTCACTCAGTTATTCAACTATAAAGTTGTTTGGTCTATTCTATCCTAGACAATCAGGTGTGTCCAACAATCAATATACCAAATTCAAAGTTTCAAGTAGTAGATATTCTATATATTTTTTTAAAAAAAGGCATTCAAGGGTCTGACCGCCAAATGGCGGTGTAATAGAGGCATTCAAGTAGGAGATATAATTGTCATTGTCGGTAGTTGACAAGAGAAAGAGTGGTTCATTCATAAATGGAGGGCTATTAATCAATGATTATTCATGTTGAGAGATATGAGGCGGGCTGTATCTTTATAAAAGAATATTAGTCTCAAAAGGTTTTTGTGCTTACCCTTATGGTAAGGAAAGTAGTCACCGTGAAGGTAGAATGGCAACAATCTCAACCCGGAGGATCCGGCAGAACACAAGATGCTGTGACTTCTCAGTCGTCTGGGTCGTACTCTAATGTTTAAAATGTGTAGAAAAAGGCGTTAGAGCCCGATCGTGTAGTTTAAGGAAGCAAGGTACACCTTAGCACTAGTAGGCATGGCCATATTTAAAGATTGGCATGCCTCCAGACAATATTTACAATTTATGTCAGGGCTGGAGCAGGCATGGGGTAAATGTCCTTGTGATGGGTTCTGGTGGGAGAAGGGGAGCCAGAAAGCATTCCACCAAGTATTCCAGGCCTGTTCTCCACCCTTTTTGTAAGACCGTGGCTCAGGGATGGAGAACAGCCCGGATACTACAATTCCCAGCCGGCCACGCTCAGCACAAGCCTGCTGGAGTGAGGATCGCCACGCCGCCGACCACGCCCGCACCAACGCGCATGCGTGAGATTTAGATCTGAGGTACAGAGAATTCAAATGCCACCTCTGCCTGCAGGAACCTTGTGTCCCAGCAGCTCTCAGGGATGGACATGTGACTTTTGAACCTGCTCTGTGCCACTATAGAACTGGGGCTGAGGGCACCTCTTGGCTGTCTCAGCAAAGGCACCTGTGCGCACCAAACATTGGTATGGAGCTGATCTGAAAAGGGGTTTAATTAGCAGACCTCTCATTCAGCAACAGAATTACCCACATCATTTTCTGTGAATAAAAATAAAAAAAGCCTTGGCTATCCTGCCCATGCAGGTGACAATCCGTCAAACAGTCACTACATATCCTACCTTACACTCGGCTGAATAACACGGACTCCGCACAAACACACACCTTCAAACAAGTGGGTACAAATCACCACACACACTAGAACAGACACTTGTGAGAATTCTGAGGGCATTCTCCCATTTGTCCCTCTTAGCGAAGCCTCTCAGATGACAGAGAAAGGGTCATAGCTTGCTATCTCCCCTGAGATCCTACAAAATATGGTGAAGAGGAAGATGATGCTAAGAGTAATGCAGATTACACATAGAACACACCACTTTAGTACTGGGATGAAGAAGAGGGGTCCTGAACACTACAGAACTGCAGGTCAGTCATCTCCCGATAATTGGTGTTATTGGAATCAGGCAAAGAAGTCCAAGTATTCACACCTGAACCCTTTGAAAGGGCCCAGGTGTATAAAAGGTGGAGCAAACAACAAAGAGTTAGACAGCAGCTAGGAGAGCAACAGGGAGGCGTGTCCAGCAGAAGACCCCTTGTTGCTTTTAAACCAGCTTTGCTAAGGAGGACGGAGCAAGCCGTGGAAGCTGGAGGCCAGGAAGCTGCAGCTGGAAGACCCCAAGGAGTCCGGAGGAGAGCGAGACGCTGAGACGCTGACCCAGTGTGCTGTAAGGGTTGTAGAATTGCAAGGGAGCCATGTCTCCAAGGAGCCGGACATGGGCTTATGCAGTCCTGTGGGCCATGGCCAGGCAGATGCTTGTTCCCCTAGGAGTCCAGGTTCAAAGGGTATCTGAGGGCCAGGTGGTGAGACCCTGACCTCAGCGCAGAAGCGGGCGAGCCTTCCCGACCTCATCATGTCAACCGATGAGTTTCTGAATGCCAAGAAACCTGGTGTGCCTGCAAGGCTAAAAGGGAAATTTAAAAGCGTGAAAGCAGCATGAAAGAAAAGGAGAGAAACTGAAAAGTACGAGCGGCACCAACGGAAGGAAAGAGAAGGGCCTGAAGTATCATAGTGGTCACGCATAGGGGAAAGTAAAGCTGTGCGTTCTCGAAAGAAAGTCTCTGATATTGACCCAGCGTTTAAAGGAAGATACAAACAGCACCACTTGAAAGAAGGTGAAAAAGGAGGAGCTACACAGAAAATGAAGAGGGAGCAAAATCCCAAAAGTATTTAGAAAGACTGTTTAAACTGAAGGAAGAAAGCTGTATCTTGTAAGAGTGAATCCTGAAAAGCTGAACCTTTGTGAAACTGTGAAATCAGAGCAGCTTAAGCTTGGGCAAGGGAACCCTGAGAGGCCTAAAGGACTTGTAATATTTAAAGGATAGTTCCGGGACTTTTTTTTTATTGTTCCTATGGTTCGGCCATGTGTTTTTAAGCATAAATCGGTAGATCGTAGAAAACTTTCCTATGGACCTTACCCGACTTTTCGTCCATTAACGCACTCGAAATCAGCCGCCATTTTCTGATAATCCTATCATTTCCCCCCATCGCCCTGGCTCACCTGCTTTTGCGGCACTAAATCAAATCCCCCGCCCCTGAAACAGACTTGATCAAAACATTCATATTCCCCGCCTCTATCCGTGACGTGACTGAGCTGCGTAGGCAAACGCGCCCAGGCGTCTTCTACGCGACTCCACACAGAACCAGGAAATCAACACAGATGAGCTCACACAACACAGCGCGCCACAATTGGGAATATGAAACTGTATTTTTAAATTAAACCGCAAGATTGTAAATTTGGTAAAGTACATTTATTTGATATCAAATGTTTTGAGAATATTCAGCGATTTGCATTTTTATTTGCTCACGTTCCAAAAAGTTTGTTTTTGAGGCACACGATGTTCCTTTACTGTACACAGGGTCTTAGATCATCTCACAATACAGCGCCACAATTCGGAATATGAAACTGTGGTTTAAAAGCAAACGTCAAGATTGTACATTTGGCAAAGTACATTTATTTGACATCAAATGTTTTGAGAATATTCAGCGATTTGCATTTTTCTTTGCTCTCGATCCAAAATAGTTCGTCTTGAGGCAAGCGATGTTCGTGTGCAGTACACAGGGTGTTGGTTTACGATAAAATAAGCTCTTCGGTCGCACTGATAATCACATGGCTGTTCCAACAACGAGGCACTAGGGCACCACAACGGTCTGTATGTTGCATCTAGCCGTTAGTACCGCGTAAGGGCATACTTGTACTTGGCGATCGTCCCATAAAATGGTCAGGGTGGTAACGTTGTTCACGCGGAGAAGCAACTGGCGGTTGAAAAACCCATCCGCCGGTGTCTGGTACTCGTGACACAGACAATAATGGATGATGTACCTGTTTGACAAACATAAAAAATGAAATTAGTCTCACCATCAGATCTTTATTAAAATTATTCATTTTATATATTAGGTCGGGAAATTATTTCATAGCTAGGACAGTGCAACTGGGTATTATACGTCAAGGGGGGGCTGTAGGATACTGAGACAGTCCCCCAGTGCAGGGGTTGACAGGGAGGCAGTGCAGGTGGAGAGTGGAAGGGCCCAGGACCGAGGTCGCAGACAGTGGACCAGTTGTAGCAGGGGAGAGGGAGAGAGAAAGCAGAAGCAAAGAGGAAGGTTTTGAGGTGCTTTCCTGAAAGGAGATGGTTCTCCTCAAGATAGTGCGCGGTACAAAACAATATGCCACATAGAACGAACAAGTACAACTTAACCCGTCTTTAAAGCTACTGTATAGTAATTAAATTGCGGTATAAACTCATCTAAAGAATTACTTACATTATATTTGCATTTTCCATTGTGTCTGTGCGTAGGGCAGCCCCGAAATACCACTCCTTCTATGCCGACGTTATTTCTTCTAATGAACGAACATGAAATGGCTTTCGTTTCTGAAATTATATTCATTATCGTTTCTTACGTTATTGCCCCACACCCCCAAAAAGAAGTCTTTCGGGATGGTCCCGGCCTGTCAAGGTCAAATAACAATAGAACCTTATACTGAGTTGTGGGCCATTCCGGCACCCGAGCAAAAAATCAAAGCAGCTGACCTTCACTTTGAACGAGCACACATTCCTAGTTAGCTACATTCAGTGTAAGGCCATCTCACAGGACTTGAAATTTACACTCCATCTTTGCATTTTGTCTGCGTGCTTTGCAGCCCTAGAGAACCATAAATACGGAGACATTCTTTATTTTTTGAAAAATGATTTATATTACTGTTTGGTTGGATAGACACATTGCATGTACACTGAGCAATCACTTTTATTTACACATTACATAGATACACATATTCAATGGGCCTGCGACATGAGGAGACTCGAGAGAACAGACAATCAAATTACAATCATTTAAACCGTGATGTGTATTTCTCAATGAGCTCTTCTTTAGGTGGACATGGAACAGAGGCAATGTTGGGTGGCAATGCAGTTGTCCCCTGCACAGGTTCGTTCACAACTCCATTTATGTGCCTATCTAGGACGTCAACAATAAGTCTCTCAATAAACTCATATTGCATATCCTCAAACACTGGTTTGATCACCCATTGTTTACTTCTTTTAGTGAAGGCCTTATTGTAGCGAAGCGTCCCTAAAGTTCCGGTCGTCCTACTTTGTTGACGGCCAACATTATGGTTATGTGCCAAGACCGCTAGAAGAGTCCGATTTATCATGCCCTCCATGCCAAAATGCAATCGTTTTGGCCTGTACTTTAGGCACATATTGTGTGGCAGAATTCCGTGAGTCCCCTCAAATCTCTTGTTATAGTTTTATCAAATACAATCTTTTCAATGGCTTTGTGAGTGGGTGATGAAGGAATCAACCACTTCTTCTTCCGTGCCTCCTCTGTGGACAAATGGCCATGTTCACAATTGTGGAAATGTTGGTTTGTGTTCCAACGGTGAACGTTGGTACAGTGTAACATTACTGACCGCCATTTTTCCAGTAGAATTTCCAACGACCCTCCACATGTTTTTGAGCTCCACCAAAGATGGTTGCTGATTGACTTGGACCACTGTGAAATACCTTGCATTTCTTTTTTGCATTTCTTTTTTTTTACCTGCAGCAGACATTTTTTTTATTGATTGTTTTTGCAAGATGCCAAACGTCAAATTGGTGATTTATATTTTTGTACTCTTCTCTCATTGTCTTGGCAATTGAAACGTGTCTGTCCGTGGCTATCAGGTCGATCACCATTCCCCGCGATTGTAGTTCTTGCAATGATGCTACAAAGCCAACTTTCTCCATGGCCACTGAGGATGTACTTTGTGACACCTGCACGACCACCGAACTCACAATTTTCTTACTTTCCATGTCCTGAAAGTGGTAGGTGCAGTACTTGGCTGAAAATCCTGGGCTGTCGCACTGTCCATCACCGGCTAGCCTGAACCGTTTGCCCGCGAATGTACTATCAATAGACATTTTTTCCATTCTCCAAGCTTCGCTAATGGCTGGAAATAGATAATCGGTTTGGTATTTGTAGAACTGAGTTTTCGCAATGAAATGGATTCCCACAAACTGAAAGAAAGACTCTAATTTTTTAAAACTTGAACCACTAAAAAGTGCAGCCGCTGCACAAAGTAGATTGCCTGCTGGCAGTTGTCCCAGCATGGGTTGTGCAGACCATGAGAAAGGATGATATTTTGTACATGTGGCATGTATTTTAAGGTTAGTGCCTCGAATTGCACGAGTCACATTAATCAATGGCTCCCCGCATACTTCCCCACCTACCGAATGTCCACATTTCAACCGAATAATAATATCAATCAAACAACTATCGAATACAATGAATTTGGCTTCTTTCCTTATACTGTCACTCTGCATCCCAGCTGGTTCGGCCTGTAACGTTGAGGACATGTCACTCACATGAAAGGTAGAATCTCTGATATCGTCTTCCGCTATGTTCAGTGATATTGATGGTGTTTCATTGTAGTCCACTTCATTCTCTTCCATTGCAACATCTGTTCCTTCTCCGGCGATGGGTGAATAAGACAATTTCTTCAACTTTCTCGCGGTCTTAGTTTTTGCGGGTGTGGATTCTGTGAATTGATCTCCGACTGCATCCGAACTACCAGGAGGACATTCACTATCAATGGCTGGTGGTGGTATAGCTCCGTTGTCAATCACTTCATATTCTTTCCATTGGCACGATGCATCTCCAGTCTCAAGTCCCTGCCAAAAGGTTTGACAAGCAACATCTCTCGTTCGCTTCACTGTCTGTGTAGATCTAGTTCGTACACCCACTCGCAACTAGAGGACAGATTGGAAAAGGGATGTTCAGTTTAAACACAACTTACAGTATTGAACTATTAACAGTGAAAAACAACATAATATAGTGACCAGGACACTAACCTTCTTTTGCTTTCTTTTCTTTGAAACTTTCTTGCCTCGAACTTCAACATCAGGACGCTGTTGCTCCGACTCGTGTGTGCATGTCTCCACTTCCTCTTGCGCTGCAACGACTATATTTTCATGATAAGCACATCCATCACGCACTGACGCTCCATCGACTCCCTGAAACATAGAACTTTCATTAGTATGTATAATAATATCGAAAACACAAAATGTACTTGGGGACCAATACCCACGTACATCTCAATAGCAAAACACAAATGAACGCTTTGTGTAGAACATTCAAACGACAATTATTCACGCATAGTTGATCTAGTTGGATGGAACTGTCAAGATACATACCTCGGGCTCCTCATAGACTTCCATTGATGATATTATTGAAGATGATGCTTCAGTGACTCCCTGAAACACAGTAATTGCATTAGTATTGTTTTCTATTTTGATAAAAAGAACAGAAACTTTGTGCAGGCGTCAACGGCTCATCTAAATAGACCTGCACAAATGTTCAGTTGTCTAAAATAAATAATGGATATGTAAATATGATTCGATTTGCTCGATCGTTGGAAGTGTCACCACCCAGAGATCTGCATCAACTACTAGGGGTGATGTTCTTGTAGAAGAAGGTCCGTCATCTCCCTGAAACATAGTACTTGCGTTAATAAAGAAGTTAGTATAGCGGATGTAATCACGTCATATGATTTCGCTTGATCGAACTGTCAGTATCCATACCTCGAAATGCATAAGAACATCAAGGGACGATGTAACTGCGGTGCACACTTCTGCAAGCTGTTGCGCCGACCCATAACTGCATGCTCCCCCTTCTTCTTGGACTAATGCTCCATCGACTCCCTGAAACATAGGACTTTCATTAGTAATGAACACAATATTGAAAAAAGAAGACACATAGGCGGGCGACGACAGAAGGACATATCAATGGCTAAAAACGAAAGAAACATTGTGTGTAACAATCACGCTACAAGAATGCAAGATCTGATGATCTCCATCGATGGAACTGTCCGGAAACGTACCTCGAGCATCTGAGTGACATCAACGGTAGTCGTCAATACGTTGGACTCCTCAGCATCTCCCTGAAAGACAGTACTTGCATTATTTTGGATAACAATAATTATAACTGAAAACAAAGACTAGAGGATGAGTACAAGGGTGTACCATTAGGTAAAATAATTACACGATAAATTAAAACTATTGATTTACATGCCTAAAACAAGTCAGTGGCAGAATAGCCAAGTAAGATTACCCGATAGGCGCTCGAAGTGGCCGATGACTGCAATAACGACACGGATGGAGAATCTTCCGCCTTCATATTGAGTGGATACATAAATGGGGAAATTATTGTTAGCTAATGCTACACACTACCGCAAGGCCGAGAGATAAATACGTAAACTTGACTCACCAGTGGAGGGATGTGGACGAATAGAGTGGGAATAGCGGTTGAGAGCAATTTTCGCCTCGCTCGCGGTGTGTTCTTCTTTATTAGCAATGATGTGGAGTACATGTCTGAGCTAAAGTGCCTGCTGCAGATGCGGTATCGATCACCCCTCTTGTCCGCAAAGACTTCTAGGACTCTACTTTCAAGCTCAGACGGTGGATATCCGCAATATCGGACCCATTCTCTTATCTGATCTATTGTCTTAGGGAAAACATGCATTATAGTACCTTCAGATTTATTATGGGTCTTCGAAGGGCAACCGCCAATGGAACAGGCAGGCATTGTGGAAAGTTCTGAAAAGTAAAGATCAACAATTCTCTATGAATACCAATGTAAACTCAGAACATGTGACTAGTTCCTTGCATGTACTGTCTTGAACGAAAAGAAATTGGACGCAAAATGATTATGGTACATGGCCTTACCTTGACGAACAAACAGTTAGATGCAGGGATCAGAGTAGTTTCTTGTCGTAGAACAGGGAGCAGTTCACAGGTTGCAAACTGAGGAGTTTCCTCGAAGTGTTCACGGAAGTTCACAGAGACGAAGAGCAGATAACCAGCACCTTCACGGGTTGACTAGCAAAGCGCAAAGAAGTGCTCATTAGAAATATGAAGTGGGTTATAAAGAATTCGAAACAGG
Source organism: Ambystoma mexicanum (assembly GCF_040938575.1). NCBI lineage: Eukaryota > Metazoa > Chordata > Amphibia > Caudata > Ambystomatidae > Ambystoma > Ambystoma mexicanum. The sequence continues at coordinate 1,299,066,815 of NC_090932.1, forward strand.
GGTGTGTTTGTGAATGAAGTGTATATGTCGTGGCATTATGCGGTTTGCAGGGGGCCGCCCAGCGTGAGGGGGGATGCTTGGCAGGAGACACGGGGTCTGGAGGTAGACATGGGAACAACAAACCATGCTCTATAGACCACTTTGAAGTGTACATGGTCTTTGGCACCTCTTGGCCTTTATCGCTCCCTGACAGCTCCACTTGGCAGCACAAGTACCCCGGTGCGAACTGGCGAACTGCCTTTGATAGGGCGGGGGGTGGATTGGGGCGGTGGTCGTGCAGACAAGACACAGGAAGACTCGTGAATGGAGACACACTTATGTGGATTGCAGGGGGCCGTCCAGCGTGAAGGGGGATGCTTGGCAGGAGACACGGGGTCTGGAGGTAGACATGGGAACAACACACCATGCTCTATAGACCACTTTGAAGTGTACATGGTCTTTGGCACCTCTTGGCCTTTATCGCTCCCTGACAGCTCCACTTGGCAGCACAAGTACCCCGGTGCGAACTGGCGAACTGCCTTTGATAGGGCGGGGGGTGGATTGGGGCGGTGGTCGTGCAGACAAGACACAGGAAGACTCGTGAATGGAGACACACTTATGTGGATTGCAGGGGGCCGTCCAGCGTGAGGGGGGATGCTTGGCAGGAGACACGGGGTCTGGAGGTAGACATGGGAACAACAAACCATGCTCTATAGACCACTTTGAAGTGTACATGGTCTTTGGCACCTCTTGGCCTTTATCGCTCCCTGACAGCTCCACTTGGCAGCACAAGTACCCCGGTGCGAACTGCCTTTGATAGGGCGGGGGGGGGTGTGGATTAGGGCGCTGGTCGTGCAGACAAGACTCGTTTGCCGCAGGGCCTCACCAAGGAGAGGCCATCTAACTGCATGTAAGAGGCAGGCTGAAGGATCTAGTACATGGAAGGCAGGGGGGTGAGTTTATAAATACCTCAGCCTCCCAGGAGAATATATGGGTGCAGTTCACCCTGGAGACCCTGGATGCCTAGGCAGTTAGTCAGCAGCAGGCTGGCCTGTGGTAGCAAGGCGGCACGGGCCAGAGGGGGTCATCTCTGTACCCGGTGCCCAAAAGGATGATTTATTATGATCAACCATATTGATTATTTACCTATAACCATGTTTTGTATCAATAAAATCCAACGGCCTTCCTTTTATTGCCAACGCTTGAACAAAGTGGTGTGGTAAGTATTTTTGGGGGAGGAGGCAAGGCCGGGAGGCTTGATGCCAACCCGCAAAATAACATATGTATGTCTGCTGCATATGGGTTCAACGGTTATGTGGATTGAAGGTGGGCGGCCAGGGTGAGGGAGGATGCTGGCCGGAGACATGTGGTGTGACAAGACAAGGCACAGGAAGACTATTCAATGGAGACACACTAGATTCATTTAAAAAATCAAAACAACCATTGTTAAAATATATGTTGGGTTTTATTTTAGATCTTAATTTCAATTGAACATAAATAATAAACATTACACATTGTAAAGTTCCGGTTGCAGCACATCCAGGGAAAATCCGCGGTATTGTCCACTGTCGCTGGGGAAATGTTGTCTAATGGCAAGTACCGCACAGGCAGGTATTACTCTCCGAACGCGGTGTCCGAGCCTCCCGTGAAGCCACCAAGTGAAGCAACGATAGGCCACCAGCCTGTATGTGAAAATGAAAGATGCAAACTGTATTAAAATGACAAAACTTTCTTATCACTGTCGATTCAGGTAAAAAATGTCATTCTGCTTTGAAAAAAATTCTATCTAGAAAATGCACAATATGGAACCAATTTACATGCATTCGAATGATATGTAGATGTAATTTTATATGTGGGAGACGACCATGACATAGTAGTGGCATCACTGACATCACAACCAGAGTATACTTACTCGTTACTCGGATTACGCGGACGAACAGTGCCGCGAAGTTCGTGCATAAGCACCATCATCATCCTCAACACGGTCCGTGAGAGGCAGGCTTCCCTGAACTCTGGCAGCTCGGTGATGCATTGCGGACTTGGCTCGCCTTCCGAAATGTAGGCCAAGCACCCGGAATTTTCACGGCAGCAGCAGTTCTCCTCCTCAGTTGGCATTAGCTCGCACCGATTGCACGTGCACCAGGTGGAGACGCCGTCCATGCGACATGGTCCAGGCTCTTCATCCGTTGACTGGTCCTCCCAACTGCCGTCCGAATCCCCATCGTTTCCGCGTGCTTGCCTTTCCAGTAGTTCCTCCTCGGTGTACTCGGGCTCGTACATATACGGCATTATTGTAGCCATTGTGTGGTAAAGAAAGTAAAATAATTTACAGAGATGGTACAGGTGTTCACAAGGCCTAGAAGCGGCGAAGGTAGCTGACCAGAGCACAGAAACGAGTCACAGAATACTCAAAGTAACACAGAGAGAGGAATGGAATCGAAAATCTGCTGCTGTGTGTTGTGAAACGGTGTGTTTATACTTATTGAGGAAAGAGGCGTCCTGCCATTTCCATGGCGACACTTCATTAGCTGAGGCGCAGCGATTGTTGACACGAAACGTGCTTTGGCGTTGGGAAATGGGCGGTACGCGTCTGCTGATGTCAGGCTCAGGGGCGGGGGATTTGATTTAGTGCCGCAAAAGCAGGTGAGCCAGGGCGATGGGGGGAAATGATAGGATTATCAGAAAATGGCGGCTGATTTCGAGTGCGTTAATGGACGAAAAGTCGGGTAAGGTCCATAGGAAAGTTTTCTACGATCTACCGATTTATGCTTAAAAACACATGGCCGAACCATAGGAACAATAAAAAAAAAGTCCCGGAACTATCCTTTAAGAAGTTTAGGCAAGGGATCCCCAAGAGAATCCTATGAACCTTTGTCAACTGATTTGTTTTGAGCAGTGCCTTGAAGAGCCGAAGAGCCAAGGGCACTCCTTTTGAAATGACTTCTTTTGAACTGGTAAAGCAATACCTTTTTACTTTACTTTTACTTTAATTAAGTTGTATCGCGCGGCCATGGACCCTGAGATGTAAGGGAGCAGAAAGGACAAACAATAGGAAAAACAGAAGGGACAAAGTCCCAGTGGGTAAGAGAGAGCCCAGAGGTAGTGTCTAAGCGAAAGGTCAATAGAACAACCAAGTCTTAAGAGCTTTCTTGAAAACCGTCAGGGAGGAATGTTGTCTGAGGGTCTGCGGTATTGAATTCCACAGCTTGGGTGCGACCACGAAGAAAGAACCATTCTCCACCTTCTTCAGTTTACATCGCGGAAGCACCAGGAAGTTCTGGTTGCTCTATCTGAAGGACCTGTTACTGACCTCAATGATAGGGTCTTGCAGATAGGTGGACATTGTTCCAAGCCTACATTTAAAAACAATTGTTAATAATCTAAACTTGACTCAGGCTTCTACTGGGAGCCAGTGTAAGGTGCGCCTGGCATCGCAGACATGGTCGCTGCGGGTTAAACCAGCGACCCCTCTTACTGCTCTGTTCGTGACCACTTGGAGTCTCTATTGGAATCGACTTTGCAGAGACCAACCAGAAGACTGCTACAATAGTCAATCTTTGCCCCAATAATAGCTCGGGCTATGGATTCCGCGCTGGCTTGCGAGATAAAGGGTCTCAAGTGAGCAAGCAATTTCACATAGAAGATAGCTGCTGATATGGTATTGCTCACATGGGCCCTCACCCCCATAGTGACCATGATCCATTGATTATGAACCTGGGATTAATCAATCAATCAATTCCCTAGGATTGCCAATGCTGGTGAGCAACTTGTGAACCACGCAACTAACCAGATACAATGGTCAGATAGGAACATCAGTAAGGCTCTAATTGCATCCTGCGACTGGGACGAGTGCAACGCAGAGATATTCAACTCAATGACACTCTAAGAAATTGAAGGATGGATCACTAGGTTTGTGTGCAAATATGCCACTTCCCGTGTCCCTATAGGCATAAAGGATCAGATGAAAGATGCGACTTACCATAAGGAAATCAGAGCCGCTAAGCGCAAGCTGAGAAGGGTAATTCGTGAAATAAGGGCAAAACATTGCTCCTTGATTGTGATCCATAGAAATATCAGAGCTCTTAAAACTAAATATAAACAATGGATTAAAGTATGGAAGAGGAAGAATAAGCTGGAACAATGGCAGAAAATGGTACACACACTATACTCCAAAAATACCCGTAACATATGGGCACTCCTTGGGGAAGCCCAGGGAAATCGGAAGAAACCACTGATTAATCCAATCGGTGCAAGTGAGTGGACTAAGTATCTGGAAGATCGGAATGGGCCAGAGACCATCCAAAAGGGGGAATCCACAAAGAGAGCTTGGCCAGTTCGACCGTTCATAGTCTCCATCGACGAACTGTTGGTTAAAATCAGTATGTTGAAATCCTCAAGGGCACCGGGGCCTAATGGGTTGTCCAATATGGTCATGAAAGGCAACCCTAAATTCTGAGCCTGCCTGATGAGGATCTTAATTGACAAAGTATTAACAGATGGCAGAATCCCAACATCCTGGCAATCATCCATACTAGTCCCTGTCCATAAAAAGGGAAATAAATCAGACCCAGGAAATTATCGATTTCTTTCTATGCTTGATTGTACAGGGAAACTATTTGCCTCTTTCCTACTAAAATAACTCCAAGCATGGACAGGTAACGCCGGGATTCTGGACTGTTTCCAGAGTGGCTTCAGAACGGGCTACTCCACGTCGCACAATCTGATTATTATGGACTTCCTAAGGAACAATGCCCTGAAACCGAACAGCCCCCCACTATATGCATTATATATTGATTTCAGATCAGCTTTTGATCTTGTAAATAGGGAAAAATGATGGCATAAATTACGCATTATGAATTGTCCCGAGGATTTAATATATTATCTGAGACTCCTCCACACTAACACCTCTGTCCTACTCAAATTCGATCACAAGGGGACTAGGACTAATCTGATTCGACAGAATTGCGGTGTAAAGCAGGGATGTACTACCGCTCCCCTGCTCTACAACCTTTTTGTCTCAGACATCCCAGAATTCATAGCCGGCATTCATAATTGTCCACCTAGGGTTGGCAATTTAAAATATGTTATTATGGCATATGCAGATGATATTGTGCTTTTTGACCACACATTTAGCGGCCTATTAAGATCGGCAACACAACTTTGGAAATACGCTGAACTAAATGAATTGGTCATAAATCACAATAAAACTGAACTCATACTATTCACTGCTGGGAAGGTTGCTCGCCCACGTTTGCTGCTGGAAACAGTAGAAATTAGATATTTGCACTCTTATAAATATCTGGGAGTGGATTTTGAAAGCAGGGGCAATCATGAGCAGTGCATTCAGCATCGTAAAATAAAAGCAGCACAATTAACTGCAATGATCTACAGGTTCACACAAAATCGGAGTGGCTACTCCATATGGGCTGCTCGACACTTATATGTGCAGTGTCTGTTACCTATGATAACTTATGGTCTGGAGGAAATTATTGCTATGAATCTGGAGTGGCTCCAGATCATAGAAGGACATTTTGGGGGAAGTTATTGGGCCTACTGCAATGTATCCCCATGGCTATCCTCAGGCTTGAACTGGGAATACCGTTGATGAAAGTGATAGTCCTGGGGAAAAGGTCAGAATTATACCTCAAAATCCGCTCCCGCCCTAACAATGCCCTACTCAAGTCCCTAAAGGAGGTTCTGACGGTAGGTACGCAATCTAGGTTAACAACTGCAATGATAGCTTTTTTGAGTCAATGTGTTGGACACCCCACTGGGAAGAGGACTCTGAATGCATAAAGCACCATATGTGCAAACAATTAAAACTCTGGGATTGGCAGAAGAACTATGCCCATCTAGCTAGCCTAAAAATCTATCAGTTTGTGTCCCATGTTTTATATACCTTATATATATCTTCCTTCTCGAGCTCTTCGCTAATCCGCCTCCAACTCCCTCAGGGTCAGTCGCTTCTCCAAGCAACAAGTTGGTGGCAGATCACTCTCTTCGGCAGGGGCCTCTCTCTGGAACAGCCTTCCTGCCTCCCTGAAACTCGAGGAGAACCATCTCAGGTTCCGGAAGCACCTCAAAACCTTCTTCTTTGCTTCTGCTTTCTCTCCCCTGCTGAACTTCCTACTGTAACTGCACTGGTTACCTGGCCACCCTTTCTGATCTCTGGCCCAGGCCACGTTAATTGCCCACCTGGACTGCCCTCCTAGCAACCCCTGCACCGGGGGACTGTTTTCTGTACCCCTTCAGTCCCCCTACCAGAACTTACGCCTGCACTTCCTTGCACTTGCCACTAGCTGGCCGTTATTTATCTTATTTATTCCACTTTCCCATGTACTGCACTTTTCCCTCTCCCTTCCCCCTCGCACTTTTCCTCCCCCCCCTTCCCATGCACTTGCGCGATCTGAATGACACCTGGCCTAGTAGGATCGTTGTCTGTCCCCCTTTGTTCCCCCCCGCTTGCCTCGTCGCGCCTTGAAACACTTGTGTATAGGCACGTTATAAATGCCATATCATATCATATCATACCTATAAAAAAGCACAAAAATATCTGAACCTCTGCCCATTGGAAGATCTTAGGCGATTCATTCTATTATTACGAATCGATCACCTTCCAACTCTGTCGACTCTAGGACCTGAAAGATCCATACCTGAAGTGGATAGATACTGCAGGTTGTGTAAACAACGAACTGCCCCAGAAACAGCCAGGCACATCCTCACCACTAGCTATACTAGGAACTACGGGATGCATGTCCATAATACTGACCACATTATGTGAAAGGATTTCTGGCACCGGTGTGTAAATACCCTCAGCGTTAAGCTTCAAATATCTCTTTTTAGAGTTTGGAATGACGCTGACAAAATGATGAACTTGGAGTTAACACTTGGGTGCAGAAATAATAATAATAATAATAATAGATAATAAATGACATTCAATAACAACCTCTGTAAATAAGTGATGGTTAAAGTCCATCTTTTGTTATTGTAATAGAAATAACAATACTCACTGTGTCTATTAACTATCAAGTCTGCTATCTGATAGGTAGCACTGAAAATACTACATTGATGATCCTCCAAATTGTCTGTTTGCTATGGTCCATTGATTTTTCAATTAACTATTTTTAATTAGCTATTTCTCTTCCTCCTTTTTACTCATTTAATCTATTGACATTTTCATTCACTCTCATTCTTATTCTTTTATCTCTTTATACTGAATTAGAATGTGATTTTATGATTAAGCTTGAATTTTTGGATATTGATTTTTAAATTGAAAAATAATTATATGTATTTTGCTTATGTGTAAAGTTTTATATAAAACTGTATCACATTAAAACAAAATAAATAAATAAGTGTCTGGTCTAAAACCACACCCAGGATTTTTAGTTTTGTTTGGGGAAGAATTTCAACTGACCCTAACATAAATGGTTTGTAGGCAGGGTCCAGTTTGGCTAGGTACCTAGAACGGCCAACTATCATCAATTCTGTTTCGCTTTTATTTAATGGGCATCATCCAATTTTTCGATCAGCACGCAAATTCTATTGAGCTCCTGTTCATCCTGGAAATGCTCACTAGATAACGGAATGACACACTGGGTGTCATTGGCGTAGTTTGAAAAAATAATGCCTGTAACGTTTACCTGGACTCCTCAGGAGCGTAATGCCTTCCCAGCCTGTGGACCTGGTACCTTGGCACTAGTATTCTCTTTCTGTTAAACAACAATGACAACAATAGAAATGCTATAACATCTACTAACGGAGATTGTACTGCATGAGATGTATACTGTTTAAATCCGTCCTTTCTCACCTGTGTTTATTTATTGTGGAGCTCTCCATCCTGCTCTTCTACAGGTGCACGTTGGGATGAAGAAACAATGGTAACGTGGGTAGCTGATTTATTCTATTCCTTCTTGCCTTGAAATGTCTATATTTTTTAAGAATGAGTCTTTGGGTAAGTAAGTTGTCGAAAATATTGTAATCCTTAAGAGCTCGAATTATTTCCTACGTTCGAGAGATTTCTCTTTCTAATAATTTGCTCTTTCTATCTTTTTGCAGGTTTTGGGATAACAATTATGACTGCGGATGGCCGCAGAGTTACTCAGGACAAGAAAACGTTTTAAAATGTAAGTTCGCCTATACGGAGTAACTGCAGCCTTCAAGGAAGAGCGCGGAAATAACTGAGGTGAAAAACTTGAAGAACCTTCAGGTACGTAAAAGCTTATTAAACATCTTCTTTTATCAACTGTTAAGTTTGTTTGTTAATTAAATACCTTTTGTGTTGTTTGCAGGTTTCCGGAAAGCTGAAGAAAATACCTTCAGAAGATGCGGGTGGCTGCGGAAGAAACTTCTGACTGAAGATGTTGCGACTTCAAACGAAAACTGCTGACTGAAGATGCTGTGGCTGTGATTGAACTTTCTGATGGAAGATGCTGCGGTTGTGAGTGAAACTTCTGCTGAAGATGCTGCGGCTAAGAACGACAACTGCTGACGGAAGATGCTGCGGTTGTGAGTGAAACGTCTGACTGAAGATAACCACTTCAGAGAATTACTTCGGTCAGGTAAGTCTTTTCTATAAACTATTGTATTTTGTAGTTTTCTGTAAAGCTAATGTCACTATTTTCTCCTTTTACAGGTTCTGTGAGGAGAAACGCTGGTAGCGTTACCCGCTGCCAGCGGAGAAGATGCGAAGCGCACATTCCAGCAGAGGGGGGGGGGGGGCTTAAATAGCTCCCTCTGCAATATGAATAGAACGTGCTGCAATTTGCGAATGCATCTTGCGGCGGCCATGTTTAGTATATAAAGGTTACTGTTAAAAATGACTAGAGTCTAAGGAAGAATATGCTGTGAATGGTGTAAATGCCATATGTGCCAGGCTAACACCCACCTTTGACCTGCTGACTGATATAAGGTTCTCTGTCTGGCCTGAATGATGACTATGCTCACTGACTCGTATCATGACAATGCCTTCCTGCTCCGGCATGTTGAAAAAAGGGGCTGTATAGATGTTGTAGAGGCAGGGAGAAGTACTGGCTCCCTGTGGCACCCCAAAGAGCACTGAAACAGGAGTGGCTTTGGCTTCCCCAAGGCAGACCCTACTCTGTCTGTTAGCCAGAAAAGATTTGATCCAGGAAGCTGCAGAAGGGAAGAAGTTAAAAAACCTCCACCATTCTGGACACCATGATGGAGTGGTCGACCAAGTCGAAGTCTGCAGACAGGTCCAATGAGACTAGTAGGAAGAGTAGACCTTTGTCCATGTGTCCTAAAAGTCTGGACTTCAGGTCCAACAAAGAGGTCCCAGTGCCGAAGCCATGTCTGAAACCTGACTGATAGTCATTAAAGATAGAAAACTGGTTCAGATGCTGAGCGATTTGCATGTAGGGGACTCGATCCAGGATCTTTAACAAGAAAGGCGTGTTGGTTATTGGTCTGTAGTTAAGTGGATTATCTACGGCCAACCCAGGTTTCTTCAAAATCGGGGTGACCCATGCTTATTTTAGATTGTCACGAATACTTCCCTCAAGTAGTGCGCCATTCACAAACTTACAAATTGCCTTTATGAGAACTGGGGGGCAGGATTTAATAATCAGGGAAGAGCAAGGGTCACCCTTACATTTCGTTGCCTTGAGTTGCTCAACCACGATCCTCAAATCATCCTGGTGAAAATATCAGGTGAAAATTAAATTGGGTAATCAATGGACTTCTGACGTGGGGTTTATCGTTACTATGAGCTGGGGAGAATGGGACAACTGCACAATGTCACCTCTAATGCCTAGAAGTTTGGTGTGCATACCATTTTGTACTTGTTGGCACCAGTTAGCATCAAGTGGGGGGGTTATTCCCTGCGGCTGAGGAATAGAGTCTGATTCCTTTAAAATCCTGACAAGTTCCTTATTACCCGAATTAGCATTTTGGATTTTAAAGTTATGATGATTTATTTTGCCTCCACTTTAGCGGTTTTATATGTCTTGGCAGCCGATTTATAGGAGGCCAATGACGTTGGATTAGGGTTGGCTTTCCAAGTATGGAACAACTTCAGAGATAAGGACTTATGTTTTTGTAAATCCTTTGAGAACCAAGGTTTACTTCTTTTGATGCCAGTAATTATTTGGGATTTCGGTGGAGCGAGGCATGAGGAGATACGATCAAAATTATCAGTTAGAGTTATAGACATGACTTGAATGGAGGTTGCCTCCGTAAAGTTGATTGCTGGGTCCAAAAGGGGTTTAATTTTGTTCCGAGTAATGTGTTTAAAATTACGAGCCCAAATGAATTCTGGCATTTGTTTTTTTGATTTTTAGAGGAAAGGGAACCTGGATAGAAAAGTGGACAAAGGCATGGTCCGACCAAGGACATGGACTGGTATGGATGTCTTCGAGGGTGACATTGGCAGCTGAGACTCAATCCAGAGTGTGACCCAATTGATGTCGAGGGGTGTAGATTTGTTGTGACAAACCTAAATCGGAAAGAGCCTGTTCTAATTCAGCAGCTAAAGGGTCCTCTGTGTGTCCAAGCCAGTAGTTGAAATCTCCAAGGAGAATGAACCGCGTATTGGGCTTTAACAGAGGTAATACATAGTTAGAGAGGACTGTGGGAAAATTAGACGTCAGAGAAGGTGGGTGGTAAATTAATAAAAGGTTCACTGTAGTTTCGGCAGTCATGCCTATTTTAATGTGCAGAGACTCAGTGCCTTCAATGCATTGACTTTGTACTACCCAGATCGAAAGGGTCCTTTAAAAATGAAGGCGTCACCGCCACCTCTCCCCTCTAGTCGGTCATAGTGTGACATAGTGTACCCTTCAGGAATTGCTAAGTTGAGAGAGGGACCAGAAGATAAGGCAACCTGACTCCAGCCTTGTCTTTGGAACACTATTTTCTTTTCATAAAATCTCTACACAACCTTTGTTTAAAATGTGAGGGCAAGCATGGGTTTAACACAGACAAAACATTTTTTGGGACTTACTAACATCAACTATCCTTAGAAACATCAGTTGAGGGAATACCCAAAGTAGAGATAGGGCAAGATAGGTATTCATCCCGACTCAAGTATTTCAATAAAGGTTTTGAAGCTTGTAGGTTTTTGTGTCTGCGTAAATTTCTTGTCACCATGCCTGCCTCACACACTACAGAATGTACGCTCCAAGCATTTAGGATCGCAGTCAGCACGGGACCATAGGTCACCACCCCATCAGGGCTAGGATGCGACCACCCATGATGTGCAGAGCCTGGGCATGAAAACCTCAGCTGCTCTATGCCCACACAATACTACCACTCCCCGGAGGTGCGTTGCCTCCTACTCTCTAGTGAAACGCACGGCATGTCTTCATGGACATCATTCACTATCCTGCAAGTGAACCAAAACTTGCAACCTCCCCCACCATAAGGTAACACTCACACACCAGGAAGACATAGAACTACTGAGCAACTAAAATGATGCCCTTAGGCCATGTTAACTGTGCCCTAACACAGCACCCAATACCTGCAGAGCACACGCACACCTCCAATGCATACAAGCATGCAACATCCACTCACAAACACTTGTGTGACTGGACACCTACCGTGCCACCAGATACACCCAATTCTACCACCAGATACTCAGCACACCAACAGATGTACCCAATTGTGTGACCAGACACACCCAATCGTGTCACCAGACACTCGCAGCATCATCATACACACACATTAATCACCATACGTGTACACGTACAGAGATACACTCTTATCCATACCACCAAAAATTCCCTGCCTCCTGGAGTGACACAAATTGAACAATGAAATGTCCAATTATTAACCATAAAAATATGGATCCAAACCAAACCACTACTGTAGAACATTTGTACGCTTACATTACTGACCCATGACCTGACATTCAGACTTGCACTTGCGCAAACCCACCTTTTGTAATTGGTTATTTATAACACTTAATACCAAGAGGTTTCTAAGCCCCGACCTGGGCTGGGGATCAAACCTTCACCCAAATGTGGGGTATCATGCACACCTTTGGCCACACTAGCCCCACACACCTATGTGTTACCTAAAGTGTTGGCTGCGGGCTGAGAAAATAGATATTGGAAATCAAGTAAAAGGCAAAGTCACAAATCCCGCACAGTACCTAAGGTCTGCAAACCATATACACACATCCCATGTATACACACTTGTGTGACTGGACATTTACCACGCCACTAGACATACCCAATTGTATCACTGCACACTCACCGTACAACCAGACACATCCAGTTTTGTCACCAGGCACTCCCCGCACCATCAGTCACACCCATTAATCACTATTCTTACACACTCTCATCCACACCAGCAGTATGGAGTACCTCCTGGAGTGATACAAGTAAAACAATGAAATGTCCAACTATTAATCAGAAAAAAACAAACCACTACTGTATGGGAACATAACAGAAAAATCCGTTATAGACCCTAGTAGCTGTCAATTATTAGCCCATTTATACACAAGCAGTAATATATTTTCTACCTCGATCTTATGGGAATTGAATAAATGGGCAGAATAAAAGTCAATACTTTACAAACTGCTTCAGGCTTTAGAAAGAGTTTCAGTACCACACATAATGAGGTGATTTTGAACACTCTATGACAAATGTCCCTAATCAAATGAGTCTCCTAAATGCTGTGCATATTGATCTCACTGCAGCATTCAATAGAATTGGCAGAGGAATTCTACGTGGTAAATAGGAAATATGGGGTCTTGAGAGATTGCTTGCTTAAGATTTTAATACAGATTATAATAAGGATATGTAGTGAGTGATATTTGAGCAGGGAAACAGTGACAAGAAGAGGACTTAAACAAGTGAGCGTTCCCGCCCCTTATTTAATTTGCGTATCGCTGATCTCCTTGAGCACTTGTTGTGGTAAACAACTACCCTCCTAAACCAGGAGGTTATAGGATGGACGGATGGATGACATATGCTGATGATTTAGTCCTTCTGGACAAAACATTAAAAGGTTTGTAATTATGGATTCATGCCCCAGGAGGGCACGCTAAATTGAATAACTTGGATATTAACATTTAAAAAACGAAACTAATTTGATTTACAGAGATAAAGGAAAGGGGTCCTATTATATGGACACTTTTTGAACATTTGCTATTAGAAGGTTCTGGGTTTGCTTATCTGGCCTTTACAGTTTTTAATTCCCTCAATGAAATAGGAAAGAAGCATAAGCTTTTAAATAAAATGTAACCAGTATTTGTATTTTGTATTTGTAACGCGCACCTAGCAGAATAAACAGCATCTGGGCGCTGATCTTACATTAAGAAGCATATGATATGAGAAAGTGATGTAGTGCTGATTAATTCATTGGAATAAGTAGGTTTTTAAAGCTTTACGCGATAGGAATAGGGACGTAATGTTTCTTAATCCTATGGGCAGAGAGTTCCACAATAGCGGCACAAAGACAGAAACACGTCTACCTCCTTTTTGAACACAGTGGCATAAAAGTACCTTTTTGCTAATTTGTTTTCCTTGAATCTGAGTAGTCTCGAAAGCTGATAGGGGGAAACCTTATTCACGAGATATGGGAGGGGGGCTTTCTGTTCATGCAATTATGCATCAACCATAAAATCTTCAACTCAGTTTGTTGGCCCACCGTCAACCGATGTAGAGAAGTTCTATATTTTGTCACTGAGGTATATTTTGGGACCTTGAAAATCATCCTAATTGCTGCATTTAGAGCCACCTGCAGTCCTTGAAGTTGATATTTTGGAATGCCTATTAACATGGCATTAGCATAGTCCAATTCTGAATTGACCAGAGATCCTACAACTATTGGGACATCACCAGGGTTCAAGTATAGAAGAGCTGATCAAAGCAATCAAAGAGAATAATATACTGATACTAATTTGATGGTTACAGCCCAAATCAGACTGCCAATAGCAGCCCAAGTTCTTAATCCTAGAGGCATAAATCGAAGGTAAACCAAACAGGTATGGAGATTGAGGTACTGCTTCTGTTTTATATAGGTCTTTTAAGTCTAACAATATAATTTCTATTTATACTAAGTTGGAGCCTGTTCTGGGCCATCTACTGTGCAATCTCATTGGTGCAGTCAATGATATTTTCCAATGGCACATTGGGTCATCAATCGATAGGTATAGCTGGATATTATCTGCATATGCATGATTTGAGAGATTGACTTTTGAGATGATTTTCATTAGGGGCGGCATATAGATATTAAAAAAAATTGGGAACAAAGGGGATCCTTGAGGGACACCACAGTGTACATTAGTTTCTGTGGAAGTGAAGTTTCCCAACTTGACACTTTGCCGACGGTCAGTCAAAAAGAAACAAAACCAGGACAATGCTTTATTTGACAACTCAGACACTTTTGAAAGTCTAGACAGTAAGATATCACATTTTACCCTGTCATATGCTGCAGAGAGGTCCAACATAATCAGCAATGTTAATGCCCCTTCATCAGCGTTCTTTAGCACATGGTCCTGCACCGCAATTAACACTGTCTCCATCCCATACAATGGGTGAAACCCAGATTGATAGATCTCTAGGATTTGGTGCTTGTCTAGATGGGCCTAACCTGAGAGATCACTAATGTCTCTAGTTCCTTTGCAGGCCAAGGAAGACCAGCCACTTGATAATTATGCAATATTTTAGGCTTGACTGATTATTTTTTAGTAGTGGTGTTTGGGTGCTGCTTTTTAGCTCCCACTGGACAATCCCTTCTTTCAGAGAGTAATTACCAAAAGCTGTTTAAAAATCTTTTAGAGACAGGGAATTAGTTTTAGCAGCACAGGCCGGGAATCCATCAAAGGCATGTATAGTAGGTTGGAGTTTCTAGAAGGTTTTCAGAATATTGTCAGTCGGTGTTCTTGAATTCAAAAGAGGCAGCTATTGATCCTATTTCTTCAGGTTTCTTAATTAAATTAAATGCTTTCTGCATATTATCTTGTTGGATGACTTACATTTTTGGCTTAAAAAAGACATTGAAGTCATTAACCAGGGTCTCGGAGGGGGCCAAACTAGAAGAACTTGGGGGGTTGATTCGTGTGTTCATCATTAAAAAAAGTTCACTCAGTCTATTTTAGGCAGTTGCAATATTATTCTGTTGAAAAGAGGCTTTCACTGAAAAAAATGCTTTCTTATTTATAGATCTTAGAGCTGAATTTGGAAGGCCTTTAAGTTTGACGTCTTTATGTTTTCTCAATTTTTTTTCCTTTTGTCTATAATTTGTTTGTAGTTTATTGCGATCAGGAGTAAACCAGGCATTGGGAGTAGTATTAGCTCTTAGGAAATTCAATCTACAATATGGAATCTTTTCCTTGTTACCAAGGACAAAATTAGATAATCAAGAGGTTTTGCCTATGATTTATGAAGTATTGAGTTTAGCTCTGAGAGTATCACAGATTGGCTGTATAATTTGGAAAGGAAAATATGGAGGTCCATTTTTTGCATTCTGAATTGAATCTCCAATCCCTACTTAGTTCAGCAGAGTTGGAAAGACCAATACTATACAGTAAACAATCATCAGTTGCCTCAACCCTTTCCATCTTGGCTGATGCCTTTATGGTGTGTTGCCCCATTATGATTAACTTTGAAAAGTGATGTCTCAAGTTTGTGAAGGACATTAATACTATCTTAAATTTGGAAAGCCTGTATATACCTTAGCACTTGAGTTGAGAAAGAAAACTAGACTTTGGGACTGGCAACAACATTATAATCCTCTCTGCACCTTGAAGACCATGAAGGAATACATGAAAAATGTACCTTTGTATAGTTCAATGTAACTATATATGATTACATTCCTAACTAAAGAAATAAGACACTTCTTCTTGTAGTTTTGTGCAAATAAACTGCATTGGATGTAAATGATCGGTGCTAGGTTGGGCATTAATCAGTGTCAAAGATATTGTAGATTTTGTCTTAAGAGAGCCCAATTTGAAATATTAAAACATCATTATACAAAGTGTACAGCCACAGAATCTTGTAGAGTTAGATTTATTGGGGGCTTTGCTAGACATGCAGACCATGTCAATGGTTATTCATTGTGGTTATGATTGGTCTCTAACTAGCAAATTTCTCTTTCAATAGCTGCATTTAATTATTCTAAACATATATCATTATTTAGATTATTTAATATTGCTTTGAACATTTTTCATTTAAATGAATGGTAAGTAAGACATTTTAAGGTGCTATTTAACAATTGTAGACAGACATTAACTGTTATTAGAACATTTAATTATGTTTTTATAGTTTGATTCTTGCTCTGTTTAAATATCAAGTTTTATTGGACTAAGTTCCACCCACTTTCTCTGCACAGAGCCACAGCGGGTCCACCATGGTGGGTCTACCAGGTATGTCATGTCCCTGGTGATCTAGGTTTGAACATAAGTCTCTGGCGGAGCACCAGTCTAGTTGACAAAACAAGACACTAATTGGCATGTGCTCACATAGGTCCTGCGATGCTGCCCTCTCTTTCTCAGGCTCTCCTTGCTGCCACCACAGTACACTGTCTTTAGGGCGTCTGGGAAGTTTACTTCCGTTCACGGGTGTCTCAGTATCATTTGCTTTGTCACAGACATGGTGGCGTTGGTTGGGGTTTTGCGCTCTGCTGCCCATCTGCTTTATAAATTTTACAAAACATAAAAAGAAACTAGCAAGCATCTTGACATAGAGGCATGTGGGAGACAAAGGTGTACTGCACCACATTATTCTGGCACGAGGAAAAAGATAGTGCTTTGGGTTTCTGTTCCTCGTGCCGTCAATGTTAGGCTCTGGTCTTCTCAGTATATCTTCCACTCTTTCAACCTCCTGCAAAGAATAGTTCCCACCCTCCTTTGACAATGCCAGGTTACTAGCCTTGTCTCGAAGTCCATGGGTCTGGAGCTCTGTATATGTTGCAAGCAGCCGCAGGATGGATGGGGTACTTCCAGGTTATGCATTGGGTGCATGCTGCCAGTAGTTTCCCACATCCAGGGCCAGAGAATCGTGTTTATATAAGGTCCTTTGTGCATTTGACTCTGAAGTGATCATGCTGGTTGTGAAGTGTGTGGAGTTGGGTTTGGTCGAACTGATGAGGGAGCACTAGGCAATGCAGCTGCTGGAATTAAGTCTTTCGCTCTCTGAGCACCAATGTCTTCATTCTTTGGCATATATGTGTGCTGGTCTGTGCTGTCAACAATGATCAGAGGTCCTTCCACCCCATTCGCTTTCGCCTTCAGGACTTTACCAATGGTAGAGTCAGCCATTTGGGCCTGTAGTAGCTCAGTTCTTTTCAGCCGGGGTAGTTCTGGCATGATTAGACTTGTAACATTACAGTATCCTGAAGGAACTCTGGTAGCAGTCCCCCAAGACAGTCGATCAGGTGAGCTTGGTCTGGGTGTTAGTGTTGTTCAGCTACACAGAGGGCACTCACATCTGGCTTGGGGATGTAGTCACAGCACTCAGGGGAATATGGCCAATGGGACAGCACATTGGCATTGATATTGCTGACCCTAGGCAATACACCAGCTGAAAATGTTATGCTGGAAGGGCAGCTAGCCAGCGATCTCCGGTGCCATCCAACCAACTGGGTGGCTTCAAGGCGTATATAAGTAGATTGTTATTTGCATACATGGTGAATATTGGCACGTAGAGGTAGTTATGACATTTTTCCTTCACTGCCCACTTGCGTGTCAAGATTTCCAGCTTTGCAACGCTTGTAGCTGGCAGCTGGTGAAGGCAACAGGTCAGGTGGTGCCTTGACTCTTCTGTTACTGTACTGCACCTAGGCCATCCAGAATGGCATCTACGAGGAGGATGTAGGGCAGCTGGACATCACCATAGGCCACTATCAACACCTTGGTGTCTTCCTCAAGTAGGTAAAGGTGTGGCTACACTCAGTGATCCATCACTGACCAAAGGGCTCTCCTGGGTGGTAGAGTGCCTTGCTGCTGGTATTCAGTGAGGGCCCTTTTTTGGGGAGCAGCATAGCCTTTAGTGAGGTCAGCCAGTGGTTGGGCTGTGGTGGCAAACCCAGGCATGTACCTCCAGTAATAATTGCAGAAGCCAAGGAAAACAACTCTCTCAGGTTCTACAGTCTTGGCCAATTGTGGAGTGCCTATGCTTTGGCAGGATCCCTGGTGATCGTGCAGAAACCACTTCTCTGCAGACCTGTTCTAGTGACAGAATTAGTGCCTATGACCAGCAGCACCTCTGGGTTTGTGTTCTTAAAGGTGAAGAACAATTTCAGGGTGTGCAGGGTAGCGCTTTCAGCAGCAATGTCCTTTCAGATGAATCTCAACTCCGAGATAGCGAAGGCAGTGGCATGTACTTTTGACTCCAATTAAGTTGAGTACTTCCAGTGGCTCTAGCAACTGTGAGGAGTCAGAAATGAGAGCAGGACACAATGAGGTCATGTTTTAACAAGAAGAGATTTATTGAAAGAAAATGGGTTGGAAAAATACCTCTTGCCCTATGCTAAGGAGGCTTTCCCTGCCTATGAACTAAAACTAAGGATCTGTATGTGTCAGGAAGTCGGTAACTAAAACTGTCCTTGTGTCCAAAACATCCTAACCTGACCCTATAACTATAAATAAACACAAAGGGTGCAAGGAAATGTCTGTGACTTGATATAAGCAAAAAGTGTTCAAAACCAAAAGTATCAAAATTGATTCCAAATAAAATGCTCTCCAGCGTAAAGATCCATGGATCCTTGGACTCTGAGGTTGGTCCCCTTCCCCTGGATTCTAGCTAGGATGGCAAAACGTGCCTTGTAAATAACAGTTCCTTTGTTCGACTCACACATTTTTTGTTTGTTTGTTTGACCATATCAGAACTCAACACCAAGTCCAACTGGTTCCCCAGCTGGATATGTATGGACGGGATTAGCAACACCCTCTCTGGGGCCCTCCAATCCTCAAGGCTTAAGCAATCCAATTTCTGTTCCCCGACCATTACACTCCAGAGATTTTGATTTTTTGGAGTTACTTGTGCATACATTTGAATTTTGCCAAAGAATCTTGTGATGTTGTCATCCACCCATCCTTTAGCCAAGTTTGTATGTCACTTACTCTGCCCCAAACCATCCAAAGAGGCTAGGGTGTGCTGCAACCTCCATTGGTACCCAATCCCTGGCTTGCAGCCATGTCATTTGGCGTATTTGCTCTACCTCTCAGAGAGTATGACATGGTAAAGCCAAGCACTTAGTCCTGCTGTCAATCAAAGGTGCAAAACCTGCAATTGGGGTAACTGCACTTACACAACACTTTGCGGGTGCTTCACGCCACAAATGATGTTTTATAGGATCCTCCCTATCTTCTTCCATGCCAGGTAACGAAGCGTAGCTGGAAACAAAATAAATACTCCTATTAGTTTTTGTAGTTTTGCAAAAACTCCAGCAGACTTTGGCAGGTAGACTCCAAATCCCTCCTGCCGCCTCAGTAATACACCAAAACGAGTCCACACCAGCTTGTATTAACAGGTGCCCACTGTTGTCGCTGCACTTACAAAGCACTTCACGCTGTGCTGCTGTATGGCCTACCTGGCTGCTGAATTCTGGTCGAGTGATCGCCCTGAGGACTCTGCCATCTGTCGTGCCAGTGCTCAGCCTCTCCTACTTCCTCCTCCCCCGAGGCCGCCTGCCAATTCAGAACACCACCAAGCGCGGTCACCAGTCATCATCAGTGTTTTAAGGGCATCTCTGCCCTGGGCGTCATGACCTAAGGGCGACCCGTTTAAGGGCAGTTACTACTCCGGTTTGCCCCTATTCGTGCCCGATCATGCACCCTATATGGTTTGACTATCACCACCTACTTGGGTCCTTTTCTTTGTTCATTTCTTCTACTAGCAAGCCTACCCCTATTCCTACTCCACTTTTCTCTTGTCTCTTCCCCTTCTGCCTCTCAGCATACCCAAAATGTATCCAACCTTTCTTACCCTACTGTCTCCCCTGATCCCTTCCGCTCTATCAATGTTCTGTTCTCAATACACATTCCATATGTAACAAATCCCACTCTATTCTTGACCCCTTCTTTCACTTTAATCTTCATTTTCTTTGTCTCACTGAGACCTAAATCACTCCTGACAACACGTCTACTCCTGCCTCACTTTATACTCTTCATACCTCACCTCTCACTTTTCCCACACTCCTGCCCTTTTGGTCATGGGGAGAGGGTACCATGATTCTCTACCACTCCCCCTGCACCTGTGTACCGCACCCGCCCGGCCTTCCTTCCTTCCCAACCTATGAGTATCACCTCTCACCTTTCTCTAAACCCTTTTCTGTATTGTTTCTTACTATCTATAGGCCCTGTGGACCCCTACTGATTTAGTTGATCATCTGGATTCTCTATTATCTGTTCTCCTACCTTTCTCTTCTTTCTTCTTGGGTACTTTTATTTCCCTCTCCTCTCTTCTTCTACTCAATCCCTTCTTCTTGCCACTGTTGACTCTTACCATTTAAATGGTTTCCCTGCCCCTCCTTCTCGTCATTCTAGTTCTTGTCCTCAATTTGTCTTCACTCCCCTCTTTTGCAACCATTTCTGCCTACCATGTTCACTCTTCCGATCAATTCTTACTCTTGTTCTCCTTTTCCCCCTTCTCCTCCCCCTCCCCCTTCCCTCCTTCCGCTTGTTCCGTCGTAATCTTCATTCTTTTGATCCACCTATCTTTCTTTCATCCCTTTCTTCTGCTGTTCTCCTCATTTCTTAATTTTCTTCTTCTCCTGACAAGGCCATCAGTTCTCTTCATCCTCTCTTGTGTCCACTCTTGATCATATCCACCCGTCACACTACTTTACTCCATCTCGGAGACTCCCCGACCTTGGCTCACCCCCTACCTATCTCCACTCTGATCTGCTCAAAGCTGAGCAGCACTGGAAAAAGTCTCTGACCTCTATGAATTATCTTTGCTGCATTCCTCCAATGCTTCAGCTCTGCTTACCGCTAAAACGCAATTTTTCTGAAGTCACGCTTTCTCCCTCCAACCAGTCTCATCACCTCTTTTCAGCTTCCCCACACAATTCTCTCCCCTTGCTCTCCTGACCCTTCTCTTCTTTCCCACCTTTCTTCTTCAGACTTTGCCAACTACATTACCTCTAAAGTTGTCTCTCGCCATTTTTCTTTCCCATCTGTTCCTGCTCACTCCTCCTCTTCACCTATTTTACCTCCCTATTCCCTATGATCATTTGCTGCTTTCTCTGATATTGACCCCACTCGACCCACTTCCGTCTGCCTTATTCCCCAAGTCAGTCCTCAACTCATCCCCTACTTGACTTCTCTTCCCACTTGAACTCTCTTTTTCCCTCTGCATTTAAACATGCTCCCATTCTTCCCAATCTGAAAAAATCCTCCTTTGTCCCTTCTGTCCCCGCTAATTTCTGCCTGATCTCTTTTCTCCCTTTTCTCTCTAAGCTCTTCGAGCACGCGTCCTATTCTCAGGTGTCCTCCTACCTCAATTTTTATTCACTTCTCTCCCCAATTAAATCTAGTTTTCATCTGTCCATCCGTCCGTACCACTCAACCAAGACTGCTCTTCTGCATGTCTCTAACTTCCTCCTTTCCGCTTGACACTCCAAGATCTCATCCTATTTTTATTCTTCTTGGCCTTTCTGCCTATTTTAGTCACTGTCAACCACATGGTTCGTCTCTCTACTCTTACCTCTTTGGCTATCTCTGGTTCTGTCTTCAAATGGTTTCACTCTTACCTATTTAACCGTGCCTACTCCGTTACCTGGACTGGTAAGACCTCTGCCCCTCTACAGCTACGTTACACAGTGCCTAAACGGTCTGTCCTGGGCATCTTTCATTTTTCCTCTACACTCTTCCCCTTTCTGCTCTCATTGCTTCGTAGAACCTGTCATTTCATCTCAATGGGACGACACCCACATTCTTTTCTCTTTTTTCTCACATTGCTCTCTAGTTATCTCTCTGCTGTCCAATACCGGATGTCTTCCCACTTTCTCCACCTAAGACTGAGGTTCTCTTTTTCCCTGCCACATCCATCCCTGCTTTTCCCTCCCTCGCTATATTTTCATCCCTCACTATCTTTTCGTCCCTCTCTCCTTCCTTTCTCCTCATCTGCTCATAACCTGGTGGTCACCTTCGACCTCTCTCTTTCCTTTCCCCTTCATATTTCTAACATGGCTTGTACCTTCCATTATGTCCTATTTAACATCTGTTGTGCACGCCATTACCTTTCCTTTCATGCCACCAACCATCACATCACTGCTCTGATTTTCTCTTGCATTGATTATTGCTCTGTTCTTCTTCTTGGCCTTTCTGTCTCTCATGTGGCCCCCCTCCGCTCCGTCTTCAACTCATCTATTTGCCTCCTTTTTTCTCATCCTCCTTGCTCTTCCATTTCCTCCTCTCTTCTTTCCATGCTTCCCCCTCCTTTTGAATCCCTCTCTTCTCTTTGACTTTCTTTCTATTGTTTTCAAATGGATCCATGGTCTCGCCCCTCTCTACCTTTCCCCACTTATATCATTTTATTCTCCCAATCGCACATTATGCTCTCAGTACCACTTCCTGCTTTCTGTCCCCAAACCTCCTTGTGCTTCCTCTCGGTTCAGTTCCTTTGCTCTACTCAACCCTAAGCACTGGAACGCTCTTGCTCTCTCTATCCGTTCTTCTTCCACCCTACATATTTTTCAATCTAACCTCAGATCTCACCTCTTATCTGCTATTTCCAATTCCTGAGTCTCATCCTTCACTACTTCTGTTTATTATTTATAATGTACTGCTTCACATTATTGTACTGCTTTCTTTTAATGTTCGGTGCTTTGGCAAAAGTGTAATGTAAATCAAATAACATACAAATACCCCTTACCTTCAGGATGTTATGTTATTAGGATTTGTACCATGCACCACTGCCATTTGCATTTTCTCCAGGCACTGTAGAAGATAAGAGAGCGGGTGGGTTTGGTTAGTTGGGAGGAGAGAGAAAGGCAAGATCACAGTGCTTTGTGTTGAGGATGAAGATCGGAAGTACCCTAAGCTCTATGTGCTTGTAAGTGGCTTTGTGGTCAGAGTGGCGGCCTCATACTTATAGTGAGGGTATGTTGGCCAGGGGCTGAATATATCCACTGCAGTTAGAGGTGTACGTTTGTGATGTTCGAAGTCTGGGCAGCGGGTCTTTTATTCTAAAGTCATGTGCAATGGGTAGCTTTGCAGTTCTGTGCGATGGGTAAGGTGGAGAGAAATTGGGTGCTATTCAAAAGGCGGGATTATTCTTTGGGTTTAAGTGGGGCTTTCAAATTATTGGTCTTGCAGTTGGTCGATTTATCCTGAGAGGTGTTTGGTTTAGTGGTTAATGCCTGAAGATGTTGTGTGTGTTGATGTTTAGATATTCTGGTAGGCAGGGAAGACAATTTGTTATATCTTGTTACCTATCTCATTCCCCTGGTTGCCGGAAGCAAGGTGTGTGTGTGACATCATGAGAGAATGGTGAGAATGTTTATGCATGAAGGGGCTTCCAGAGTCAGGCAGTTGAGAGAAGAGAGCCTGGGTGGTGGGTGCCAGTGAGTCTGCACTGAGTCTTACTGAGTCTGCAGGGAGGCTTACATAAGATCCTACTGATGTAAATTAATAAAGGAAATTCACGTCAGCTTACATGACCTCCCAAGCATCCTTCAATACAACACGTTCTCTTGGGGCTTTTGTGGCACCTTGATGTGAGGATGTCTCTTGTCTCTCTTCCCCATTCATGCCTCTTCCGTTGTTCGTACTTTTTCTGCCTTTGTTGAGTGGAGTGGGATAATCCTCTAATGCGCCAACCATTAATCATAAAAAAAGAGAAGGAGGTCGGTGTCGTTATTACGTTGTGCAGTATTGATTTAGTTATTGAGGTGAGTCAAAGTTCATGTAATATTCTGACAAAATTCTGTTTTCAAACA
The DNA here is from genome assembly GCF_040938575.1 of Ambystoma mexicanum. Lineage (NCBI taxonomy): Eukaryota > Metazoa > Chordata > Amphibia > Caudata > Ambystomatidae > Ambystoma > Ambystoma mexicanum. The sequence continues at coordinate 1,299,090,644 of NC_090932.1, forward strand.
AGATCACTGAATTTATTATTTCAGATGGTGTTCCATTCTACCATTTATCAAGAAATAGTGGTTACAAAGGGCTAAATTTAATTCTCTCTGATTTCAAAACTTATTTGGTAGGCGGTTGTTGCGCTGCACTTTCTTTTCAATCGTAGAATCTCACCATATGGAATAATATTGATGACATGCCTTGGATGATTAGATGTGGCGAAAAAGAGACTATTGCCAGCTGATAATTTGGTAAAGAGTTTTGTGTGTATCTGAGAATTTTCCACAAAAAGTTCCAAATGTAAGAATTCAATGTTATTAGAACTTTCTTTCTAGGTAAATGAAAGATTGTAGTCGTTGGTGTTGAGATGACATCTGCCTTTCACTATGCACATTTACTCCTTCTTGTCCCCACTCTCAGCCTTGGATCACTTCTGAGATGCAGACCCGCAAAACAAACATGTATCATGACCTAAAACAATGCTGAAAATTACGGGCCCCTACTGTATTCTGAGTCTACAGAAATTCCCTTGCTGTCCTCCCCTCTGCACTGAATTTTGACAACTCCTCCTACTTCACAAACCTAATCTCCTCCCAATCACCCCTGTAAACTTATATCTACCCTGAAAGCTTTGCTCATGTGTCCGAAGCCAGTATCCATTGCCTCCCCCCTTTCTGCTAATGGCTTACCTCACTACTTTTCCTCACAAATCTCTAGAATTTGTGACACTCAAATCACTTCTGTTTCTCCCTCCCTAGCCCTCCATTTGTCCACTACCTAGCCCCTGATTGCTTCAACTCTCGATTACTTCTCCCCTAACTCTCCTTTTGAATTAGCACCCATGCTTCGGAGCGCCAACTGATCTTGCCCTCCTGTTGACCTGTTTGCTCCCCAAATGGTCAAAGACTTAGGGCCTCATTATGAGCATGGAGGTAATGAAAATAGGAAGGCGGAATGGTATTACCGGCATCGTTAACGGGTCCGGGCCATTACGACCCGACAACCCGCCAATAACGCCCCCGCCCATATCGTGCCCCTTCATACTGGCACGCGCGCGTACACGCGCCCCTTCGCGGCGGAAATACCGGGATGCCGGTAATAGGAGGACATCACAAGTTACGCGGGCATGCACTTACCGGCATCCCAAAGGCGGTAATTAGGGCCTGCACAGCGGCGGCAATACAGGCATCGCGGACCACTCGTAAATAGCAACCTGCAGTGTAAGCAACCACCACAAGTGCACACAATCACCACAGGTGGAGTCAATGGAGCCTGTCCCAGTACAAAAGGAGTACACACACACACACCACACCCCTTCCCACACCAAAATGATACTACTAGCTGTTGCAATCATGGGGCTGGAGGACATGCATGTACTGCTACAACTACAGCAACAACTGCAACAACAACAGCTACAACTACAGGCAGCACAGAGGAGACGCAGGAGGAGAAGGAGGGTGAGACAGGCCCAGCAAGTTCCACCAGTGCAGCCAGTGGTACCACGTAGGCAGCCACCAATCCCTCGCATCAGACCCAGTCCATTCAATCTAACCCCTGAGCAGATCCACACCCTGTACCGGTTGGGCCGGGACACCATCACCACCATAGTGGACATGATACACGACGACATCGTCAGCCTCATAGAAATACGCACTGCCATCCCCCCGCTACTAAAGGTGGTGTCTGTGCTCCACTTCCTGGACACAGGCACCTACCAGCACACAGTGGGCCAGCTGCATGGTATATCACAACCACTCTTTTCACGCATGCTGACCCAAGTGCTGGATACCCTCCTGAAGCACGCTAGCACCCACATATCGCTACCACAGACTGCCCAGGAGCTTGCCGACACTAAAGTAGGCTTCCATGCACTGGCAGGCATTACCAATTGCGTCGGTGCCCTCGACTGCACCCATGTCGAATTGGTTGTCCCTCATGCAATAGAGGCGGTGTACCGCAATCGCAAGCAATACCACTCCATCAATGTGCAGATGGTATGTGACTCCAGCAAGATCATCACACATTGTTGCGTCCGATATCCCAGATCTACACATGATGCCCTGGTGCTGCGTAACTCCACACTACCCCGTCACGTGAAGCGCCATGCTGGACCGTGAGAAAAGGACAAGGGGGGTGGTGACCCTGTCTCTTAATGCCACAATCAGGTAAAAGATGTGCCTACTGTCGGAAGACAAAGCCACTAAAACACTAAATCGAAAGATGTGGAAATACAAATACCACACACCTATCCAAAGGTGAAAACACAATTAGAAAAGCAATTGGAGAAACAACCACTGGATAATAACAAAAATTATTTTATTTTTTAATCATACTAAAAACTGTGACAGGCACTATCAAGGTAAGCCGCCCATACAGCCTCCTCACGTATTGTATAGAATATAGCAAGAAAGTCCCTGACTGGCCTTCCCTCTCGACTTTGTGTCTTTAGGAATCACTCCGCCTGCGCCAACACGGCTTAAAAAACTAGACTCATAAACTGGATCTTCCCGAATTCTAAAATAGACGACATGCTGGACGACGTGCCTGGCTGCTCGGTAAGCTGCCCAACTGGGCCATGTCAGTGCTTCGTGGTGGTGAGGTGGGGGGATGCATACTCCACCTGGTGGGTTTGGGGGGGGATGCATACTTCACCTGGGTGGGATTGGGCAGGGGGATGCATACTGCACCTGGGTGGGATTGGGCGGTGAGTGGACCATGCACTCAGAGCTAAACACTGTTGACTTGAACATCCCGAACATGACACATCAATGCCATACATAATACCGATGCTGTACATCACTGACAGCATGCAAGAAGCACAAGCAGGCCATATTGCAGTACACAATGCATCAACCCAATCTGTGTGCATACATACAGGGACATATGTATGTCAACACCACATAGCTGCGGCCATGGCCGTGATTTCTACGGGTGTCAGCTCAGATTGACTCACACAAACCTCCTTGTGCCCCCATGCAGGTGATGGAGGATATCTCTTGAAGCCGTGGCTACTTACCCCTGTGCGGAACCTGCGTAACAGGCACGAAGAGGAGTACAATTGGGTTCATACCCGTACCTGTGTCGTGATTGAGCAGACCTTTGGCCTGTTGAAGGCACGGTTCCGCTGCCTAAGCAGGTCTGTTGGAGCACTCTTTTATGGCCCTGAGAAGGTGGCAAAGATCATCATGGTCTGTGTCATGCTGCACAACATGTGCATCCGGAGAAATGTACCACTGCCACCTGACATTGACATGCATGCACCGGGTGAGGATGATGAGGATGATGACACAGGGTGTGTGGGGAGTTGGGCACTGTGCGCTGTCATGAATTGAATGGACACACACGAAATGAACAATGTCCAGGCATTCAATGATTTCAAACACAACGGGTGTATTAAGGTGATTTACAAAACAGTGCTTTCTACCTCCACCACTCACACACCCTCCCCACTCCCCCCAAAATCCCGAATGAACACCCCATACCCCCAATATACAACCCCTTAATCCCCAATTAAAACCCCAGACCCCTAATAAACAACCCCTTAATCCCCTCTATACCACCTACACCACCTCCCCCAATGTAATCCCACACTACAGTCTTGAGTTTAGGTTGTGCATTGATATTTTATTAGTTCAGGTGCAACATAACATTTGAGGCACAATGTGCCAGGATGGTGAAACAAAAAACAGCCGACACGTGTTTCAACCGATGTCTTTCTCAAGGCTGTGTGAGGTGGGGGTTCATGAGTGGTAGGTGAGGTGAGAGAGTGCACAATGCGGTGGCATATTGTGTTTTGAATGTAATGGTGGAGAGAATCATATAATATTCCAACATGGTGTGCCACAGTAAGGCAGAGACTAAGCAGGAGTTGCACAGCATGATATGTGAATATGAATAAGTGGTGAAAGTAGGTGGTGAGTGATTGTGATTGGTGCAAGGTGGTAAGACATGTTGATGCACATTTTAGATCATTGTTGATACATATTACAAGCAGAGTATTTACACATTTCGAGGGTCATATAGACATACAGTACCAAGGAGAGAGGAGCAAGGGAAGAGATAAAAAATGAGAGCAGGAAAATTAGATGAGGCTTAATCACCTAGGAATTAGCGCAAAGACAATCACAGTTGGGGGCCCCGGGGCCTGTGCTTACCAAGAGAGTTGTCGTGGGGCTTGCGTTCGAGCGAGTGGTAGAATTACCCTGGATAGGCTGCTGGCTTGTGGCTTAGTAGCTCATCTAGAAGAGAGATGAGAGGTGGAATTGGAACAAAATAGCTGGGCTGTTCACTGCTGAGGTAGCAAGATGGAGGTGATGCGCAAGTATAGGGGCTCTAATGGGCGTCCTGGTGGGTGAGGGGAGCTGGGTCACGGATGATGGCCCGTGTGGTCTGGGTGTTTTTTAAGGCCGAGGAAGGGGAGGTGTGTGACTAGGTTGCTGGGTGGCACAGGGCCGCCCGTGTTGAGGATCCCACGGGAGAGGGGGGGTAGGAAGAGACCCCCCAGGTGATCAGTTGGGAAGACCCCTGTTGAGAATGAGATGGGGGTGCGTTTACTAGGCCACACGTGGCAGAGATCCCTGAGTGCCCCGGTAGGGTATCCTTGTGGAGAGAGACAGCGGGATGGGGGGAGGAACAGTGTATGCTGGCAGGCCGGCGGTAGCAGGGCCCATGGCAGGGTTGCGAGCATGAATATAGTATGGTCGGCCCAAGGGATGGGTGTGTCCCAGTTGGAGGAGGGCTGCATGGCAGTACTGAGTGGGAGAGGTGCATTGGCCCAATGCGGGTCCTACAGGGTGTACGGGTTGGCGTACATAAAGAGACGGAGCCCGTAGCTCATTGCTGCTGTGCGCTCACAAGGGGCGGGGGGTTTGTAAGATTGTAGGTTGTTGCCATAGTTACATCTTCGTATGACATTCCAGAATGTTGATGGAATGTTATACGAAGATGTGCCTCAGCTGAGAGGGCCGCTTCGGGGGCTCCTCCGATTAAACTTACAAAATAATCATAAGCATACTTGTATCGCGTGATCTTAATGTAATGAAAAATCACTACAATTGGCGACGAGGAAGCTGGTTAGTGGAGGGAGCCCCCGGACAGGAAGAAATGATGCAGTGAAAGTTATACGTTATAACGGCTGGTTTTGTGGGCTGTTGTGCACAGTAATGATACAAGAACGGGTGAGCGGCTACAGTAAGCAGTGCCAGCATGCAGGGAAATTAAGGAATCAACTTACCAGGGTTATCGAGGACGGCGCGAATGGTATGAGCAACAGTCGTTGAAGGCTAGAGTAAAGGACCCTAGAACGTGAGTTGCGTGCCGCCATTTTGGAAAAAAAAAAACTGTTTGTTACGATCGTAATTACGGCGATCAGCTGCTGTTATGGACAACGCACTGAAGGAAAATAAGCCAATGTTTATAGATGCATGGCCATACTGAGTTCTAGCTGTTGTTGGGAGGCAAGGAATAAAAAATTTATGGTGTAAACAGCAGATATTAACAAACAAGGAAATATACTGGACATTTTTAGAGATACCACATATGAGTAGGGCATTACATATTAATCATCAAACTTTAGCCATGCAAAACACGGCTGCTCCTATAAAATTTCTGTCGGCTCCTGGCAATCCAACATGCCCTTGGGAGCAGTGGCAGGACAACTTTCAAGTGTATTTGAGAGCGATTGGAGGGGCAAAATTCAATGATGATCAGAAGGAAGCCACTTTGTTACACTGTATTGGCACAGAAGCTCTAAGAATATTTAGATCATTACCTGATCTTGAGCAAGATGAAGAAACATGGGGTGAAGCGTCCAGTGGGTCAAGAAAGTATGACATTGCAGTGGCTAAATTGAACAAGCATTTTGGTAATAAGACAAACATTGTGTTGGAAAGATACAGATTTTTCACAAGAAAACAGGGCAAAGAGGAAAGTATTGATTCATATGTAGCGACATTGAGAGGACTAATGGCCACATGTGCTTTCACTGGAGTCACCGACGAATATTTGAGAGATCAGATAGTGTTACATGTGGCTGACCCGCGCATTCAGCAACGACTGTGGCAAGCGAAAAATCCCACATTAGAAAAAACGTTGGAAATAGCCAGGTCAATGGAATTGGGTGAAAAATGCATGAGAGAGGTTCAAAGTAAACCAGAGTTCCCTGGAATTAAGTCAGTCCAAGGTATAGATGATGAACAGCAAAACAATCAGGAAGAAAAACTGATTGCCATGGTCAAAAGAATGGTCAGGACAGAGACATCTGGTGGGTACAGACAAGATGGAGGAAGTGCAATCAAGCACAGTAGTAGGTGTACATGTTGCGGATGGAGTAAACATGAAAACACAGAAAAGGAGTGTCCAGCATTCGCAGCAGAGTGTTTTAGGTGTGGATATACTGGACATTTTGGAAAGATGTGTCGCACCAACAGAGGAAGAAGCAGATTTAATAGCAGAGTTGGCAGGACTGCTGGTCGATTTTATAGAAGCAGGAATGCAACTACCATGGGAGTGAGAGCTGTCGAGGAGAATGCTAGTTCCAGTAATTTGGTAGCAATAACTGATCGGGCGGAGGATAGAATCCAGATACTTACTGTCACACCAAGAGTTGATGGAGTAGGATCTTGGGTTCCTATGGATATAGATGGTGTAACGTTACAAGTGATGGTAGATACAGGTTCACCTTATACTATGGTGGATGTACAGACGTATGTAAATGTTTTGAAGAAGAAGATGGAAGATTTACAGATGACGACCACCAGAGCAACAGGTTATGGAAAGACACCTATTAATATTATAGGTTATATTTGGGTGAAATTGAGATTTGAAGGACGCAAGACATACTGCAGATTGTATGTGGCGGAGGATGGTTTTTCAATAATAGGATGGTGGGAGCAAGCTGCATTGAATATCAAAATTCATCCAGGAGAAAGTGTACCCATTCTGTGCATTTCTGAAAAGGTATGTGACAATGCAGAGATGTTGGCAAAATCTTTTCCGGATGTCTTCAATGACAAGATTGGTTTACTGAAAGGATTTGAGCATCGCATTATTCTAAAACGGGGTGTGACACCAGTTGTACATAAAGTGAGAAGTATACCCATTGGTACCAGAGATGCATTAAAGGCTGAGTTAGAGAAATTATGCAAACAAGATGTCATTGAACCTATTGAAAGTTCAGAATGGTTATCGCCTATAGTTTTGGTTAAAAAGACAGATGGATCCATCAGGATGTGTGTCGATTTAAGAGATTTAAATGCCAACATATGGATTGACAGACATCCTTTACCGAATATTGGAGAGATGTTATCCACCATGAGTCCAGCAAAATTTTTCACGACTTTAGATTTGTCATCGGCTTACCATCAGGTAGTACTTGAAAATGGATCGAGACATTTGACATCTTTTGTGACGCCTTTGGGAGCTTTTAGGTACAAAAGAATGCCGTTTGGGTTGGCTTCGGCAGCTGCAGTGTTTCAGAGGTTAATGCATCATCTGTTTGAAGGTCTACAAGGAGTGTATTATTTCCAAGATGATATTTTGGTGTCGGGAAATTCTCAAGAGGAGCATGATGCAAAATTGTTAGCTGTGCTGCAAATGTTACAGCAGAAGGGAATGACACTCAAGATTGAAAAGTGTAAAATAAAACAAACTGAAGTGACATATTTAGGTCATCGTATAAGTGATAAAGGCATTATGCCTAAAGAATCTTTGGTGGACACCATCCTTAAAATAGCGGAACCAAACAACAAAGACCAGTTGAGGAGTTTTTTGGGTCTCACAGAATATTACTCAAAAAGTATTGATCACTACTCAGATAACACTGAAAGCATGAGGAAGTTAATGTGCAAAGGAATGAAATATGTGTGGTCAGAAGAATGCAGAAAAGAGTTTGAAAAGATAAAGACTATGATTAATAAAGCACCAGCTTTGAAATTGTTTGACTCAAGTGCCAGAACAAGAATAGCAGTGGATGCAAGCAATGTAGGTTTAGGTGGTATTTTGGAACAAGTTCAAAATGGAGAAGTAGTTCCCATAGCGTTTGCATCAAGGACATTAAGAGGAGCTGAACGAAGTTATTCAACAATAGAAAAAGAAGCACTTGGAGTAAAATGGATATTGGAACATTTTAAGAGTCTTATATATTCGGAATTCCCGTTGATGTAAGAACTGATCATAAGCCTCGTGTTCATGTATTGAACTCAAAAAATTCCCACATGATGTCTCCACGTATAAGAAGATGGACTTTGATTATTATGCAATTTAATGTGACCATAAAGTACACACCGGGAAAGAATAATGTTGTTGCGGACTGTTTTTCTAGATTGCCATGTGAAAATAATCTAGACAACGGTGAGGATGAACAAGGCTTCAGAGAGGAACAGAGCATGGACTGTATCATAGCTCAAGTGCATTCTAGTTTTTCAAAAAAAAATTGGATGGAAGCAACAGACAATGATATTGAACAAGAGATGTTGAGGAAGGCTATTGAAGCTGGTTGGAGAGAAACTGATGACAAGTTGAGTCAATGGGAAAGATTTAAGGATGAATTGTCCAGTGATGAGGTATGTGTGTATAGAGGAGATCGAATAATACCACCTACAATTTTAAGAAAAAAAATCATGGACATTGCGCATGAAGGCCATGTTGGTAGAATGTTGACGAAAAGAAGAGTAAGAGAAGCTTACTGGTGGCCCAACATGTGGAGTGATATGGAAGCTTTAGTTAAAAATTGTACTGCTTGTGCTGTAAGTGACAAAAGCAAATCTGTACGAGTGACCCCATTACAACCGGTGGACATTCCTGTTACTGTATGGACTAAATTGGCTATTGATATAGCTGGTCCATATGAATCTTTGGAGTGTCAGAAGATCTATTTAATGGTGTTAGTTGATTATACATCAAAGTGGGTGGAATGTGGCATAGCAGAGGAGTCAGTGACAGCTGTGAAAATAGTGAAGTTTTTGGATGAGATTTTTAGTAGAGAAGGAGACCCACAAGAAATTGTGTCAGATAATGGAGCTCAGTTCATGTCGTCAGAGATTCAAGGATTTTTAAGAGACAGATCTATCAAACACAATACTACAGCGTTGTACCACCCAATGGGTAATGGACTGGTAGAAAGGATGAATCGTTTCATTAAAGGTATATTACAGTTAGCTTGTGCAAATGGATTACCATGGAAGGAGACACTTAAAGAAGCTCTCACTACATATAAGGTCACACCACATTCAATTACCGAGGAGGTGCCATTTACATTGATGAGAGGGAGACTTTTCACCAATAGGTTGAGGCCTGCGTGGATGATGAGCAATGAAAATAAAAAAAAACTTAACATGGAGGACATTGTTGACAAGGTGAAAAGGAAACAAGAAAAGTATAAAAGTTATTATGACAAGCAGAGAAATGTTCAAGAGAGTACAATCAGGAAAGGTGATATGGTGAGAGTGAGGGAACCAATACGTGTGATGAAAGGAGAGTCCAAGTTTCGGGCTCCGCAGAAAGTTATGGAATGCTCAGGAAAGTCAGTGATACTGGAAGATGGCAAGAAATGGTCATGTGATGATATCGTGTTGGCAAAAGAGAATGAAGTGATAAGATATGAAGAAAATGATTTTGTTGCAGGAAAAGGAAGGTTACCAGAGAAGGAAGTACAGAAAGACCTTATTGAAAAGAAAAATGACAGTTTTCAGTCAGGATCAAAAAGTAGAAAAAGAAGATGGAATTATAAACAAGACTATGTATATTATTGAAGACTTCAACATAGTGATATTTTCAAGACTGGCTGATAAAAAAAAAAAAAAAAAACATGGAAGAAATTGTATCCTTTTATTGGTTAAAATGACATAGTGTGATGTTCAATGTTTATATTGTTTAGTGTTTTAGTTTAAGTTAACAGAAAATTTTATTTGAATACAATATGTATTTTATTGTTTAGAAAGGGAGATGTAAGATTGTAGGTTGTTTCCATAGTTACATCTTCGTATGACATTCCAGAATGTTGATGGAATGTTATACGAAGATGTGCCTCAGCTGAGAGGGCCGCTTCGGGGGCTCCTCCGATTAAACTTACAAAATAATCATAAGCATACTTGTATCGCGTGATCTTAATGTAATGAAAAATCACTACAGGGTTTCACGGTGGCCTTGTTGGTGTGCGGGCTGGAAGCAGGCCAAGACGCGTGTGTGCCGCCGTGTCCGGAGTCAATGGCCCCAAGAATAAGCGAGCTGTATGATGCGAGTGTGGAGCAAGGGAACCGCATGGATGCGAGTGTGGCTGGCGGTGGGGCTAGGTCAGGGGAAAGGTGGAGGCTCACCTGCGGATGACGTCCGTGATAGTCCGAATGGATACAGTCGGGAAGCGTTGCTTCCTGTGTGAGTTTATGGGACACACGCTTCCTGGTTCGAAGGAAGTGTGTGATATGATTGGATGCGAGTCCAGGGCTGGGTGCTGACGTGGGATGATATGAATGGGTGGGAGAGAGTGCCACTAATGGAGCGTCATGAGTGCTGTGGTTTGAATACCCGGAAAGTAAACCAGCCCAAGTGGGCTGGGGGTGCTTTTGGCTGGGATGAGAGGGTTTGATTGGGGGGGCGAGTAATTAAGGTGGGAGGTCCCAGGGGACGGGATAAGTACCCGAGGCAATCTGATTGAATTAAACCAGTTGACAAAGAACCCATGGTGGTTCAGCGAGAATATGAGTAGGTGGAGGTATGGGTGGCGATGAGCCAGGTGTCCAGGGCACAGCGCGCCACCAGTGAGAGGTGTTGCTGAGTGTCTAATTGACTCGAAGGAGGAGTCAGGGATAGGGTCAAGTGATGGGGACCGGTGGCAGGAGTGGACCGGGGTGGTGCCCCATGGCATGGGATCAAGGCTACAAGTGGCCGGAAAAGGGGGAGGGGCATGGGCACGGGGGCCCTCGGGATAAGGTGTGTGGTGGGGCCCCCCTTGGTGATGACACGGGCTGGAGGGCTGCCAGTTGAGTCAGAGAGGATGTTAAGGCTGAGAACCATCGAAAAGACAGTGAGCTATCTCAAGGTGGTGTGTGCAACAGGGCCGGGGGCCAGCGGGGTTCTAGAATTAAGGGTCTGGAATTGCTGTCACTAAGGGTAAGTGGCAGATAGTCCAATGGATGCCGAAAGGCCAAGGTAAGCTGGACACTGAGGAAGACAAATGTCTAACACTTGGGGCTGGTTGGCTGACAACACATTAATAGAGTAACAGCTCCCATGAGGCGGATAAGGAACCGCAGAATCAGAGATGGGTGTAAGAGTGACAGGATGGGCAGGATCCCACTGACCTAGCCCCACCGCCAGCCACACTTGCATCCATGTGGTTCCCTTGCTCCGCACTCGCATCATACAGCTCGCTTATTCTTGGGGCCATTGACTCCGGACACGGCGGCACATGCGCGGCATGTCCCACTTTCAGCCTGCACACTAACAAGGCCACCGTGAAACCCCCCCTTGTGAGCGCCCAGCAGCCATGAACTACGGGCTCTGTCTCTTCATGTACGCCAACCCGTACACCCTGTATGGACCCGCATTGGGCCAATGCACCTCTCCCACTGAGTACTAACGCGCAGCCTTCCTCCAACTGGGACACACCCTGCCAGCATACACTCTTCCTCCCCCCATCCCGCTGTCTCTCTCCACAAGGATACCCTAACGGGGCACTCAGGGATCTCTGCCACATGTGGCCTAGTAACCGCACCCCCGTCTCATTCTCAATAGGGGTCTTCCCAACTGATCACCTGGGGGGTCTCTTCCCAAGCCCCCTCCCATGGTATCCTCAACACGGGTGGCCCTGTGCCACCCAGCAACCTAGTCACACACCTCCCCTTCCTCGACCCAATCAACAACCAGCCCACACGGGCCACCATCCATGACCCAGCTCCCCTCACTCACCAGGACACCCATTTGAGCCCCCCATACTTGCGCATCACTTCCATCTTGCTACCTCAGCAGTGAACAGCCCAGCTATCTTGTTCCAATTCAACCTCTCATCTCTCTTCTAGATGAGCTACTAAGCCACAAGCCAGCAGCCTATCCGGGGTAACTCTACCACTCGCTCGAACGCAAGCCCCACGACAACTCTCTTGGTAAGCACAGGCCCCCCCCCGGGCCCCAACTGTGATTGTCTTTGCGCTAATTCCTAGTTGATTAAGCCTCATCTAATTTTCCCGCTCTCATTTTTTATCTCTTCCCTTGCTCCTCTCTCCTTGGTACTGTATGTCTATATGACCCTCAAAATGTGTAAATACTCTGCTTGTAATATATATCAACAATGATCTAAACTGTGCATCAACATGTTTTCCCACCTTGCACCAATCACAATCACTCACCACCTACTTTCACCACTTATTCATTTTCGCATATCATGCTGTGCAACTCCTGCTTTGTCTCTGCCTTACTGTGGCCAACCATGTTGGAATATTATATGATTCTCTCCACCATTACATTCAAAACACAATATGCCACCGCAGTGTGCACTCTCTCACCTCACCTACCACTCACGAACCCCCACCTCACACAGCCTTGAGAAAGACTTCGGTTGAAACGTGCGTCGGCTGTTTTTTGTTTCAGCATCCTGGCACATTGTGCCTCAAGTGTTATGTTGCACCTGAACTAATAAATATCAATGCACAACCTAAACTCAAGACTAGAGTGTGAATACCTACTGACAGTACTGGAGCACAAACTCCCTGCCAGCGCCAGTAACTAACAAGGTTTTGTCACCCCACCAAGAATTTTCAAACCTCCCGGGAACCCTGGAGTTTGGTTCCCCGACGAAACCATGTACTAGGTCGCAGGCCAAACACTGACCACAAACAACTGGTTGTGCAGGGGACCAGCTTGTCCCGACACCAAACTCCTTACCCCTTGCATTCGTAATCCCACACTATTTGTGGGTTTTTTTAGTGTCCGGGGGCAGCATTTCGGTCTGTCTTGCACTCCGCCTTGTCATCCGCACAGGGCTGGAGGGGGTGGAGGATGCAGGTGTGGACGAGGGGGTTGATGCAGATGGTATTGCCACCGTCGGTGCCGGTTCTTGGCGCTGGATGTGCTGTAGCATGCTGGTCAGGACCTGCGTGACGGCCCCCAAACTGTCACGGATCGTGACTGCACTGGTGTTAATTGCCGCAATGGTCGCAGCATTGGCCTGAGGGATCTCCCTGCGTGTTTCCACCCCGTCAGCCACATATTGGCGCACCAGCTCGATCATCGAGTGCTGCCTTGCCTCCACCCTCGACAGACATGCCTCTATGTCAGTGTGGGCTGCTGAGGTTGAGGGTGCTGCGGCTGGGTGGGCCATTGCAGGGCTGGCCTCTGGGGTGGTAGTAATGTCTGAACTGTGCAGTAGAACTGCAGAATCCAGCATGGGGCTGGAGAGTGAGGCCTGGGTGGCGTGTTGGGGGATAGAGGGGGTGCTTGGGGTGTGTGGACATGCCACATGGATTCTTCCATCTAGGTCCACATACTCCTCCTCTCCTACGTCCACGTCACTGAGTGGGGCTGTGGCTGCTGTCTCACCCACTGAACTTGTGGCAGCGGAATGGGTGCCACTAGCCTCAGCTTCAGCTGTTGTTGGCAGCTCTGTGGTCGCAGTCTCATCCGCTTCTGTGGGGTCCTCATTTGCCTGCATGGCCTGTGTACTTGCCCTGGCTTGCACTGTGGGCCGCGGTGATGCCCCGGCGGCGGGTTGGCCAGTACTCAGTGGTCTGGCCCTGGACGTGGATGGCCTTGTGGCAGGGTCCTGACTCCCACCTTCTCCATCAGTGCCTGTGGGGGAAGAAGAGATTCAGGGCATCAGTGATGGTGTTTCATGCAAGATGCATGAGATGGTGCTGTACAGTTTTTCATTTCTCATGCATTGCAATCTTAACCTCTTTCTCCGCTGGACTCTGCCTGCCTCCTTTAAATCTGCAACTTTCCTATTACTTGTTGAAGAAAAACTCTGTTGACCCGATTGGCTCATCAAAATATGGCCCAGTTTCCCCCATCGCTATTATTCAAAGGTATTTGAGCAGGTGGTTTTCAACGGGATTGCTAAGTAGCTTGAAGATAATGGCCTTGGAGATCCACCTCAATTTGGCTTCCACAGTAAGCTCTCCACCGACCGAAAATGCACTCATGCATGTCTCCAACTTTCTCTGTGACGCTCATCACTCCAAACTGTCTTCTATACTCATCCTTTTGGACCTCTCTGCTGCTTTCGACACTGTCGTCCATTCTTCTCTCCTTCACACTCTCCAGGACTTTGGGTTTCACAAATCGTCTCGATATCCTCCTACCTGGAAAGTTGATCCTTTAAAATCTCTAGGAACTCGCAACCTCTGAGCCCAGCCCCCTACCCTGTCAGTGCCCCCCTAGGATCAGTCCTTGGATGTTTACTCCTCTCCCTCTATACCTCTGCCCAAGCAATACTTATCTCATCCTTTGGCTTTCACTGTCACCTCTTTGCTGATGACACTCAAATATGTTCCCTCCTTCATCAAAGCCATCTCAGAATGGATTACCAACTGTCTCACTGCAATTCATCAGTGGATGACCCTCCACTGCCTCAAACTGAACTTTTCAAAAGCAGAAGCCATCTTTCTCCCAGCTTTCAATGACATCCCTCGTCCCTTCCTGCCTCACCCTTTTGCTACCTTGCACAAGGCTCACAACCTTGGAGTCCTATTTGATATTGAACTTCAACCACAACAATTTATCACTGCCTCTGTTGCTCGTATTAAACTCTCCAACATTAAAAAAATGTGTCAATTTCTTACTAACTACTCGACGAAAACTCTAATCTCTAGCCAAACTTGTATACTGCTCAAGCCTTCTCCATGTCCTTACTCTCTACTCCTTCTTCCCGCTAGACAAAGTCCTCAACATTGCTACCCGCTATGACAAATCAAGGGTATTTGTTCGTTCTCCCTAGGGGGAGATCTGCTCTCTAACCTTGACTCCAGCTCTCACACTGTACTCATCCTCCTTGACCTTTCCTCTGCCTTTGACACAGTCAATCACGCCACCCTGATCAATCGTCTCAGCGTGAACCTTGGCTCTGGCGTGGCTGACCTCCTTCTTCTTGGACAACCCTCAAAGTAGGGTCCTTTCTCTCCACCACCTCACTTTCCACATGCAGTGGTCCCCACGGCTCTAGCCTCTCACCCTGGCTCTTCAATGTCTATCTGGGGCCCCTTGACCCATATGATCTGTACTTTCTCCTCTAACTTTCAGTGTTATATGGATGACACACAGCTCTCTTTCAGGCTACCCTCAGCCTCCTCTCCCTCATTGCGTATTCCTGACTGTCTAGCTGCGATTCAGGGATGGTGCACCTCAAACTATCTCTTAATGCCAGTAAGACAGAGGTTCCCTCTCTCTCTGGCTGCGCTGCTTGGTGCCCCTCACCCTCCTGTGAGGCAAAAAACCTTGGTGAAATGTTCGACTCTGCTCTCTCCTTCTCCCCTCACAGCACGGACCTTGCCAAGAAGGCCCACTTCCAGCTGTACCTCCTCAGAGGTATTCTACATTTCCTCACCTACCCCAAGAAACTCACTTTCTCCAGAGCTCTGGTTCTCTCCAGGTTGAACTATTGCAACAGCCTCTTTCTCAATCTTTCCAACTCTACTCTTCGCCCTTTACAACTAATCCAGAATAGGACTGCAATACTTATCCTTGGCCTCAAGCACAAAGATTGCATCTCTCCAGCTCTGAAATCTCTCCACTGGCTCCTGGGGCCCGCGAGGAACAAGTTCAAGACCCTCTGCATCATCCACAAGGCGTTCTTGGGCCATAGTCCTCACTATATCCAGCTCTCTCTTCCTAAATACCTTCCCTCTAGAGCCCTCCGCTCAGCTACCTCCAACTCTCTGTGTGTCAGATGCTTCTCCAAGCAGAGAGTGTGGGGTAGAGCTCTCTCCTCTGCAGGTGTCTCCCTCTGGAATGGCCTAACTGCCCTTCTTAGACTAGAGCCGGACCACATGAAGTTCAGGAAACTGCCCAAGACCATCCTTTTTCATCTTCCTTATCTCTCCTTCTCCTCTGCTAATCTCTCTGCTCATCCTGACTGGCTGCGTGGGTGCCCTCAGAGTCACACCATGCCATCCCCCTCGACCAGTCAACTTGCATTGCCTCCTGGCCTACCCAGCACTCCTGGTCTGGGACTGGACCTGTGTAGTCCTTTGCCATCCTGGCACTTACTCAGAGCCCTACTGCCCTGACCGCACTTACCCGTTACCACCTCCATGCACTTCCCCCACACACTCTCTCCCGCACTTCTCATTTGCACTTGCATGATCTGAATGTCACTTGGCCTAGTAAGATCGTTTGTCTTGTCATTCCTCTGTTTCCCCTCCCTGTCTTGTGTCGCCTAGAAACACTTGTACAGAGGCGTGATACAAATACCAAATCATGTCATATCTTATCAAGGACTCCCCTTCCTATGAGAAACTCCCTAGACCATCCACCAACATAGCATATACGGGACTATCAAATGTAAAGAACATTATAAGATTCAGAGATGGGGCTGAAGACAAAACTAAAATACCTCTTTATGTACAAGGACAAGGATCTATCTCTTTAAGGAGAGACATACATATAACTGAGAAGAGTAGACACAAGACGGAGAGCACGCCGAAGAGTGTTGAAGCATAGAGGGCGAGAGAAGAGCGTAAGCAGGGGAAACCCCCGATAAAGTGACACCTGGAGGAGGTGCAGCTGGGGAGAGCTGTGGAGCCTGTGACTTTCAGAACGCCAGAGGGAAATGCTGCAGGCCCCCTGTTTCTGAGCAGAGAGAAACAGAGGAGAAGAGAATCTTAATCCCAGTGATTGCATGACCACGACAACTTCGTGTTGGGCCGTGCGCCTGTCAAACAGCACCAGAACTACCCAGCTGGGGAGTCAACGAGATGCCCTGCTCCCGCAACAATAGTCGGTCGCAACAAGAGAGAGGACTGAGGGCGGGACACTGACAACATTGAGAAGCCCGAAATCGAGATCAGAGGAGGAAAATCTGAGCGAGTGCCGAGCCCGATAGCATACCACTTCAGATCCAGAGGTAACAGGGAGAGCGGGAGGCCACCGGGGCAACTTTATGGAGCGAGAGAAACACGTCCCAGTGAAGGTGGCGTGATGCTGAATATAAACCCATTTATGCAGAACTGTGTTAATGCGATAAAGAGAATAACAAATAAGCCTGAAAGAGAAGACATTACGAATTGGGCACAAATACCCTGAGAAGAGGGGAATCTACCCCATAGTAGAGAGAAGTAAAGAGTGGCGCAAACCTGAGACAGAATTCTATAAATATGAATGTGAAGTGAAATCAAGTAAACCAAATAAGAGAAGAGATAATCCAACTGAGAAACCCCAGGACAGAGGGAAGGTCAAGTCACAAGAAAGTATACCCAACTTAAGTAGGCCTGGGTTACAATAGTCTAAAAGGCATACACGCCTAGATCAAAGTACAAGAAAGACTGCTAAAAAGGAGTGTTGAAAAACTGTTCCTAAAGAGGGGATAAAACCCAAGTGCATTGTGAAAAAGTTACATGAACTTATCCAGAAGGTGGTGAGAGACTATTTAAAGATATCATACTAAAGAGAACTTTCGAGTAAAGTGACATTGCCATAAGAGACAACCAGGAGAGGGGAGATATTCTCCTGATCTAATTTAAGTTAGTTAAGTTTTGGACCGTGGTCATATTCCTTTGGGACTTCCTGACAACTGACAAGCACCTTTAGATATTTACATAGACAGGGATATCCCTCTATCAATACGGAATGATAGGCCTTATCCATATTATTTTAATAAACACCAGTAAAGATATTCCTTGAGTGTCTGTCTCCTTCTTCCGACCCGCCACACTGCACTCTTTACAACCTACCCAGATCCAGCACCACTTCTATTTACAAAATAACAAACTGGTTGGCTCTTCATGCACAATCACTCCCTTTTTATGATATGATATGGCATTTATAACGCGTCTATACACAAGTGTTTCAAGGCGTGATGAGGCAAGGGAGGGGTGAACAAAGGGAAGACAGAGACAACGATCTTACTAGGGCAGGTGACATTGAGATTGCGCAAATGCAGGGGAAGGGGGAAGGGGAAAAGTGCGGGGGTACCCTTTTCCTAGCCTACAAAGCTATCAATGGTCTTGCTCAGTACCTGTCTGATTGTAACTCTTTTTGCTAACCATCTCATTCCATCCACTCCTCCTCTGCACTCAACCTCACTATCCCATGCGACTTAGATCTCCTCCTGGTTCAGGTTTTTCTCCCTACTCCACTGAGACCTGTTTCCCATCACAATCAAAGCCTTCCCAACCTCAAAGCTCTGCTTAAACTCCACTAACTTGCTAAAGAGCAACCTCCCTGCGCTCTCCCCATCCACTCTACCTGACCCCACCACTCTCCCCAGTGATGCCTAGTAATGTAATTTCATATAATTACATAGTACTCCTCTTTATTTTGAGGCACTTGCCCCCACTATGCTGTTACCTTTGTACGTCACCTGTTTCTCATCTTTGTGTATGTTTTCTGTTTGTTTTGTCCCTGGCATATGTTCCACTTTTCTTTTACACCCTCATACACTGGCTCACCACTTATCCCCATGTTTATGCTATTGTACTGGCACCCTCCACGATCTGCAAATCTGCTATTATAAGTCACATCTGATCGGAATTGACATCCCTGTTCTTCAAATAAATGCACATAATAAATATGCCCTTCTAGATAGACAGGATCAGACCTAGTAGGCCCCATGAGTCCAGCAGGGATGGAGTGGTTGTTGTGAGGATGGTTTCTGAGCCTGGCACTGTACATTAGTTTTTGGGTGGTGGTTTTGAAAATCTCTTGAACCTGCCAGAGGTGCTCTGTCAGTCTTTCCTGAGCTTTACTCTGGGGCCTGGTGACTTGGCTCCAGACAGGTTGGTCTTCGCTGTCTTGTCTTCTTCGATCTTCACACCATGAGGTTCCGGCTGCTCCTCCTCCAGAATCTCATACCATTTCTCGGCATCACTCTCACAGGAGCAGGTTTAAGGGTGTTGAATTGGGACACATTGTGTGTATAATCAGTGTTGTGTTCACAAAGAGGACTAGAATGATCTTCAGCCCCTCATTGGCGGCAGCACGGCCACAGTGGAAGTGGTGTAGGAGACCGTGGGCAGAAGTCTCTGGGCTCTTGGGCAGTGTGTTAGGCTTGTTATTCCCACTCTCTGGAAAGTGGAACTGCACCTTGTCTGATGCCAAAGGGATTGCGCTCCCAAAGGCCAGCTTTGTTTGCAGCTGCTTAACCAGCGGCTGATGTTATTCCACCTGTTTCTATTGTACAGTCACTAGTTCTGTGGTCGAAGTCCTCCCGTTCTCTTCTTCATCGGGATTTTCAATCAGGCTTAGCAGTAGCAATGGGATTAGCTCCCCGCAGGATCTGCTTGTATTTGAGTTCACATTTTCCATGCCTTTTATGTGGTGTACTGGTACGAGGACCTTTTACTCCGGTTACTTCTTCAAGGATTCAAAGTGGTTGTGTGGGGTCATCTCCAGGTTTGGTAGCCCCAAATGTTCCTTCCAAAGCATGCATTACTTGTTGCAATATGGGATCAGTATACAGGGTCCAGAGCGGTCTGAAGAGCTGATCTTAAAGCCTCAATTCTCCTCCACCTCTTATCATTGTCTGATGTATTCCATTCTTGCAGCATGAGTGTCGTAAGGTCAGCCCATAATTCTGAAGCCTCCTCACCATCTGGGATGGGGTGTTCTCGCAAAAACTGTTGTCAGCAATTATAAGGCCCATGTTCTGATGTTGATGATCATGTATGCTGTCTTTCCAGTGCAATTCACACGGTGTCGTTGGTTGCTCAGGCACAGGAAGTGTGAGGTGGTAAGCCTGGCCAGGTGGCTAGAGACCAGAAAGAGCAAACAACAGCAGGACCCCCTCCCCGGAATTCATTGGGCAGGGGCTGGTTCTAAATGGTATTAGGCCCATAACATAGCGTTTAACATTTGTTATGCTGAACCCTCGAAGCGCCCTAGGCTTTTTACTATCCCCGTGATGGGTTCCAGGTGGACTGAAATGGAAAGGATTTTATCGGTAGTGGATTGTAACCCTCAGGGTTAAGTCCCTTCGATCCCACCGACCAAAACGTGTAGTCCTGTACCATGATGTGTATACCAGAGGCAAAAAAGCCAAAATAAAATGTAAAGTGAAATGGACAAATACAGGCAATGCAGACTCTGGGTGCAATGAAAAGGCCCTAAAAACTTGAAACATCCCTGATCCCAGCAGTGCCTGGATGGTGTAATCCATTTTGTTCTTTACAGTGGGCTTCATGTGGAAATACAAGAAATAACTGCTGTGTGCTGCTGATTAACTTTCAGGATACATTAAAAACACCCTGTTAGCATTTTAACAAATACAAAAATAAATCGACATTATAATAAAGTACATTTAAAAAAAAGCAAGAGTTGCAGTCGAAATGTTCATTCTTTACAGAGATATGGATTTCAGAATAATTGTTCAAAATGCGTCTGCTTTGACTCTGTCCTTCTCATGCTCTTCCTCGCTGGTGAATCTTTATTTTCTCCAGAGGTTGGCATTTTAAAGGGCTGCCATTATGCTTTTCTTCCATAAATGTCTTACAACATTTGATTTAGTATTATGTTACTTGTGTTCAATAAAATCCTCGTTTAGTTTTCATGACGTTTGTCCAATATGTAGTTTACTACACAGGCACTTTAAAGTGTATGCTACATATTCACTTACACTTGTTATGCGATAAAGTATCTCAGAATGATTTGTTGCCTGACATGGGATGTGGTAGGATATCCCCACTTAAGATCTTATTATACCATGACCATGTTAAGCAGGGAAATAAACCTTTATATGGAGTGGTCATATAGCATTGAGTATCAGTAGTTTGTGTACAATATGTTTACATTGTTTTATTTGAACTACTGCTCATGCATTTGAAGACAAAATGAGTTGTTCCTTTGCAACTGAAATAGATTCTTATTCCAGCTGTAGCAATCACCACTGCTTAATGGTGATATTTGTAAATGAATAGTTCATGGGTCAGCTCAGGTGCCCCCAACGTGCGGGCCGGCACCCAGCTCTGTGGCCGGGGACGCACTGACACGTCCAGCAGATGGTCTTATAGGGACCATGGGAGCAAGTGATTGCCCCTTGCAACACACTCATTCCTGTCACCTGAGGCCCACCAACACGCTGCAGAGCTTTCCTACCACTCCCCACTGCTCCTCCTTTATCTGGTAGATGCTCCTGGCATATGCAGCTGCAGCTATAGTACTGCTCGTCCCCGCTCCAGATCTGATTCTCTTCAGTTTCCGTGGATGATCCATGCATACCTGACTGCGGAGTCCAACTTGCTAGGCCGCTGCTCCTTCCTTCTTTGCTCTCAGTCTTCCTCTCAAATTGGGGGCCACTCCTGGCATAGGCGAACATCCTTTTGAGGGGTCCCTCTGGCCTGTTCCTTCATACCCTCACTTGCCAGAGCTGCTTCTGGCATATGCAGCTGTCGCTCTGCTATGCCGTATATTCCCGCTCAGCAAGCATGACGTGGGGTCATGCTTGCTGCTCTGAAGGGTGCTATCTCATCTATTCACAAGCCTTGTGCGCCAAAACCCATTTTGACACACAGCGTATTCATGGATTTATACATCCATAACCAGCCGTGGCGCAGAGTGGCAGCAGCGCCAGTTACGCCCCCATCCCCGCCCCGTGCACCAAAAACATTGCACAAATCCCCTACATGGCGCAAAGGCCAGGGGACCAGTATACAGCCCCCCAACCACGAAAACGCGCTAAAAATGCAACACAGCCCTCACATGCCAGTGAAATCACGTGTAAAACTCCCTGTGCACCCCTCGGAATACGCGTACCCCGCTCACGCTAGCTAAATCGCATGTAAAACTCCCCGTGCACCCCTCAAAATATGCGTACCCCACTTGCGCCAGCCAAATCGCATGTAAAACTCCCCACGCACCCCTCGGAATACGCGTACCCTGCTCGCGCTAGCTAAATCGCGTGTAAAACTCCCCGTGCACCCCTCGGAATACGCATACCCCACTCGCGCTAGCTAAATCGTGTGTAAAATTCCCCACGCACCCCTCGTAATGCGCGTACCCCGCTCGTGCCAGTGAAATCGCGTGTAAAACTCCCCGCGCACCCCTGGGCATGCCCTGCAGGCAGCCCATTCACCCTCCCCAGTCCCCACAGGCAGCCCACACCACATGGGGGACTTTTTCCACGCAATTTACCTGACGCGAGGGGGATACGTGTATTTCGAGGGGTGCGCAGGGAGTTTTACACGAGATTTAGCTAGCACGAGCGGGGTACGTGTATTCCGAGGGGTGCGTGGGGAGTTTTACACACGATTTAGCTAGCGCGAGCGGGGTACGTGTATTCCGGGGATGCGTGGGAGTTTTACATGCGATTGGCCTTGCGCGAACAGGGTATGTGTATTCCGGGGGTGCGTGGGGATTTTTACACGGGATTGGCCTGGCACGAGCAGGGTACGTGTATTCTGAGGGGTGTGCGGGGAGTTCTACACGCGATTTGGCAGTGTGGGCCCTCCCGGGTGTGCCCCTCCTGTCCTCCCCATGCCCCGCAGGCAGCCCATCACCCCAGTCCATGCCCCGCAGGCAGCCCATCACCCCTGGGCATGCCCCGCAGGCAACCCATCACCCCTGGGCATGCCCCACAGGCATCCCATCACCCCTGGCCATGACACGCAGGCAGCCCATCCACCCACCCCATGACCCGCAGGCAGCCCACATGGCACCATGCACTTGGTAGCCCCGACTCATGTCCCCCACCCCGCCCCCATTGTCGGACACCTGCCAGCAGGCCCCCGACTTATGTCCCCCACCCCACCCCCATTGACGGGCACCTGCCAGCAGGCCCCGACTCATGTCCCCCACCCCACCTCCATTGACAGGCACCTGCCAGGAGGGCCCCGACTCATGTCCCCCACCCCACCTCCATTGATGGGCACCTGCCAGCAGGCCCTGACACATGGCCCACCAAACACCATGGCCCTCATTACGACCCTGGCGGAAATCGAAAAACGATGGCGGAAATGCAATACCGCCATCGAATAGCGCTCGGTGCGATTACGACCCGTCACCGTAAAGTACGATGCCATTAGCGACACCGTAGCGAACGCCAACGCTAACTGCACCAAGTACGCGCACGCGCGCCATGCCAAACCGTAATTACCACCATGGCGCAACGGTACGCGAATTCCGACCCTAGCGGACATGTACCTAACGCCATCAAGCATGGCGGAAAGTACCATTCCGCCATGGTGAGAAGTACGGCATCGCGAATCAACCGTAAACGGCCCTACTGAGTGCCCGTACACCACTCCCTGGCCACATTGCACAACTCCTCGTAGGTGCAATGAAGTCACACTATGCAACCAGTGAAATGAACAAGTCACCCATGCATGCCAACAAACAAATGAATCCAGGGGCTCCAAGTGCCTTGTGAGTGGGCATCCATATCTTCCATGGCACCATTGCCGCACTGATGCAGCACAGGCATTTGAAGGTCCAAGTACAGCAACATGACCAGAAAAATGAGACAAACAAAAACAGAATAGACATTTAATGCACCACAAAACCACCAAGGGCCATACAGCCATTAGGTCATGAACTCCTAAATACATTCCAGTATTGTGGGCTGCACCCGCAAGAAATGACCAGCTACTCCTTGTGTGACGCCCTGTTCCTTCATGGTACACAGGGGCTACACTCACGTCCAAAAAGGCAACACGGAAGCGCCTAGAACCGCAGGGCCGTCCCATCAGGTAGGCACTAGTCCAGCAGAAAGGACGATATGTTGCTCCTAGCCACTAGCACTGCATAAGGGCATGTGGCCCATTGGCGATCGTCCCATAAGATCGTAATGGTGCTCCACTGATTGACACGAAGCAGCAGGTGTCGGGAGTAAAAGCCATCTGCAGGAGTGGCGTACAGATGGCAGCGGCAAAAGGGGAGGAGATACCTGTCACCCAAATGAAATGAAAAAGAATAGTATGGGCATCAGAACTACAATTGTATAACTCACTTCAATGATCACACTAAATCTACAGCCATATGCATGCTAGCCCACTCAAAAGGAATATACCCACCTAAAAATCACTTGCGAATCACAACCATAAAAATCGAGGTGAAAACAGCATCACAAACGAGTGTTTGTGTGCATGCGTTTGTGAAGACAGAATCCATCAGATGGGATTAGTAACGTGCATAGACACAAGTGCCTGAAGGCGCGTCGAGACAGGGAGGGTTCAACAAGGGCAGAAAGACGATGGTCCCACTATGGCAGCTCTGCATGACATAGCGCAGGGGAGGCGGATAGATTCCAAAAAGCCCTGTACATGGCAAACTCTCCATCAAATCATCTGTCCATGCATCCATACATCATTCCCTCATCCCGGTATGAAAACGCCTGATTATTTACTCACATCACATTTGAAACTTCCATTGAGTCTGTGCGTAATGCAGTCTGCAAAATCCACTGTTCTCCAGCCCGGAATTCTAGTGTTGTGAAGTAACATGTATTTGGGAACGTCCTGCCTTTTTGTCCACTACGCTATTGCGCATCCCATACTATTCATATCAATCATAGCATACTCGCCATGGCCCCTGTCCCAAGGACATTAAACAATAGAACGTTATACTTGCAGTCAGACCTGTGGGCGTCTCCTCGCCGCTAGCTGAAAACCGAAAGCGCTGTCCTTCGAATTCCTCATTTGCAACATCACGTCAAAAAGGCATCTGTGACCGCATGAAATCACAAATCCATCCATGTAGTGCGGCAGTGTGTGTAAATGGCAACTGGCTTCACTCACAAATGGGACGCCCCGCCCGTCGGTGAATCTCAGTATGGTGCTCGCCCAAAGGGGATTGCAGCTGGCACAGGTGGAATGAATCACCACAGGTGGAGGCTATACAGCCTGAAAACACATAAATTGCACACCCAACCCCCTCCCACAACCACACCCGCTCCAAAATGCTACCGGCAGGACTAGCGATGTTGGCCCTGGGGGACCTGATAGCACTGCAAGTACTCCAACTTCAAGAAGAAGACGAACACCAACTACTACAACAACCGGCCGCACAGAGGAGACGCAGGAGGAGGAGGAGGGCAAGGCAGGGCCAGCAAGGCCCACCAGCACAGCCACTACCACCACGCAGGCAGCCCGCAATCCCACGCCTCCGAGCTCATCAGTTCAACCTCACTGCTGAGCAGATCCACACCCTCTACCGTTTGGACCGGGACACCATAACCGCCATTGTGGACATGACACAGGCTGACCTTGTCAGCATGATAGATAGCCCTACCGCCATCCCACCCCTACTGAAGGTGGTGTCTGTACTCCACTTCCTGGCCACAGGCACCTACCAGCACACAGTCGGACAGTTGCATGGCATTTCACAGCCACTGTTCTCACGGACACTATTGCAAGTGCTCGATGCCCTCCTGAAGCACGCAGACGACTACATCTCTCTACCACGCTCGGAGCAGGAAATTACGAACACAAAAGTGGGATTCCATGCACTTGCCGGCATACCGGGTTGCATTGGTGCCATCGACTGCACCCATGTGGAATTGGTCGTCCCACATGCCATGGAGGCCCAGTACCGCAACCGAAAACAATTTCATTCTCTTAATGTACAAATGGTGTCTGACTCCAACAGGATCATTACACATTGTTGTGCCCGATTTCCTGGATCAACCCATGATTCCATGGTCTTGAGGAACTCTACAATACCACGCTACATGGAGCGACACGCAGGGAACAGATCCTGGCTACTCGGTGAGTCTCATTTCATGCATGATAATGTGGGGTATGTGATGCGGCAATGACCTGGCAGGAAGGGGGGGGGTGCGTACGTAGCAATGTCATTCCACAAACGTCCTTTATTGTCCACATACAGGTGATGCCGGGTATCCACTGAAGAGATGGCTCCTTACACCACTCCGGAACCCACAGAACCAGCCTGAGGAGGACTACAACCATGCCCACTCACGTACCCGTGTAGTCATAGAACAGGCATTCGGCCTACTGAAGACTCGTTTCCGCTGCCTCAGCAGGTCTGGCGGGGCACTCCTGTACCGCCATGAGAAGGTTGCAAAGATGGTCATGGCATGTGTCATGCTACACAACATGTGCGTACGTAGAAATGTGCCCATGCCCCCTGACGCAGAACTGCAAGCACCTGAAGATGGTCATGATGAGGGTGGGGATGTGGCAGCACCTCAAGGAGTCCGCGAGGCACAGGAAGGCTGTGAAATTCGTCAGAGTATCATAGATTCATGCTTCTAGCACTCACGCCTGGTGGCTGATACATGGACACGGGACTTGTGGCACTGTGTGTGTCTGGAACATGCACAATATGGACTGTACGCCTATAAAGGCCTCGTACACAAAGATCAATGTCCACACATCTCATTGGATGAATGTGAAATGTTTATAGAATATGTGAAATTATGTTACACACCCCATCGACCCGCCACCCAAGTAAGCCCAACACACCCCCTCCACCCTCCTACCTCCCCCCCGAACACCAGTGTCCGCAGATGCTCATTGTCAGTGGGCAGACGCTATTGCAAGCCCCCTCTCCGGGTATCAGGGGCACCCCTGCCTGTGGAGCGCAGGTTCCTCCCAGATCTACTTTGGGGGCTGCCCTGGACGGAACTTGCAACGGATGATGTCTCTGCCTGCTCACGTCCATGCATGTCCCTAAGGGTTTGTGAGAGCTCAGTGAGCACACGGCGCACAGCGGCAAGTTCAGCACATACGTCTTTGGACGTCGCATGCAGTTCCCCCCTCAGGCTCTCGGTGCTTCTCTCCATTTGTACTCTCAGGCTCTCGGTGCTTCTCTCCATTTCTGCCCTAAGCGTCTCAGTTGATGTTTCTATGGCTGCCTTAGTACCCCCACATTCATCAGCATGGTCCTTGAGGAACGTGGCCAGTTGCTGCTGTTGCACGATCACCTGGTCGAGGGACTGTTGCCTCTGCTGTGCCATGGCCATTTGCGGTGGTGTCACAGAGGGGCTGGTCACCTCATGTTGCCTTGCCACAGGGCTTGTGGGGGATGGCCAGTCGTCGTCTTGTGGGTGCCCCTGCGTGGTATCCTCATGGTGTACGGGATGAAACAAACAGGGGGATTGAGACAGGTCATGGATGGATCTTACTTCGACATCCCCGTCTTCTGTGTCGGAGCATGCTGCCATTAATGGGGTGTCACCTATGGTGCTGCTGCCACCAGAGGCAGTGCCTTCTGTGGCATCCATTGGGGGGACCTGTGGTGGTGCTGTTGTGGGCATGCTGGCTGCTGGGGTGCCTGTTGATGTGCCCTCCTGTGTGCTGCCACTTGATTTGTGCTGCTGCCGTGTCTTGATGCGTGCAGCTGAGGTGGAGGGTCTTTGGCCGTTGGTCTTGGCCCTCTTTGCAGGTGTGCTGGTAGGGGGGTCCTGGAGCTCGTCGTTTGAATCGGACCCTGTGGTGGAGTAAAGGAGGGCGAGCGTTATTTATGGGTCTGTGGAAATTGGAATGGCAATGTATCACATGCATTGGGGTGGTACCTGAGGGTGATTTGGGTCGGGGCCTTGGAGGTGGTTTCATTTTTGTGTGGATTGAGGATGCAGTTGTTTTGCAGCCTGCAGTTAGGGTGTGCCTGCTGCACGTGTAGGGGGTGTTTTTAGGGTTTTTAATTATTTATGTATTTAATGTGAGTTTTAAAGTGCGCTGTCAGGCCAATGTATGTGGACGTTCTCCTGGACATGTGTTACTGTTGCACTATGTGGACACATGGTACTTCACATGATTGGACATTGTGGATTTGGCATAGTATCAGTTGGCCCACCTACCGGATTCTTCGGTTGTCTGCACTCCTTTCTCCATCCCTCCGACTCCCTCTATACTCTCCATTCCAATGGTGGAGGCACAGATTTCTTCCCAGGGGGTCAACTTGATGGGTGATTCCGATCCTCCCCCGGTAGCTGTGGCAATGTTGCGATTGGCGGATAGTATGCTCCGTACGCGTATCCGCAGGTCGTCCCATCGCTTTCTGCATTGCAGTGGGTTGCGGGGTGCGGTCCCCACCGCACTTACCCGCTGTGCCACCAGGGCCCATATGGCCTTCTTGTTCGCAAGTGCCGTCCTGGTCATTTGCATTTGCGTGGAGAAGACGACGGCAGCATTCTCCTGGAGGGTCTCTGTTAGCACGGTGAGTTCCTCACGGGAGAAGTGGACCTGCCGCTTGCGGTCGCACGCTTTTTTCGCTACTTTTCCCATTTCTATTGCTTTCACTGGGGTGGATGACGGGTTGGGATGTGTCTCAGGGTAGTATTTTTAATGGTTGTGTGGGAATTCTGATTTTATAGGTGTACGGCGTGCTGTTTCCCGTTCCGGGCCCATGTTTTTGCTTCCGTTTCCGTATGTTTACGGTCACCGTACTTTCCGGTTGCCGCTCATTACGGTGACCGCTAAGATGGGTGGCGGAATTGCACCTAGGGCGCCGTACGACGGCGGTGAGGCGCGTTTTGGGGACATTTCCGCCATCGCGGACTTTGCACTTCCGCCATGGCGTAGTGCTCGTACCCGATGGGTCGGAATTGGCCGCACTTTGCTCCGTCGTGCGATGGCGGAAACGCTATTTACGCTATGGCGGTCAGGTCAGTCACTTTCCGCCAGGGTCGTAATGAGGGCCCATGTCATAACAAGACAGACCCATGGCCCTAATGCCAACCCAAATACCCCCGCCCCCCAGTACAAGCACGCAACCATACACTGCACCCACTCCCAAATGACCCATGCCATGAGAGTCTGAAAAGAACCATCATGGCCATGAATAAATGTACAACAGAGCCACACAGTGGCAACACATGACTGAGGCAATGCTCATAAAGACATGCACAAAACCCATGAGAGTAAACAACACCAATAATGAAGATATATGAAATGTATTAAAAAACAAAAGAAAGACATAATGAAAAGCACACATTCAAATGATGAAATAATGAACGCAATTTCAAAAATAAAGTAAAATCCGATGAAAAACAAAAATCAAAGACATGAAAAAAGAAAAGTGGTCCATCGCCAAAGTCCATATAAAGTCAATAAAAAACAAAAGCACAAAAAACCATTGCTCCATGGAATGATGAAATAACGAAAGTATGTACAAGTCTGGTAATGTTTACAGTGAAAGTCAGAAGGGTCCATGATCCCAAAACAAAAGGAAACCTACCAAAAAACCTACTAAATATACAACTATATACAAAAAGTGGAGCAAAGTCCGTGGACTCCAAATAAAAATATAAACCAAATGAAACCTAAGCCTAAATAACTATATGAAAAGGCGACGGGCTAGTCCCACGGCTCACTTTTTAATGTTCTGGGCCAGGGCATCATCGAACTCCAGGTCGATTTTCCGGGGCAGGCCTGTTCCCTGGCCTCGAGGTCTCGCAGGGATGCAGCCATGGAATCCCTCAACTCCCTGCGAGTTTCCTCGAGGCCCTCCACCCGCCTTAAAGCCCGTTGCATGGAGTTCTCCGCCCTGACCATCCTGATCCGTGCCCTCTCCGCCGCCTCTCCGCATCTATCTGCTGGCCCAACCACTGCCCACATGGAAAACACTGCCAGTCCGGGGTCCTCCTGCCCCTCGGCCGATGCCTGCCCCCGGGTGTTGATGGCCCAGAGCCATGATGCCTCCCACGCTGAGCCTGCTGCTGCCTCCGACGCAACTGCCTCTGCCACCACAACGGCCTCCGGGTTGATCGAATCCCCTGGCGCCGTCGTGCACGTGACCTGCCTGATGATGCCGGCACATCCTCCATCTGCTGGGGTCCAGTTGGTTGGGTGGCCACCCCTGCTGGACCTCCGACTCCTGACTGTGGCAGGGATGGGATCTCCACCAGGGTGGCTGCGTTGGTTGAGGCAGGTCCACAGGGGGCCCTGGTGGCATTTGGGCCAGAAGACAGCATGGAGAACGACTAGCGTATAGTGTGCACAGAGGAGGAGAGGGCCGCAAGACTGGCCGACACATGGAGGAAACCCTCGACCATCATCCCTCCCAACTGGGCCACGTTGCCACACAGCTCTTCATGATGACGTGCGTGGTCCCCCCAAGAACCACGCTCGTCATCACAAATGTCACGTGAGCGCAATGAGACACCAATCAGGACGGACTCAATCCTGTCAAGGGTCGCCATGTCCACAGGTAGAGTAGTGCCAGATGATGTGGACCTCGCCCCTACCTGCAGACGGGCCTGGGACGGGGCATCCCTGATGGTGCATGGTGATGCAGTCACAGTATCAGGGACAGTGACATGCACAGGCCCCTCCGCGGCGACCTGTGCTGCCTCCTGCCCCTGCCCCTGGACTGCACCACTTGCGCCAGTGGTACCACCCCCACCACGCCCCATGTGCGGCTCTGTAGCAGCCTCCTTCTCCGCACACACCACCAACCTGGATGGCTCCGCACCGTCTTCCGCCATCGCAAGCCCCTGTGGGGGCTCACCCGCCCCTTCTGCTGCAGCCGTAGTGGAGGATGCGGCACAGTCCCCTCACTCCCGGATGATGGAATTTCCTGGGAGCATGACTGGCCTTGTATCGCCGGCTGGGGGAGGCATACCTGCCGCTTTCCTCCACAGCGCCGTCTCCGTCCTCTTCTTCAGTCGCTGCTGTGTAAAGGGAGACATTGAACACAAGCATCAGTGTACTGTACAATAGTCCCCTAGACAGAAAGCAATAGCACATGAGTGGCACTGTCAAACGTCACTTCCATCATGTCCCTCCACAACACATGGGTCAGTGCAGGCAACACACATGCAGGAACAGGCATGGCACATGCAACAAACATTTGCACCCAGGTCGAAGTCACTGTAGAAATATCCAATGGTGGGCTGAAACTCACATGCATCATGGGACATGCTGATCACATGCACACACATCACCGGAGCGTCATGCATCTGGCCCCGTATACCTCTAGACACAGTGGATACAAGGATGACTAGGCTGTATCAGTGAATCAACACATCGTCATGAACATGTGTCATGCATCCATACATCTCACACACTACTCAGACACACGGACATGTACACCATGCATGTCCATGACAGCAGCACCCATCTCTCACACCCCACACTTGTCCACGTACAGACACAGGCATGCATACATGTGTGCATTCCGCATGCAGCTCCGCATGATGCATTGTAACACATACACCATCCATGTGGGTCACGCCTGACTGGACTCACATGCAGCACCATTATGTCCCTGCACACACACAACCATACATGACCCATGTCACACATACAGCCATGTAGCTAACTACCACCACACTGCAACATGCACTGTTTAAAACGGGAATGCATGGGCACTTACCGCTTGACTCCAGACGGGCCTGCATCCTGAGGATTTGGTGATGAAGCACTGGGCAAATGCGCTCCAGGACCCTCATCTGCTGGGTGGTAAGGTGGACCCGGCGCCCCACTGCATACACTGCATCCAAGAGGCGCCGGGCCTTCTTCATGGTCCTGGACTTGTAGTCCTCCCAGCGCTTCTGGACATGTTTGATGTCATGGGGTGCCACCCCCTCCGCGTTCATGGCAACCACTATGTCCTTCCAGATCCTCTTCCGTCCTTCCTGGTCGGCGCGCGATGGTGTGAAGAGGGCATCATAATGCCCCAGAACTTGCTCCACCAGGATGCCAACTTCCTTATCACTGAAGCTGGCAGCCCTCTGCCTCTGTGCTGGGGGGTTGCCACTGGTCCCGGATGGTGTTGGGTCGGGCAGGGCAACCCCCATGGCAGGTGTGGGTGGGCAACTGGGTCCTGGGGCTGGACTGTGGAGCGATGGAACTGCAGTCGGGAGTCTTCTGTTCCAGCAGGGGTGGTCCCCTGCAGATGGCTGATGTGCAGGCCCCAAATGGCAGGGCACTGTTGGCAGCAGGCAGGCAGGCAGCAGCAGATGGCTTGTTGGAGGCTGCTTGGGGCTCTGGGGGGGCAGTAAATCGGCCTTCTGGGCAGGAGCGTGGTCTTCTGTGTGTTGTTGCGTGGCCAGCTTGATACGGAGTGATTTGGCATGTGCAAAAACAGCACATCAGCGTGTAATTCGAGGAAAGGCCCTTAGCGCATAAGCGCGTATGTGACATAACACATGCAAGCGTTTCCCTCGGCATGGGTTAAAGGTCCCACGTGGGTTTCCATCTCTCTGTACGTGCTTTTCGTGGAGAGCGGCGGAACGTGTGTTTTCCAGACGTTGGGGTTCACGCGCGATTACTTCACAGCGGCTACAGTGCGTACTTCTTCTTTTGGCAGAGGTGTTGCCTACGCGTTCTTCTTCTACACGCACGGCAGACGGTGAGTTGCGCATGCTATTTTACCCACTGCGCGTTCCCCTGTTTGTTGCATACCCCTTTTTTTCAGTCATACTAGCCCGCGTGTTGACCATGTACGCATTTTTTGTGTTCCTGGCTGCCACAGCGTGCTGCATGTGTTGCTTATGTGTTTTTAATATCGGCTGCGTTGTATCTTACCAGGGGAGGGGGTGGTGGTGTTCCGTATTGCATCATCATGTGGGTGCTCAGAGTTTAGGCACTGTCCCCTGGGGAGGTGATAATGGTTGTCATTAGTTTGGTTTGTGTATTTGTCTGTGTGTGACATGCATGCATGTGCACAGGCATTTGTACTCACGAATGAGCTATGTGTCGCCATGCTTCACAGCTTCCAGGTCCCGGCTCAGGGCGGACATTCTGTATATGAAACTGTCATGGGTGGACCGAGGATAGTTAGCATAGACAGAGGTGATGATACCCTGTGCATCGCATACAACCTGCATGTTGATGCAATGCCAGTGCTTGCGGTTGTGGTGGACATTCTCAGTGGCCCTAGGTGAACGTAGGGCCACATGGGTGCAATCTAGGGCACCAAGCACTCTGGGGAAGTGTGGCACCCTGTAAAAGTCCTGGACCATGGCCTGCCTTTCTGCGGGTGTTCTGGGCATGTATATGTGCCTGCGGACTGAGGGTCGCCCAGTCATGATTGCCAACACCTGGTGTAGGCAGCATGACTGTGTGGGCTGTGAGACCCCCCCCACCCGACTATGGCAGTGGTCCGCTGAAATGACCCAGTGGCCAAGAAATGCAGTACATTGAGCACCCTTTCCAAAGGGCTCAGGGCTTGGGAGCACAAGGTGGGTGATGTGAGGTCATCCTCCCACTCCTGGACCAGGTCTAGAATGATATGAGATGGAAACCTATACTTGCCATAGACCTGGTCATCAGACATCCCAATAAGGCTAGTCCTGGCCAAAAAAATGCAGGGCCTGGCTATTCTCCTCCTCCTGCGGTGTCCCATGACTAGTCCTGCTAGAAATGGGACATTGATCGTAGCTGTATATACGTTTTTGCGGGGACGCTACCACCTGCCTTCGTGTGGCGGACGTGTTTAGGTCTGTGCGTGTCTTTTGCCGTGCGCAGGTTTCCCCTATTTGATTCCATGAATACGTGTAGTTCGCTTGCGTGTGGGCGTTCTGTGTACTTCCCAGCAGTACTTCCCCAGTTACGCCCTTATTTTCACGCGTTGTTCCCCATTCCGCGTGTCTCACCCCATGTTCCTCCCCCTTTTTGGTGTGTGCGCTAACATTGTGCGCTTTCGCTGTGCACGTTGCGTACAGCGTTCGGGATGTTGCAGTGACGTGTGCGCCCATGTGCGCCACGCACAGATTTGGCACACATCCCAGGGAAAACATGCGCAGGGCCTTCCATGAATCGCACATGTGCGCGTGCGCTTGCTTTTTCACGCTTGCGCCAGCTTGCGCCACAAATTTCTGCGCACATATGTTCCATGAATCGGCCCCTGAGTGTATATTGCTTGCGTTCCTGTGAATCGATCTTGGTTTTGGATCTGTTAACGAAAGTCTCCAAAAGGTTGACTTTTTGGGTCTATCATTGAATATAAATTTTAAACTGTGATGAACTAAAATAAGCATATTTAAAAATGTCTTGTTGATTCATCTCAGATTGCCATACTATGCAGTCATAGTATGTTTTCATCTTTACAAAGACTTTGTTCATTGCCGGCTTTTGCCTAACACGCCTTTTCTTCCCCTTTCAGTAATACATATACATAGTTATTTCTTATGGCAGGGAATGGTTGATTGCTGGGGTATCCAGAACATGATGTCTTTTTCAGGTGTCCTACGCCTGTCACCCGCTTCCTAACAATAGCGCAGGATTGTCTGTCAGATTGGCATTTACCATCAATATTAATGTGGGTTTAAAGAAAACAAATCTTCTGCCAGTAATGTGAAAAGAAAAGAGGGCCTATCAGCTAAAAAGTGGCAGAAGCATAGGGCCACCCATTACCCAAAACTGAAAGTTCACTGGACTGTCACTACAGATTATCATCGCCATCATAACTATGATGGTCTTAAAAAAAGCAAGAAAAACAGCTTCTAGCAGTAATATGAGAGGAGAAGAGGCCATATTAGCTCAAAAGTGATGCAAGCGCAGTAGCCATCATTGGAAGTTCGCCTCCAGATCAGAGCCACACAGCAAAGCACCATGGGTATGCAAATCAGCTGAAAAGTTTGCTTTTTGCTCCATTGGAAATTGTCATTGTGTTAGAGGGCAGTTCTATATGCAGATTGGGTGATGCAACCTCGCCCACAAGATCGACCCCCTTGTGGTATTGTATCACCTAACTTCACCTACACTTTAAAATGTTTACACCACACTCAAGTGACACAGAATGTACACTGCGCCGAACTATACAACCACAGCCGCCTCTTATCCCCTCTTCCTAAAGGCTTGGACTAGCCTATAGGGCAACAGGGCAATGCTCGAAGTGCAGGCCCAACCTGCTAGTTTGGGCCAGTACTTGTGGTCAAATTGGCCAGTTTCTTGGCCCAAGTGGGTCAGTTTGATGGGTTACTTCACTGCGCAGTTAGTAGTTTTGACAGTGATATTGAACAAATGAAATATTCTTTAAAATGCCCAATTTGCAACACAAACTCCCCCCTGGTCACCAATCAAACAGTCTGTCACAAAAGGAACAGATTGACATTTGTGACCGTGGGCCACTTTTTCATTGGTGGCAGAGACAATGTTATGCCCCAGTTAGACCCTGTCTATTGTCCGACCCCCGCCCCCTCCCACCCACAACCCCTGAGACTCAACGCCATTTGTCCACATCAATTTCCAATTCTGGTTACTTTTCAAGGAACCTACAGTAAAGACCTCTCTGGAAATGAATCATTTCTGTTGGGCGTCCCCAGTCCAACCCGCGGTCAGCAAAAACCAACAGGTGGTGGCTGTTCTCCAAGAATGCGCATGCTTATTTTCCGACAAAGAAAGCAACATTCTACCTCTGCAGCTTCAGGAGACGGTCAGAGGTCACATTCCACCTTCCAAAGCAGGAAAGATTTAACAGGTGCACCGAGGAGATGTGCAACACCGTTCCAGGCTGGCTGCTGAGCCCAGACACTGAGAGGCAGAACACGCTGCGGGATTTCAGAGCCACAGTGGTCCTCATTACGAGTCAGCCGGTCCGGAAAGAACGGTGGTGGTTAATCCACCACCACCGTTCTATCCGGACCGGCTGATTCCGAGTCCTGCAGGCGGGAGGTGTCACTCCCGCCAGGTCTGACCTGGCGGGTTTAACACCACCCGCCTGCAGGCGGACGTGGAAACACCGGCACCATTACAGCAAGGTGCCGGTGTTTCCGGGACTCGATGGGAATGGGGATATACCGAATTTCGCCTCTGGAATTACCGGGTCACCGGGGTGGTAATGCCCCAGTGATTCCGGGAATCACGGAGGCGGAATGGTAATACAAGTCCGGCGGTAACCTGCCGGTTTTCCCGACTCGGTTACTGCCGGACTCGTAATGAGGCCCATGACACGGCTCTGAATGCATATCAACCTTGACAAGTACCCCCCCCCCCCACTAGTCCATCACTAGTACAACTAGGCAAATACACTTCCATCGTGGCCCACAGTGTTATTGGTTGTAGGTGAAAGGGTCGACTCCAATTGGTTTGAATGCAATAGTTTTGAGTCAAAAGGACCGAAAAAAGGCCCCCCCACAAACCCCTATTTTTGGTGTAAAAAACATTTTTTTTTTCCTATACGCAAGCCAAAAAAAAAAACATTTTAAAAAAGGCATTCGACCTTTTTTTCAGGTCCTTTTGACTCAAAATTATTGTATTCGATCCTTTTGTTTTCGATCCTTTGACTGGACACCAGTGTTATTAGTGGCTTTTAGGAAGCGTATAGCCATTAATGGCACTAATTAAGCAGGAAAATAGCAGAGAGAAAATGGGGCTAAATTGGGGGAAGGCCTTGTAAAAGAGTTAAGCAAAATGTTGTACCCCTTATTTGGGCCTCATACACACCTTAGGACGTACACCATTGCTAGGGCTGTCGTGCTATCTAGATTAGATTACGGCAATGCCCTTTTGATAGGGGGACGTGCCAAAGATCTACACACGTGCCAAGTCATTCAAAATGACGCCGTTAGGATTGTAAAACACCTGGCTAGAGGAGATCACATTAATACAGCGAGAAAATCCCTCCACTGGCTCAGAGCTGAAGACAGGATTAAATTCAAATATCTTACCTTGGTGCATAAATGCCTCTTCGGTAAAGCTCATAACTATCTCAAGAAAAATATTGTACTTTACTCACCGAAGAGACAGTTGCGCTCAGCAGGTAAAAACTTACTGGTTGAACAGAAATACAAGCTCAAATCAGCCATGGGCAGATCATTTTTAGTTAAGGCAGCTCAGATGTGGAACTCCCTTCCGGTGGCATTGAGAACTCAAGAAAATCATCTTCAATTTTGAAAACTTCTGAAAACCCAT
Source organism: Ambystoma mexicanum (assembly GCF_040938575.1). Lineage (NCBI taxonomy): Eukaryota > Metazoa > Chordata > Amphibia > Caudata > Ambystomatidae > Ambystoma > Ambystoma mexicanum. The sequence goes on from NC_090932.1 coordinate 1,299,127,520, forward strand.
CTTTTCAAGTAGTTTTCTTCTATAATCTATAGTGCCTAGCGGATCTGGGAGGTCTAATCAGAATTGTGTGTGATTATGTGTTACAGCGCTCTGATGCCCGTGGGCTTTCGGCGATATAGAAGTATACATTACATTACATTACACAGGAGCCAGGGTTGTCCATGACCTTCACTTTATTCTTCCTTCCTGTAACTGCCTTCCCTCTTCTCTTGCTCCTCCTTTTCCTCCAGCCTCCCGCTCCCTCCCATAGTCTTGAGCTCTTTCCCTTAAAGGGGCTCTGTCCTCATTCCCTCACAACACCTTCTCCCCACTTAACATGAGACTTCCCGGCCTACATTTGCTCAATAAACCGTTGGTGTCTCTTTGTGGTTTGATGAGGTCTGTTTGGTTGCTCGCGGTTCTCCTCTGCATTTTCTCGTTGCAGCGTTTCAGATGTCTCTTTGTTCTCTGTTTCCTCCATCTTGATCAGTACCTCTTTCGTTGGTTCATATTCTTCAAAGTATAACTCGTGGAAGAGGGATGCCTGTGGTGACATTTCCCTGTGGTCTTTTGTCGCTAGGATGGGATCTGTACGGTATGTCCTTTCTTTGGGTTTCCTTGTTTCTCCCGTCTCTTGTTCAGGCATGTGGTCCTTCATCTGGATTACCCCGAATGATCTACAGTGGTCATTGATGAGGGTGTTCTGTGGTGCTGTCTGATGGCTGGGATGGCGGGGCTCGGTATCATGTGGATGGTGCTCTGCGTTCGCGTTCTACCTGAGTTAGGTTACATCTTGACTGACTTTTTGGCTGTGCTGCCCCCCACTGGACTATGTGGGCTTGGGATTGGCCCAGGGGTTGTGCTGCTGCTCTTGTCTAGTACAACTGCCCTGTACCACGATTTATTGTGGCCTCCATACCCCCCCGCCCAGATCCTCCAGTGCATGGGCCGGTCGTGGGGGCCTCCTGATTGTCCAGGTTGTCTGGTCATGTTTGGTGGTGGTATGGGCTGGTATGCAGTGATTGTAGGTGGCCCGATGCCAGGTGTGACATCTCAAAGGGTCCTGGGCGGTTGCATGGCTCGTGATCGTCTCGCATGACCAGTGGTGTTAGTGTGCCATGTGCTGGTCTTTGGGTCTCTTACTTCTGTGTGGAGGGGTCGTTCATCTCCGTATGGTCTGGGTGGGTTGGTGTCCATGTCTTCGATGTCCTTCCTGACATCTAGCCGTAATGTCGGCGAACTTGGGTGCCACACTTGGGGCGTTGGTGCCCAGATCCTCCAGTGCATGGGCCGGTCGTGGGGGCCTCCTGATTGTCCAGGTTGTCTGGTCATGTTTGGTGGTGGTATGGGCTGGTATGCAGCGATTGTAGGTGGCCCCATGCTGTATGCTGTCTGAAGGTGGCCATTTTGGCCACAGCGCCGGCACCTCAGTTCGATGGCCGGGCATGGTCGTCTATGTGGTCTATGTGGGACCTCGAGTCCACATTTGCGGCATTGTGCGTAGCTCAGTATTTCGTGCTGGTGGTGTCTGAGTCGTCTTCTCTTCCAGGGTTTTGTGGGCCTGGAGTATTCCATCCGTCCTACTGTGAGGGCCGCAATGGAGTTACATTTGTTTTTGCTTTCGATGGCAGCTGTCTGTGCTTCTATTCGCTCGTATGTTCTTGCCAGATTGAGTACTTTCTTTAGGGGCATCGGCTGTTTGAGAAGGTGTTTCCGGAGCATTGACGAGGTGCATCCTTCAATGATCCTCAGCCGTATTGCCTCCTAAATGTTGAAGTTGATGAAGTCACACCCCTTAATGTTCTTCTGGAGGCGGATGACAAATTCTCCCACAGATACATGCGGAAGCTGCACGTGTTCATTGAACGCATAGCGTTCATAGTCCTTGTTGGAGTCTACTATCAGCCTGGCGTTGATTGCAGCGAGAAGGTACGTGGTCCTGTCCTTTGCTGGAATCGTCTTGATGATGCCTTTAACTTCTTTTCCTGCCAGGTTCCTGAATATGCTGAGTTTGTTTGGAGGGTCCTGGTCCCCTTTCGCTCCTAGAAAGTCTTCAAAGTCCTCGATCCACTCCTCCCACCTTTGACCTTGATCATGGTGCGGCTGAAGATAAAATGGGTTAGGGCACCTCATGACACCGGCATGGGATGTGGAACCCACGCTTGTTAGAGGTTGTATCTCTGCGTCAGCAGCTTTTCGTGCTTCTTCAGACATGGTGTGAGGTGTGTGGTGGTGCTTCATGTGGTGGTTGGTCTTTAATTGTCTCTCACAGCTTTCCGCGGGTGGGGCTGCTTTCCTGGTCCCCTTTGCTTAGTTTCTGACTGTTGTGGGTGGTAATGGGCCGTCAGTTGGCCTATGGTGTGGTTACTATAGTTCTCGGGGTAGACAGTGCCGGCTCAGGCGCGGTTTTTCTCTTTTGGGGCTTTTGGCAGTGTTAACATGGGGCACCCCCGGTCTCCTATCGAGGCGTGGTGGTCGCTTCTCTTTCCACCTTTTGGGTACCCTTATGGGATGGCTTGTCTGTGCTGTCGTTGTCTTTGTAGTGTAGCCCTCTCGCATGGTCCTTAGTTGTTGTTGTGTTCGTTTTGGTGCGCTTTCGTGTGGGCTGCTCGGTGCTGTTGCCCTTCGTATGTTAATGTATTTTTTTTCTTGCTCTCTTCTGTGCTTAGTTATTTATGTATTTTCCTCCCGCTGGGAGCGTTTTGGCGTCCTTATACAGGGCGGTGTGCTACCGCTGTGGTCTGGCAGTGTGGCAGTGTCCTTGTTCGTGTACCATTCCCGATGTTTTTTTTTTTTAAAGGAATTCTTGCGTTGGAGCGCTTTTGTGGGGTGGTCCGCTGCCGCTGGCCGGGTGTATGTGCCCTGGGGCCCGGGCGCTGTCTGCTAAATCTTTTCATTCCCTTCTGGATATGCCTTGTGTCCGTCATGCTCGCTGGAACGTTTTGGGGCACATTTGCTGGCAGCTCGGCGCTGATGCCTTTAGCTCGGTATGTGGTGGTGGGGGAGGGGTGCAAACTCCTTACCCATGCCTGGGCCCTCCCTGTTTGTGCCACTGTGGTCCTCTTCTGGTGGTTGGGCTCCTCCTTTGATCATCCGCCTGCCGGGCTCCCTCAGTAATGTCCTTCTGACCTTTGCTGCTGTTTGGTCTAGTGCTGCTGGGCTCCTCAGTTGTAGGCTCGGCGGCCCCTTTGTCTGCACACTGCTGGGCTCTTCTCGTGGATCTTCTGCTGGTCGGGACCGCTGCCTCCTCCTTCCTGCTAGGCTCCTTCAGCCTGTCACTCGTTCTTCTGCTGGGTCGGGTCCGCCGCATCCACCTGTCTGCTGGGCACCCTCATGCTGCTGGGCTCATCTCCTCCGTTCAGCTGCTGTGCTCTTCACCCGAAGGCACTTCTCGTCGGCTGGTCCTCCTCCAACTCACTGCTGGGTAGTCTTGCCCATCTGCTTCCTGTCACGCTGCACACCTACCCAGCGCCTCTCCGAGGGCTGGAGCCACCAGTCTTCTGCTGGGCTCCTTCTGCTTTCCTGCTGTAGGGCTCCACTATCATGACACTGCTGGGGCTCGTTTCCCTTCGTCGCCAGTTGTTGTACCCCTTATTTGGGACTCATACACACCTTAGGACGTACCAAACAGGAGCCAGGGTTGTCCATGACCTTCACTTTATTCTTCCTTCCTGTAATTGCCTTCCCTCTTTCCTTGCTCCTCCCTATCCTCCCGTCTCCCGCTCCCTCCCATAGTCTTGAGCTCTTTCCCTTAAAGGGGCTCCGTCCTCATTCCCTCACAACACAAAACAAAAGAGGTGATGGCTGAAAGGTTTAGAATTAATGTTAACTTCTGGCATTGCTCTGGGCAACCCTCCAGACCATCGTTCTTTGCCTGCCAAGCAATTACAAAAGGGGAAAGACCATATGCAAATCAGGCTTGGTCCCCCGCAGTCCAGCCACAAGCATCCTCAGACATGTTTCGGTCTTATTGGGCCTCATCAGTGAGGAGTAACTTGGGTCTCTAGGCCCAGCAGGCACGGGAACCAGGTCTCGGCATACCGGTCCCACTCTGGGTGACTAAGCAAAACAAAAGAGATGATGGCTGGAAGGTTTAGAATATATCTTAATTCTGGCAGTTGAGGAACATTTTCCAAAAGGGGCAGTCCATCCTAAACTGCTTGGTCACAGCCCTTCCGCACGAGACCATAAGCATCCTCAGACATGTTTCAGCCTCGTTGGGCCTCATAGGTGAGGAGTAGCTTGGGTCTCTAGGCCCAGCGTCCCCGAGACCCAGGTCTGGGCATGCCTGTCCCACTCAGGGTGACTAAGCAAAAGAGGTGATAGCTGGAAGGCTTGGAATGAATCTTAACCGCTGGCATTGCTCTGGGCAACCCTCCAGATCATGGTTCTTTGCCTGCCCAGCCATTACAAAAGGGGAAACACCATATCCAAATTAGGCTTCGTCCCACCCCCAAAAGGGGCAGTCTAGCCCGAACTGCTAGGTCACATCCCTTCTGCACAAGGCCACAAGCATCCCCAGACATGTTTCGGCCTCGTAGGGCCTCATCAGTTAGGAGTATCTTGGATCTCTAGGCCAGCAGGCACGGGACCCATATCTGGACACACCTGTACCACTCAGGGTGACAATAGCAAAACAAAAGAGGCGATTGTTGGATGGTTTATAATTAATCTTAACCTCTGGCTTTGCTCTGGGCACAGCTAGCCATTTGTGACAGTGGGACACTTTTTCATCCACATCAATTCCCAATTCTAGTTACTTTTCAAGGAACCCACAGTAAAGACCTCTCTCTGGAAATTAATCATTTCTGCTGGAGTCCCCCAGTCCAAACTGCGGTAAGAAAAAAAACAACAAGAGTGTACATGTTTATTTTCTGACAAAGAAAGCAATATTCTGCCTCCTCAGCTTCAGGAGCCGGTCAAAGGTCACATAGCAACTTCCAAAGCGGGTAAAATTTAACAGGTGCACTGATGCAGAACCTGCTGCGTGTTTATAGAGGCACAATGACACCTATTGTACGAAGTCCCACGCGTACGGCTTTGAATGCGTATCATTCGTTTCAGGCAGCCCCTCCCCCTAGTCCATCACTAGTACAACAAGGCAAATACACTCCCACCGTGGCCCATGGCGTTATCGGTGGCTTTTTATGAGGAGAGAAAGCGCAGGGCCATTAATGGCACTAGATAAGCAGGAAGCGAACGGAGAGGAAAATGGGGCTACATTGGGGGAAGGCCTTGTAAAAGAAAGTTGAGCCTTGGGGGGCGGACCACGGAGGGGTTCTCATTGGTTAGGTGATGTGCACTTAGGGGGTGGGAGGGTGGTGTGTTTGGGTTGAGGGGCGTGAAGCGCATATTTGCTGTGATATGAAGGTGGGTTGGTTCTGTGAATGTAGGAGATGATATGGAAGGTGACGGGGGAGTATGTGAATGTGAGCACGATGTGAGCAAGGGGTAATGGGAGTGTAAGGAGCGGTACTTTATGCAGAATAGAATATGAAGGGGGGGCTCTAGTATGTGCCAAAACAATATCTGTGGGCGACTGTAGCAAATGCCTAGACAGCCTACCAATCGCGAGTAGCCAAGGAACCTTTAAACAACTAAAAGACAAGTCGAGTTTTCACACCCAGCATGAAGGGAAACACAATCTAATTGAAAAGGTGCCTTCGAAATAAAACAAGTAATCACAAGTCAAACAATAGACTAAAATAAAGATATCCAAACAAATATCATAAAATCAAAATAGGTCAATGCATGTTCCAATACCTAAGTTCTTTTGAAGGTAATCCACGAATCGTGTGTATTAATTAATCGTATTCACTTATTCTAATTGTAATGGCAAAACTTAAATATAACAATCCAATGCAAAAGTCAAACAATGTGTTCTCCTTCTTATAACTCCAAAATGTATGAAACGGATCATCCGATTCTAAATATCGGGCGACTGGGCCTCAGCAGCACTGCCGCTCCCAACATAGCATGTGGGGAAATCAGGTTGGGGCCTCAGCCGTGTGCCGCTCCACAGATGTTTTTGGACCCTGCTCTGGCTGAGCAACAGCAGGCCCGAGCACACTTAAAGCCCTGGTGGGGGCAGGGTTTGGAGATGCTATGACTATGAATGGTGATGTCGAAGATGACATGCATGGGGTGTATGCGAGTATGGAGGTTGGTGTTAATGTCACTGATCCTGTGCATGCACCTTGGTAAAGCACACTGGGACAGCTGTTCACTGCCTTTCACGATGTGGTTGATATCTGCTCACTGCTATTTTCACCATCATATTTGTACTTTGGTAAAGTGCGCTGTGCTGCTGCCCCCCTCTTTTTACACTGTGAGTTGCACATTTGGTAAGGTGCACTATTATTTGTGTTCCTCATTATTTGCACTGCGATGACGCGTCCGCATAACTCTCTCTCTCTCAGAATGGGCTGATTTCTGTTCCTCCTTACTTTCAACCTCCTCCAACCTGCTCCTCCTGGGTGACTTTAACATCCAATTGGACTCCCCTGGCTCAGCATTCACTCTTCTCATTGACCTCTGCGCCTCTCTAGCCCTCTCCATTCTCCCTCCCAGTCAAACCAACTCTGATGGACACACTCTGATGCCCTCACTGACTCCGACTTCCCTCTCTCATCTCCCCTGGTCACCCCCTCTTTTAGTCTGACCACTCTCTTCTCTCCTACCACCTGGGTCCCTTTGGCTTTGTCACCACTCCTCCAAAAGCCCTGCCATCCTGGTTCACAAACATCCACCCAATGAAACAAGTGTCAACTGCTGCCTTCACTTCCACCTTTATCCCCCTTGCCCTCCCAACTCAGACTCTACCCCTGAAACTGCTCTCAGAAACTTCCATCTGTCCATCACCGACACCCTTGACATTCTTGCCCCAGTCATGAGCATCCACTTGAAACCCGCCTCTAAGCGCAACACCTGGTATGACTCTGAACTTGCAGCCCTGAAATGAAAGTGCAGAGCTGCGGAACGGAAGTGGCAAAGCACAGGTTCACCATCTGACAACCTTGCATGCCGCCTGCTCCAAAAGCAATACAGACTCTCTATCCATGCCAATAAACGGGCCCACATTGAGGCATGGGTACCTGGACCATCCAATAACACGGCTGAACTTTTCAAATCTTCAGGGAACTAGCCAACCCTTCCGCTGTATCCTCCTCCTCTATTCCTTCTCAGGCCTGCTGCAACGCACTTGCCACTCACTTCGCCACCAAACCTCAGGACAACCTGAACAGCCGGTCACTCACTCTCTCAACCCATCCCTCACCCCCTGCCTCCCTTGGACACTCACCCTCCTCCTTCTCCTCCTTCGCCCTTGTCTCACCAGAAGAAGTCACCAGAGGTGTTCGCTCCATGAAGGTCCCCACTGCAGGGGGTTCCAGGACAAGCTGAGTCCTTTTCAGTGTCTGCTCTCCCCACCTAGGGGATATTGCTAACATATTGGTAGGCCTTGGTTCTCAGCAAAGTCACCCCCAATGTGCCCTGGGGAAGAATATGGAGCTTTCCTCGGCCTTAGAACGTCTGTCAGAGGGCTTTGGAAAGGACTGCTCTCCCAACATGGTCCAGATTAATTCATCCTGATGTCTTTGAAGGTCCAGAAGTGAATCAAGGAAGGGGAGGGAGACTTCCTCTTTTAAAGGTGAATGGTCACCCGGGATTAGATTTTCCTACAATCCCCTGTGATTGTTATTTTTTCACCAAGCCTGTCTTCGAGACTAGTGACCCTTACCTCCTAATATCATACCAAGAGTGCATTGTTCTGCAAGAAGTGGAGAGGACAGGAAGGAATTAAAAGCCCACAGCAAAGCAGGCCAGAGGAACCCTGCCTCAGGCCCACATATGTTCTCTGACTGCCTTAACTCTGCCTTTCCTCAGTATGCAGTTTCAAAGGCTTTCAGGTGTGCCACCCCCTCGTGCAGGGGTGTTACTAGGTATGGAAAAGATCTGGGGCTTCGCTAATGTCTGGACTGTCGGTACTCTGGGCTAGCTAGCCTTTTTTGTCGTAGCTCCTGAACTTTTATCCATTTATCCAGGGCTACAACCAAAAGACCCGGGGCTATAGCACCCTCAAGCCCCCTCATCCTCTCACCCAGCAACACCTCTGCCCTAGTGTAAGGCAGGCCTGGAATGTGGAATTGCCTCTTTGAAGCCAGGCTCTCAGGATATCTCCTTGTGGGAGCGACCAGGCCTGGCAAGGAGGACTTACCAAACCTCCCAGAGAGTTAATCGCGGAAAGCATGCTTCCTTTTCTCATTCACTGGAATGCAGACAGGCTGTCTGGAATCCACGCAGTCACTCATGTCTGGTCTGAGCTCACAGTGTTGACACTTCTAAGATTTCAATTGGATGTGGCTTTAATAATTATGTGTACTACCAGCCACCATACGAAACCTAGGTATGCCTTACATTTCAAGATTACCCTGCCACCAGTTGATAGTTCATCACACTAAGGCCCTCATTACGAGGTCACTGATAAGCCGCAGTTGCCTATCCACTGAAAACCTTCTTTACTGCTTCAATATTTGGACCCCACCTGCCATCCTCCCCCCACCCCCAACACACACACACATCAGATCAGCAGAGCTCTCAAGCTGCCCGTGGCCATGTGTGAGAAAGCCCCCATTACTGTTTTTACTTGGAATTCTGGGACTTGTAGTTATCCTCAATTTCAAATGTCAAAGAAACATGCTACAAGTCCCAGAATCCAAAGGGAAAAAAACAGGCGGGATGACCTTCTCACGTTTGGCCACGGGAAACTTGAGAGGAATGAACCAGGCTTAACACGATCCTGAGACCCAGGAGGATGAGGCTTCCTTGTTAGGGGGGCAGCCAGGAGTTTATTTTATTGGGACACCTTCTCCATCTCATCAAGAGAAGCCAAGGTGGAGACTTGATTTTCCTGGAGGTTTTACATCCCTCTGACAGAGAACCCAACTAACCATGCCCCTCAAATCCCCTTCTAAAAGGTATCTAAAACAGGTTTTCATTTGGTTTCGTGGTGTTTTGGTTTTTCTAAGAGCTTAATACAAAATAATCCGGGTTCAGAGGATCATTGAGTTAAAATTATTTTTTTACCACCTAGAACAAATTGTGGGAAACCAGTCAAATTTGTTTTCATGAAGAAAAGAAAATCCTAAACCCTCTCTTTTGTTGCCTTTAACCCGATTTATGTTTTTTTGGAAGTACTTCAAGTGTTCCTTCAAGTAGACAACATTTGAGATATTTTTGTAACACAATGGTTTAAGAAGAGAACTTTACTCACAGCTTTGAGGTTTCTCCATTGCATTCACCAGTGGGTTATTCAATCTGCATTTTATTTGTATTCTGGAACTTGTAGTCCTGACTTTCACATACGAAACGCAGTGCTGCATGCCTAGGAATGCAAGTAAGAAATAAACAGGTCTGTATGGTATGCTCACCCACGACATTGGGAAATTTAGGAGCAATGTGTTACTCCAAATCCTTCCCATCTCCCACGACCTTCGTTTTTGAGATCTGGTCATCATTTCACTTTTATCAGTATTGTAAAAAAAAAAAAATGCCTATTGTGTTACCAGCAATGGAGGTTAGTGGGGTTACTCCAAAAGCTTTCATTTTTTGTGTGGGAATTTCAGTCACACGAATGCATACATTTCTGCTGAAAATGATGCTGATACAGCTTTCTTCGAACCACACTTCAGAAAAGTATTCATTTCCTCAATCAATCACTTGGGCTGCTTCTCACCACCTTGTCAGTCCACGTCATACACCGCCCAACCCCACCCACCACATATGTGTTGTATTAGCTCTATGGTATTATTCCATACTTGCCAACCCTACTGATTTAGGCAGTGGGCTACTGCTTTTTAAGCAGTCCTACCACCTACAGATTTTGGTGTCAGATCCTACTGCTTTTTACAAGGGCAGGTAATTTATGTGACTCTAAGGCAGGCTGCAGGACAAAGCATGCAACACATTAGTCTGTCTGTGCGTTGGGCGGGTAAGTAATTAATTTGAGTGATGGGCTCAAACCAATCCACTGAACTCGCAGCTACATGACACTGCCCTGCTCTCTGGCCAGGACAGGCCTTAGGTGAACCACCAGTGGCAAGCGGCAGAGTGTAGCATATTCACACAGCATCTGCATATCAGACTGAGGAGGGTATCAGTCTCCATGTTGTTCAGTTATTCATCTTGCACTGCAGGAATACATATATACTGCCCGGGCGGTTGCTACAGAGCAGTGGCAAATGGCTGTGTGTGATTACCTTCTGTGAAGTTAGGTAATTGAATTCGGTGTTAACTTACCATTCAGAATTATAAATGTTAAACATTTGAACATCTTTCCAGGTTGTGCTGTTTGATAGGTTGTGTATTTTAGAATGCTCCAGTGGTGGCAACAATGTATGTTTTGTATTGTCCTGTGATGTAATTCTCATGCAAAGTATTATTTTTGAAACTAGAAAAATCCTACATCTTTTGATCCCAGAATGTTGGCAAGTATGTCATTCTGTGAGGCGGTATTGTAAAGTTCAGGCCCACTGCTAACAGCCGTTTACCCTTCAGTAGTTGTTTCGCCGTCCCTCACTCTTCGCACGGTTGTCTCCTTTCGAACGATTTTACTGTTCGGTTGCTTCAAAAGCTTTATTTGATAGACTTAGGGGTTGGCTTACAAGGAGGCGGGGAGAGCGAGAGTGTGTGTGAGAGAGAGGGAGAGAGAGAGAGAGAGAGAGAGAGATGCGCAACGTTTCATCCTTACTGCCTTCAACCCTGGCTGAGGGAATGAACGCTAGGAATGCCACCCAGCCGATCTGAGTAATACGGTATGATGAAAGATATTGCGGAAGTGGGCCACTTGTTGCTGGGAGCTCCAGCGAGTTGGGGGAGACCTGGCAGGGCTGGTTCTCAACCAGCCAACTCCCAGTCCTGGACGGCAGTACACGAACAATGCAGCAGCAGCTGGCATTTAATACTCTAGTTTGTTGCCTACATTGTGAAGTGATTTCCTTCCTAAAATTTCCATTCGAGATTTTACGGTAGGTCACTCAGGAAGAGCTGAATCTCTTGCAGGAAGAAACTAACCACGACCTCACATCCTGTCACACAGCCAAACACACATTCAGTCAAGAAGAAGGGGGGGCTTCTAAAAATCGGCAGTCTGCTTATCATTCATTGATCTCCGTTTGTCGCGTAAAACTTAAATTTCGCTCTCATTTGTATATCAAAAACGACAGTTTGACGAATTAACATACTTTTGTAAACGGAGACAGGGTAGTTCAGCGTTTTCTATGATCCTGGCAGTGGGTTGTTGTCTGTGCCTTGAAACGGGGAACAGGCAAAAATGAAGCGTGGAATGAAACGGGAAGCATACCAAAACATAGGGCCTTCGAAGTGCTCAGAAGGGCCGGGGACATGAACGTGCCAACCAGGGGCACCGACTTCTGGTTTTCCCGGGGGAGGCGAGGGGGCTGCCGACGCCCTCCCCCAAAAAAGCACCATTCAAAGTATAGGGACTCTCACGCAGATGGCCTTTCCCAGTACGCAGATGGACTTCCCTGGGGGACGGGAGCACCTGAGCACTCGGCTCGCCCTGGAGCCAACCTAACTTGTTGCTAATCACTCCGTGATAGTCACAACTGATTTAAATACCCGCACCAGCGCCACCTTAGAATGGAGTTTTGTTAGGTTTGGATCTGCACCCTGTCCATGGTTTGTATGGTTGGGTCATATTTAGAGTGTTGGTGTGGAATGTTTGGTCTGGAGTGTGCATGAGTGTTCCAGAGAAAAACAGTTGGGACCTGGATGATTAATGGACAAGGGGGCCGGTGGATGTCTCTCCTTGTACTTACCCACTCACTCGTTTCCTCCTTATTTAATTATCCTTGTAACTTCGGCAATATACTGAGTAAATATATGAACCCATTCTGAACGGCTCGCTTCACTCATTTGATACAAGCATCAAACACAACATTGGCGACGAGGATCAGTGAAGCTGTATGTTTCAGGACAAGCATATCGTAGACTGCTGCTGCTACGGTTGTGTGGAGGTTTTAAAAGAAAAAAATGAGGTAAGGCGTGAGGGGTGCATCGTACAAGGATTAGGGGAACGTGTAGCACCGGCGGGAGGCATCCACCGGCACCCACCTGTCCCCAACGGGAAGGATTATATTGCAGACCTTCTTATAGTTCACGCCCTTTATTGAACTCCTGCTCAACTGACTGTAGGGTTTCTCACTTGCGAGTGCCACAAGACGTCACTTTATTAACAGTGATGTTCAGTGATTCCAAGTTAAGGAACTTAGAGAATGAAGGTGAACTGGTCTTGTTTTGGCGTGCGGAAAAAGAGCAACAGGGCTCAAAATGGTGTTGTGCGGCAAATGTGGACGGCACCACCCATACGTCGCTCCTGGTCACTTTGACTGCTTTTGCCATTGTCAGCTTAAATTGTCTCTATGTCCTGTAGCACTTGCCTGGGATAAGGGTGGTACAGTTGACTCAATGAGTAACATTTCTCACCTCTGCGGTATTGGGAGGGGCAGGGGCAGAAGTCATAGATGCCATATTCATCTGCCTCCCAACACCCTAATAAAAGTGGCAAGTGGCTTCCAGCCCACCAGTTATCACACTGACTCACCAACACCAGTGGTTCATGGTGTGCATGTACTGGAGTAGGGCCCGGCATTCCCGGAGCTCTTAACACTTTTGTGACATTACTTGACATGGAAACACACTGTAACTCTAAAGCATGTAGTGTGTATTGTCCTTAACAAAGAATGGAGTTTTGGTCCCCATGCAATGTGCAGAGTGTTTGTCCCCATGCAATGTGCAAACAGGAGTGCTCAGTGCCCTATAGCAAAAAAGAAAAGGCTGATTAAATAGAGGTGGTGGCATTGAAACAAATAAAGCAGAAAGGGGAGGAATCAAACCACTGTTAACTTGGATGGACATGGATGTTTCATCTTGGCTGCCATGTTTGATTGTTAAAGACTACCTATTCAAGCAGTGCTAAAAGATATTGTGTCGAATCAGGGGTATTCATCCCTACTCCCCATGGGGGAGACATCCCCTGTGAGACTAGGGAGGTGAGCTTGCTATGCAAGACCCTCGATAGGGGTTTGAGCAAGCAGGATCACACGGGGAGCGACCCCTTCTTAACTTTACTTTGTTTCTTGTAACGCACCAACACAATCAAAGGCCTCAGGGCCTTCTTAGGGGACAAGGACTCCCAGTGGAAAACGTCTGTTATAGTTCTCTCAAACCCAATACCCAAAATGCTTTCTGCCTATATGAGAGTAGATGTTAATGATTAAACGGAGAAAACTGTATCTACATTTAAACGTTTTGCTGACCCCCCGCCCTCGAAAGTTAAAGCCTGTAATCAACAGAACTTTGACTCTCGTTTCAGAAATCCCTATAAAGGCCCACCACCTGGAGAGAGAAGAGACAAGCTGACTTAGAGTCAATCAGCTGGTGCAGAAATGCAGAGAGTGGACGTCACTGCTACCGTACGGACCCAGCGTTGCCTGGAGGCGGGACCACAGAGTGTACGCAGTGGGCGAGCAGCCCACAGAACTTCACCAAGTGCAGGAACATTAACCAAACAATGCTTTTCAGCTTGCATCCAAAGAGATGCCGACAGAGGAAGGAGAAGAGACACTGGCAAACCTAGAAGGTTGTTTCCAGTGGAAACTGGGGAAAGAGATACCAACAAGAAGTCCACGGGAAGGTTGTCACCAGAGGAAATCTGAGAAAGAGAGACCAGCAAGCCCTTAAGAAGGTTGACACCAGAGGAAAACAGAGAAAGCCCTGGGGGCGGGGAGGGCACAAGAAGGCAGACACCAGAGAAGGCTAAAGGAAATACCAGTGAGCACACGAGAAGGCTTTTGCTGGAGGAAGCCATGGGAAGCGGTACCTGCGAGACACCGAGAAGGCTACCACTGGAGCCACCAACCTCCAGTGGAGAGAGAGCCACGGGAGCACCAGATACGCAGTTTGGACCCGAGAAACGGAAGTAGGCAGTAGAGCTTCGCAACATACACATGGAAATACAACCTGGTGATATGTAATGGATGCAAAGCTTATGAGAATTGTGTTATGTTATATTGGAAGTGTTCCAGAACTACGAGTGGTTCTGTAACACGATGACTGTTGAAAGGGAGCTCGGCAGAGGTGCCTGTCGCTCTCTGCGCTCTCCATAAATAAAATACTTCACTTATTTACCTTACATGTGTGCCGCAGGTCTGATCCTTTCATTTTCTGACGAGGAGGCAGAGGACCGTACAAGGGGGATGTGGAGAGCGTGGAGGCCCCTTCCATTCAGCAACAGGTACCCAAGGGGGCTGACAAAGAAGTCATCACTGGACCCAGGTGAGGGCGCTGGGTTCCGCAGCGGCATCTGGATGAGGGCGGAACGGCAGAGCGGGGGAAGCAGTGGCCAATCCCAAAACCAAACGAGGAAGTGAGGGACAACGCGAGGCGTTACACTCGCGAGTGTCTCTCATTGAAGCCAGCATCACGGAGAGTTGCCAGAACAACAGAACGCTACATGCACAAGCGTTCACCTTCCATTAGCAGGCCTTATCCAGGCGTCGCCAAGAGATTGAGGACACACTGTGGGCGTTACAGCACAGAAGAAGGAGGGAGACTAGTTGCTGAGTGTACAGAAGAACAATGGGCAGCACCCTAAAGGAACACTAAGAAAAGTTAATTGCTACAAAGGAAGAGTTAATTGCCACAAAGCACAAGTTGTAAGGAATCTCAAGATATCGGCTCACATCTAACTATGGCCACAGCAGCTATACCACCACCACCCCTCATTTCTGGGTGAACCGGGGACACTACCAATAAGATGGGAGAGGTGGAAACATTTTTTTGAAACATACATAGTGGCAACGGGTGGAGACAAGTTCAACCCCTCCAGAAAACGAGCCTTATTGCTGCACAATTTGGGCCCAGAGAGCCGCGGCATACTTGATGGTCTTCCAGAACTGCAAGGTGAAGGAGTGGGGGACATGGATGAGTTTACCTTGGCTGTGAAGAAAATTGGGGGACACTTTAAGCCCAAAAGAAATGTCACCTTTGAGAGACACACGTTCTTTCAAAGAATACAAGACCCAATGGAACCAGTGGAAGGGTATGGGGCTGTACTGAGGACACTGAGCCATACCTGTGAGATTGGTGCGTTAACAAGTTCCCTGATCCAAGACCAACTGGTGAGGTGCACCAACAATCCCAGGGTGCAAGAAACGTTGCTAGCAAAGGATATGACCCTAGAACAAGCTCTGGGACTCACCAGAGGTATTGAACAAACAACACAATACATGAAGGAGATGAAAATAGGAAAGCTCAGCAAGGAAGTGTGTGCAGTGAGTCAAAGGAGAGCCACTGGGACAAGAAAGAAATGGACGGGATACAGGTGCTTCAGATGTGGGAACCCAAGACATGCAGCAGCCAGTGTGTTTTGTCCGGCGAGGAATGCAGAGTGCATCAAGTGCAGACGTATGGGTCACTTTGCAGGCATGTGCAAGGAGAACACCATTAATGCTGTAGAATGCAGGCAAATCCAGCATGAACAGGAAGCTGTGCCAACTCCTCACAGTGGGGAAAGTAAGCCTCGACATATATTTGAAATTTCAGCAATGTCCGGAGGAATGGGTGGTCCCGTGGACACTTTCCACATTGATGGTTTAAGTCTATCGATGAAAGTAGATAGTGCTTCTCTGTGGAATATTATCTCGAAGGACACATTCACGGGAACATTGTTAAGAGAACTGTAAGAGTTAGCACCACCACACGTCCAGCCGTGAGGATGTGGCGAGACAGAAATCAAACTTGTAGGGAAGTTTCAAGGACTTGTTGGATACAATGGTAGAGAATGTACAGCAAACATCCTAGTAGCAAAGAGAGGAACAAAGGAATCTAGGAGTTCGCATTCAAGCACGTGCACCCATCCCAGTGACTACAGCAGAGGTGAAAGATTAATGGGTCTCAGAATTCCCAATGGTGTTCACAGAGAGTTTAGGAAAGCTGAAAGATTTCACTGTATCAAGATGAAGAGAAATGCTCAACCATTGGTGCATAATGTGCGGCCAGTTCCTCAACACATGAAGGAGCAGCTGCATGTGTAACTCGATGGACTCTTGCAGAGAGGCGTGATAGAATGTGTGCATTGCACGGAATGGCTATCTCTGGTAGTCTTAGTAGAAAAGAGCAATGGGAAGATCTGTTTGTGTTGATTTGAGAGAACTTAATAAGAGCAAAAGTGGGATTGTTAGGTAAGTTTTTCTAAAGTCCAACTGGTGTGGGACTTCATAAGACTCATCTCTTGGTATTAGGGACACAATTTTTAATATAGGCCTGTTCTACACAAGTCGGTAGAGTGGCTGAGCAGCCAGGCATATCTTAGGAGGGGTAATGTGCGCTGCAGAACAGTACACTGAAATCAGTAAACAGAGGGATACAAGTAAACATGTACTCACATAGTTATATTAAAATATATTTATATATGTATACACAAGGCACACAAGCAAATCTAAAATGCAGAAACTACCAATATCATTCAGTGTGAAATGGAATCAATTTATATCGGAAACAATAATGCAGGCAAGTAACTTTTTCTATGCTTTAAATATTCAGCACACAAAGTGATGTCAATTAAGGTCAGGATCAGCACTTGGGATCCCAGAGGGATATAGGCAGTTTGTTTCCTGGCAATACAAGTGTTCATAATTAAAGCCTATGGAGAGACAAACACTGCCAAAGCTAGTAGGATCAAGAAGATGGACCTTTTAAACCAGGACAGCCAAAGTCAAATGGACAGTTCCAGTTCTGATGAAGATCTTTAGAGGAAAAGTTAGTGAACCCGTCAATGGTTCTTGCAGAAACACAGGAGCACAATGGGAGCCTACCTGGTAGTGAACAAGCTGCAAGGCCTGCACGGAGGAGTTGAGGCCAACTCTCAGTTGAAGAAAACAGCACTTCCCAAGCCAGGAAGCACTGCAAATGACATACAGTAAGTACAGCCCACGCCCCACAGTACCTTGAAAATGAAGCACAAATTGTAGCAGGCTTCCTTCAAGATGCAGTGTTGAAGACCCTGATTCCTGCTCCTTGGTCGTGGTGACGAAAGGGACGACCTTTGGCGGGCTTCTGCGACAACACTTGGGAGAAGGTGTTGGCAACAATGGATTCTGCCAATTTCAGCAGCTGTGTGGTTTTGGAGCCTTTTTCTTAGCACCACGAAGAAACTAATATCGCCTGTTGGATTCTCTTCGATTTCTCAGTCCTGCACTCTGGTGAGGGGACTTTTGGTGAAGGATTCCTGCCTCTGGCAGTCCACACGGGTGCCTGAAAAGTTTCAGACGGATTCAATCTTTGGAATACGATGCATTCGATAAGGGTCCTGGTACCCCTGGGTATTGGGATTCTGCAGCTAAGCAAAGTCACAGCAAGTCGGGGAAATGCCCAAAATGAAGATCTTGAGGCTAGTCTGTCCCACCAGCCTAAGGAAGGAAGTCGTCCTTGTCGGATCTTCCCTGTCCATGTGAAAATGTGGTCAGCACAGCTGCAAGGCTTCACCGGTGCGTCTGCGGTCTGGAAGGTACTGCTGGCGTCTCTGCTAGTCTTCTGGTTCAGATTCCTTGTTCCAGTGGTCGACTCTCTGTAGTCCCAAAATCCTTGCATTTTATTTGGGATCCCATTCATTCAGTAATGGGGCTGTCCAAGCGCCCAGATACCTACGGGTTAAGTGCGCTATGTAAGCAAATAAACTAAACTAAACATTTTAGTGGAGTGACACCCCTTGCCGGTCATATCAGAAGTTTTAACAGTGTTGGGAGAATCAAGTTGGTTCACAGTAATGGATTTATCTGCTGCTTACCACAAAGTACCTTTGTCGCAAGAATGTCAAGATGTCACAGTGTTCATCGCACCGGAAGGAAATTTCAAGTACCTTAGGATGCCCTTTGGTTTGGCATCAGCTGTGGCTGTTTTTCAGCATGTGATGGAGAAGGTTTTGGAGGGACTTATTAATGTGATTGTGTTTCAGAATGACATTCTTATTTTTGCTAATTGTGTCGAACAACATGACATGGTATTGAAGAATGTTTTGCAAAGGTTATGTAAAGCTGGCCTAACAGTGCAGCGCAGCAAATGTAATATTGGAGTACGTGAGGTGGAGTATCTTGGGCACAGAATTTTGGCTCATGGAATTTCCCCCAAGCATAGTCTAGTAGAAGCCATTAGTAAGCTCCGGCACCGCAGGATAAGGATCAGTTGAGTTCATTCATGGGCATGGCAGAGTTTTATCACAAGATTGTCAACAATTTTGTTCTCATTTCGACACCATTGAGAGGTTTACTAAAGAAGAGGGTGAACCTCTTATGGTCGAATGAGTGTATGGAGGCGTTCCAGGAGATTAAGGAAATAATATCAAATGCACCTTCCTTAGGGGGATATGTGACTGGACGGAAAACATTGTTGACAGTAGATGCCAGTTTATAGGGTTTAGGAGCTTCCTTGTCACAGTTGGACTTTGGGAAGGAAGAATATGTGATAGCTTTTGCCTCTAAACCACTGAGGGGTGCGGGAAAAAAACTATTCAGTTGTAGAGAGAGAGACGCTTTGGCAGTGTTTTGGGCCATCATGCATTTTAAGTTTTTTCTGTGGGGTCAACGGTTTACAGTAAAAAACAGACCACAGACTGTTGGTACAGAGGTTCGATTGTTCGAACTGGTCCAAGGGTTCCCCCAGAATTCCCAAATGGGTATCAGGATTGCAAAATTATGATTTTCAGATATGCTATGTTCCAGGCAAGCAAAATGTATTGGCAGATTGTCTCTCTAGACTTCCAGTGAATTGTGATGAGGGTGAACAGGTAGGAGGGAAGGAAGAAGAAATGATTGTTGCCAGTATTCAGCAGGGTGCTTTAAATGAGGAGGAATGGAAGTTGGCAGAAAGAGATGACGTAGTACTTAGCAAGGTGATGGAGTGAACAGTAAAAGGTTGGCCTTGCAGGAATGATGTGGACAGGAAGTTTGATCGGTTTTATGAGGTGAAGGATGAATTGTCCTTGTATGGAAGAAGACTCAGGAGGGGTCATAAGGTGATTCCCCCCGTGGGTATTATGGAAAAACTAATAGAAATTGCCCATCAAGGTCATTGCAGAGTGAACAGCACAAAAAGGATGCTGAGACACTGTTAGTGGTGGTTAGAGAAATAAGGAAATGTGAAATATGTCTGGCAAGTGACAAGAGTAAAGTGGTGCGTGAAGTGTTCCTGAGGAACCTTGGCAATAGTTTGCAGTGGATTTGATGGATCCCATTCAAGGTCTGGGTGAGGGATTGAAATTCATTTTAGTTTTAGTGGATTACCATTCAAAGTGGATAGAGTGGAAGGGAGTAAGAGAAGCAACCACGGTGGAGTTGGTGACATTTTCTTAGGAGGTTTTATTCAGTAAAGCGTTTCCCATGGAAATGGTAACTGATAATGTTGTGCAGTTCTGTTCACAAACAATGAAGACATTTTTGATGCAGTTGGTATTAAACACACAGGCACGGCCCTATACCCCCCGAGAACTAATGGACTGGTAGAACGTGTAAATAGATTTCCTAAGGGGGGGCATTCAACTGGCTATGAGGTCAGGGTTATTGTGGAGTGATGTGTTGAAAAACATGGTATGGAGCTATTGCATCACGCCCACTCGGTAACAAAGGTGTCTCCTTTTGTCTCAATGAAGGGCCGTCAACCGGGTACAAAATTGTGTCCAGGATGCATAGGGTTAGCGTGCAGTGTGAATGTTAATCAGAAGGAGGTGATACAATTGTGGAAGAGGCACAATGTCAATTTAAAGGAGTGTTTGATGAGAATTTCAAAGTGAAGGAATGATTGCGGCACTGAGGAATAGTGTGGTGGTGGTTGATGGTTGAGAAGTGTGGTCAAAGGGTAGGTTGGCGTTAAGTGAGGGGAGGTCAGTTCCTCTCAAAGGGAATGCAGGTGATGGAGTGATGGTCAATAGGAGTGGTGAGAAATTGAAGAGTGTTTGTGAAGAAGTGAAGACTGTTGGTGAGGAAGTGAAGAGGATTAGTGAGGAATGTTGTGATGGAGAGGAAATACCCTAGCAGAGTGTAAGCCAAGGGGCTAACGTGCCCAGTGAAGGTCTAAATTAACCAAAGATACAGATAACGAGATGGGCCAGAAGGTCCATGAGAGAATGTTAACTAAACCACAGAGACTGATTACAATACTGAGGGAAGGTGTAGTAGCCCTGGAAAAATGGCTATTAAGATATATCCCAAGTATCTGGAAGAGAATGAGAAAAGTAATATTTTGTTCTGCTTCATAATATTTTTTTCTGCTTCAGTGAAAGTGTGAGCGATTGAAAGGAAAATCAATTTATTTGAAAAAGGCTTGAGAATTGAATCAATTTCACCAAACTGAGTGCCTTTTGTACTAGGAACTTTTGGCAACGGCCAAATACCGAGAACTGTTACAAACATTTACTTTCAAGAACCGTTATTTTTGTGCAAGAGACTGGTGGCACAGGCCAAATACAGAGAACTGTGATGATCATTTCTTTTCTGTGAACATTTATTTTCAAGAAATGTTAAGCAAGATGGTAGTCAGCTATAAGATCCTAAGCCTAACAAACAACACAATACATGAAGGAGATGAAAATAGGAAAGCTCCGCGATCTTATAATTTGTATACAGTGGTAGGACTAGCTAGATTACGTTCCAAACTAAGTACAGGCTTTTTATGTTGAATAAAGACCCTGATGAGCACATTAGTTTTATCAGTTGTAGCTAGCGAGCCACACAATAGCTGTAGAGCCAGATAAGGAAGGTTTTCATTAAAACTAATAAAAATCTTCTCTTTGAAACATGTCCAGTGGTCCGACTCCTACTTCTGGCTCGCAAAAGTATCCATTGGTTCTCCTGGGCAACATGGTGATAACCGATAGTGAGAATCAATGTAACAGCTGAGTTAAAAGTGGCCCCACTTTTATTGCGCAAATAATATGTACTTGAAAATATATAACTGGAAGAAACTATCGTAAACGTAATGACTCCCCTAAAAGGAATAATGTATTAGACCTAAGTTAGATATCCCTCATTTCTTTGGTCAAAGTAGAACATATGAGAGAGAATACAGACAACCCAGGACAAGAACTTTGCCCCCGCTTATAGCGGGAGCTCTCATGTGTACTTTAAACAAAAAAGCTATTTTCGGAACAATTTTATTGAAATAAGTTAATAATGATGGGATAACACCAAGGTTTATAATTTCAATTATGAGTATGCTTCAATTAGTCCAGATGTATTCACATGTTAGAAATGATTTATTAGAACAAGATGTAGCATAAAGACAAAGTAGAATGATATTGATCTATTTGGTTGTTAGTTTATAACTATCCAATTTCCAGAATGGAAGATGCTAATACGGGTAGGTGGACATGACAGCTAAGGCAGGTTCTACAGGTGACACAACAAGACAACTGTGAAGAGAACATCATTGTATATGTCCAATTCATTAGCTGGTGATCAAATTGCATAAAAACATTGCTGCAATGTTCTGTTAGAACATTACATCTTTTCCATTGATGATAATACGATTAAGTCTTGGGTCCATCCCTCGACTGCGCTTACAATGTGACTTTTTCTCTGGTTCAGTATTTCTTTTTTTCACCTTGATCATGTCAGAATCGGTGTACCCTGCAAAGACCAACACAGAGAAAACGAATGAGATATTCAACAGAATGACAGTTGCCATGGTAACTGGGCTCTGATCGCTGTTGTTCACTACAATCCCCATCTGGACTGGCAGCACGTCATGTTCAGCTAAACAACGTTATGCGGTCCCGGAAGCACAGCATTTTGTATTCAGGCCAGCAACCACATAAAGGTACTTGATGCGGGAGGATCGGTGCTTCCCAACATCTCTGTGTGAGTAGCTCTTGAACTCTGTTACGTTTATTCCTCGTCTTCTTGTTCCTTGACCTCGGCCTGTTTACTTACCTTGCCTCTGCCTCATCTGTGTTGACGTTGTTTGGATTTCCTGTTGCCTACGAACCTTGCCTGTCCCTGGAATTGACTTGTCTTATCCTTGCGCTTCCCTGCGATTGTGGGGGTTTCACTTTGGAACTTTCTTGTCTGCCTTAATTTTTACTTGGAGTGAATATTGCTGCTATCCAGGAAATCTACTATTCTGCTTCTGTTGGATTACAAACGCTTTGTTTTTTCTTCCTGCAGACCTACTTGGTTGGATTACAAACTTTCCTAGGAACTACTGTTTCATTAGCTTGTGCCCTCATTCCTCCTGGGTAAGGTTGCTCCATTACTCACGGACAAGTTGTACGGTGTGTCCTTTGGACTTCAACTGCCTGGCACTGTTTTTTCACTGCTCTCTAAGAAACATCCCTACAGTGCCATAGGTGGGTTGACCATATTATCTGACGTACTGTCCATTTCCTTAAAACTGAACACTCCTAGCGTAACATATTACCTTTTATTTCCCCCTAAGAGCCTAAAAGAGAGTTTGGTTACCCTCCTCCTGATCTTTCACCTTAACTTGGTACTCTGTGTGATTTCATTAACAAGTACTGAGCGCTTAGGGAACTGGGGGGGGGCGGTTTTTGTATGTCATCAGACCAGAACAGGAACAACGCACCATAGCGTGACAGATCAGTGCTCCATAGCACCAACCATCTGACATCTTGGATAGTTGTAACAAGTGAAAGAATTAACAAAGAATAAGTGGATGTAGGTCACTGGGCATCTTGATTAAAGAGACCAGTTCAATGCACAGTAGGACTACAGTCCAAAATGTCTTTAACAGGTCACAGAACCAGAACAACTATATGTAATTTTGTCTTTCAGACACTGCGGGTAAAGATCTGAGTGTAATAATTTGCAGGTAAGCATTCTTTCCGGGGACCAAAAGAGGCAACAATCTGTTGTTGATCAACGAATACATCATGGTTTATTTTCATATTTGTCAAATTTGCATTGCTAGTGGTCCATACAGGTTGAGTAATATTTAGACCCAGTTCATTCAACACTGTGCCGGGAGGATAGCTCAGGGGAACGCGTTTGTCTTGGAAGCAAGACAACGCATAGTAACACAGGTTTGAATCTCGGTCTCGTGCTTCAAAACGGTCTCAGGTATTAAGCGTGTTATAAAAGAACAATTACAATAATAATTTTTTAAATGTTTTCTTACTGTACATGGTTTATTCCAAACTTTACACTGCACATAACACATTTTTTAAATTCCTACTAAACATATAATCACATATGATAACAGGGTTAAACGCAGTAAAAAAAAAGATCACACCCAATATCTACAATATCTATATGTCCATTTCATAATATCTAAAAGATCTAAAAATACACTCTCATAATGACAATCTCATACCTCTAAATGAATCTTCTTTAAAAAGCGCATAAGTGCAAAGTTGTATCCTGAACAGGGAAATGATGTACAGATATGAGCGTATTATAGAGGGTAGCAAAAGCACTGTGTTTTTTAAATTCCTTATTGTTTGGCATGTACCAAATGTTAAGGTATTGAAAAGATACCATGTTATGCATCTGCCCAAATATCCATCGGTGCTAGAATGTTTACCTGTATCCTGGAAGTTTGGCTATGTTTTGTGGGATTTGTATATGCACCTCAGCTATTTACACAATCTTCTGGTGCTGTTGATCTTTTAAAGGATAGTTAAAGTGGTTTGAGAGCTTGTTAGGACTGTGGGTCTTGCGCTAGTTTGTGCGTTGCTATCTTCTTTACGTTGCCTGCCGCCTGTCAGGTGGATCTCAGAGGGACAAAGCTCCTAAGGTCCCAATGTTTGCAAGGGTTGTTCTGGGTTACTGAGATCCAAAACTTGAAATTAGGCGCTGGACAGTGGTTCCTTTGTATCCAATGAGTATCAATTTCCACACACGTTAGGTGTTTGCAACATTTGTTGATTTATTTTTCCTTCAGTAATTCACATCTAACCCAGACTAAAAGGTTACCGGGAGGGATGCTCTTTCTCAAACCCATTGTCAGGCCCACACCCTCACAAACCCGGACTTGAAGGTGATGTGGAGGAACGCTAGGTTTCTGACCCCATGTCAGGGCCATTCTCTTACCAACCCTCATATATAACTATGACTGGCCACCACAGTGTAGGAATTCAGTGACCCTACAAGAAGATCTGTTCTGGGTTACTGAGATCCAAAACTTGAAATTAGGCGCTGAACAGTGTTTCCTTTGTATCCAATGAGTATCAATTTCCACAAACGTTAGGTGTTTGCAGCATTTGTTGATTTATTTTTCCTTCAGTAATTCACACATTGGTTGTCACTCTTGTGACCAACATATTCTTTGCTAAAACTTCATATGTGGTACAGAGTATGTGATATACTTTTATTCCATTAGTGCCGACACGTGTTTCAACCTTTGAGGTCTTTCTCAAGGCTGCATATCAGTGATAAGAGTGAAAGTGTGCATGGTGAGTGGTGATAGAGGAACATTCATAATTATTACATTAAAGCCCATAATTGGTTGACACTATTTGACGGTGAGACCATAGTTGACAAGTTCATAAACAATGTTAACAGTCCCGTGACATTTGTCAGGTGTGACATATTCACATATTAGCAATGCATTTGTGTGTATGTTAATTGGTCACATGAGTTAAATTGCCATTGCATTTTTACCATTGTCAGTCAGTTATAGTCATATTATACAATTGTTATTGTTTCATTGCATTATTAGCAAAATACAATGGGGAAAAACATTTTTTTGATTAGTTTGGAGAGGTAAAATGAGAGAGAAAAAGAGAGAGAAATTGCTCTTTAGTTGCCTTGTTTGTTGGTCTAATTAGGATTTGCGTAAGCTTATGAGGGTGGTTGAGTAAAGCTTACCAAATGTAGGGTTAGCGTGTTCCCGGATGGTTGGAATTGAAATTCTTATGTTCAGCAATGGTAGAGGGTTACACCTATATGGAAAGAGATTGAGGTAGTAATGAATTCTCCTATCTTGGTCCCAATGCTAATAATTCCAAGGTTGGCTTGGGTTTCTTAGTGCCTCCATGAGGTGCAATTCACCAGATTTAAGAGAAACGGGGCACAAGGCCCGGTCATGCCACTGGTCAGTGTGGCTGTGGTCGTGGGTTAGTTAGCTAGAGAAGTAGCATGCCAACATAATGCAGTGATAACTACATATACAGTGCTTAGTACATACAGTATGAGGAGAGTCCTCCATAGCGTTAATGACGTTCCATGGTGTGTTAACCTATCGCTCCTGTGCAGAGGATCTTGTGTGCCCGACCGATGCAGTGAATACTATGTAACCAGCAATCAATATTAACAATGTGTTGAAGTTCCTTCATGGTGTTTTTTGCGCGTTGATAATTGCTGTCAAGTTGCATCAGATATGGGCTTTCACTATGTGCAGGGATCCCTAGTTCCTCAAAGGAGTCTAGTGGTGGGTGTCAGCGTGCTTGGGGCAAGACGTTGATGGCACATGCAGGCATAACAATTACATGAAAGACTGAGCATTATGCATTTGTGTGGAATTAAAAGGCATGATAAAGCGTGAGAAGGTGCAACATGCCTTCCTCTCCACACTTCTACCACTGACCTGTAGACACCTTACATGTTCACGTTCCCATTTTGCTACCATCACACCCTCCATTCCCCTCTCCTTCTCTCGAGTAGATAAATTGTACAAAGCAAGCAACAACGATGATGGCGTGTCAGATCAGATTATGGGAGGAGACTGATGATGGATTCCTCCCATCAACTTAAGTAAAGTGGCAAGGGGTTCTGAGAGGAAATTACTTATTAATTGAGAGAAAGAGCCTGGATGACGCCACCCCGAGGCCGCAATGGGCGTATATGGGAAGGTGGGAATGCATTCTGGGCAGGGAAATAGAGAAGACGGAGTGGAAAAGGTTATGGAGGAAAATCCCCAAACTGGCAAGAGCCTCGCAAACCCGGGAAGCTTGGTATAAAATACTGTACGGGTGGCACTATACTCCAGCTCGTCTGCGTAGGATTTACCCAGGGTCATCAGGAACTTGCTGGAGGGGATGTGGTCAGGAGGGCACGGCGGAGCATGTCTGGTGGGGATGCCCGAAAATAGCCCCGTTCTGGGAAGACATCAAACAGGCGATGGAACAAGTGTTCTGGTCAGAGGGTGGTATATCCCTGGAATGGTCTCTATTAGGTCTGAGGCCAGCAATAGCGACAGGCGGCTCAAGGGGTAGGGAAAGAGCAAGAGTGATGCTTACTTTGGCGGCCATGACAATCATTGCTCAAAGATGGAAAGGCACAAGCGTACCGATGTTCCAAGACTGGTTGCTTAAAGTTTGGGAGATAGTAGCGATGGAATGGGCCTCCTATGTTATGAATAATGCAGTACAGCACTTTGCAAGTGAGTGGGGGGAGGTCCTCACCTTCCTCAGGGACGACTTCAGGATTGGCTGGCCCCACGACGTTTGAGACGTTTGGATCTGGAATGATCCCGGATGAACGCATAGAGGGGACAATTAGCCACGCAAACCTTGCAGCAGCACTGGGGGGAAAGGGTAGGGAGGGGGGAGTTTTGGGGTTTGTTACAATTGTTGAAAAATTTAATAAAGAGAACTTTAAAAAAAACATTTTAAAAAATGGAGAGAAAGAGCTGTTTGGTATGTGAAACCCACAGGTACTTTTGTCACCTTTCTTAGTATATGGGTTGGCAGGCTGAGTGTCATCTCAAACATTACTTAGTTTGCTTAGGGGGGGAGGGGTCGATTACAGTCTTTAAGGACTTCTGCCCATCAGGTCAATGGTTCAATGGAAGACAAAAAAAGCTGTTTGTCCAGACTTCCATCAGTGCTGTGGCCAGAATCCCTGGTGTTTGTTCAGAAATCTGTCCCAGTTTCTGCAACAGGACAGAAGCACACAGAATATCCCGTGTGCAAACACCCACCCCAAAAGCACACAGAACCTTTGCCCAAAAGACTCCCTGATCTTTCCATGGTGTCCTCATTCATCATGTGGTGAGGCAATTCTACAAATGTTGTCTCTGGGAGGTGCCAGTACTCCCAAGGTAGCAGAGATCTGGATATCTCATTACTGCAACCAGAAATGTCCATGGGTCTCAGTGAGTAAAAGTACAAAGAAGTATCCTGTACGATTGACATAGAGTGCAGGAGTTCGGGGGAAGGAGGCCATGAATGCCTGTCTTAGGCATGGAATGGGCAATCCTGCATCACTGCAATCTCGCACTCATGATATCTCCAGCCCATTACCTTTCATTCTACCTCCTAGTTACAATACTAACTAAATGAGGCTTCCCCGCCTCCGAGAGACAAACACTCTTTGTATCAATAGAAAAAAAACAGGATTCCCCCTTCCATTCCAATGCTATCCCTGAGGCATATTTCCTCACCTATCCCAAGCAACCTACTGTTTTTCTGTCTCTGTAGACACACCTTGTGTGATGCTGACGTGGAGGTGTGTGGGTGTCAGCAGCATCGATGAATGGGAGCAACGTTGTTGTGCGTTCTGTTGAGTACTGCCCCTATATTCCTACCCCACCCTGGATGGTGCCATGTTGTTGCCAGTCTAGGGTGGAAGAACAGCAGGTACCTCCTTAATGAATTCACAGCACATCTAATGAACGGCAATATGGATGGTGTGTATCAGGATCCATGTTCCATCTCAACACTTCCTAAATAGGATCTTATAAATTAACTCTAGCGGTAGCAGTGCTAATGTAAATGTAAGATCCAGGGTCTGATCAAACTGCCTAATCTGAGGTCAGCAGGACTCTTGGGTATTTGCTATTATGCTGTGGCCTCAAGCAGTTTGCTTGCCTCTCCAGTGAGGCTGTAGGAGCTATAATCCTCATGAGAAACTAGAGGACTTCAAGTCGTATCCTAGGGTCTATGGCACACGCGACTGAGGCCCTCACTGATGTAAATTAATCTCCTCATTAAGAAGCTTTGAATCCTGATACATCCGTTTACACTTATGGTGATCAAGGGTGGATGGTAGTAACATTTAGCGCCAGACTTAATTCACCTATCTGGCTTAATCAGCAATAATGATATCTTTCCAGGAGGTTCAATTGTGTTCTATTGGATTAGCAATTCCATATGGAATATGTTCTACCTCTGGCAGACACTTTCTACGTTGTAGGTGTTACCGGGACTGATATAACTAGGAGTAAATACGTAATATGTATAGCGCTTTAGATTAAAGCGCTATATAAAAAACGAATTGTTATTGCATGCGGTGTGGTTTACCGGCATTAGGATTGTCCTCGTACTGTGTGTATGTTTCCAGCCCATAGCGCTTGTTTAATCTTACCAGTGTTCTACAATGCTGTTAGTCACCTCCGCATACAATAGTGAGCTTGCAAGAGATGTCCGTAGAGTGTCTACTAAAGTCTCCCCTACTAAACTCTGTGTTTTCCCTCTAGATTAGAGGTCCTGCCCCAGCGGCCCCTCACAGCTGCTCTTCCTGGGTGTTGGAGAAATACTAACACCTGTGTTCAATACCAAGACAAGCCACATTGGTACCTGTAATGGTTGAACGTGCTGAGTATGGTTAAGGTGACCACAAGAAAGCTGGTTCCTCATGCATTGAACCTTTTGGGATATTCATGACGTTTTTTTCGTTCGTTGTGTGACTGGTCATTCTGTGTGTTAGTGCTTCTGATGACTTCCCCTCTGTCTTCCAATGTCTTGGGACATCTGCAACATTATTAATAGATTTGTTTCCTTTAAATGTGCCTTTGGCTCTGCTAATTACACAAGTTTGAACCCTCCTCTATCCGTGAACGAGTGCCTTAATGCTTTGAAGTCTGAGATATGGGAGGTATACATATGGAGACTGGGAACACAGATGGCGACGTCTGATTCTATCCCGACGGATATAGGTCTTCAGAGGTGTTCCCAACACAACACATCCCAACACATCCAACAAGATCTTTTCATGAATTACCGACAGGGCCTGTTATGTCAAGTTCTTCTTCCAATACTCATACAGCTCATAGTCTGGGACAGCAAGACCATGTGGCGCACACATACACACCAGTGTCACTATTAGCGAAGACGTTTGGGAATGGTTTCTGCTCCCTACACCAGTAGCTTACACAACAAGGGGGTATCAGTGCCATATTCTCAGAGGGTTTTCTACCCATTCATACATTACGCATGGATATTTTGCAGGATGATTCTCAGAAAATGATCAAGATTTCCCAAATCCTCATGGATATTCTTCCTATCTAGCTCAGTAATTATTATTATTATTATTATTATTATTATGATTATGGCATTTATTGTGCGCAGCCCTAGCTTCGAGAAGCAACGGAGCGCTTCACAGATGTATACAACAGTACAGATGCAAAACGGAGCGCCTTTCATAGGTAACAACAGAACAGATATACAGCAGGGGTAGGATACAGAGGGACACAGAGGAGGGGTACAGCTGTACAGGGTGGCGGGGAGCAGAGGGGCAGACAGTGTCTAGCAAGTCAGGTAGCACAGGGGGAGACGTGATAACTTAGGTGTTGACGAGGAGAGACTCTTTGAAGTGGTTGGTCTTGAGTTATTTTCTGAATTGTAGGCGCGTGGGGGCAAGTCTGATGCTGACAGGGTTTCTTGTCCTTTTCTTTTTGCAGCAGCGGATTTCAAGTCTGCACGTGTCCAGGCTTCTGGTGGTGCACTGTCTGCCAGAGATGCTGAGTTTCTTCACGAGATAGATGGGTGACTTGAGGGTGACTGCTTTTTGGATGATGCAGCAAGACTTGAAGGTGATTTGTGCATGCAGTGGGAGCCAGTAAAGGTCGGTGAGGTCCAGGGTGATGTGGTAGTATCTGTGTAGACCATTGATGAGGCATGCAGCCATGTGTAGGACACTTCTCAGGAGCACAAGGGAGGGCAACGGGAGGCCTTTGTTGTGGGCATTGCCCCCATACAGGTGGTATAGGACCAGTGCTTGAACAGTGGATCTAAAACTGCCCGGAGGGAGGAAGGGAGGGCTTGACTTTCCGCAGAAGGGAGAACTGATACCAAGGTGTCTGAGTTTTCTTAGCTACGTCTGCATTGAAGGAGAAGTGTTTGTTGATGTGGAACCCAAGGAACCTGGTGCAAGAGGTGAGTTTTGGTGTGAAGCCATCTAGGGTCATTGTTGATAGCCAAGTCTGTATGTCTAGGTGTTCAGTGTTGTTGGTGAGGAGTAGGAATTCGTTTTTGGAGCATCAAGTATGCACTAGACATCCAAGAATGGATCCTCATTTGGCAGGTTTTCATCCTGTGGCTGTCTTTGATGGAGTCGATCTTGATGTATAGCTGTCTGTCATCAGTGTATTGGTTGCAGTGGATGTTGTGTGTGGCTAGGAGGGCTCCCATCGGCTCCATTTATAAATTGAAGATCACTTGGGAGAGGATGGACCCGTGCAGGACTCCACAGGTGACGGGTAGCATTGGCAATCTAGAGTAGCCCATCTGAACAAACTGCTTGTGGTTGGCGAGGTAGGACTTGAGCCAGCATAGGACAAGGTCAGTGATTCCCATGCATCGATGTATGGTGTCCGTGAGCACCTAGTTGTCTATTGTGTCAAAAGCGGCCAAGAGGTTGGATAGAACTAGGAGTCAGGCGTGGTCTTTGTCAAGGATGTTGAGGACGCTGTTGACCATCTGTATAGCTGCTGTCTCTGTGCTGCATCTGTGTCTGAACCCGGATTGTTAGGTTTGGAGGAGATTGTTGCTGTCGATGTGTTGCTGCAGTTACACGGCTACCGTTTTCTTGATGACTTTGCTAGGAAGGGGAAATGGGTGATGGGGCCATAGTTACCTAGATTGTTGGGATCCAGAGTGGGTTTCTGTCTTTAGGGTTGATGGCAAGGTGCCTTGAACTAGGGAGTTGTTGATGATCTCCAGGTAGGGAAGGAGTGCTTCTGCAGGGATAATCTTGAGGATGATGCTGGGAGGATGTCATCTGTATACGATGTAGATTTGAGGGCGGCCAGAGTTTCTACCAGGTCCTCTGTAGAGAGTGGGCCTCATTACGAGTTTGGAGGTAGCCATACCGTTTTTACCGGCATGGCTACCCCCAAACTCGAGTCCGGGTCCTGAAAAATGGGAATTACCGGGCCATTCCGACCTTTGCGGGCACGGTAATTCCCATTTGTGGGACCCGGACCTTGTACGTCCCCATTCCCATTTGAGCCCCCATAGGGCACAACGGGAATGGGGAGGATGGTAACAATGGTCCCGTTAATAACGGGGCCATTGCTACCATCCGGTACTGCTGGCGGGTGCTGCTCTACACGTCTTGTCTCACCAGGCGTGCAGAGCGGCCCCCGCGAGCAGAACTTGTAATCTTGCGTCGAGGTAAAAACGGTACCAGTAGCACTACCGGTGGCGTTGTTGCCTTACCGCAACACTTATAATGAGGCCCAGTGTCTTGAATATTATCTGGGGTGTGGAGATTTCGTGAGGAGGGACATAAGGTGGGTCTGTGGATACAGAGCTGGCGGATCTTGCCGATTTTGGCGATGAAGAAGGTGTTGATGGCAGTGAATTTTCCGATGGAGTGTGGTATGACATGGTCGGGTAGCGGTTTGGTGCAGTGCTTGACCTCTTTGAAGAGGGTTCTGCTTTCGTTGTCTTCTTCTGCTATGGTGGTCTGATAGAAGGAGGCATTGGCTGTGTTGATTAGTTGTCGGTTAAGTGTGATAGAATGCCCATTGGGTCACCTTCCTCTTAGGGGGTTCCTCTCATGTGTTTGTTTTTTTCTCTGTCTTGTTGTGTTCCACCAGTTTCGATTCAGACCGTCTTGTAGCGCTCTACTGGCAGGTCACAATCAGAATTAATGGAGATTCATGCCAAATTATTTCAACGAAGTTCCACCTACAAGACGTGAATGGCTTTATTAATAAGGAAATGGATTCCTGACCACAGGTTTGAGGGTTGAAAACCAAGTAAACGTGGACTCATTACACTGAATAGTGAGTTCAGCCAAACGTTCACCCCAGTGGGAGGACTCCGTTATTGGATGATTCATCTCAGTTGTGGGAACATGATGGCACCTTTCTTCACTTGGCGCAGGAGACGCACACCATGGAGTGCTGTGTAACTACTGAAGTGATTTGTTTGAGCTTGCCGCACATAATACAATGCGCTCTGGCTTTCTTATTTTGACGTCTCCGTCACCCTGCTCCATTTTCCATTTTTGACGTAGAGGTAGAGGGGGGTTGTGGGCAATTTTCTCTAGCTCAAGGGTCCACCTATGTTGCTCTGCTTCTTCATTGTCTTTCTCCCTGCAATTCTTCATTTCCCTTCAGTGCTCCATTATGCTCTGTCTATTGATTATCTAATTTACCCGAGGAGAGTCTTTCGAAGATTGGTAACCACATGGCTTTCTTTTCAGATTAGCCAGAGAGATTCTCGGTTCATGGCTTCTTTTGTTTTGTTGGCAACATCCATGACATGCCTGCAAGCCATGGATGTGGCCTTTGATGGAATGAGAATTAACAAAATACATACGTTTACATTTGTAACTATTTTATGGTGCCCTAGCGGTTTTGGTGTGTGTATCGTTTTGCTTTCCCTCCCCAACAGCCCTTGCTTGTACATTGGCAAACATAACTGGATTGCTGTCTTAAAACCTCTTACACGTGATGGTCTGGATATGGTATGGATAGGAATGTTGATGAGTCCTCCATGGTATGGTTGGTATTCTCCTTTATAGGGTTGTGCCTTAATGATTCCTCAATGTATCCTTTCTTCCATCACAGGAGTGACAGTTTTTGCAACAGTTCTGTGTGTTCGTGGGCCACTTACAAGGAGTACAGCAGTGGCATGACATTTATTCCTTGACCTCATTCTGCTGGCCTTCACCGGTGAACTCCTCAACACCTAGGCCCGTCGAGCCACCTGACTCGCTAGATGCCGCCTGCCCCTCTCCTCCCCGCCACCCGGTACAGCTGTACTCCTCTTCTGTGCCCCTCTCTATCCTACCCACCGCTGTATATCTGTTGTTACCACTTAAATGCACTCTGTTATGCATCTGTACTGTTGTATACTTCTGTAAAGCGCTCTGTTGTGTATCTGTATCATTGTATACCTCTGTAAACTGCTCAAAGCTAGGTCCACGCTCAATAAATACCATAATAATAATAAAATATGTTTACTACTGAATATGTTTACTACTGTGCCGTTTTGTCCACTGCCCGCAGATGCCAAGTTATGATACAGTTTTGCTGGCTCTTGGTTGCTTGGATGGGTGTGTCTGTTCTTTGCCTGTTTTGGTGTTGCAGTTCCTAGAGACAGTGCTTCACGCTGAGCACTGGCAAGGGTGAGGTTCTCTCCTTTGAACCCTCTGCTGTTGCATTTATTTCTGACCTTTTAATGATGGCGTTTATGTTAAATACTGTTTTGGTAAAATCCTGATCCACCTTGCTAATGGATTTCCGTGCTTAATGGAACCGTTGTTTCTCAGTTGTTTTCATCGTCTTCTGGGGATGATGGACGAATTGTTTCTTATGTGACGGGTCATGTCTTGGCTTGTGTTTTCCTGCATCGCGGTGTGTCTGTTTGTATCCATTCCCTGTTGTATCTTCTTGCCCACCGCTCCTCACTATGGAGTTACCTGTGGCAATTCAATTACTCTAGTCCTCCTGACCAGTCACGCAACTAAATCCCCTCCAACCTCCTGAATCACTAGACCTCAGCCCATGTAGCAGGTGTATGTACAGGGGATTGCTTGGAAGAGGCAGGGCTTTAGGCCCCACGGATCGTAAGGGACCGGGGTAACATTCCTATTTTTCTGCTAGCTGCACTAGGAGGGCCTGTCCCTCACAGTCTGGAAATCCGAATTTAGTTAGTACTGTGACGAGTATGGAGGACTAGAGTAATGGAATTACCATATGTAACTGAACACTACTAATGCTGCTTAATCCCAGGAAGATGCTTCACCACTCCAGTAACTGTATCCTTCCATTAGTTGAGCCCATGTTCGAAAGTGGGGGTTGGCGAATGCAGGGCTTGAGGGGGTTATTTATGTTCGCTGCTTGCCTTTCAATACATAATCAATTTGGGTCTGAATCAGATTCGTGTCTGCAGTTTATATTCGTTTCGAGCCAAGAGCTGAGGCTGCACAGAGAAAATGCCAACATCTCCTCTGTCAGTACTTTATTATTTTAAACAGAGCACCGTTCCCCTACCCGACCATTGTTTCCATGGAAAGGTCCCAAACACTTTCTCCATTTCCTTAATGTCTTTCAAAAATAAGACAGGGCAGCCTGCTGAAAACATAAAAAACGTGGGAGGAGGCTAATCTTGATTCTATTGATTTTCCACGTCAAGATAAAGAGCACTTCTTTAGTAACAGTTGTACAGGACACTGGTTCGCACCTGAATCCCAGTAAAGTCTAGAACTAAGAGTCAGGAACCAAAACCCTAACTACCCTACGCCCTCTATCCCCTTTCATCACTCAACTAACTCCTCACTACTAACATCTTGTATCATTACACTACCCACACTCCTTCAGATGAAGCACCTGGACTAGTGCACTTAATAGACTCAGACCCTATCCATCTTCTATCAACAACCATTTCTGTCCAAACCACTAATCTGGCCAGAATGTACCAGCCCCAAACAACACAGAGATTTACATATCGGTAAAGGTAACAGGAACTTCCGGCCTTCATCCATGAACACCACAGGTTCTGCATCTCCCTTGTCGCTATCTAACCCACCCTGCCCTCCTTTCTTACAGAGCTACATGCAGGGAGGCCAACATTATTGGCAGAAAGGCACTATATAAGATCACTTTCCATAACATTACATATTGGTGATTGAGATGTATTTGATTTCTCTCCCGCCACATATCCCGACATAGGTAAAGTAACCCTTTGCCAACTTAACATGACATTCATCAAATATATTCTTAAGACCAAAACAGCAAAAACCTCCAGACTCGTGATTGGATAATAAGATCAAGGGGCCCTCTGCATACACTAGAATATTGGAGTGGGAATCTCAGAAGGTAAACCCTTCAATCTCATCCTGGTTTCCCAGGGCTACAGCCAGAGAGAGACTCCATGGGTAGGTTAAAGAAGTAGAGATAAAGAGCTAGGGGACAAATGGGCAGCCAAGTGTAGTTTCTAAGCCAATAAGTAAATGCCACGTTAGTACCCCATTTACTGAGTTGCCACAAAGCTGGACTGGATGCAGACCTTTGAAGAGATTCTTAAACGTGGACCTGAACCCACATTTCAGCAGGGTAAAAATTAGGTAAACCCACTCAATCGAATTCTGCATTGATGAAATGACAGCCTGTCAAGAGGGGCTATTGTTTTGGATATCAATAGAAAAGCTTGGGGTGTTTACTAGGTATTTAGGATGCTTCGGTTATAGTTAGTTGTAAAAACCTGTTTGTTGAAAACAGCTGCAGGGCCTTGCATTGAATAGGCTACCCCTGCCTATATTGTTAGCTAGTCATGAGCATATATGCAAAGCTCAATGTGCTCGTTTCAGTTCCTCAATAAAAACTATAGTCGTTAGAATTAATGATAATTGTTTTACTTTGAACAACAGTAGGGGATATTCAGGAAGATATTTTCTTTAATATCTCGTAGGGCCTCATTCCGAGTATGGCGGTAGGGGGTTAACGGCACCGATAAGGATGCCGGAGCCGTTAACCCCCTACCGCCACATTCCGAGGACCCTTAGCGGGTCTCACCAGGAACAGCTGGTCTAACCAGCCGTTCTTAGCGGGACCCGTTAAGGGACCAGGGAGCAAATAACGGGCCCGTTATTTGCTCCTTCCCCATTCCCATTGAGCCCTATGGGGGCCCGAATGGGAACGGGGAATGGTTTTCTGAATGGGGATTTACTGGGTCCTTCAAGGTTGGAATGACCCAGTAGGTCCCCATTCAGAGGACCCAGACCGGGTTTGGAGGCAGCCATGGTGCTACTAGCACCATGGCTGCTTCCAAACTCGGAATGACCCCCTAAGTCTCTTAGTACATGCTAATTCCTTCAACACTTTATGGTCCTGTACAAGTTTTCAACTACAGCAAAGAGGAATCCTTAACCGTTACAATCCTTAACAATTGCTGTCGACACGTGTTTCGACCAATCTGGTCTTTTTCAAAGGCAAAACTTAAACAGTGTACAAATTGCTTGATGGTTTATCCTTACATAGCCAACATTTATCTATCAATGTTTGTCAGGCAAAATTCTAGACATTTGATTGAAATGAATCCCATCTATTGATTTAGACACAGAGAGAATGTATTGCAGAGTGCAACACACATCATTACACATTGTATCATATCAGACAGTGGGCCTCATTACATGTGGGCCGGTCCGGTAACAACGCTGCCGGTAAGCCTCTCAGCACCGTTGTTACCGGTCCGGCACATTACGAGTCTGCGGGTGGGTACTGTTCCGCCCACCAGTGTCAGACCTGGCGGGCGTAACGGCACCCGCCCGCAGACTTTCACTGAAACACTGGCACCGTTATTAACGGTGCTGGTGCTTCCGTCATCGCCATTCCCATTGAGTCCTATGGGACTGAAATGAGAATGGGGATTAACAATTTACCGGTGCCTGACTTCCCAGATCGCAGGGTTTGTAATCCCTGGTGATTCCGGCAAGCCAGGCGCCGGTAAATATTGCAAGTCCGGCGGCAACCTGCCAGCAGCACCGGTAGGGTTACTGCCGGACTTGTAATGAGGCTCATTGTTTAGAACAAAGATTGATGAACATATAAAAATGAAATTAATAATAAAAGTGAAAGAATAATCAATAAAAAGAAAAGAGAGAAAGGAAAACATTAGTCAACCTAATATTGCTAATCGATAGTTTGTTATCAAAAAACTATTTTTCTTTCTTACCATAATACAATAGACAATTGAATGTGACGCACTAAGACTATCCATGTCGTATAAACTGGTCATCATTTGGAAACATCGCTCAATCTTCCAACCATGGACCACATTTACTCCTTAAATTCAAATGTTCTAAACAGCTCAAAACGTCTTTTTCCTCTTGTATCCTAAATCAGCTGGTGTGCCTGAGAGTCGGATATTCACCAAACTTATCATAGATAGTATAAATGTTTTGATAACCGTACATTTTGTTTTAACAAATGTCTTACGATTTATTTAATAATAATTCATCTCCTTTTGGTGGAAGAGTAGTCAAACTACAGCCACACATTAACAGCAATCTTTCCAGTCTATTCACATAACACCCTCACTGCGCATAATGAACAATGCTGATGATTCTACTAGTTAGCAAATCATTCTAAAATGCATTGACTTCTAATTGCTAATTAAATTCACTCTCCCCATTCCAGCTGTCTAGATAATATAATTGCATACCCATGCCCATTACGCATCAGTAGCCCTCCTTGGTGGTGTCTAGTAAACATATCCTTTTGGCATAGAATTCCTCTTGGTTACTACTCAGCGATGAATGCAGTGCAGTAACTAGCCTGTATAGTAGAGCCCAAATGGATCTCCAATCACAACTTCCAGTGCCTTATAAATGTAGAGCAATTTTTTCACAATAATAGATATTCACCTACAATGATTAGAACATATTGAAATAGTCACCTGTCCTGCATGCTGTCAATGTCAGTTGTATATTAATTGGAGATAGGCGCTGTAGGCTTACCCCCAAGCTTGATTGGCTTCGGTGATTAATATTGTGTTTCATGAATTAGTTCAGGCACCCAGCCCCCATCTGATAGGTGTTAGCCTATAATAATGCTGCTCTGTATTACATATGCTTTGGAGCTTAATCCACAGCTCTTTATAAAGCTGTCAAGGGTACTTTCTCATTCCAAGGTCCCTGCTTTCATCTGGCGTCCCCGTAAACATATTCTTGCGAGCGCTATTTTAACAGCCTCTTTAATAGGAGGAACGTAAGTCACATGATTCCTCTCCTGCACGTGAGGCGATCATATGATCACAGCATCAATCAAAGAAACAGCTTGCGATTACATAATTTTTCATTTTGAGTAATTCTAACAGCATATTCTAAGAGAAATATAATTCAAGTGCAAGTAATCCAATCGAACTCATGCTTTCTGAACTAATTCCATGGGCAAGATTGTAACTAATGTCGCCAAATGTCCTTATGCAAGACCAATTGATATTCTCACATAGGCTGTACATAGTAACAAATATACAACCAGTAACCCATTCATTAGTGGATTTACATCATGTCAATTGGGCAAACATCAAGGGGTAGCAAGGGAGATGGCCAGAAGAAATCAGGACATCATGACATTAAATTAAAAGGAACATAATATAATATAAAAATCATTTTCCATACAAACAATTACCGTTTTAACAGAGGATCCATCCGGTTACAAACCCGAAAAAGAATAAAAAACATAACATAATAAGAGATTAGGTGTGTGCGGTGGAAAATCAACCATAGATAACATAATTTGTTAAATCAACTCAAAGGGTCAACTGACTAAATATTTACCGTTGAACCTTGTCCAAAAGGAAACTATACGGCAAAAAGATACATTAACAAGGATTATCTAGTGTCATATGCATTCAAAAGCCAACAATTATCCCACAATAGATATAAAAATTAAATAATAATTACCTTAATATTACTTGCGGTTGCAATGACCATTAATTAATTACTGCAAAAAGTCCACATCCAAAAAGGAAATGTTGCGCGTAGATAACACCAACCAACCAATTCAGGACGAGTCACGTATCCATTACCAATATTAAATTGGACAATTACCAAAAGAAAAAGAGGAAACACGGCTCTTAGTTAAATAAAATCAATTAATTGCAACATAGGGATCATGTCGAAAGAACACATAAACTTCTTACCAGCCTTCCGGCAACAACAGTGTACAAAAAGAAAGTGCGCGCGCGCAATGCATCTCGTGTGGTTAAAAAGAGAAATGGATCGCATAGGCAGCAACAACACAAGGCATACCGCGGCGGCCATGGTAGGTGAGGAAAAGAGCCGGTTATGGTTAGATCAATTCTCGAGTTATATGTAACGTCTAAAAATCACCCCCAACATATTCTCGAGTCATATATAACATCTAAAGAACCCCCACAAATTAAGGAAATGACGCGGTTGTATTTAAGTACTTATAAAGCCGAATATAATATATTCTTAACTGCAGAAAATTTATAAATCCAGGTTATGTGTAAAGCACACAATCTGTCGGTGCTATACACCTGAATATCCACTTACAACTCATAATTCAGTAGAAAATAAAATTAAAAGGTAAACAATACATAGAGCACACTTATTAAGCTGATGATGAAAAGATTAGTCTTGGCGGTGTATAAGAATATGTTATCACAGGTTGTGTATTCAACCGCACACACCCATTAATACATCAAGAAACTATACAAACAATTTGATATTCAGAAATGAAATTAAATAATAAGGAGCACGGTAGTTCAGGTGTAGCTACCTAAGTATCAGTGGCACCAAACCAACTCTAAATATAAAATTAAATCATAAGAACACATGAAATTCATGATCGGAATTGAGTCCAAAATTTACTAATCTGTGTTTACAAATAAGTCTAGCCTCTAATTGTCTAAGTCTAAGTTCCATATTACCCCCTCTTTTTAATGGACGTATTTGAGACAACCCAATAAATTTCAAATTCTTAATGTCATCCAGCTGATGTAAAGTCTGCCAATGTAATGCCAGTGGATATTTGGCATCCTGTTTATGCAAAGAAGCCAAATGCTCCCGAATACGCATTTTAAGTGGCCTAATGGTGCTCCCGACATAAAATAAGCCACAGACACATATAATGCAATACACCACAAATTTTGTGTTACAGTTAATGAATGAATTGATAACATGTTTGCCTGTTGTACCAAAATCAAGTGCCTCAGATTCAAATGCATGTGAACACATGTTGCAACTCCCACATTTGTGAAACCCATTCACACGACCTAGTTCTAACCATGTTCTAACAATAGGTACTGGTGCCATGAAAGAGGGGCATAGAAGATTTTTAAGAGTAGGAGCTCTACTAAAAACTATCGATGGATTAGGTTCCAATAATTTGGTGAGATCCTTGTCTAAATGGAGTAAGTGCCAATGACGTTTTAGTATAGCATACACCTCATTACTATCACTAGTGTACCTAGTGATCAACCTAATTTTATTAAAGCGCGTATTAGCTGAGTTCGTTCTAGTTTTAGGTTTAAGTAGATCAGCCCTCTTCATACTGGACACTTCGCGTTCAACCTTAGTAAGGAGGTTTGGTTGGTAACCCCGTTGTACAAATTGATCGCGGATAAACAGTTTTTCCGCATCAAAATCAGCATTCAGAGAGCAATTACGTTTAGCTCTAATATATTCACCTTTCGGAATGTTGTTAATAACAGACCGTATGTGAGAACTAGATGAATGTAAAACTGCATTGACCGAGGTAGGTTTATGGAAAGTTTTAGTAATAAAACCCATAGGGGACTTAGAGATATTCAGGTCAAGAAAATCCACAGAATCATTTGAAACATGATGCACGAATTGCAAACCCCAATTATTGGCATTTAAAAATTTTACAAATTCATTTAATTCAGCCACATTGCCAGTCCAAATCATAAAAACGTCATCAATATATCTTTTCCAAAGATATATCGACGGTGAAAAAACATTATTATGAAACACATATTGTTCTTCAAATTGGTGCATGAATATGTTCGCTACAGAAGGAGCAAAGCTAGCTCCCATTGCAATGCCAATCAGTTGTTGATAATATGTATCATTAAAAAGAAACACATTATTTTGCAGAGCACAAAGAAGAAATTCTTTGATCATTTCAATATGAAGATGGTATGATGCTGATTTGTGTCGGAAAATATAAGTAATGCTAGCAATTGCTTTGTGGTGATCAATAGAAGTATATAATGATTTAACATCAAGTGTGACCAATAATATTTCAGAAGTACAAGGCAATTGTGCAAGAATCTCAAGAATGTGCATAGTGTCTCTTAAATATGTGGGTGTAGAATGGACCAAAGGTGCAATACATTCATTAACATACACTGATATAGGTTCCAAAATTCCCCCCTGGCCACTAATGATAGGTCTACCTTCAGGTATCTTATCAAATGGCTTATGAATCTTAGGAAGAAAATAAATAGTTGGCATTGTGGGTTTATCAGAAAACAAAAAACCTTTTTCCACATCTGTAATGATTCCTAATTTATACCATTTATCAATTAAAGAGTGAACTTTATTACGTATTTGAGCAATGGGATTGTTTTTCAAAATGGCATAGCAACCTGGTGAGTTCAAATGGTCAAGTGCCATGGAGATGTAATCGGCTTTGTCCATAATCACAACGTTACCGCCTTTATCAGCCTCCTTAATTACCAGCGAATCATTAGATGCTAATTTGTTCAGGGCGGAACGCTGTGCTATTGACAAATTAGAATTTGTAAATTGTGAACGAAAAGAGCAACGATCAACTAATGTGTGAATATCATTGGTCACAACCCGATAAAACGTATCTATAACATTGTCATCTGAAAAAATTGGAGTAAATTTAGATTTATTTGCAAATTCTTTAATTGTCAAATTACGATGCTGAATATCTAGTTCATGCATCGTATCAAGAAGGTTAGATTCACTGTCAGACATTGACTCATCAATAGACATGAGTATATGGGTACTCATCATTGTTTGCAATGAAATTTCTGATAATGCAGCGACAGGTGTCGTAGGAGAGTATTGTTTGACCTGTGTAGCAAAAAACTTCTTAAGCTTCAGCTTTCTGATAAATTTAAATAGATCAATTTGAACCTGCACGATATCCTTAATGCAGGATGGAGCAAATGATAATCCTTTATTTAGCAATGAGTGTTCTTCTGGAGAGAGCTGATATTGACTTAAATTATGAATTAAATTTATCTGAACTGATTCTGATCGGTTTGATTCTGTATTGATTTCTGATAAGAGGCTCTGGTTAACCGTTGGCCTAGTGGAGCGGAGTTGCAACATGTGTTCACATGCATTTGAATCTGAGGCACTTGATTTTGGTACAACAGGCAAACATGTTATCAATTCATTCATTAACTGTAACACAAAATTTGTGGTGTATTGCATTATATGTGTCTGTGGCTTATTTTATGTCGGGAGCACCATTAGGCCACTTAAAATGCGTATTCGGGAGCA
This sequence comes from Ambystoma mexicanum, assembly GCF_040938575.1. Classification (NCBI taxonomy): domain Eukaryota; kingdom Metazoa; phylum Chordata; class Amphibia; order Caudata; family Ambystomatidae; genus Ambystoma; species Ambystoma mexicanum. The sequence goes on from NC_090932.1 coordinate 1,299,169,675, forward strand.
TTTGGCTTCTTTGCATAAACAGGATGCCAAATATCCACTGGCATTACATTGGCAGACTTTACATCAGCTGGATGACATTAAGGATTTGAAATTTATTGGGTTGTCTCAAATACGTCCATTAAAAAGAGGGGGTAATATGGAACTTAGACTTAGACAATTAGAGGCTAGACTTATTTGTAAACACAGATTAGTAAATTTTGGACTCAATTCCGATCATGAATTTCATGTGTTCTTATGATTTAATTTTATATTTAGAGTTGGTTTGGTGCCACTGATACTTAGGTAGCTACACCTGAACTACCGTGCTCCTTATTATTTAATTTCATTTCTGAATATCAAATTGTTTGTATAGTTTCTTGATGTATTAATGGGTGTGTGCGGTTGAATACACAACCTGTGATAACATATTCTTATACACCGCCAAGACTAATCTTTTCATCATCAGCTTAATAAGTGTGCTCTATGTATTGTTTACCTTTTAATTTTATTTTCTACTGAATTATGAGTTGTAAGTGGATATTCAGGTGTATAGCACCGACAGATTGTGTGCTTTACACATAACCTGAATTTATAAATTTTCTGCAGTTAAGAATATATTATATTCGGCTTTATAAGTACTTAAATACAACCGCGTCATTTCCTTAATTTGTGGGGGTTCTTTAGATGTTATATATGACTCGAGAATATGTTGGGGGTGATTTTTAGACGTTACATATAACTCGAGAATTGATCTAACCATAACCGGCTCTTTTCCTCACCTAACATGGCCGCCGCGGTATGCCTTGTGTTGTTGCTGCCTATGCGATCCATTTCTCTTTTTAACCACACGAGATGCATTGCGCGCGCGCACTTTCTTTTTGTACACTGTTGTTGCCGGAAGGCTGGTAAGAAGTTTATGTGTTCTTTCGACATGATCCCTATGTTGCAATTAATTGATTTTATTTAACTAAGAGCCGTGTTTCCTCTTTTTCTTTTGGTAATTGTCCAATTTAATATTGGTAATGGATACGTGACTCGTCCTGAATTGGTTGGTTGGTGTTATCTACGCGCAACATTTCCTTTTTGGATGTGGACTTTTTGCAGTAATTAATTAATGGTCATTGCAACCGCAAGTAATATTAAGGTAATTATTATTTAATTTTTATATCTATTGTGGGATAATTGTTGGCTTTTGAATGCATATGACACTAGATAATCCTTGTTAATTTATCTTTTTGCCGTATAGTTTCCTTTTGGACAAGGTTCAACGGTAAATATTTAGTCAGTTGACCCTTTGAGTTGATTTAACAAATTATGTTATCTATGGTTGATTTTCCACCGCACACACCTAATCTCTTATTATGTTATGTTTTTTATTCTTTTTCGGGTTTGTAACCGGATGGATCCTCTGTTAAAACGGTAATTGTTTGTATGGAAAATGATTTTTATATTATATTATGTTCCTTTTAATTTAATGTCATGATGTCCTGATTTCTTCTGGCCATCTCCCTTGCTACCCCTTGATGTTTGCCCAATTGACATGATGTAAATCCACTAATGAATGGGTTACTGGTTGTATATTTGTTACTATGTACAGCCTTTGAAAAAGAGCTTTGCTCGAAACACGTGTCAGGCTGTGGAATGGAATTAAAAACATAATTCAATTATTATTGTATTACTGTTAATTGGCGCAGTTCACTGTTTATAACTAATTTACTTCTCATTGAGGGTCCTTGGTCCGGGTACCCTCACACTTTCATGTTGAACGCTGCCTTTTTAAACTTCTAACTTTTGTGCAGTTGCGCTGGTCGTTCACATAGGCCTTGGACCATCTTGTTTTACTGTTGATATTCTCACATGTCCATATTTATATGGACATGATTAGCATCTCTACTTTAAACCTGCAGATATTTTAATTACAGAGTAATCCTGTCTAATAATTATGTATTGAGCCACTCTCAGGCACATACGCACATCTAACTCATACACATTGTTATGAACAGTGGATATCACTGTATACGCATGTGAATAGAGGGTTGCCTAATTGTTCATAGTAGACTTATTTGGATGACTCGGTAGTCTAAATTCAAGCCACTTGCATTACTAAATTTTATGATATGATACACCACATCCATACGGTTATCAACAAATTTCACGGCACCGGAATACATATCTTTAACTCCTGTTTAACGGATAAGTGGCAGTAATAGGCTAGATTTCATTCATCATAATATATAGAATTGCCTGGATTCGGCAGAAAACAACAATCCAGTAACACTGCGGTTTTCTATCATGGATCCGAAAAAGGAAGAAAACACAAAAGAATAAAGTGAAAAAAGTGACAAATCCACAATAACACTGTCACAGATGATTTGTTAGATCTATAAGAACACATGCATCTCATGTTCCTTGTTGAGTCCCAGCGTTGTGCATTGCAATCTGCATATTGTCTTGGAGTCCAACTGTCTTAGACGCTGCTCCATATCTCTACCTCTTTTTCCACATGAAACTTTCTGAATTCCAACAAATTTGTATCCGCCTTGTTGTCCATCTGTTGTTGTTGCTGCCAATGAGCTGCTTACGACAGTTTTGGATCTTGACTCACCAAGCTAGACAAATGTTCCCTGATTCTTACGCGCAATTCACAAATTATACTGCCGATATATGCACCCTGTTACAAATACATAAAATCGCATACACTGTATACTTAGATCTACAATTAATAACGTCTCTTATTTCTGTTGCAATTCCACTGTGACATGTAAACGTTGTGACATTACACAATGCATATCTGCATACAATGCACGTTCCAGATTTGTGGAACCCCTTTGGCATAGTTCTTAGCCAATCACTGCCACACTCACTTTTTGTAATTGGTTTCAAGAAGGATGGACATAATCTATTTTTAATCGTTGTTAGGGAGAATTTTCAATAAATGGCTGATTCCCCTTACCTAATAAGTCCCTCATCAGCTTTGCTGGATTTCTAGGGTTTATTTTTTCACCTGGTAAGAGTGTGAGCTTTTTTCCCCACTCTTACATGTGTTTTGCTGTATGTGTTTTCACTTTTTTGTGATCTTGGGCACTGGAGCCTCACCTACTCCAGGGCACCACTTTTTGTGTGTGTTACACAGCACCTTCAGTGCAGTGACACAGGATTGTCTTTGAGACTTCCCAATGACTCCATTTTTCTAGGGCTGACTACTGTCCCCCAGAAACAGGTAAAGTTGCCATTAACTTTATATAGTCACTTTAAACTGCAGAACGGTACACCCCATCTTACATGGAGTACTGGAAAGGATTAACTCTTATCCCTTTTTGTCTGTGCCTCTTGGAGCCTTGTTGTGCTCCCTTAACTTTAAGACTTGGCTGGTGGCAGTGGTATCTACTCTTACTTTCCTACCACGATTATATTAGGTAAAAGTGGTATTGTTGCAGGCTACTATAGTAGCCTCGAACATAAACCCGCTTGACCAAATACATTTTATTTTGGCTCCGGCTGGGTTTAGTCGCCATTTCTTTTTGTTAAAGTCTTTCTCGTGTTTTTCTCTGCGCACCAAAACAGGGATGATTCCTTTGTTTGCTGTTTTTTCGCGGGCTTCTGCACAGAAGCCCTCCTTAAGGCACCTGATAGTCTAGAGGGGCAGGATGCGAGGGAGGGATCTTCGGACCCCTGCCAAGGATTGCCTTAGTAACCCAAGTCGCACTTGTGTCTGATTGGCTAAGGGGACTGGCCTTGCCAGACAGCCACCCTGCTGTGTGATTGACAGCCAGGCTGTATGAATGGGGGAAAACTGCATAAAAAGCAGGTCTCTGGGACTGGAAGAGCAGAGTCGCCACTGGAACGAATGAACCAACGAGGAACTGGAAGAAGAGGACCCCTACAACAACTGAACCGCCCAGTGAAGCCCTGCTGCAGGTCTGAATCTCCAAATCCGACAACAGAGAAGATCCTCCAAGAAACCTCTTCCCTTGAGCTGGTGGGACCAACCAGTTCGCCCAAACTACAAGCCAGGACCCCTCCTCTGGTCGAATCCGCTGTACAGAGCTACAGTGGGCCGGATAGCCAGGAAGGTCGGACCCTGTTTGGGCTTTAAGGAGCGCACCTTTTATTTGTTGTTTTGCTCTGCTGCTGGTTTCTTCCCTGGGTGGCGCAGGACCCTCCAGTCTTCCTACTTCATGTCAGTCTGACAGTCACTTCAGGAACCATGAGCCTGCAGGAACCACCAGGAACGTCCACCTCAGCTCCCTCTCTGTTTTAAGGTACTGTGCAAACCCGGTTGTGCATTTCGCTCAGCCGCGATGAAAGTGTTTGAAATCTTTCTCCAATCTGAGGGCTTGTCTTTCTCTTCTCTTTGAACTAACTTTTGTACCAACCAACCTCGTCCTGAATCTGTGCCACAAACTTTACCGTGAACTAAATTGAACCTATTATCTTGAGCAAAAGACTTTTGAACCATTGACTTTGGCCCTAAGCCTTTTCTATCTGATTTTAACCTTGTAGTCCCTCTTGTTCTCTTGCTCTGATTACTTACTTACCTGTTGGTTTTGCCTAATTTCTAATAACTTTGTCTTTCCCTCCCTTTTAAATTGCTGGAGTGCCATTTTGCTCCCACTTCATTTTGTGAGCTTAACTTGTCTGGAATTTAAGGGAAGTGGTGTGGTGTACTTATGATTGTGATTTCTTACCTTGCTTATAATAGTGAAATGTTATACAACTGTTGAGTAAATAAATATATATTCGTTTACTTAGAAACCTTGAGTCAGTGTTTGCCTGAACCATAGTGATTACTGTCCTTTGTGTAACTATTTGTACTGCTCACTTACTCTTGAGATAAGTCTGGCTGCTCTGCTACTGCTACCACTATAACTGTGTAGTACAGGCTTGTACGAAAGTTGAAATTGTACTGTCACTTGTAGTCCTAATTGTGTGTAGTGTTCTCAAAGGGTACTGAATATAATTCTGCCTAACAATCGTCATAGCACGAGTATATAGAAATCTTGGTTTATCAATATATATTTGCTCAAATCCTTGTCCAACAATAATAGATGCCAATTCCTTAGCACCATCTGATACATACAATCACTTTCATGTGAATATCTGGTGACAAAACTCACCCCTGTTTCTCATGAGGCTATACGTTTGCATTTTGGCTTTAACATATCCTCTCTCAGTACACACCAAGCTTTCTCTCGAGCCTGACACACACACAACCTTTAGAGTACCCCCTTGCCTCAAATATTTTAGTAAGTAGATCACATTCTTGTTCATAGGTCTCTACCATACTACAGTCCCTTTTAGCTCCATAGAATTCTTCTATAGGAATATTGGCAATAGTTGATCTTTTATGGCAACTACTGGCAAATAGCGTGGAATTCACCTCAGTTGGTTTCCTGAAAGTTCTAGTTGCTAATGGTCCTGTTGACACATATATTATTAAATAAGGAAAGTCTACAGATGCTCTTTCTACATGTTCTATGAATTCAATACCAAAGGTGTTCTTGTTGAGATATTGGATACAATCATTTAATCTCTCCACAGTTCCATTCCACACAAGCAGTACATCGTCAATATATTGTTTCCAAAGCTGGATTTCACTATGGAATTCATTGTCATTGAATATATAGGCATGCTCAAAGTAGCCCATAAATAAATTTGCTAATGACAGTGCATACCTGGCTCGCAGGGCTACACCCTTGTCGCCAGGGCGCACAGGAAGCAAGGTAGGCTGTGTGCTGGAGGCCCATGCAGATTATTATAATTATAAGGGTAATTATTGAGTGTGGACCTAGCATCCTGTGCCCAGCTTTCTGCACTTTATGCAGATGAAACGCAGGAAGGTGGGCACATTGTCAGCCATTTCCTCTTAATTCATTTTAGAGGAACAGCTGATTAGCCTCCCTCTTAAGCTAACATGGAGTGTATACCTCAAGCTAAACTAGCCCAATACAGAGTGTTTTTCTCTAGGAATATTTGATTTCACCCTCTGTGTACTCAACAAATATACAATCTGACATTAAAGCTAGGTTTATACAGCCTATCTTGCCCCTTATTCCTCCTGAAATATATCTACATCTCTGTGTGGTTTGAAATGAACATCTCCCTCAACAAATAATTCATGTCCATGTGAAGAAGGTCTTCAGGAAAAATTAAATTCTAGAATGGGACCCATGTGGTGGGGAAGAGAACGATAACGCCTCTGTCATTAGGGTGGAGCAATCGCCTTGTTGCGTCCTACATGTTCACCACCTCTGAAGTCTAGTAGTTCACTCTGGTCACGTCTCGAGTCCTTACCTGGGGTGCCTTGATCATGTTAACTTTCCTCCTATTATGAACTTATCCTCATCATTTTATGAAAGTGTCTCCAGTAATGCTTCAAAAAAGACTTTCCTGTTGCCATTTGAGGATTATAGGGCTACCATCAATTGCAGGTTCATTCAGGACATGCCTTCCCCATAGTGACAATGAGTATATAACAATTATAATCGGTTATTTATAAGGCGCTTAATACCAAAGAGTTTTCTTAGCACAGACCTGGGATTTGAATCTTTGTTGCTTTGCGTAGTCTTGCTTCCAAGATGAGCGCGTTGCCACGGAGCTATACTATCCGTGCATGTTAAGCAATGCGTCTCGCTGGCGCTGCTTACCTGTTCTTTCTGTCAGTTGTTGTGCAGATGAAGCCAAATTGTCGAGGACAGGAGCACGGATGACAGCGTAGCGCAAGTTACCCACCCAAGACCACCCAGGATGTAACTGGAAAGCCCTGAATCAGCTCACATGAGACGGCTCTTCCCTGATTTTCGTGGTGCAGGAACAGTGCAAACACTGACAGGGAAGGCCGAGCTGGATACAGTGGCCACAATGTCATAGGAGGTGAAAACAGGAAAAACAGCAAGAGCAATGGACTGAAAGCTCACAGCAGGAGGAACCAACTGGAGATTCTGCAGGCGCAATAGACTGAAAGGCACAGCAGAGGAGACCAACTGGAAGAGGCACAGAGCAAGGAAGGCAGGCGAAGGCTGGAAGGCGCAGCAAAGAGGACAAATTGGAAGAAGCACAGAGCGAGGAAGGCGGGCGAGGGCTGGAATGCACAGCAAAGGGGTCCAAATGGAAGAGGCACAGAGTAAGAAAGGAAGATAGCCAAGCAGACTAAGGGGGGCAAGTGGGAAAGCAAGGAACGGTAAGAGTAAAAGCAGGAACTGTCAGAACACTGAATAAGGGGAGTGCTGGAGCAGAGCACGGTTCAATGACAAACTGCGTTAAGACGCGGAGAACCGGCAAATGCTGGGACCTGATATGGGTCTGCAGATGAAAACGAGGTTTGAACAGCAAACCGTTGTTGTCGTTAGGCCTGGTACACAGCGCATGTGCAGAATGAATGACACGGCCATCTGCACATGCGTGGACCTGGAAGGATGACTGTGCCCATCGAAGCAGAGCCCGCACAGAAGAGACCCACAGAGAGCGCCAACGAGGGTACAGCCACCACATCAGGGTTAGGCAGGAAGGCCCCCATAACGTGAGTGGCATGACAGTATATTGTCGATAGTATGGAGTAGGTCCTTGTGAGGAAATAGTAAATCACCCTTTGATTTAGTTTGTAGAGACTTTGGGCCTCATTATGAGGTTGGCAGTGCTGGAAAAAAGTGACCGTAACTCTATTACCGCCACTTTTACCGCTGACTTGTTTAGGAAAAGTGGAGGATTTACCTCAAGCTTAATGAGGGAGTTAAATTCTCCACATTCCCTCTAGAAAGTGGCAGAATTACCGCCCGGTAATTCAGCCTGTGGAAAGTTCACCAAAAGTCCCTCCTATGGACTCCATTAAATGGGAATTAACATACTTTACCAATGCTGGTAATCAAGTGGTAAACCCACGGAACCAAGTGGCAGTAACGGTAATTCTGTTTGGTGGTACTCTGGCAGATTTACAGCCAGAATACCACCAAACTGATAATGAGGCCCTTTCTCATTAAGTGTATTGCTTGGAATGTACTCTTTATTCACTTCCAAAAGTTGTGTACCCTGAAAGAAAAATATCATTACTTTCCTCATTCCAAGAGACAATGCATAACTGCTTATCCATATGATCTGGGAATGACTGATATTCTGTAGAGGTGGGCATCTTTGCGCTTTAAAAGGTGGCACAAACAAGGTCCTACGGGTTAGCATTCAAATGTCTGCCTTCCATAAGAACCCTCTGCGGCCTAAAAGACCCCCACATCACATGTAAAGACCTTGGTTTTTATTGAATAAATAGATCCTACCTTGCTAATCTTCTCTCTTCAGGGTATGAGATCAAGGAGAAGACAAGAAGGAAACATTAAGTAAATAATAACAACGGTGTTAATGCAGACAGCAGAGGTCTTCTCGTATTGTTTAATAAATATCTACAATTAAATAGTTGAAAGATTATTTTCTGGGCTATAGAAATTGTGTGGTTCCTGTGCCTCTCTTTCATCGCCTTTCTGTAGGTAAGTGGGAGATTTCGCCCAAACTCGCCACTTTCAGGGAAATCCCCTTTGTGAGATACAGGGTCTCAAGGCGGTGCTGGTTGATTAGTAAGTGGAAAACGTAATCTCTGTTTAGAATCCGATATGAAAATCACTTTTTCGCCTCTGGCAAGGCACAGTGACCAAAGACGTGATTGTAGACCTTCATAGAACTGGCAATCTGGGGTCGTTCATTTTCAGTAGGGAGGTTCTCACATTTTTGGAAAATATAAACAAAGGGCCTCATTACAAGTTTGCCGGTTGGGTTGTAACAGCGCTGGTAAGCTACTGGACTACTGGACCGGCAAACTACGAGTTCTGCTAGCGGGTGCCTTTTCACCCGCCAGGTGTGACCTGGCGGGCGTACTGGCATCCGCGAGCAGACCATGTCGGATGCACCGGCACCATTCACGACTGGTGCCGGTGCATCCGGCTTCCCCATTCCCATTGAGCCCAATGCTCAAATGGGAATGGGGAAGAATATATTCCGGCCAACAGGAATGGGCAATTACAGGGCCCATCGGGGTCGTAATACCCTGGTAATTGCCCATTCCTGGGCGCAGGAAAAATGTGCAAGTTTGGCGACAGCCTGTCGGTTCTACCGGCAAGGCTACTGCCAACCTTGTAATGAGGCCCAAAAGGTTGTGGTTCCCCCTTAGGTTTGTACGGATAATACAGATGTGCACCCTAAACCAGGTACCTATGGAGGCACAGCACCAGAGCCAAACCTAATTGATGATGCCCAACAAGGTAGACATGTGCTGTGGTTGGTGTTCTTGTCCAGTGAGAATTGCTTCGCATTTTAGTGCTGGCCTGTCCCTGTACTCTGGACCAGACAGACAAACAAATGCAAATCTCTCCTCTAGCCAGCCAAAGCAAGCTAAAATGTGATTGTAGAGTGTCCTTAGTGGGTATCATACCATATCATATGTTATTGGCCATTGTACTTCTCAGCTGTCACACTTCATTAGTGCATCTATGTATGCTTGTTGCATTTTTCTTGGTTGAAACAACACTCTGAAATAACTTCCCCAACATCATTCCGATGGGATGAGAAACCAGACCGCACCAGTCCATCAGCCTTAACACTGGAATTAACCAATACCGCACTGTACTGCCCTGTCCTAACAAACCCCATGACCAATGAATCTCAGCAATTACTGCCTGATGTAAGAGATGCTGAGTCCAGGAGATCTCTGCAGCTGATGGTGCTGATCTGCCAAATGTGTGAACATTGAATGATGCGCACAGAGATCAGATGGACTCCCCGCTCGAACCCTCGTCCAACGTAGCAGAAAGCCAGAGACTTCAGAAAGCCGCAGCTCCTTTGTTATGAGGACCCATCGATATGAACACATTATGCCAGTCAAGCATTCCCTTCATTGGCTCTGTGTGGACGACAGAGTTAAACTCTAACTCTATGTATGGTTCACAGAGACTGGTAAGGCTTAGGGTCACTGCTTCTTCATGAGAACCTCCGGAAATACTGTCCCTAAGGTTAACAACATCTCACTTATTGTCTGCCTCGAGAACAAGACTGAAACACATAGGTGACTGGCATGTCTCAGTTAAAACAGCTACACTGAGGAACTCTGCTGATTGCTCTGAGGCAGATGAAAGAACATTAGGTCTTTAGGAGGGCACTTAAGATATCCCTTTTCTCATCCATTTCTTCACATGTTTTGCACCTGACAGTGCAAGGAAGTGGCAAAATGACTACTGTTCTTCAGGAGTTTAGGGATGAGTGTCGGCTAAACCGACTATTCAGCCCCACACTACTGCTAAACCACCACCGATACCAATCATAAAAGTAAAACAGATACAGCCAACGGGTATATCTCCTTCACCTTTTGTGGTTATGTAGGCCGGGGGTAGGCTATAACTCTCAGAAGGTGTGTGAAAAGATAACCGTAGCATCCCAAATAGCAATAGTGCAAGGCACCCAAAACAATAATATCCAATTAAGGTTCTATAAAATAAAACCTTTGCTAGACACATACTTACCTTCAAGTTAGAGTTCCAGATCTTTTCTTTCTTTCTTTCCAAAATTCTCGAACAGGTAGTCAATACCCAAGTCATATCTTATCTTGATAATCATTCTCTTCTGCAAACACAATCTATCTTTCTCCCTCTTCACGCTACCGTACCTGCCCTTCTCTCTGTCTCCAATTCTATCCTGTCCACGCACCTTTATAAGCTCTCGTATATTCTTATCTTACTTAACCTCTCGGCTGCTTTTGCCACGGTCGACCATCCTACTCTCCTCTCTATTTTAAATTCCTTGGGTTTTTTAGGTACTGCTTTCTCTGGTTTAGATCCCACCTGGCCGACCATTCCTTTTCTATTTCCTTGGGTGCCTTAACGTCTTCTACTTTCCTGCTGACTCATGGCATTCCCCAAAGTTCGGTCCTGGGCCCCCTTCTCTTTTCACTCTACTCTTACCCCTTGTCCTCTAATGCTTCGTCCTTTGGACTCTCTGCAGATATATATGCTTATGATTCTCAGCTCTTTATCTCCTCCTTTTTCTGATACCCTTCATTCAACTATCTCTGACTTTCTTCTTTCCAATACTGGATGTAATCCCACTTCCAACATCTTAATGCTTCAAGGACTGACATCCTTTTCTTTTCTGCCTTCTAACATCCACCTCCTTTCCCTCCTTCATCCCTTCTTTCCCCACTACCTCTCGTTCCTTCTTTAAATCTGCCAGGAACCTGGGTGTCCTCTTTGATTCCCCGCTCTCCTTTTCAGTGCACATCTCTAACATTGCCTGTTCCTGCCCTTTGTAACTCTTCAACATTCATAATGCCCGTCCTTTTCCCACACCCCATACCACTAAACTCCTCATCAGCACTTTAGTTTTTTTCTCATCTGAACTATTGTTCTTGTCTTCTTGTTGGAATTCCTGCCCCTCATCTGGCCTGCGGTGTTCTCTCTTTAATTCTTTTATTCGCACTCTGCAGAATGTCCCCGTGTGCTATGATTACTTCTTCCCTACAGTCTGTCCACTGGCTATCGTTTGAATCTCGACTTCTGGTTCACTTTCTTTCCATTGCTTTCTCCTTCATGGCCTAGCTCCTCCCTACTTTTGGGGCCTCATTACACGGATGGCGGTGGACCAAGGTGCTACTAACACCTTGGTCCATGCCGGTAAAATACCGGCACCGCCTTGGTGGAAAGGGGAATTACCGCCCTATTCCAACGTTGGTGGGGCGGTAATTCCCCCTTCCCCCATTGCCCTTCCCCATTCCCATTTTTGCTCCATAGGGCATAATGGGAATGGGGAAGGTGCTAATTATGGTACCGCAAATTGTGGTACCGTAATTAGCTCCCTGGTCCCTTTGCGGGTTGGTTTTTAACACCTGCAAAAAGCAGGCGTTAAATTCCCCAACCCGCAAAGGGACCTCGTAGTAAGGCGGTAAGGGTTTACCGGTACCGGTAAAATACCGGTACCGGTAAACCCTTACCACCTACCGTGTAATGAGGCCCTTGGTCTCTTGTTTCTTTATATGTTACTCCCCAATCCCTTCATTCTCAATCTCTCTTTCTGTTACATGTTCCTAGGCCACCCTGTGCCCAATCTCGCTTTCGCTCTTTCTCTCTCTTAGCCTCCAAACTTTGGAAATCCCTGATGCTCCACATTAGGTCTACCCCTACCTATACCCCTTCCGCACACACTTCAAAACTCACTTTCTAATATGTCTTAATTTTTCTATCTTTTGGGTTTTATGTTAACAATGCATTACAATATACTGGTTTTTGTGTCTGACGCTTTGGTGAAAGCGCCTTATGAATCAATAAATGCAAATACAAACAAGCGAGCAACTAACTAAAAACACTATCAAAACCCACTCTTGTGTGGAGAACACACAGAAAATGCAGAAGTGATATAGAATTGAGCAGGAGTGATCGGGCAAGCAATTGCAGCAATGTCACTGTTCAAAGGATATTTCTTTCAAGAAAAAGGCAGAGATCGGGACTAAAAAGTCATTGGGCCTCATTACGACCCAGGCGGTAAGTGTTTAACGGCGCCGTAAAAGGCTGCGGCGCCGTTAAACACTTAGCGCCTAATTACCAGGTCCCTTTGCGGGACCCGACGTTAACGGCTGGTTTTACCAGCCGTTAAAGTAGGGTGCCGCAAAGGGACCTTGGTGCTAAGTACGGTGCCGCAATTTGCGGCACCGTACTTAGCGCCTTCCCCATTCCCATTGAGCCCTATGGGGCAAAAATGGGAATGGGGAAGGGTCCATGGTGAATGGGGAATTACCGCCCCGCCAACCTTGGAATGGGGCGGTAATTCCGCCATTTTCCATGGCGGACCCCGGCATGGACATGGTGTTAATAGCACCATGGTTTAGCGCTGGGGTCGTAATGAGGCCCATTGTTGTCCAGAAAGTGGACAAGAAGGACAGGGCATCTTCATAGTACCTTATTCTTATCTTTAGAGGCTAAACAGCGTTGAGCCTTGCTACTAAAAACTTCCTGAGGCAGTGATTCAGCATTAGGTTGGTAAGCTGGTCAAATGGGCCCAATACACAGTGCGGTCAGAGCTGCAACAGCACATGGCAGGCAGGTGATGTCTGCGTCCACCCAGCTCATAGGCAGATTAATGTGGGAATCAGGGCTCAGAGCAATTTCTTGACTTTTGGGTTGCTGGGAGGCCCAATCCAAGGATAAGGCCCATACTAGGGAGCTTGTCTGGAATGTACTGGGGATCCTTCACCTTGAGTGAACAGGGTCCTGGTTCCAGAACATCAGTCATCCCTACTGTGCCCTGGGGATGGTTAGGGGACAGATCTCTCCTCTGCCTTGGATGTCTTCTGTCTTCAACTCTATGGCAGAAAAGCTTGGCATGGAATGTACTCCCAACAGAGGTACAAAAGTGCATCCTTCTATTGATGTGCCAATGATGAATCAAGGAAGATGTGGGAGACCCCTACCATATAAAGGAAAAAGGTCACAGTGATTAGACCCCTTACAGAAGGCTTGCTTTTGTCCAAGCCCCCGTTATCTGTCGCTTGCCTTCTGGCATCATAACAAGAGGGTTCCATGTCATTTCATCCCAGGATGTTTTTTTACTGGGTTTTTTACAGTGATTCTTTATTGAAACCATCGATTTTTTATTTTTGGGGGGGGTTTCCCCCCAACCTCCCCATTTTCTAAAAAATTCAATGGGTTTGAAATAAAAATTGCGGTAAAAAACCCTGTGAAAAAACATCCCATGACGAAAGGACGTCGTACCAACAAGAGTACCTTGTCTTAAAAGAAATGGATGAGACATGAAGGAAAGAGCCCCACAGAGCCCCACAGAAAAGCAAGATGCCGGAACTCTTCCCAGTTCCATTTTGTACTCTCTGGCTTCTCTAACTCCACCCACTTCCCAGCCCTGCAGCTTTAAAGAACCATTGCTGTGCAGCCCTCTGGTATGAGGCTACCCGTTGTTATGCAAGAGCCTCTTTGTCACCAATCCTTCCACTCCCTGCAGTGACTTTGGGTAACAGCAGCTGTCAGGAATGCACACATGAACTTTGGACCTGCCCTGTGTCACTCAAGAGCAGGTTCTGCAGTTGTCAGGAGACTGGTGGAGCAAGGCCAAATGCACCTTTCGGCATGGACCTTTACGAAAGGGGGGTCTGATTAGCATATTGCCCTTTCAGAAACATAATTACCTGCCCATACCACACCTCAATAATTTTGCTGGACAAGGCTCAGGTTGGGCTGCAAAGGCAATTAATTTCCATCCAGAACTACTCTACTAAACATTAGTTAGCAATAGATGAGAAAAGCTCCAAAGTCAGCCATTTTGTGGGTAATCTTAGCAAAAGAATCGGGTTTACGTGACGGGTGGGCGTGCACATTTTGGTCCTGGAATTTTCCATAATGTACTTGGGTGTATTTATTAGTACAAATCCATCGCAGAAAGTAATGTTTGAACGAACTATGGAGAAAGCAGACCAACTGTTCTCACAAAGTGAAAGGATTAGTAATAAGTATTGCTGTTTTTCTTTGAGCCCATTAATTAACTATTATAATATGAAGCCTATACCAGTTCTACTATATGGGATGGAGACTGCTTCAATCACAAGAGCTTTGGATTGGAGCATGCTGGAATCATGAATATTGCATAGATCTTTGAAGCTTCCCCATTGTTTACCGATTGGCTCCCTGCAGCTTGAATTGCGACTTACTTAATCGCAGTGTCATCTGAATTTGAAGGTGCTGACCCTATATAGAAATTAACTGGTTCCGGCTATTGGATCACTGTATGAGGATTGAGAAGAGGCTATGTCCTCCAACAGGTCTGTCCCATTAACAAACTTTAAGAGGTGTAAGAGATTCTAGCGGAATGCAACCTGCAAAGAGTGGACCTCGTTGATAACCCAGTGAAAGCAAAAAATAAATTGTTCGATTTTGATTGGTTATCTACAATAGATGACGTGAATTCTTATAAATTGTACACAAGCCCATTAGTCATTGACAGGCCAATGGGCACTGTGGCGTTATATTTGAAAAGGTTTTCCAATGCCTATTGGCGGACACAATATCTGAGAATCGCCTCAGCTTATTGCACACTGGCGAGATCAACCACAATGATCAACTCATAACGAATTTACCAGTGATTGTTGCTGTTGCAATAGGATAGGAGCACTGCAGACAAGATTCCACATTTTGATAGTGTGAGGCATTGCCATCCCTAAGAGAGCTTAACAAGTGGTGAAGAAACGGGGCTTGTAGTGTAATTTAATTGCTGAGTGCGCTGGGGTCATCCTTCTCAGATGGTGATGATGTTTTGATGGTAAGGCACTAAACTTTGCTATGCACTTTATTTTATGTGAGGAAAAAGGTTGAATGGTCTGATGTGGTGTTGTAGTAAATATGAACAGAATTTTAGACTTTGTAATACATTATTTTTAATTATGAATGGTTTTAGCTTTTCATAAACGTGAATTACTAGGAATTATCAATTCTATTGGGTGTTCTTATGAAGCTGGAACGTGTGCTATTACAAGAAATGTGTTTTTACAAAGGTGCATTTTATCAATGGATTCTATTGTATTTTAGACTATGGGCCTCATTACGAGTCTGCCGGCACAGAAATAAGGGTGCCAATAGCAACATACCGGCACCCTTTCCGGACTGGCAGACTACAACTCTGCTCTCCTGGGCCTGTGCGCCCACCATGTCTGACCTGCCGGGCACAACGGCCCTGGAAAGCAGAGTTGTCACAGAAGCACCAGTCCCGTTAGCAACGGGACAGGTGTTTCTGAGTCCCCATTCCCGTGGAGTCCTATCACAGGAATGGGGACTAACATTTTCCACCGCCTAATATCCCGGGGGATATCAGGCTGCGGAAACAGTGTTTCAGTCCGGCAGCGAACCACCGGTAGCACCGGCATGTTACCGCCAGACTTGTAATGAGGTCCTATGTGATGTATTTCTTTCTTTCTTTCTTTCTTTCTTTCTTTCTTTCTCTATGAGGCTGTTTTACACAACCAAAATTACAATAAAAAAAAGAATTATCTGCATCATTTTTTAAATTAATAAATATCAAAACAGCTAGGGCTTTCACACCCTCGCTAGAAGGCATTCTGTCACATGGTGCACTTATGGTATGTTATCCGGATTTTCTTAAAACTGATCTATCGCATGTATTCATTAGTGAATCTGAGCTGTACAGTACATATTTGTTTAATACTGAAAGTATTAGGTAATACACAAATTGCTTTGCATCTAGGACAGGTTTTTATTCCCTCTTATCCTGATCAACATTGTTTGATCTACTACCAATGATTACAAACAAAGCCCTACCACCACAATCATACACCCTCCCACCCAAAAAACTTCTGTTTCTTTCCAGCTCTTAGTCCATTCATTTCTATCCTACTCGCTCTTCTCTCATCCTCACACCTAGTTCCCCTTTTCCTTTCCCTACCAGACCACGGTCTGGTTTATCTGGAGAGAGGTCGCAGTACGGCACTATCCAATCACGCCTGAGTGCCATAAGACCACTCCAGTGGTGACGGGTGCAGTATAAAAGCGTACTAGCATGACATACCATTACTACTAAAAGGGCAAGGGCCCAATGATTCTTATGTTTGGACTGTTGTGGTCATATGCATATGATATACCACCTTTGTATTTAGATTAGCTACACAATAGCTGTATGTATGAAAGGAGAAGCCCAAAGCTCATAGACCTGAACTGGAGGGTTACAGACAATAAATGACTACGATTACACAAGTAACAAAACAGCTGCTCATTCCTCGAAACAAGTGGAGTGCAATGTGGGAAGAAAGCTTCAACAAGGCGAGACAAAAGATTGTATGATTTGTGTGATAAACGGTTGAGTAAATATGGTCTTATTTGATACTATTCACGTGTATGCAAGATCATCCGATTTTGACAAAGATATTGAATAAATTACAGTGATGCTCATATTCAATTTGAAAGCATGTTAGAATACATGACAGTCTATACCTAATATTGTGGCATATCAGGTTTCAGTATACTTTGGTTATTTGCATTGTTCATCATGGTGAAATAAACGTTACATTTAACATTAAGATTATCAGACGTCTATGGTTCGATCTGCAGGGGTAGGACCTGCCTCCCCAATTTGAGCTGTAAACCCATGAAAACCGAATCAACATCAAGTCGCTAGCCCCAGGGGGTAAAAGAGCCATGGGATACTTCAATGCCTCAGTACACAGTAGTTAGTAGTAGTAAGGAACAACGGAAAAAGGGGTAGGGTACACAATTGATAGAGAAATGGAGATTAGGGAAAGCGTAGAGGCTAGCTCCTCAACTCCTTAGAGCACACAAATCGATCGGGACTTCACTTAACCCTGCCAGAGAGTATCAGGTTTTGCTTGGATAATGAGATAATAGGTATTGACCTTGCATTGCAAAAGAACATGTACAAGCATTGTTGTATCTTGCTCCGTACCTTCACTGAGTAACACTTCAGGGGCCAAAACAAGTGTACAAAATAAAAAGAAGTGGAACTATGTTCCCTTCTGTCCCACACTCCCTTCTCCCCACTGACCCCATACCCACCCTCACTAAAACCCAATACAAACCCCATACCCGAGTTCTGCCTTTGCTCGACTACAGCACGCCATATTGTGTGTCACAATTGTGCTGACTGAAAGAAATACAGTGAAAGAAAACACATCTTAAACAACAACCATTACTTTCAGTTATTATCTCCCACAGCATGTAGCTTTATGCACCCTCCCCTTTCTAATCACCCATATTCACACCTCTTAATGGACATGCCAAGGATTACAGCGAATCCCCACCTACACACACTGTTGTGTTTGCAGCCATTGCACGTTTATCTCGCTTAAATCCAGAAGACAAGCTTTGATCACTGCGGTTGCAGGGCAATTTATCAGCGCAGCAATCAACTCTAAGTCCCAAGCAACGTATTTAAATTAATAAAGATAAACCAGTGACTGCAAAATAGCTCAGCAAGATATGACGTTACAGCATTCTCAGAACGGCACAAGTTCGAATCCCTAGTAGAGGGGAAGAAAAAAAACAAACGTTACACTGGTCTCCTCCAGGGTGGCAAAAAAAAGGAAGGATTGTAGATTTTCTGAAAAAGTAGAGAAACCTTTTACCCTTTAGTGACAGCCCAGTCACACTTTGTTTTACATTCATTCACCCGCTCCCACTCCATTGCCACAGTGTGCTCACAATTTAAATTTACTTACCAATGGCAAATAATATTATGCCCGAATTCTATTATAATATTATTTATTTAGTGAGCTACTGTTTCTATACTACTTTGTGCCTCGTGGTATTGCTGGCAGATGATACATCTGAAATGTTATGCTATTGTGATTTGTACTGCACACCGCTGCCATTTTCATGGTCTCCAGGTGCTCTTGTGGATCTGGAGAGTAAAAAGGTGGAAGGGAGTGGTTAGGGGTTAGCAGGAAAAGACAGGGCGTTGTGCTCAACTGGTGGTGTCGGTAAAGCCAGGAGCAGCTGATGTCTGTGTAGCCGAGTTCTCTGGGTGGTTTGTGGTCTATGTTTTCAGCTGGGATACCCGAGTAGCCAGGTGGATTTTTGCGCTGTGGGGGAGTTTTGGCAGTGTGTTGGATAGGCATAGCTTTTTGACATGGTAGTGATGAGTCGAGGTATTTGTTTGAACCACATTTGTGTCAGCGCGTTGGTGTAAGCGTGTGTTGAGTGGGGCGTTAGAAAAGTGAGCTTGTAAGTCAGTTGGTTTGTTGGACAGATCTGCTTGGCTTGGTTTTGTTAGTGTGTTTAACAGTGATTTGTAAGTTTGTGTCTGGATGTTCCTTTGTTCCGTATAGTAGGCCTGCTTTCTTTAGCAGTGGGGCTAATGGTTCAGGAGGAGGGAACTCGCCTTGTTTAGTTGTGTTTCTATATTTTGGTGTCTTGACCAGAGCTGATTGACTAGGTTTTGTTGGCTTGTTTTACATTGTTTTTAAAGTTGGTTTCTGGCTTTTTCTTCATTTCGTGTAGGAGTCACGCATTCTTTGGTAGTAGGGCTGATGGCTTAGGAGGAGTTTAGTGATATTTCTATGTTTTGAAGGTTTGGTGTGTTGTTATGTAAAATGATGTTTTTCTCCTTGTTTTCATTTGTTTTGTTCATCGTTGAGAATGGTGATTGGTCATGTTGTGGTGGCATGTTGGTGTCTGTTTCCTATCTTAGGTTTGTGGTTAGATCTGTGATGTATCTGAGGTGATCATCCTAAAGAATCTGGCCTAGAACACTTGTCATTTGGCATGAGAAAGGCAGACGCTACCGCATCCTGAACCTGGGGGTGTGTTCTGTGGGAGGATCACATGGGAGGGGACTCAGGCCAGGAAGAATGGGAGTACCCTCTAAATAATTTCCCTAATGACTCAACAGTATTGATGGCTTATTGTCAATTTGAAGATTTTCATGGTAATTCAACTAGGAACATTACGGGCTTCCAGTCCCATAATGCTCTTACTACTGGGATGATGAAGAGGGGTGCAGAGTTACCAGACTGTAGTATGCGGTCCAGTGGTTGTAATAACCCACACCTGAGCGCGACCTTTAAATATTTAAAGGACCTTCAGGTGCAGGTTAAGAGGAAGCAGCAGGTGCATCAGAGTCAGAGTGAAGCAGAAGTCGGCGTCGCCAGTTTTTCGCTAGCGGGACGCCGTGAAGCGACTGCATCTCTTGGGCACCATGACTTCAGCCATAGAGCACGTGCAGCGGGATGCAGTGCTGGGACCGGCTGTCCTAAGAAAGAGAAGCACTCTCCATGTCCTGCATCTCACTCCGGTGTGCGGACTGCACCGGAGCATATGTGGAGCAGGGGGAGCTCCACTGACAGACAGCGGAGCCAGCTGGAAGCTGACCATAGTTGTCAAATGCGTGGACCGACTCGATGAGCAGTGAAGCAGGGGAAACGAGCCCGGAGGAGATGACAGCCTCAACCGGTGTGTTGGTATAATCAAGGCAATCCCGGGGCGCTCCAAAACCGACCACTATACCAGAAAGTTAATTTTGAATACCGAACAGTTAAATCCAGACAAACTGAAAATAAGTATTCAAAAGAGAGACAGCAAAAAGAAACTGAATGTAACCTGCATTGTCCAAATCAAAAAGGGATAATTCCTAAACAAAGTGAATACGATTTATGTGAAAGAAGAGGCCCAATAAGAGAACACTGTAACCAGCATTGACCAAGCCAAAGAAGGGCAAATATAAAACAAAAGGGTTGCAACTCTCCCAAAGAGAGAAATCCAAATAAGGGGCCGTGTTTCCGGCATTGCCAAAGCCAAGAGATATCAAGGCAGATTGAATGTAGCAAACATATAAATTGTAAATCACATTGTCAAAAACCTGTAGGTTGTGTGAAAAGAAATCAGACAGCAGGGGAAAAGCCCTCTTTGTAGAAAGGATCAAAGTGGAGAGAATTGCAACCTGCATTGCCAATGGCAAACAAATCATTGTAAGAATCATCGTCCTCTTGTGTATGAAAGAAGTCATAAGCTAATTGTGTTACCAGTCAAAAGGCTTATTCCAGAAGATGTTGTCGGTTTAACATTCCCAATTAAGGAGTTAAATGTGGAAAGTTGTGAACACGCCTTACCACACAGTATGAATAGTAGTAGTAGGAGCTTTATTCTGGCAGGCCAGTATACCAGGAAAGGGACTGAAAAGAGCCATACGTTAAGCAGAGGCAGGCCAGGGGAAATTTCCTGCCCCAAAAAATGAAGGAGACCAAAGATGTAAAAAATTACTCTTTAATTGAGCAAAATCCATATAAAACAGGGAGCACATGAACATTAGGCAAACATCCTAGTTTGTTTAGTTTATTTGCTTGCATAGCGCACCGAACCCAAGGTATTCATGCAACTCACAGGGCTGAACTCAGCAAGGCATTTTGAGGGGTTGTGACATCACAAGTGATATGTCACAGCACAGGAACCGAAGGTGGGACAGGATTGGGTGAATAGTTTGGCTAGGTATGGATCCTATAAGGGGTTGAAGTCTAATTGGTCAGAACACATCTGGTAGCTGCGCCTGAGACCACCCACAGAAAGATACATGGGGAACAGGTAATCGGGGTGTTCTGGTGGAGGCAATACTGTTAAGGTGGGCATGAAAGGTGGATGTTGATTGGTCAGGGATGGCTTCTCAGCCTTGGCATCCTGGAATGTTACCAGCATATATATGAGCACAATAGGGGTGGTGAGAAGGGTCCCAGAGTACTGCCTCTGCCAACAAGGATACCATTCTCTGACTCCCCAGGCCGCATGTCAGGATATTCTAGCCTTCAACTTCATACTGTATTGTATCTTTTGTCCCAACAAGATAGGTGGGATCGAAGGTCCCTGTCAGGTCCCTGTCTCCCCATGTCGGGCTCTGATAAATAGGCATTCTGTGCCAGCTCAGAGTGACGTCTGTGCAGACCGCATTTCGGATTATCCTGCTCAGTAATTTGCAAGGATTTTAGCTGTTTTTACCATGGGTTTTATTGCCTCCCTTGGCCTCTGGGGACTTGTTCAAGCTATTTTCTCCTCATTGCCAGGTGTGAGCTGATGAGAACCTGATATTTCTGCAACATTTGTTTCTTTGTTTGTTCAGATAGGTATGTCTCTCGACTGGGATTTGCTTATTGTCTGTATTTTTCCAATGCTGGCTCAAACCAGCCTTCCCCCAATAACCTCTGCAAACTGTGCACTTGCTGTCTGAGCTGTCCAGGCTGGTTACATGTCTTTATATCGAAACCTGCATATTGACAGTAATATTTACCAAAAAATGTATACCGAAAAATGATTTATCGAACTTCTATTGACAAAATGAAAACAGTTTATATGCCGAATCATGTCTAACAAAGAACACCAATATTGAAAGTCCATGGAGACTGCTGAGAAACTGACCCTAATAAGGAAGAATGTTTGAATACACTCGAAGGCTGGCACAATGGCATAAAACTATCTTTCAAAGCCAACAATCCAAACTTATGGTGCTTTATAAAACATCTTAAAAAGTAACTATCTCACACAATGGCATAAACAATCTTTCAAAACCAACAATCAAAACTTATGGTGCTTCATACAACATCTTAAAAAGGAACAATCTCATCAATAAATGCAAATTGCACAAATTATATCACAAGAAAAAACCCAAATACAGTGAAAGAAATATCGTGAAAACCAACAAAGATTAAAGGAATGTGTGCAGTCATTTGAAAAACATGATAAAATTGCATATTTAAACAGTATTGCTTTTAACAAACTGTTAGAAAACTAAACTGAAAATACACTTACCTCTGCTAACTCAAAAACTCGAGAGACCCAGGATTCCATGGGCAAATCCGAAAGAGTAGAAAACACACACCGACTATTGCTAGTCGGTAACCCTCTGCTGCACTCCTAATGGGAGCTAGTCCCCAGTGAAAGTTATACTTGTATATGCTTAAGGCTCCAAGTATGGAGAGTTAGATATACAGGGACAGAAATCAAATTGTTACAGAATTATAATTGGTTTTGTCTAATATTCAAAAGATTAACAGTATATCTGGGGCTCTGTCAATCTGACAATCTACAAACAAGAAACCATCAAGCTGAGAGTGGACAGATATAAAGTAGACCCAGTAGGCAATATAACAGAACATAATCAATTTAATTGATAACATACAACTCCATTGGAGTGTGTTAATGCTAATCGCATTCACAGATAAGTTTGTACCGGTCAGTGGTTCAAAAAACAACAGACAAAATTCAATTTGAGCTGGACAAAATACGGTGATATATATTCTCCCGAAGATTCACAAAAGACTTTTAGATCCACCCGGCCGACCCATCATAGTGGCAACTGATAGTCTATTGGAACCACTGGCCAAGTACTTGGATAAAATTCTACAACCGCTCATACAAGAAATGTGAAGGTTGTGGTAAATTCTTTTTATTATTTTACAACAGGTAAAAGATGAAATTCCCATCGCTCCATAACGTGTATAACAAGCTGAGCAGTACAGAATAGATCAACTGAATACATGGAGGCAAAATAAATTAGTTCCAGCAAAACGAACCCTGCCAGGTCACAATTCAATGCATGTGGGCACTTCCAGTTCATGTTAGTGTAAAGCGGGAAGCACCTGCGGAGAGATCTGGGGTCCGCAGCAATAGTAACTCAGTCGCCCAAGGCCGACACCCATAGTGACGCCCAATTATGCAGTTCCGGTCCATTTACCCCACACATTTGAGAATTTACCAGGGCAGCCCCTGGCAGTGTATATGTGCTTCTCCAGGGACGCGCACCTATCTATAGCGTTAGTCCATCTGTTTACGGTTGGACCTTCTGGCGCCCACCACATGGTGGCGACGAGTCTTTTGATTTGACCCATTGCAACCACTAGGAATGTTTTTTCCTCTCGTGTGTGGTCCCCATACCCACAAATCCCCAGCAGGGCCACCTTGGGTTCCAGTTGAACCGTAATGGCCAGGACCTCATTGATATCATCAGTACGCTTACGCCAGTATTCTTGTATGACCTTGCAGTCCCACAACATATGGTAGAAAGTGCCTGCCACCGTAAGGCATTTCAAACATTGAGTGTCTTCCACCACCCCCCCATTTGGCCATCGAGACCCGGGAGTGGTAGGCCTGGTGGAGTATTTTGTATTGTATAAGCATTAGTTTGGCATCTATGCTGATTTCGCATGGAAACATAAGTGCCTCCACCTACTCCTCCAACTCCAGGGGGCCCACCACTCGCTCCCACCTATCACGCAGGCGAGCCAAGTGCTGGGCCCCGAATGCAGTGATCACTTGGTACATTGTTGATGTGGGTTTCCCCAGAATCCTCGTTTGAAGGACATTTACCTCGAGGGGGGAGCTTTGGGGAATGTCTGCCAGCTCAGGGAATTGGGCACAGAGGGCGTGCGTCAGTTTTATATATCTGTATATATCTCCGGGGTGGAGACCGAACTCCTCCCGTATTGCCTCGAACGGCTTCAGATGTCTGTCCTGTACGACCTACGCCAAGTTTCGTATCTGTCATGATGCCTACCTCCAAGGAGCCAGGCCGGGCCCAGCAACCCCAGAGGCAGACATCATTTTCCCCAGGGAAGTCTCAGCGGGCCCAAGTCGGGGCCCTTTGGACTCAGTCCTGGCGCCTTAGGCGCCAGGCTCATAGCGGGCGCCAGGCTCATAGAAGAGGATATGTGTTTAAGTGCTTGGGTGCACACTTACCTGATCCAGACCTTGCTGCTTCATCCAGGCCCTCTTGAGGCCTGAATGGGACTACTTTACCTGTAGGACTACTTCACCACCCGGGTGTGGTTGGGGAAGGATACATACCTGATTGGTGGAAGGATACATACCAGGAACTTCTTCCAAGGCTATTTAAACCCCACCCGAACAGCCACAAGTGCTTCGCGTTGTTCTGCACCTAGCAGCTGGACGCTCACCGTGTCAGCTCCTGCATCCTGACTTCAGCCACGCCTGCCAGCACCCTGGAACACCTGCAAGGGGAGAAAGGAAGAGAATAGGAGAAGAAAAGCCCTTACCTGCTAAATCTGCATCCCGGAGTCATTTCTCCAACGGCCCTGAAAAGGAAGACATCATTTTAAAGGCATTTTGTTTCGATCACTGCAGCGCTGCATTTTACTCACCTTTGCAAGGCGCTTCCAGCTTCAGCAGCGATCTTCCGGATTCAGCTACGCCCCGGCGCCTAGAGGAAAAAAGACAAGAACAAAGGTGAGAGGGAGAAAAGGAATAAGGAAAGCTCAGTTTCCTTTTAAGTCTTACCTGTTGGATTATTCCCACTGCATTTCGGGTCCTGCCGCTTCCTGGCATCTCCGGACCCCGGCCCCTATGGGGAAAAAAGACAAAGACATTGAATGAGCGAATGCAAAGACATTACCTGAGCGCTCATCCAGAACTGTTTCACTTCGGGTCGGCGCCATATCTCCGGCACTCCGAACCCCGGCCCCTAAGGGGAAAAAGACATAAGCATTAGCGCTTGCTGCAATTAGACAACGAACATTATTATTAAGCTTGAACTTTTGAACAGAACTTTTACAGCGCCTTACCTGAACAGTCAAGCTTACCTGAACTCCCATCAATCCTCAATCCAGTGAAGTAACTGGGTTTCAACGCGCCCCTGCATCAGAAGCAGGATGGAGAGCTCATCCTTCCAAACCCTAAGGTGAGGCTTCACGGGGAATCATGGAGGAGGTATTGTGGAGGGTTGGAAGGGAGTGGGAGGCTTGAGCATTGTTCCACAGTTGGTAATACTCCCTTTTCACGCACAGGAGGGTATCCAACGAGCCAGGGAAGCCAGAATAGAGGGGCCCTTCCTATCCATCTTTGGAGTTCTGCGCCTTCGACGCCGCGCCTCCGTGGGAACCAGGTGAGCGTTACAGTATCCCCCGATCCTCCCAGCTAGGAAAATGGCCCATTGTCAGGACCTCTGGAATATATCCATTGTCCCACAGGGTTGACCCATTGTCGGCCGCCCTCCCCACCCAATGTGTTGGAGCGCCTCCACCCACACCACACGTATTTGGCGTATCATCCCTGGCAGTTCAGAGGCCACAGTGTCAGTTCCATACAGGGCACGGAGGGGCGTTCTCTCACCCATGCATCTAATCTCATTCCCAATATGTGGCAGGGCCAGGTCTCCATGGAGCCAGTCGTTCAAGACCCCAGGTGTGCTGCCCAGTAATAGGCCCAAAGACAGGGTATGCCCAAGCCCCCTTCCCAAACTGACAGCTGTAGCATTGTCAGGGCAATGCACAGTTGCTTCCCGCCCCATCAGAGTTTCTGAAGGGTTGTATCTATAGGTAAAAAGGTTGTGCATGGATGTGGGCAGGAGCGTTCTGCAGGACATAGATGAATCCCGGGTGGGAGAGCATTTTGAAGAGGGCAGCCCTCCCCAGCAGGCCTATCGGGAGGGATTGCCAGTTGGTGACATCTGCTTCGAGTAGGCTCACCACAGGTTGGAGGTTAAGCTAGAAAAATGCGAGTTGGGGGCCACCCGAATGCCCAGGTAGACAAATCTCTGGATGGAGACCGAGTAGGGGCAGTGCCACGTGATTGCATCCGCCCCCCCGCCCCCCTTGGAGTGGGACAAAGATTGTCTTGTGTTTGTTGACTTTAAGGCCACAGAACTCTTGGTATTCGGTGAGGATTCCGGTGACCTCAGGGCACAAAACTCTAGGGTTGCTCATGTAGTTGAGCAGGTAATCGGCATACAGTGAGACCCGGTCTCCCCCCCCCACACCCCAAGGCCACACAAAACCAGACCACCCACTGGAAGATCTAAGCCGAATTGCAAGAGCCTCAATGGCCAGTATGAACAGGAGGGGAAGGGGCACCCCTGCCTGGTTCCCCTGCCCAGACGGAAGGGTCTGGAGGAGATCCCGTTCACCTGCACCACCGCTTCAGGGGCGGTATACAGTATTTTAACCCATGACATGAAATTGGGTCCAAACTCCATGCGGTCCATGATATTCCATAAGGCAAGGCTTTTTCAAAGTCCACTGCGAGTAGAGCACGTGGCTCCTTGATCACAGCAGCTTGGCTAATTGTGAAGTGGACCCTGTGCAGATTCATCCTGGTGGATTTTGTCGGCATAAGCTCGCATTGATCTGTGTGTACTAAGGATTGAATGACCCCCAGCATTCTGTTGGCCAGGACCCCGGCTAGTATTTTGGCCTCCCAGTTGATGAGTGGGATGGGTCTATATGAGGCACATTGGTCCGGGGCCTTCCCAGGTTTGGGAATTACTACGATAGTGTCCTGTCTTAGGTCATGGAGGAGCATCCCATCGGCCTGCGAGCGCAGCAACATGCAGTGCATCTGTCCCACCATTGAGTCACCCATTGTTCTCCAGGTTCCCACTGGGAAACCGTTCTGTCCTGGGGTTTTACCAGCTTAGAGCTGGGACAGGGCCACGGCCGCCTCCTCCTCTGTGATCTCTGTCTCCAACTTTTTAGTCTGGTCCCCAGGGAGTCTGGGAAGCTCAATGGAGTCCAGGTAGTGCAGAGTTGCCTGTCCAGGTGGGACCTCTCTGGAGGCATAGAGACACTCGTAGAAGGCAGAAAAGGCATTTGCTATGTCTGCATCATCCGTAAGCAGGTCCCCATCAGCCCCATGGATGGCCCAAACATGTCCCTGGTTCTTTCCCCTCCTTTCCAGCCAGGCCAGGGCCTTACCAGCTTTGTACCCAGTGGCATAGATCTGACTGCGCATAGTCCACTAGTCCAGTGGGCGGCCCTGGCATTGTCTAGTATAAATATTTCCTGTGACGTAATCATCACCTCTTTAGATTCTGGTGTCCCAGAGGTGAGAATCTCTTCCTCAGCCCTAGCTGCGGCCTTTTCTTTGTCCGTGATCTCTCGGACTTGTTGCCGGCGGTGTGCTGTGACCAGAGAAAGGGTCTACCCGCGGAGCACTGCCTTATATTCTTCCCAGATTGTTATGGGGCTAGCTACTGATCCTTCATTCAGGGAGAAGTATTCAGTTGTTTTCTGCACAAGGCCTTCATTTACTTCGGGGATCCCCAGGTAGTATGTTTTGAGTCTCCAGGAGGGCCAGGGTTTGATGTGGGCCTGTTTTACTGTGAGTACCAGGGGGGGAGTGGTCCATATGCCCTTGCCTAGGTAGGCGGCAGATTTCAGCATATGTGACATATCTTGTGGGACAAAGAAATAGTCTATACGGGACATGGATTTGTGGGCGTTGGAGAAGGAGTAGTATCTGGAATCAGTGGGATGAAGGGTGCACCATGCATCCACCCACCCAAGTGCAGATGCGAAGGAGTGGAGCTTAGTCTGGGTCCCGGGGTTCCGGCTGCCAAGGTGAATTCTATCCTTGAGCACATCCATTACCTCAGTGAAATCTCCCCCAGTACCCAGTTATATGCCTGTTTCCCCATCATTGCCTCCTGGAGGTTGTTAAGGAGTTTGAGGGTGAGTGAGGGGGGGGATACGCCACCACAATCCCCCAAGAGACATCTCCCAATATCACCAGTGACCATCACAAAGCGCCCCCTCTGGTCCGTGTGGAGCCCTTTCAGTTGGAATGGGACCCACTGGGGAATCCTGCATGTAAGGTAGTTGCATAATTGGATCTCTTGAAGTACTTACATTCCGTGCCCATGGGATGTGTCAAGATAGCAATGTCGGGCGAGTATCTATTCACAAACCATTATGGGGCTTTAACCCCAACTGTGATAGTGAAGTTCACCATTTAGGCGGCCGCCACCTGTGTCAAAACCCTTCATTAGTTAGTCACAGCTCACAGAGCATGGTGCGTCTGCGTTCACCCATTTTCTGTGGTTCTCTCCACGGGTTAAGGTGCCACATCCGGTTCTTGGACTGAGGGAATTATGGATGGTGGAGATCGTTCTGTTCTTGGCCTTCGTCCAGTTTGTCCGTTTGGAGATCAACGAGATCCAGATTCATTAAGGATTTGTGTCTCCAGCCATTCCCATGCTGTTACGCTCACCTGGTCTCTGCGGAGGCGTTGGGGCACGGTTGCAGCCCTCCCTGAACTTGAATCACCCCTTCAGGCCTCTCCCCAAGTATAAAAGCTGTGAGCGGTGGTACTTGGTGATACTGCTCCTGCGTGAAGATAAGAGTGTGTGAGTGCGCCAATCTGTGATTGTTGTACCTCTCAAACCCTTCACCCCAAAGTACGGTTTCTGTGAGCATACGCCGGCCCATAAAGCTCACCTGTGAATTATGGCAGGTAAGCTCTCCGTCCTGCTACTTCTGGCAGGGGTGCGTCAAATGGGATCTAGTTCCTTCACTGATCCCTGATAAGGATGAGTCCAGTCCAGCTGCGACTATGCTTCTCCTTATGATTGGTAAGTCTTTCTTGAGCTCTTATGATGCTGTTCTTTCTCTTTAATGTCTGTATACGTTGCTATTTATGCCCGCAATAATGTCCCTCTTCTGTTTTCGTCCCTTAGATGGAAATGCGGCCTCAAGGCAGCTGTGAGACGCGAGACGTGGCCGGTTGGAAGATGGATGCAACCGCAATGCTCGACAGCAGGTAAGTGATGGTTTAAGGGAAAGCGCGAAGTATGGTGAAACACAACCTTAAACTGACTGTTTTTTCGATGTCTAACCTTGTCTTCTGTTTTTCCTTGCTGGTGCTGCTGTCGACGATGGAGCGTGTCATGCTGCGGTGCCAAGATGAAGATTTCGGCGTTCCAGAAAGTGTAAAGATGGTTCGCCGAAGAGATGTACAGGTAAGAACAGCTTCCCCCAGTTGGTTAGTGTGCTGGCAGGAAGCAGGATGTCCAGGAAGCAGGATCTTCAAAGGTAAGTCTGACCTCAGGTGACGGTGAGCGTTACGCTGCTTGCAAGTGCAGAATAACACGAAGCGTCTGTCTTGAGGATCGGGGCAGCTTATATTGCTGAGATGGTGGGCACACCCATTAGGGCCGGCTTACCAGCCACACCCTGCCACTCCTAGAGAGTGAGCACGTGCAAAGGCAATCCATTAGCAGCTACACCCAAGAATACACTTGGGGCTGCTAATGGATGGAATATTCAAGGTTAATGCATCCTGCTTAATGGATGGAATGTTCAAGGTTAATGCATCTGAAGTGCTATGTCCATAATAAAAGTGTTTTGGTGTTAAATGGATGTTCTTGTTTACTTTTGTTCATGGGCCTGGCGCAAAAGGCGCCAGGACAGTGTCCACCCAGGTCTCCTGTGCATGCGACCTCTGCATGCCTGCGCCGCTCACTTCATGACGATGACACATGCTTCTTTGGGTGGGTCGAACAAGTGCGTGGCCCCTTCATGGTGGACTTTCAACAATGCCGGAAAGAA
This sequence comes from Ambystoma mexicanum, assembly GCF_040938575.1. Lineage (NCBI taxonomy): Eukaryota > Metazoa > Chordata > Amphibia > Caudata > Ambystomatidae > Ambystoma > Ambystoma mexicanum. The sequence continues at coordinate 1,299,199,463 of NC_090932.1, forward strand.
GAGCGGATCGAAAGAGACTGAAGTTTCTTTTTTACAGAGTCAAAGGATTGTCGGGCCTTCTGTACTTCTTTTGTGTAGTCCGGTTAAACGCCGATGCAGTAATGTGACGGACTGGTGGCGCACGCCATCTGGAGGATGGCGTCTCTATCCCGGAAATTTAGGAGCCGTGCAATGATCATCCGTGGTGGAGCCCCAGTGACAGGCCATCCTGTGGGGACCCTGTGTGCATGTTCTATCGAAAAGAACTTGGAGAGCTTCTTAGGGGCGAAGAGATGGGCGAGCCAGTCCTCGAGAAAAAGTTCCACAATAAGGCCCTCCTCTTTTTCTGGGAACCCTAGAATCCTTAGGGTGTTCTGTCGCGCCCGTCCTTCACTATCCTCTGCACGGTATTCGAGTTGGTCAACCTTTTTTGAGATTGTGCCCAGCTGCTTCTCCATATGTCAGACCATGACCTCAGTGTTCGAGATTCTTTGCTCTAATTCCCCCACCCTTGACGCCAAGTTGTGGAGGAAGGATACTTCTGCGGAGAGGCCCCCTATCTTCCGTTATAGTGATGTCCTCAAGTCCCCAATCACCTTCATGAGGTCCGTGAGAGAGACGGTAGGGTCCTGGCTTCCATGGTTCGTTACTTCGCCTCCTGAGATTTGAGTTGTGTATCTGGGGGGAGCTCCAACTGTGAAGAGGTCTATTTTACTTTGCAGGCCCTGCCTTTTGGCCTTGTCTTTGACCATCATGATTGTCTGCATGATCAAGCAGGGAAGGGGTCCTACTGCTGGTGCTTGAATCGATCCCTGGGTAGGTTCCAATGTGTCAATGGCAGTACTATGCGTGACCCAGCACGCCCAGTCCACAAGAGCCACCGGAGTGGTTGGGGATGAGTGCACAGGAGTTAGCACTGCTGCAGTGTCGCTCGGGAGCGGAGTTGGACGTGTCAGGGCACAGGTTTCGTGGGTACCCGGGGATGTGCTGTTCCACTGTGGGGGTGCCTTTACCAGTATTTGCCCAGCCTAACCCCTGCTCAGTCATTTTTGCGTTGCAGGATTTGGTTTCTCATCAAGTTACGGTAGTTGCAGAGTGAAGATGGCCATCCCTTTGTGCGCCTTGCTTTCCCAGCACCTTATGCTTGCCCACAGGTGCTATTTGCGTTGCCTGTATCCAGTTATGTATAAAATTAGTCTTTGTGCAGTCAGGGGAGGCCCGATTTGCCTTTCCCTGCTGGGTCGTGTCTCCCCAGCTCCTGGTTTCTGCAGTGCTGCAGTGAAGCACGTACCATGTCCCCCTCCACTGCTGCTGGTCTCAGACTCTCTGGGGCCTACTCTGCCTTGCTTCATGTGGTGGATGTTAGCAGCCCTGTGTAGGTGTGATGTAGTCTCCTTCTTGGCGGTTGTTGATGTGCTCCTTCCCGGGTTGCGTTGGTGGGAAGGCCCGCGGGGGGACCCAGAAGCGTGGTGTTGAGTACTGATGGGGCCTGACCGATCCGTTGCAGGGACCAGTCGTCCCCCGAGCCAGTTCAGCACTCCTCCGGCAGTGTTGTGTCCCCACCCGGGCCCAGTGTACCGGTGGTGTGTGGAGGGTACAAGCCTCGTGCCTCGGTGTCCGGTCTTCGTTGTGGGTGGGGGCGAAATTCAGCACTGTAGGCCTGCAGGTCTTCCCCTGTTGTAACCCATGTTAGCTAGTTCAGACTGATGGTTACCCTCATAGTCCGGGGCACAAGGTTATGCTGCTGTCTGGCTGGCGGGTCCATGATCAGGTCCTGGGTCTTATATTATCAGCAGAAGTGCCTGGTCACCTAGTGCTGCCCTTTTGATGCCTTCCTCTGTGTGGTGAACTTCACTGGGCAGTGTGTGCGGGCCGCGTTGCTCGCCCGCAGGGTGTCTCGATTTGGGGGCAGAGAATTCTCTATGGCCTCGGGACCGTCACCTGCTTCAGCTGAAGTTGGGTGCATGGATGCAGCGAGGTCTCTTCCACTCCGAATGGAGCGCTGGCTCGCACCCCTCTCCAGGTCATCTGGTGGGGGTGAGGGGAAGAGAGTTACAACCTCTTCACTTCAAGCGGGGCTTCCTTGGGCTGGGGTGCACTCGTACCATCACTACGGGTATACCACTGAGATTGCTGTTGCCCCGGGTTGTGTCCGCTCAGCCGGCACCCACGCAGGCCTGCAGGGGTCTTCCCACAGTGCCGACTCAGGCTCCGTGCGGTCTCGCTCGGCGGGAGGGAGGCTGTGGTTTACGTCTATTCGGCCCAGCAGGGGGGTGTCTTCCCATATGTCTCACGCTGCAGCAGAGGCAAGATGGCACCCAACCCTCTCCAAGCGGGGTCGCTATGCCATTTGTGTCCTATCTCGGCTCCGATTGGAGCTTGGGGAGGGTTCAGTCGGTAGAACACTGCTTCTCCCATCGCTGGGTGGGCTTTCCGCTTCACAGTATTCCAGAGGGTAAGGATATTTGATCAGGATATTTGGCGGCCCTCGGAGCAAGCTCTCTTAGGTCCTCATCCGCGCCTCGCGCATGCGCAGTCCCTCTGCATCCTCCATTTTGATTTACATGACCACTCATTCTAGTTGCGTTCTGCATTGAACAAGCTTTATGTGATTTATATACGCCTTGCACTTCAGCATAGAAAAGAGAGAATGTGTTTTCTACCCTCGTGGTTGCAAGCATGTTCTTTGTGTAGAAGTGTAATTTGACCAAGTGTTTGCGTATGTTCATGTTTGGATGGATATGTGCTTTGTGTTCTAATGCACTTATGTGTGCTGGCCTCAGCCATGACGTCATTTGTCTCTTTCATGATTACAGCTCATTCAATTTCTGCACCACCTGCAGGCTTATTGCCTCTGTGACATCATCCGGTTGTGGTCTGTATTGCTCCCTCAGTGAGTGGCATCTGTCACCTTGGCGGTACAATGGCGGGGAGGGGGTAGACGCCAGGAGCGATATGCACCGGTCAAGTCTGTCATGCCGAAATGGGGGATGGGCTTACCGTTGCTTACGGTGCAGAGGGCTTCTGGCTTTCGATCAGGTCTTCCTCCTGAAGTGTGGATTTCCTTTTCTGCGGGTCGCGGCTGTCTGCTGGAATACTGAAGAGAATCAATGCTGTCTGATCCCAGGTGTGGTCGTTAAGGAAAATAAGACTCAGTGTGGTCCTTGAAAACTCGAGATGCGATAATCCTTCTCTTACCTGTTCTGGTTGGTGGACTGCCTGAGCTTCCTGGTGGTGACCAAGAGTTTAAAATACAGGTACTGCGTAGAATCAACGTGAGGTTGTATCTAGATGATTTGCTAGATCACACAGATTTGCCCCAACGAAGGCAAACGAAAAAGGCTCTGCCTGATTTAGCCTGACCGAGCTTGTCGAGCGCAGTGCAGTGCACATACACCCTTTCATGTGCTGCCGTAACTCTTAAATATTTATATGGCACCTCATTCTTCAATCCGTCACTCACTACCTTGACTGATGACCAAGTGTCTCCAGATCAGCCCTACAAATTTACGTACAACGACACGGTGAGACTTTAACCAAAATGCCCTCGCCGCACTGTCATACATGTCTACCCTCCTTTACTTAAGTGTTAATTGCCATTTTCCAACCTGATTTATGCCAGTGTCTAATTTCTTGCAACTGTTTATCATATAGCATTGCCAATTGTATACAAGCTTTCATTCCTATGTCCCCCATATGCAATAGTAATAGTCTATCGCTCCATGTCACTTACCAGGCGTAAGGAACGTAAGTCGCCAATAAGATCTTTTTATACATCTCACAACAATAGCAGCTATATAATACGAGATTCTAAGGTCATATGCCAGTTGATCACCTTGTACTTGATGACTGCCCATCTCCACCACAGATCTTATGTACGCTCCCAAATAATGTCGACCATTGCATAACCTAGCCTCAATTGCCCAGTTCACAACAAATTACCAATGTGTTTTGTTTCTTAGTACGTTGTTGTATTACACAAATACCTTGTGATTAGCCCTGCTTACTTGCTACCTATCTCGACTATTGTCATACAGATTGCATATGTACTCAGTATCTCATCACCTTAACAATACTGATCAACTTGTCCAGTTAATGACAATTGTACTTCATTTTTGTAACGCCTTACCTCTACATGCCGACCTGCACTGCCTATGCATAGCTATACTATTTGTACATCATTTTGGTAACGCTCTACTCATCAATGCCTAATTGAACTGTCTGTGTGTAGTCATATTATTGGCCACACTGCTTCAAGGATACCTAATCCATTGTTGCTATCCGACGATACAATGATAGCCATAACCACTAAGACGTCTTCATCACATGGTATCTACACCTACATCAGCTAAGTTAGCTACCAAGACAGCCTAAAAAGGGCACAACAGGTACACCTCATTTCCAATATGGTTATTAGAGTTAGGACTCACTGGGATTGCCGACTGGCACTCTCTACCACCATACCTTACGAATGGGCACCACCCTTGCTTGAATATGATCTCAACTAAAGTCCTTGCCTCTAGGATCAGAGCCACTCCCTTCCTACCTTCACTAACCTTTGACATACTTAATGCCCACCACATTCTTACCTAAGCTATGTCATGACACCTTAGGCCATAATATTTTACTCATTGGCACACCCACTCCCTCCTTCCCTGCAGCTCTTTGGCCTGCCTCTCATGGCCCTCTTCCTACTCCCACCTGCAAGGCAAAAAACCTCGGGGTCATCTTCGACTCCACACTCTACTTCTGTCCTCACATCTCTGGCGTCTCTAAGAAGTCTCACTACCAGATGCACCTCCTCAGAGGTATTCTTCATTTCCTCACCTTCCCCCAGAAGCTCACTGTCTCCAGAGCCCTGGTTCTCTCTAGGTTGGACTACTGTAACAGCCTCTATCTAAGTCTGCCTGCCTCTACTCTCCGCCCTCTGCAACTTATCTAGAACAGGACTGCAAGACTTGTCCTTGGCCTCAATACCAGGGATCGTATCTCTCGACGACTGAAATCTCTGCACTGGCTCCCAGTGGCTGCGAGGATTAAATTCAAAACCCTCTGCATTGTCCACAAGGCCTTCTGGGGGCTGGGGCCGAAATACCTTCAACTCTCTCTTCCTAAATATCTTCCTTCCCAAGCTCTTCGCTCATCTGCCTCCAACTCCCTCAGGGTCAGTCGCTTCTCCAAGCAACGAGCTGGTGGTATATCTCTCTCTCCGGCAGGGGCCTCCCTCTGGAACAGCCTTCCTGCCTCCCTGAAACTTGAGGAGAACCATCTCCGGTTACGGAAGCACCTCACAACCTTCCTCTTTGCTTCCACTTTCTCTCTTCCTCTCCCCTGCTGACTTCTGGCTGAAACTGCACCGCCTACATGGCCACCCTTCCTGCTCACAGGCCCAGGCCCCACCAGTTGATCACCTGCACAGCCTCCCTGGCAGCCCCTGCACTTGGAGACTGTTTCTGCATCCCTACAGTCCCCCTAACCTACACTTATGCCTGCACTTACCTTGCACTTGCCACTAGCTGGCCGTTTAATTATTCTTTATCCTACTATTCCATGTACTGCACTTTCCCCTCTTCCTGCACCCTCGCACTTTTCCCTTACCCCCTTCCCATGCACTTGCGAGATCTGAATGACACCTGGCCTAGTAGGATCGTTATTTGTCTTCCCCTGTTCCCCCTCCCTTGCCTCGTCACGCCTTGAAACACTTGTGTATAGGCGCGTTATAAATACAATATCATATCAATAAGACCACTTTATCCAACAATACCATGTTAAACCCACCTACTAATAAGTGTACCGTAGTTCCTACCATGGATACACCCACTAATCGCCCATGCCACATCAACGACAGAAACTATAGACTCTGCTCCAGACTACCAATTTTCAACCAGCCACTACTCAAAAACAACTATAACAAACCCACTCCAACTATCAAGAAACACCCCCCCCCCCCACGGGGGATCCCAGCCGTAAATAAAACTTCAAATAACCAAAATAAGAATCGGAAACAGCCTGAATTTAGTACCACCACCTCCAACGATTCCAAACCTACGATCAAGGGAGCACTAATAAATGCTAGGTCTTTGATAGCACATGCCACCAACATAGCAGACATTATCCTAGCCAGAAATCTGGACTTCCTAGCAGTAACAGAATCCTTCACTTCTACTAGCAGTACCAGACAATTACGCTATCATTAGAGTGGACAGACCGGACTCCAGAGGAGGGGGTATTGCCATCATCTTTAAAAATATCTAAGACATGAGAATAGCCTCCACACCATCATTCTCCTCCTGCAAATTGCTTTCAGCCAAACTGCAGACATCCCATAAAAGTATCACCACAATTTACTTAATCTATAGACCCCCAAGACATTAAGACTTTACTTTCCGACAACATTAAAACTTCTTCACAAATTCTAATACTAGGCAATTTCAACTTAGGTTTTAATGACCGTAGCAACCTTCAATCAATCTCATTAGCCAACACCATGTCCGAACATGGATACCTTAAAAAAATTACCCAGCCTACCAATGAGAAAGGGAGGACCATTGATTGGGTAGCAGACCTAAAGTATAACATCACAGTTAAAGATATCCTACCTCAACCGTGGACCGATCACCACCTTCTCTCTTTTGAGTTCAGCATCAATAAACCACTGAACAAAAATAGCCCTACAGCACCGCCGTGCCCAACAAGAAACAAACGAAACATCACTGCATAGGCAATTATGCCTCTGGTGATCCCTACCTTAAACTCTATTCTGAATACTACTGACCCCAACTTACTTATAGACAATTACAACTCTATGTCTAAAGCCTGAAACATAGTTGCACCCCGAGGGTGCTAGAGCGTCATCCAAGATGACAGCATTTTAAGTGCTCTGTGCTGTTCCCCCGTTAAAGATCCTGAAATATAGCGCTCCCACGCAATTCTTGGGCCAGTGTTGTTAGGGGCGGATCTTTTAGCTCTCGGGCAGCCCCCCAGCGCTGAAAACTAACAACGTTCAGCCGAACGACCCCGCCGAGAAGTGCTGCGCCATGGCCGCGGTGGTCTGTAGAGGAGGCGAATGCTACGCAGCTGGAGCAGTTGGGACGTGGTGGCTGGAAGGCGGAGGGCCTGGCTTCCTCGGCCGATGCTGCGACGGCGAGTCCTGCTCGGAGCCCCCCAGGGAAGTGTCGTGTGAAATGCTCCTGGTGGAGTGGCGGTGTGCGGTAGCGGAGGAGAGGCGCTCGGACCCATTCTCAAGGGTGGCAGAGGCACTAAGCAGCATGCCCGCTCCTGGAGGGAGCTCCGGACGCCGTGCGGTGGGTTGGGGACCCGGCTGGTGGAGGCGGCGGATCCCAGAGGACGGCGGCTGAGGGGTCCCCAGTGAAGAGTGTGAAACTTGGTGCCGTTGAGGAGGAGCGGGGGGGCAGAGTCGAGCCGCAGACCCCAGGAGGGCTTGTTAGGTGGGTGCAGATCCCGCACCCCATCCCCCTCTGCCCTGGAGGCCACCTCCCGCTGTGTGGCAGAAGGGTTTCCCGGCCACCAGTCCATCTGCACAGCGGCAAAGACATTGCAGTTAGGGCCGCGCCGGAGCACGGGGGCGCGGCTGGTGCCGGTCTTGGCTCCCGCCTCTGTTGGCTTGCTATCCCACTCGGTGCCCATCTGCAATCCAACTACGGCTCGGCGGGCGCACCTGTGGCAGAGCGCAGGATGCCCCCATCACCTGAACTCTGGTACATTATCGCCAGCCCCAACTGAGTCCGAGGCCTGTAGCCCTGCATCCGCCCGCGGCGTCTGGAGTAGGACGTGTACTCCAATGACTGCAATACCGACCTAGAGTGAAAAGACACAGTGAGCACAGCAATCTATACTACACGCTTTGAAGGCGGCCACCCCTGTCATACCCCATACACTGCAACCCCTGCTGACCCGGTCTGAGCTCATCTGGTGAACCACAAAAACCTGCTTAATCGCTTCAAGGAGAGGTGGAATACAACATTTTCTACGAGACTAAAACATTTATTAGTGCCCCGGCCTTTGACTCTATGTGAGCTCGGCAACAGAGTTTGTTGGTTGGCCTTACCTGTTTGCGAGGAGGCTGGATCTGGGGGGCTGCGCCCTCCCTAGGTTCTCAGAGTGGGAAGAATGCGCCAGCAGCTCTCCCGGTGTCTGTTGGGGTAGGGGCAAGGAGACGCTTGGAAATCCAACCTGTGATCGGGCCGATGGGCCGACCCGGCAACTCTTTACGCTCTAAGTGTCCAGCTGTGCTGCAGCTCCTGCTCAGCAATACATGCGCTGAGTTGCTAACGTCCTGATCAGCTGTTATCATTCTATCTGTGTCTCCCTTTGGCGGCTCTGTCTCTACGCAGTAGAGTGCAGGCTCTGCCGTGGCCCAGGATGGGCAAAGCGGACAAATCTCAATGCAAGTTTACGTTTGAAGCAGGCTCTGTTGTCAGGCCTCCAAAGCAACATCCCTCAACACCTCGTCCTTCTGATATGGAGCAAATGGCGGAACTCCAGCAGACATCAGCATTTGACATTTGCAAAATCCTGCTGGAGCATAAGGCTGGTATTGGCAATCTTGACTCCAAAACTGACACCCTTTCATCCAAGGTTGACCTATTTCAGCATCGTATGGACAAACAGGGAGAGAAGCTTGATTCGGTGGAGCAGAGGGTTTCGGACCTCGACGATAATACAACGTCCCTGCTGTCCCGGGTCTCAACGCTTGAAAAACAAATGAAGGGGGTGTTGACAAAAATGAAGACCTTGAAGGGCGTGCTCGCCGCAGTTATATAAGAGTGGTGGGCGTAAGAGAACAGCAGGCCCCGGCATGGATTGAGGACTTTGTGGAGGCACTGTGTAAGGATAAATATGGGGAAGAGGCATTCTCCCATCTGTTTGTGGTGGAGCGGGCACATAGAATCCCTTCCAGCCGCCCGGTTCTGGGTGCCCCGCCTCGTCCTATCATTGCAAAGCTCCTTAATTTCAGGGATTGGGATACCATCCTCAAGTTGGCGAGAGAGAAAGGAGAGCTGCAGTTCGATGGAGACAAAATTCAGATTTTCCCAGACTTTTCGCCGGCTGTACAATCCTCTCGGAGAGCGTTTGCAGGGGTAAAACGTTGACTTTGTGATAGTCAAATGCAATATTCCATGCTATTGCTGGCTAAACTGCGCATACTCCATGATGAGAAGACTCATTTCTTCACCTCCCCCGAGGAAGCCAACATCTTTCTGGACACCATCGGATGTGGTCCCCAGTGTGATCAGTCGAGGCCCTAGAGAAGAGATAGGCGGAGAAGGGAGCCGCCGTGAGGGGTCGCTGCCCGGGATGCTTCGAGAATGGGGGTACCTCCTTCACGTCAGCAGCGCACATGGACATTTTGCGATAGCGGGGACACCAGCTCTTGGAGGTCATTAGCTTCCCGCACTCTGCACTGTTAATGGGTTATGTAGTTACAGGGGAGGGTATTTTCGTGCAAGTTGGGGGTTGCCCGTCGGGGGAGGAGGAATCGAAGTTGTGAAGTTTTCTTTGAAGGTTGCCCATCTGCTCGCTCTCCATGAGTCCTCAGCGCAACAACGTCAGTACAAACAATTTTACATGTGCATCCCATTCAGGGTAATTACTTGTAACATTAGAGGAGCTAATTCCCCAGCAAAACCAGGAAGATCTCTCTATAGCTGAGATGGCACAAGGTTGACATAGCCCTTATCCAAGAAACTCACCTAACCTGCTGTTCAGAAAATCAATGGGCCCCGATCAGCGGATGTCATAGTTACTACTCCTCCTATTCTTCTTACGCAAGAGGGTTCGCCATCCTAATAAGCAAGAAGATCACCTTTAAACTGATATGTCTTGCGCCCGCAAACAGCTAAAGTGAGATGGGAAAACAGCCTGGCCCGTGTAATAGACGAGGATGATTGGTCTTACATCCAAAGGCAGACCCAGAAGGTTGTGCTGAATACGAGACTAAAGCTGATTCACTTCAAATTTCTTTATCAGACTTACCTAACCCCGAGCAAACTTCATTGTTACCAAAACTTAGTTACTCCGTCTTGCCAGCGTTGAGGCTGCAAGCCCGTGAACTTTTGCCACCTGGCAGGGGAGTGCCCTCCCATTAGACATTTCTGGGACGAGGTACTAGTCGCGATATCGAAAATAGCCGAAGAATCCATCAATAATGACCCGCTAGTGGCTGTACTTGGGTGTACCCGGGAAATACAACCGGCAGCCAGGAAGTTGGTAAGCTTGTTGTGGTGCTGGCAAAACGTTGTATTGCCATGTGATGGGGACGTGGCCCACCTCCGAAGCACTCTCAATGGCTCAGAGACGTGACTTACTGCCATAACGTAGAGTCAAATTTTATCAGAGCGCTGCCGCTACACACCAGACCACTGGATATCTGGGGTCCTTTTGTGAATTATTTACTATCACAACCAGATGGGTCATCAGCACAAACTGACACGTAGCCTATGGGGGCGAAGCGAACAATCCTGACGATCACAGCCGACGTGGGCGGACGGTATGTTGGGAGTTGGGCACAGCCAGAGGAGGGGGGATTTGGACCTTGAACCTAGTGGGCGGGGAGTTCGGGAGGAGGGTAGAGTGGCAACCTTCTTTTGGTTTATAACTGGTTTAGTGTGTTTGTAATTGAATAAAAAGCGCAAAATAAAGGTTTTAAAAAAAAAGACATAGTTGCACCCCTTAAAATACATAAAGGCAAACCAAGAGCCCATCTGGATTCCTGGTTTACTCCTGAATTAAAAACTTTACTCTCTGGGTCCTGTACCAAAGAGCTCTTCATCATATTGAGAGAAATGGAGATGCCCAACCCCCACCGACTCATGCCAAAAAGACAGACTCTGGTGTACAAACATTCAGAATGCTCTCACCAACAGAATTGCTACCTTGCAAACTAAAATAGCAGACAAACGGCATAACCTAACTAACCTAGCTTCAACTCAGCCGTCGCAAGAGCCTCTCACCCAACAGTCCCAAGGCTTTAAATTTTCAAAAGTATCTTTACCAGAGGTACAAAAAATCATCACCTTCCTGAAACTCTGAAGGTGCTAAGGAGATAGCTGTCCGGCACAGATTATCAAAGATGCTGCCAGAGACCTGGCCCCTTTCATAACCAAATTAATGTCTCCTTCTCAACAAGTATTGTACCAAGTAACTTGAAGGAATCCTGGGTACTTCCACTACTTAAAAAACAATCCTTAGATCCAACTATACCTGCCAATTACAACAGTCCCATTTCTGCTGAATATCGGGTTGTATACTTGCAAATGCAAGAATACTTAGAGACTAATCAACTCTTAAGGACTCGGCAGTCTGGCTTTAGACCTCAACATGGGACTGAAACTGCCCTTATTGACTTAAAAAGACAGATTGACGAACTTAAAGACAAAGGAAGACTTGCAATTCTGCTTCTCCTGGACTTATCAGCGGCTTTTGACTTGGTCGACCACAGAGTACTCTGCGATCACCTCGCCACAGCAGCCCATTTCTCCCAGATGCAATCATTTGGATTCAATCATTCCTAAACAATAGGACCATGTGAGTCTTCTCGCCGTTTGCAGCAGCTGACCCCATACCTATCAAATGTGGCGTTCCCCAGGGTGGTTGTGTGTTCCCCACCCTGTATAATATTTTCACAAAGCCACTGTTTGATGAACCGGACTGTCTGGGTGTCACCTACACGAATTACGCAGATGACACCCAGATCCTCCTCCCTTTTAACAGGCCTCTACGACACAGATGTATGACTTGTGAATTAAATCTACCTAATCATTCAGGCATGGATGGCCACCCATGGCCTCTGCCTGAATGACGACAAAACGGAACTCCTGTTGGTAGGTTCCCCAGCCAACATAAATAAGATGAGCCTGAATTATGCCTCTTTCAACATAGATGGGAATAACATCCTAGTGGCCAAAGAAGTAAAAACACTAGGTTTCTACTTGGACGCTACATCTAATTTAAACGAACAAGTGAACATGGCTGCCTCAGCTACCGCCTATACGGGAAAACTAATAAGGGCCTGTAGACCACTGTTCTCCACAGAAAGTTGCCTCATTCTAGCCAGAACACTCATTCTCCAAACTGGACTATTGTAACGGTCTTTATCTGGGCGCTAGTAAGTTTGTGCTCAACAAACTACAAATAATGCAGAATAATGCACTTAGAGTTGCATTAAGTATACCAAGAAGAGAGCACATCTCAGCAACAAGAAGACATTACAAATAAAGGAAATGATTGAGCTGAAAACCTTGTGTCTTACCTTTAAATCACTGAACCATACCGCGCCACCCTACCTAACCCGAAAAATTCACTATCAGATCATCCACTCAGGTCACTAGATTGACTAATACGTCATGCCTGGTGGTGCTGAGATATAAATTAAAAAGAGCAGGAGGGAGTAGCTTCCCTGTCATGGCGGCACAATTGTGGACTACCCCCACACCTGCCCTCAAGATGACCCAGCTGTTTTCCAACTTCCAGACAAATGTCATTTCTTGGTTGCTCGGTAAGAACTAACAGAGATTAGGAGGGTCTCCTATTACATGCCCATGTCTGCTTCAACTGTATTCCTGTGCCTGTTTGATCTGTTTTCTCGCATATGGAATTCTACCTATGTAACTGTAATTTGACTACAATGCCTATTTCTGTAACAATTTGACTTGTGACCAAATGCGCCCAGATACCTCAGGGTCAGGTGTGCTAAAGAAATAACATAAACAAACAAACCTCCCTTCAGGACAATTGGTGGTTAGTCCTCGCAGGCGACTGGACCAGGAAGGAAATACGTTGAAGTACTGTAACTGTGGTAGAAGGTTGTTTGATTTGATTTTGATCATTTATATCGCGCTTCAAGACATACTCAACTGTATCCAGGTGCAGATGGTCAGGACAGCTAAACTAAACTAAACTAAACATCCTAGTGACTGTGAGTTGAACTGCCTACATAAAAAAGCGGGGTTTTAAAGCCTTTCGGAACTGACCCAGTGACTGACTAGCTCTAATCTCCATTGGGAGATGGTTCCAGAGCTGAGGTCCAAAAACTCTGAATCTCTTATCCCCTCTGGAGACAAGTTTGGAGCGTGGAACAGCCAGCAATAGTTTATCTCCTGAGCGCAGGGCTCTGGTCGGGTGATAAAGGTGAACGTTCACACAGAGGTAGTCGGGGGCAAGGCCACTAAGACATTTGTACATCAAGCACGCTACTTTAAACTTGATTGGATTCTCGACCAACAACCAGTGCAAGAATCTACAAAGGGAATATACATTGTCCCTTTTTCTCAAATGTCCTATCAGTCTAATCGCTGCATTCTGGGCCCTCTGGAGTCTAGATAGCTGCTTTGCTGTAATACCTGCCATCAGACTGTTACAATAATCCAGATGAGTGTTCGTCATTACCCCCACAAACACTGCATGATCTTCCGAGGGCAAGAAGGGAAGAACATTCCTGACCATCCCCAAGGAATAATACACTGCCTTCACCTTGGCCCGCATCTGGGCTTCACTGCCAATGTTCTCCTGCCAGACACAGCCTAGTTTTTTATTTTTTTAGAAAACTGAAGTTTCTCAGCGAGGATATAAGGGGAGCATGCTTGCTTCTCAACCATAATTTTCCCCTTTGGACCGAAAAGAACAATCTTGGGCTTTGCTGCATTCAGTTGAAGCTGGTTACTTGCCATCCACTTGCCGATATCTGCCATGCACTGATTAATTCTCATAAAGGCGTCCGCAATGTTCTTCGTCTTAATATTGATTTGTGTATCATCGGCGTAGGAGTGAAAACTCAAACCATGCCCCCTTAATATATTTAGGACTGGACGCATGTGCAAGTTAAATATCAGTGGAGATAATGATGAACCCGGAGGAACACCACAACCGATGATAACCCCCTCAGAGGTGAAGCCCAGAAACAACACCGCTGGAAGGATCTTAACTACCTCACAACTTGTTATGACATTTTTGCCACTCATCCAAGATGCTGCAACATATCTGATGATCTTCTGTGTCGAAGGCCGCGGATAGGTCCAGCATCAACAATAACGAAGATCCACCACCATCCGCAGCCTCCAACAAATCATCCTGGACTGCCAACAGTGCTTTCTCCGTCCCATGTGTGGGTCGAAAGGCACACTGGAGTTCATCCAACAACCCCTCTTTACCCACAAATGCCTGAAATTGAGAAGAAACCACCTTCTCCAGAATTTTAGCTGGCCAGATCAGGTCGGCCACTGGCCGGTAGTTCTTGAACACAGCTGGGTCCAGATTAGGTTTTTTAACAAGGGTTTTACTGATACATTTTTAAGTGCATCCGGAACCCAACCCTCAAATAGGGACTTATTCACAAACAGGGTCACAAAAGGTGTGATATTAGCAGCCAGCCGCCTAGCTGCACAGGTGGGCATTGCAAATGCCAAGCCATTTGCCAGCTTGGTTGGAGAATAAGGGACTGTATCAGTTCTTCGGTCACATGCTGGAAACCAAAATGTTCCTTCTGTACCCCCTTCCCCAGCATAACATCCTCCTTGTTATAATCTAGTGGCCCCGCCTGACCTCTCACACTATCGATACTCTTCTGAATAGTAATGATCTTTTCCTCAAAGAAGGCATTGAAGTTGTCTGCTTGTTTCTGCGAAGGAGCAAAGGAAGCCGCAATACCAGCTGGATTGCCAAATTTAGACACCTGCAAATACTGCCCTAGCTTGATTCCCCACCTGCTCAATCTCCCTATGGAGAAAATCCCTTTTTGCTTCAGATAAAGCTACCTTGTAAGATTTCAATGCCATCTTTGCCCTGTCCGCATCGGTGCCTAGCTTGGTAGGCCTCCAAAGCTTGTTAGTTTGACGCACCTGTTTACGAAACAGGGTCAGAGAGGGTCCACACCAAGGCTTTGAAATCTTAGTCCTCTTCATTTTCAGGGGGTGCATAATTGGAACATATTTCTTCCAATATGGCAGTACCAATCTTAAAATATTCCTCACAGGGAGGTGTAATATCAATATTTGCTAGTCGGGCCTGCACTTCTTCCCCTGGAATTTTAGCCAAATCACTTGGTTTATGATTCCAAAACGGTATACTATCCCCGGCCTCTACTGTCTACGTCTCCTCCCTGGACATACCAAACAGTTGGGCACAACGGTCAGACCACAGTATCGGGAGCGTCTTGTAAAACAATACAGACTTCCCTCAAGATACTACTAGGTCCAAACAATGACCTTTAACATGCGAGGTCACAGTAGACAGTATAGCTAGACCATGATTTCTCAGGAGCTCAGCTAATTCTAGTCCGGATGTATGCTGCAGTCCAGCCAGATATTCCAATCTCCTAAACAAAGCAGTTCCTTGTATTTACTACCAACTAACATCAGGTGCATATCTAAATTCTCCCAAAATGTTCCTGCCGGTCCGGGTGGTCTGTAAACCAGAATTACTTTCACTGACTGCGAGGGGGAAAGCGGTATAGTGAATTGTCCCATTTGGGAATCATCAGGCCAGTCCAATTCCTCCAAATGCGAGATGAGAAGGGAAGATTTGTAAACTATTGCAATACCTCCCCCTCTCTTATCCACAAGATTAATAAACTGTATACAGTATTTATCAGGGACTAATTTGTGAAATATTGTCTGTGACCCCCTCCATGAACCATAATTCTGCTAGTAATAAGAGATCAAAATCAAACTCATCTATGAGTTCCCCCAACTCCAACGCATGGGCCACTGCTGAGTGTGCATTAAGCAAAGCGCCCTTAATCACTATGAGCTCCCCATTGGTTCCCTCCACTCTAGGAGGTAGTTGAAGTAGAAGGTGGAAAAGAATTGCAATTCCACCACTGTGTTTTGATGAACTGTTGCATAACCGTCATGACTGAAGTAGAACAGTTGAATGATCTATCCAGATTAAGGTGCTGTTTATGAAGAGGAAATGTAAAGTGACGAAAACTGTTTGGTCTCCTGAGTCTCATTGACTTTCAAGTTGATATAAAAAGAAAGACTTTTTGATTTGCCAAGTGGAAACTGTAATGATTGTCATAAGAGTGAGAAACCGTGTGGACATAAGGAAGTCACCTTGCCAAGTGAAGGACGTATTGGATACAAAGATCTGTATATTCCATGTGGAGTAAAACTTGGCAAGGGAAAAGACATTTTCTGAAATCAAACTTGGGTTTAACATATTCTGAATTGATCTAGGGAAAAGGGATCCAATCCTGATCATAATAATACTTGTTTTGTTTATATTTGTATGTATGTTGAAGTTGCCAAATAATCCCTGTATTATTTTGTTGTATGTATTAGTGTGAGGGACAGACATTTTGGACATTTTTGGTCATTTTCTTTTAGTCTTAGTTCGATAGGCAGGGAAATTCTTGTTAGTTTAGGGAAAGATAGGCGTTTATCACACCTTTTATTATTTAATAAATGGTGTCTTGTGATAAAACTTCACCTACGTGTCTGTCTCCCATGTCTGACTCCTCACAGATCTCTAGGCTGGCTTATCGAATAGCCAAGTTAATAATAGTTTCAGAAACGTCAGATGGTCTTCTATTGGATGGATTTCTTTTGGGATTGAGTTCCATAGTTTTGCTATGAGGATAGAGAAGGTAGGAGCTATGTATTTGTTTTTTTCTCAGTGTCTTGACTTTATAAGTATGTCGATGCTGGGGGCGTGGCTACGAGAGCCATGTAGGAGGACGCGATCTGGAGGAGCTCCCGAGATCCTGTAATGATCCGGGTGAAAAAGTGCGTAATGATGGGCCTACGACCACTGAAAATACACATGTCGGTGTGTGAATGATTGGGCCACGCGTGGTGAACTCCTGGATGGTGCAGGAAGAACGACGGCAGAGATCAGTGCGGAAAAGATAAGGGGCGCCGGAGACGAAAGACACAAAATGGCCGACCAATGTCCGGAACAAAGGAAGGAGCAGGCCGCACAGTGAACGAGCGGAAGGGGCGTACTGAGTGCACACTTGTCATTTGTGCGAAATACAGGTCCTCTGGGTCATGACGAATAGAACGGTGAGGCCGAAGGCGAAACAGCCCACCTTAGACGACTTCGCTAAGATGTCCCCGGGTCAAGACAATACCAAAAGCAGGGACAAGCCGCCTGCAAGCGGCATGACGACTTCGGGTGCTAGCCAAGAAGTCCTAGCTGCGATTGCGGACCTAAGGGCGGCCTGGGAATCTAAACTTGAACTAGCCGTCACTGAACTGAAAACGGCACTGGACCTCAAGGTCGGAGAGGTGCAGGAGGACGTTAATCTACTCCGACAGGATGTCAGGGCCTTGGCGGAGCGCACAGAGTCCCTTGAGAAGGAAGTTAGCCCGAATACTGCGGATTGCGCCTCCCATAAGGCCGAATTGCATGCCCTGATACAAAGAGTGGGCAACTTGGAGAGCAGAGCGGAGGAGGCGGAAGGACGAGCCCAATGAAACAACATCCGCATCGTGGGCCTGCCTGAGGGATTGGAGGGCCAAGATCCCACGGAATTCATTGAATCCATGCTACTGCAAGAGATACCCGGAGGAGCCCTATCCCAAGGATTTGCAGTGGAAAGGGCACATAGAGCTCTAACAAGGAGGCCGCCGCCGGGGAACCCGCCTAGGCCGGTGATAGCCAAAATTCTTAATTACCGAGATCGGGAGAGGATATTGGAACACTTTCGTAAGGGAGGAACGATTACACGAGGAGCGGCAAACATCACGGCTTACCCGGACTATACCCTGTCTGTGCAACGTAGCCGCATGAACTTTGGGATGGTAAAGCGGAGATTGAGAGAGGCAGGCCACAAATATATGTTACTGTATCCGGCAAAATTGAAAGTCATTCATAAACACAAAACTTTGTTTTTTGAGACCCTGGAGGATGCCATGGGTTGGCTCGATGCGCAAGGATGTCCCCAGGAGTCAGAAGTTCGGACGGAGAAAGAGCACGGAAGAGATAAGTAATGCACGAAGAAGGTGCCACAAGATGGCGCGGCACGTGGGACTTGAATATAGTCGTTTGCGCAGCCTTCAGTAGAGAAGGTCAGACTATTGCACTAAATGTTACAAGCACTGTAGTTATTATTGCATTAACGGGAGCCTTACAGAGCGGTTCTCTTTACCCCACAACAACTTTAGTTAAGTGGCCATTAGGGCGATGGAGCTGGGCAGCAGTTGGGGTGTGTGATGTTGGGGAAGGGACGGGTGGGGGAGGGGAGGGAAGTTGGGAATTTGCCGTGTACATAGTTATGGGGAGTTTGAGCTGGTACGAGAAGCTACAAGCAAAGATGGAGAACTGTATCTGTATCACGTGGGCAAAGGGGAGTCGCTACACGGAAGGCAAGAAGACACTCATGAGCCATGGGGGACCTTAAGATCGTAACATGGAATATCAGGGGACTGAACAGTTACTTAAAGAGAAACAAAGTCATGATGTACTTAAAAAGACAGAAGATTTATATTGCGTTGTTGCAGGAAACACATTTGACCCAGCAAAAATTGGAACTGGTGGGGAAGAAGTGGAGAGGTACTGTAGTAGGCTCTTCGTATTGTGCCTACGCTAGGGGAGTGCTGGTCTGGGTGGCACTGCACGTTCCGCTCCAACTTACACAAGAGGTGGTGGACACGGAGGGAGACTGGTCATATTAAAGGCTTTAGTAGAGAATAGAGAGGTGTGCATTATAAATACGTATGCCCCCAACCAGAACACTGCGACGTATTTTAGAACCCTGTGTACTCATCTGGGCGCGTGTATGGGAGGAGCGGTTATCTGGGGAGGGGATTTCAACTGCGTGCTCAACCCAAAGGCAGACAGATCTGATGGGGAGATTGATAGGCCCACCCCAGAGGCCAGGGTATTGCAGACATTACTAGATGACTTTGGGCTGGCAGATGTCTGGAGACTGAAACACCCTAATGAAACACAGTACTCGCACTACTCAGCTCCGCAGCACCTGCACACGAGGCTGGATTACTTTTTTCCCACGCCAGATGTGGTGATAGAGACCACCCAAATAGACTATAGAGCGAGGGTCCTGTCGGATCACTCGCCTCTGGTGCTGAGCTGGCAGTACTGCCGCCCCAGGGCGCGGATACCGACATGGTGCCTCCGGGCGGAGGCGCTCCGAGACCCAGTCTTCAGGGAAGATATCAGGGATGCGATCGCACAGTACTTTGAGGTAAACACAGGCAGGGTAGATTCAGCGTGCACGCTCTGGGAAGCCTTTAAGGTGGTATTGCGGGGTGCTGCGATTGCTAAGTCAAAAGGCCTACAGGGTGGGGTCCTAATGGAAGTAGAGGAAGCGGAAGAGAAACTGGAGCGCGAAAGCAACAGGGCGGGAGGGGATGCAGAACTTGTACTCGAGTTGCAGCAGAGGTGCGCAGAGCTTTGGGAAAGGCTCTGCAACCTTAACTACAAGAAGTATGCCGATAGGCAACATGCAGGTGGGGATAAAACTGGCCGCTTGTTGGCGTGGTTATATAAGAGCGAAACCCCCAGGCCCCCAATTAGGACAATAACTAGAGAAGTCGGGGAGGTGGTTGACACCCAGGAGGGAGTCAACGAGGCATTCTTGGACTATTATAGAACATTATATGAGGACAAAGGAGAGGACAATTGGGAGGAGATTAGAGAAACTCTAAAAGACATGGAGTTACCTAAGATTAGTGATGAAGAAAGGGAGGAGCTGGACGCACCGATTACCTTAGAGGAATTAGAGGAGGTGGTGAAGCAGCTGCCCACCTGCAAGACCCCAGGCGCGGACAGATTCCCTGGCGAGTTTTACAAAACATATAAAGTGGAAGTACTCCCCCCTATGCTAGAGATGCTCAATGAGCCTTTTGAGATGGGTCGGCTACCGGAATCGCTCAGAGAAGCATTAATTGTGCCGCTCCCTAAGCCCAACAAGCCAGGGCATAGCTGCGGCTCCTATAGGCCGTTGTTAATGTTGAACCAGGATAGCAAGATCTTGACGGCGGTCCTGGCCAATAGGCTAGGGAGGGTTATTAGCAAACTGATACACCCGGACCAGACAGGTTATGTCCCCAACAGAAATATAACCCACAACCACAGGCGACTCCACCGGGTGATTGAAGAGGGAAACAGGAGCGAGGGGAAAATGGCGGTGGTGTCCCTAGATGCAGTCAAAGCTTTTGACTCAGTGAGGTGGCCATGGTTGCTGGCGGCCCTGGAAGAATACGGGATGGGGCCGGGTTATGTTAGGTGGGCAAAATTACTATACAGTGAACACTGGCCAGAGTATGCACAGGATCGGTGATATCTGAGAGGTGGCAACTCAGTAGAGGCACCAGACAAGGGTGCCCCTGGTCCCCGATGTTATACATTCTAGCCCTGGAGCCCCTGGCAGTGTACCTCAAACAACAATATGATGTGGTCGGTATTGAGGTAGGGGGAGAGAAACACCTAATATCCTTGTATGCTGACGATTTACTACTATATTTGAAATATCCGGAAGAAAATCTTCAGTATATTCTAGAGGTTATGGAAAAGTATGCAGAACTGTCCGGCATAGCGGTAAACCCCCAAAAATCGAGCATGTTCCCATTGGGTAGCTACATAGGAGCTCCTCAGGAACGGTTGCCAATGTTGTCCGTACCTTGGGCGGCTGATTCCTTCCGCTATCTCGGAATAGATGTGTATCATACGGTGGAAGGGGAACACTTGCATAACACTGAGGTGGCTGTGAAAAAAATCCAAACAAGTATGAAGTTTTGGGAGAAGCTGCCGCTGGCGATGATGGGACGGGGGGCGATGCTCAAAATGGTGGTCCTGCCCAGGCTGTTACATTTCTTTAGTAATATACCATACTTGATACCCAAAAAGTTTTTTGCCAAACTGAACAGCATGTGCAGGGACTTCCTATGGCATGGCACTCGCAATAGAGTGGCGCTATGGAAGCTACAGAACTTCCATGATAGAGGGGGCATTAAGCTGCCGAATCTTGAGGCCTATTATGTAGCTAGTCAGTTGCAATATGTAACCAAATGGCTCTCTGATGAAGTAACTCCTGAATCTAGGCTGTTTGGGCAGGACTGCACCCCGTTTTACCTAAATTAGATTATCTGGGTGCCTAGACTCGAAATGAAAGAACGCCCGGGTATGCTGTTGCTTGGGTGGAAGATGTGGCACAGAGTATGCCAATTGATGGAGAACCCGTGCCCTTGTTCCCCACAGGTGCCGCTAGTCGCCTTAGCTGGGGGAGACAACCAACTCAGAACGATAATTAGGACCTATTGGGAATCGGTTGGGCTGGTCAAATTGGGAGATGTATGGCAAGAAGGGATTATCAAAGATTTCGAAGTACTGGGAAAAGAGACAGGTTTGCATAGAGGCCAATATGTCACGTATCTTAGGCTAGTGCAGACTATTCGTAAAACCTGGCCTGAGACTGTACTGGCGGAGGAGCCAGACGTCCTAATGGGAACAATATATGACATATCAGAAGGAGGGCACGAGATCTATAGACTGTACGAGATGGTGATGACCCGGGTGGGGAAGGATTTGACTCATTTGAGGCTGGACTGGGAAGCGGAGGTGGGAGCACTGATGACCGATGGAATGTGGGAACGTGCTATAGGATACCACAAGAAGGTGTCCAGAAACGCCAGATTGCAGCAGATACAGTTATACATAACGCATAGAGCCTATATGACCCCGAAGAGAATATCCAAGTTTGTAAACGCAGGAAGACAAGCATGCCCAAAATGTGATGAGGAAGATGCTGATATGACACACATGTTCTGGTCTTGCCCAGTGATTGAAGCCTTTTGGGGGGAAGTGGCACGGAAACTAGCGGATAAAGGGGTCATGCTCAACATAGATACGGCCTGGGCCTGCCTGTTGGGAGGGTTTCCCGGACCACGGAATACTAAACATCTTGGGAAACTGAGGGACCTGGCATATGTGCTTGCTAAAAGAAGGATTGCCATGGGCTGGAAGCAGAGCCACAAGCCACGGGTTGAGGTATGGTGGCGGGACCTGCAAAAATGGGCGGAGGCTGAAACGGTGGTGTGGCAGGAGGCACGTAGCAAGTGCGGGGAAGAAGAAGTGGGTAACCTGATGGCTTGGAGAATGTTAATAACAGGACTGTTTGGCACAGTAGTGGATTCTGCAGCTTCGGAAGGAAGCAATACCCAGCCACACGCAGCGGATACAGAACGAGAAACACAAATAAGCTCTTGAGGGAGGGGGGATTTGGGGAGCAGTAACGTGCGTTAATTGATGTTCACGAGTCTGTTGTAAATAATGCTGCAAGTCTGGTTTGTATTGTTTATTTGTTTTCAAAATAAAATTTTTTTTTTAAAAAAAAAGTATGTCGATGCATGATCTCAGTGTCCTTCTTGGGTAGCAGGGGATGCTTTTTGACTGGGGGAATTCTGCTCCCTCTCTATTCAGTGCTCTGAGCCGATGAAGTGGATTTTAAATCGTAACTAGTGAAGGCTTCTCAAGGCCAGGGTGATTTGATGCCTCCTGTTTAATCTTAGTAGAAGACTTGCCACCATGTTTTGAATGTTTTTTAGTTTCTCTGTGGGGTAGTCAGTAATTCCTAAGTATAGGCTGTTTGTGTAATCTATTCTTGACCGTATAAGTGAGATTTTGGTGAGTTTCCGATGTGTGAAGCTTAAGTATGGTAGTATGCATCTGATTGAGAGTAGGTGGTAGAAGCATCTTCGTACTACTGCATTGACCTGTGGTTCTAGTGTAAGTCCATTTTACACGAGTAGTCCAGATGAACAAGTTACTGACCAACTTTCTTCGACTGGATGTTCCTCCAACGTATTCCTCATCTATGATATGTAATGTCCACAGCTGTGCTGCTTCGGAAATGTTTTCGGCAGAGGGCGCCCTGCGTCGATGGCGTTGGGCCGATGTCTCTCGAAGGCCTCTGTCGAGGGTGACGTCATTGGATGTTATAAGTAGCACGCACGGTGTCGGTAGCCTCAGTTCTTGTTTTTTCCCCCTCACAACGTGTGGAACACGTGCCTGTAATACAGCATTGACTGCACTTAGCCTTGGTGGAATGAAAGCTTTAATGGCATGGGAAATTCTCGAGAGGGGTAGGCTGGGAGGCCGATAAGGAATACGTTGAAGGAACATCCAGTCAAAAGAACGTTACCATTTGGTAAGTAAATTGTTCTTCGTATGGATTGTGTCCTCCAACGTATTCCTCATCTATGACAGACTCCCAAAGCAGTATCCATGATTGGAAGAGGGAGAAGAATTTAGACATACCCAATTAAATGCCTTAACAAAGGCCTTACCAAAGGCGACATCCTGAGCATGGGAAATATCCAGGGAATAATGCTTAACAAAAGTGTGTATGGAAGAACACGTTGCAGCATCACAGATGTTCTTTACCAGTACACCACTCTGCAGGGCTGTCGATGTAGCCATGCCCCTTGTTGAATGAGCCCACAAGCCCTCAGAAGGGTCCTTGCCAGCCAGCCTGTAGCATTCTCAAATGGTGAGGATGATCCACCTAGACAAGGTCTGCTTAGAAACAGCCTGGCCTAATCGGTGTCCAGTATACCCCACAAAGAGCTGGTCGTCCACTCTGACCTTGGATTGTATGGAAAGATAAAATCTCAATGCCCTCATAGGATCCACTCTATGGAGTCACCCCTCGTCCTTACTACGATGCGGAGGAGGATACAAGGCGGGAGGCACCATTTTCTGGCTTAAATGAAACTCGGACACTACCTTAGGTAGGAAGGACAGAAGTACTCGCAATACAACCCTGTCCTTATGGAACAAAGTAAAGGGTGGCGTAGAAGAAAGGGCCTGCAACTCGTTCACTCTATGAGCAGAGGTAACTCCAACCAAGAAAACAGTCTTAAATGTCAACAATCTCAATGGACAAGAGTGCAAAGTTTCAAACGGAACACCCATCAGACATTTTAATGGTTCCCACCAGAAGATCCCCTGTGGGCCAAAGAAAGTAAGAAGGAGAGAACCTCTGGAATTGAGCACTGAAAAACATCAACATTCTTTCCTCCTTCACATCATCCAGGAGGTCTCAATCCTTTTATCTCAACCGTTCAGAAACCATGCATGAAAGTTGAGAGTCTTGACCTCTGGATGGAGAACCCGACCTTCCTCTCGTGAGACAAGATCCTCTCTTTGGGGCAGACGAATTGGAGGACAAATGAACACGTCTAGAAGATCCGGGTACTACAATCTCCTCACCCAATCCGGAGCAATGAGGATCATTCGGGTCCCGAACCATCGTAACCTCATGAGAACTTGAGGAATGACGGGGATCGGAAGAAACACGTACAGAAGTGTGAACAACCAATTCATGACAAACACGTCTCCCAGAGCTCCTCGCGGAGGAAATTTCCTCGAGCAGTACCTTCCATACTTCCGGTTGGCACCAGTTGCGATAAGGTTCACCTGCGGGGTTCCCTAAAGGGTAAATATCTCTTGAAGGACTACCTGAGCTAGTTCCCACTCATGGGAGACTGCGCTCTGCCTGCTCAGAGCATCCGCCGCCATGTTCTCCTCTCCGGCCAGGTGAACCGCCGTTAGGGAGATTCCTTCTTGAATTGCCCAGAACCAGAGCTCTATTGCCTCCCTGCACAGAAGGAGTGGCCCTACACCTCCTCTCTTGTTGAGGTAATGCATGGCCACTGTGTTGTCTGTCATTATTAGGACATTCTTTCCCCGTACAGACAGCAGGAAAGCCTTCAGTGATAGCCTGATAGCTCTCAGCTCCAAAATATTGATGTGTAGTTTGGACTCCGATGGAGACCAACGACCGCTGATGGTAAGATCATTGGCATGAGCCCCTCACCCCATGAGGGAAGCGTCCATCACTACCATTACCTCCAGCAACGGTTGCCTAAAAGGCTCCACCTTCATGAGATTTTCCTCGCTGGCCCACCACAGAAGATCCGAGTCTGGGCTTGTTGAAACTTGGAGACCATCTGGAGAATATATGTTGAGCCCTCACCTTGGGTGGTGAGCACATCCCCAAGGATGTGTCCAACACAGCCCTGATGTACTGGAGCTGTTGGGAAGGTATCATATGCGACTTCTTGAAATTGAGGGAGAAGCCCAGTTTGTGAAGGGAGTGCCAAGTGACGCTGAGATGATCGAAGGCTTGTTCGGGAGAACGCGCCCTGATCAGCGAATCGTCCAGGTAGTCCCAGATGTGAATCTCGCCTCTCCTGAGATATGCTGCCACTACCACCATGAGCTTGGTGAAGACCCTCAGGGTGGAGGTCAACCCGAATGGCAGGACCCGAAACTGATAGTGCGAGCCACCAACTGCAAACCTCAGATATTTTCTGTGCTTGAGATGGATCAGCACATTAAAATGAGCACCCTGTAGGTCCAATGACACCAACCAATCCTGAAGTTGGAGGGCCTGAAGGAACTGAGAAACAGTGACCATCTTGAACTTGTCCTTCCTGAGGAACTTGTTCAAGTATCTCAAGTCAAAGATGGGTCTCAGTCCTCCGTCCTTCTTGGGAATCAAAAAATACAGGGAATACCAACCCTTGTTCCTCTATGCCACAGGCACTGGTACTATAGTGCCTTTCTCTAGCAGGGTCCGAATCTCCTACACAAGGGGAGGATCTGGAACCGTGCCGTGGGCTATTGTTTCCAGAGCCCACGCCTCTGAGGTAATGGCTCGCCACTCTTCTAGATGTTGAGACAGCCTGCCCCCTACCGGTGAACAATGAGACAAGGCCTAAGAGCGGTTTTGAAGCAGCTGCAGCAGAACCTGATGGTAAAGAGGCTACTGCTTGAGCGGCCTTGGCACCTCTACCTCATCCACCATGAGGAAACTTACATTGGCTCATCTGACTGGCCAACACTCTCGCCCTTCCAAATGAGGAGTAGTAGCGAAAGCAACCCCTCCATTGCTGTCCTATAGGACGAAAAGGCGGAGGTTGTCGAACAGCTGCGCCCAAAGATTTGGCAGCTGCTTTGGAGGTCTGCAACCGTTCAAGGCTCTCGTCAGCCTTGCTGCCAAACAGATGCGACCCATCAAAGGCATGTTGAAAAGACGAACCTGCACATCTGGTGCAAACCCCGACTTCTGCAACCACACAAATCTGTGCATCACAGTGCTCATGGCCATGGACTTGCTGACACTATCCGCAGTGTCCAACCTAGACTCAAGGGATTCACACATGGCATCCTTGCCATCCTTCACAATAGCTAGACAGCCTTACTTCCCCTTCGGGAATATGCTCAGCCGGTAAAGAGATGGAATTCCACAGAGTGTGCTTAAACTTTGCTAAGGCACAGGTGGAGTTGGCCGACTTCAATGCCATACTCCCAGCAGAAAATACCTTGCGTGCCCATCCATCCATGCGATTATCGTCCCTATCAGGAGGGATGGTAGTGTTCGCTGCCTGCTTCGAGGTGGCCGTTGCCGCCTGAACCACCAAACTCTCCGGTGTGGGGTGTGTGGACAGGTAGCCGGGGTCACTACAGAATGGGTGGTATTTTGTGGTCAATGACTTGTTTACTGCCGGAATACTCTCCGGGGTGTTCCAAGTAGCAGCCACCCTCTTTTGCAATGCCATATGAAATGACAACACCGGGTCAGTGGACGTACCCTGATCCAGAATATCTGTAAGGTCATCTTGATCAAACTGTACCGGAAACCGGACTCAGCCCAGGTACTCCTCAACTCTCAACATCAATCTTCGATAAGAGGAGTCGGCATGATCCTCTGGATCCAGCCTACCAAATTCCATCTTGGGGGGAGTGTCAAGGCCACTGGCATCATGCAAGGACTGACACAGATCCTCCATCCAACTCTCTTCAGAAATGAGACACTCCGGAACACCAGGAGTCCCATATGGAAGACCAAAAGGCCCAACATCCTGCTCTGAACTTTTTTCCTCCTCATACATGTCCTGGAGAGAATTAAAAAAGTCCTTCCTTGGGAGAGGAGTACACCTCTTCTCTGTAACAGTCTTCACAGACTTAGAAGTAGCCTTCCTCGGAGGGTCCACAGTCACAGGGACTTCCACCAATAAATTCGTCTGAGATGGCATCAACGGCATTGATGGTTCCGACGGCGTTGGCAATGGCACCGACAGCTTCGAGGGCCCGACTGGGGGCCACGACCCGACAGGCGCACCCGACGGGCATGGCGCCGATGGCGTCAACACCTTCAAGGGCTGGAGACGAAGACTACGACCTGGAACTGGCACGTAGCTGGTGAACGCCCGATGCCTTGTCCGAAAGGGGCCTCGAAGATCATGCCGTCCAACCGGGCCTGAAGGCGCGCAAGCATTCTGCCAAGACCGCTCCCTGATGGATTTGTCAGAAGGTGCGGACGTAACTGTGCCTTGGGATTGAAATATCTTCAACATCTGCACCCGGAAAGCATCCCACTCCTCTGGGCTTGAGGATTTGGTGGGGCAGGTCACCTTCTTCGAGGAGGCGTCATCCGAAGAGGACGAGGAAGGCAAGCGGTGACGTCACTTCCTGGACTGCCGCGACGAAGAGGACGAGTGGCGTGAACCACTGTGGGACATGGAGCACTTGGACTACTTCTGACGAGGAGAGTGCCCTCTTGACTCACCGGTCGACATACCAGCCGACTTGGATTTACAGGGCTGGGCCACCCTTCATACCTTCAATTTCCCCTTACATTCCCGCAAGGCCTTGGCAGTCAACGACTGGCATTTCAAGCCTTCATCCGTCGCATGGTCCTCACCCAGACACCACAGACAAATTCTATGTGGATCTGTAATCGAAATCTTGGAGCAACGGTCCCGACATTTCTTAAAGCCAGATCGTGGGGTCGTCGGGGTAGAAGAAGACATGATATGTAACTTAACAGTAACCACGAGGCGCGCCAAGTTTTACAAAGCAAACACATTTGTGGAAAAAACTGAACTGAGGCTACGGGCGCCGTGCGTGCTACTTATAACATCCGATGACGTCACCCTCGATGGAGGCCTTTGAGGGACATCGACAAAGGGCACCCTCTGCCGAAAAAACTTCCAAAGCAGCACAGCTGTGGAAATTAAATGTCATAGATGGGTAATACGTTGGAGTACACAATCCATTCGAATTGTTATTACTGTTGATGTTTCCAGTTTTAGTCCAATTTCCAGAGGCCATAGGAGTGAGGTATGAAATTCCTTGTTGCGTGGGATGATCAGTATTTCTGTTTTGTTTGGGTTTAGCTTTTCGTTGCTCTTCGTCATCCAGAGATTTATCTCATTAAGGGAGTTGTTGGAGTAAGTGTTGGTCACCTTGACAATTAGTTGAGTCATCTGCATAGTTGTAACATATTATTCATTTTTTAAATTAATTTCATGAGAGGGGCTGTGTACATATTGTAAAGAATTAGAGAGAGGCTTGATCCTTGTGTAATGCCACACTGAAAGGTGTGCCGAATTGAGGGAATTCATCCCTTCACCACAAGGAGGAGCCCCCTGTGAGGCTAAAGCGTGAGCCTGCTCTGCAACACCCTCCCCAGGGGTAGAAGCAAGTGGGACCTCACCTGGAGAGACTCCCCCTTAGGCGACAAGGGCCTTTACCCATAATCATGAAGGCATATATGGGTCTGTCAAACCCTGTAAACTATCAGGACTGGGCCGAAGAAGATGATAACCAATGCTATTATTCTGAAGAAAGAGAAACTGTCTCTTTAAGAAAAAGTGACCAATCCACTGAGACGAGTGGATTGAAAGAGGAACACTTGTCAAGTATGAGGCAAAAAGAGAGATGGGAAGCGAAAGAGGAAGGCATCTCGAAGCAGGGGAGGTACCCTGAACCTGGGAAGTGGCAGAGCCGCAGGAGGATGGGGAGCCTGCAAAATCCAAAGCTGCTGGGGAGCAGCAGAGAGAACACTGAGAAGCCAGTGTAACCCACAGCCTGAGAAGGGATGAGCCAAATGGGTCTTGAGAATTGGTGGTGGGGGGACCACAAGAGAATCGTGGTGAGCAGCCAGCCCACGCAACTATGCCGATTCCGCAACAGGGAACTTGCAACAAACTGAGTGGCTCCCCGTTGAGACTCTGAAAAACCAAGAAGAGGTGCAACGAGCGTATGCGAGAGATGTGAGGATGTCAGCGCAATAGTGCAGTGGAGAAACAGAACCGTCACCGGACTCGTAAGATCCCCAAAGTGGTTTCCTGCTGAGACTGAAGGTAAAGGGGGACAATGGAGGCACAGGAAGATCACGGAGTATTATACAACACAAATAACTCATCTCAGTACTAATGAAAAACAACTGAAGATAAATCTATTGAATTTGAAATGTGATAAGGCAAGGTAGGAAAGCAATACAACTCTCTGAAGGAGAAATGAATGGAAGTGGAATATTCTTGTTGAATGTAAACTGTGACCGTCTGAGAATGAGAACAATACTGATCCCAGAAGGTGAGGAGAATGGAAATATGATATCCTTGTTAAAACTGAACTGTGCAAATACAAGAAAAGGTATAATAACGATCCCGAAAAGGGAGGTGAAGGAGAGTGAGAAAAGCTAAATGTCAACATTCATGAACTTAAGTGTTTTGAATAATCGCAGCAAGACACAGAGATACCTGAAGGAGGGAATATTAAAGTGAATATTGCTTTTTCCTGGAAAAAAAGATAAACCTGTATCCCAAGCAGAAGAGTGGGACCTAAGAAAAAAAGAGTATGAAGAGCATAAGAACAAAGCAGTCTTTATGATAAATCAATTTGAACCAGGTAAAACCACATCTAAAGTGAAGAATCCATATAGTAACATGAGGAAAGAATTGAATGAACTGATAAAAAGAGTTACTAAGAATTTGTGAAAGAGCACATATTGAGAAGACAAGTGTTGGCAGCACCGAGCACAGAGTCATTCTCCTGCCCCTTTATTTTCTTGGGAATAGGGTCAGATAGTGTTCATTTTTGGACGGTGGACAGATTCTTTTTGGACAACGGAAAAGACAACTAACGAGCACCTTAGTTATTCCTTTAGGTAAGGAATACCCCATAGCCACAGGGATAGTTAGGTTTACACCTTATTATTTAATAAACCTTGTTGGAAAACTTCCTTAAAGAGTCTCTGTCCGTCTTCTGACCCATCACAGTGGTTTCGGTTGTTGAGGTGAAAGGAGGCAAATAGATTGTTTTGGTTCCGTCTGTGAGGGAGCATTTGAACCATTGCAGTTCTTTGTTCCGGGTGATGCATTCTTGTAGTCTCTTGATTAAGGTTGTGTGGCTGATGGTGTTGAAGGCTAATATGTTCAGTAAAATAAGAGTTGATGGTATGTTTTTGTCTACATTCATATTAGGTCATTCCATATGGAAAGCAGTGTCAATTCTGTTCCTCTCATTGGTCTGAAACATACCTTTGATTGGTCCAGGAGTCCATTTGATTCCACATGGTTGAGGATTTCTTTGTATACTTAGATCTCCAGAATTTTGGTGGCGTAGAGTATGGCTAAATAGGGGCCTGAGGTTAGTTTGACCATCTCCTTTTCACACTTCAAAGTGATTTAAGGTAGGCTGCTTTGTAAGTCTTTGGTACGATTCCTGTTTCCAGCAACAGATTGACCAATTTTCAGAAGTAGAGGGACGGAGTTTCTTTGGTGAGTAGGTTTTTGTACATGTCTGGAGGGTAAGGGTCATCGTGTGATCTTGGTGAATTGCTCTCCTTTACTAGCATTGTGAAAGTATCTTCTGAAATTGGTCTCAGGTAGTAGGGTTCTGTTGTTGTTATTAGGTTTCCTTTGTGGTAAATTGTTGGTTGGATTTGAGTTACTTGTGCCAATGGTTGTTTATTTTGCCTCCGAAGTGGTTTGCAATGTTGTTGCATAGCTTTTGAGAGTGTGTGTGCATACTACTGCATGAGAAAGGGTTCTTCATTGATCATTTTGTACATTTTCTTCTGTGGGTTCCTTGCTGATTGAATTGTTTGCATGTAATGGCATTTCTTGGCTTTTAACACTCCTGCATTGCATAGATGGCTCTACTTTTGGGACTTGGACTTTCTCCGGTTGATGGTAGTGTTTTCTGTATGCTTTTTTCTAAAAAAAACGTTGTTAGCTTACTTGAGTGCTCTCAGTTCCACTGCTAGGGAGCTTGTCATCCAGGTATGGAGCCAACCCCTGGTTCAACCCTAGCGATCAATGGGGTGACAGATGTTGCAGCCATTTCACCCTCACATCCCCAACCCCTGATATTTGATCAGCCTTTTTTCTTACTACAGGGCACTGATCCCTCTTATTTACAAATTACATGGGGACCCACCCTTCATTCATTGACACGGCCAATACACACTACAACCCCTAGAAGTATTTATCTATTTCAAGTAATGTCAAAGGCCACATCTTAAACATGGTGAGGAGCTACTTTATCTTAAGTTTCAATTATGCAACATTGTGGATGTGTGATTGCTACTGATGACTGACCTATATTAAGATTAATTAGATACACTTTGGTAACAGCAGCATGCCATATTGCTACCAACTGGTTAAATATAGAAAGCTTTTTTAATTTGCTATCAATATATAAACCAAGGTTTGACACGAATTAATGGTTATTGAACTACAATTGTGTTTACATACGTAAAGGTTCATTCTGTTTTTTTACTTTCTTTTTTAATCATATTCATGGGGCAACATTAATGTGTTGCCTTTAAAATGAGTCATTTTATGTGTACTCTAGCACACATGATAAAGTAGATTTACATCAAGCGATAAACATATGAGGATAAATTGCAAGTTTCCTCCCCAATTCACTGCATCTGGCAGTTCAAACGGTCAGATGTCACAACTCAAGCAGAATGAACAGTTGAAGAGCCCACCAACACTTTAACGCTGTTCGCACTTCCATTGTCCGTTTACCGATAGGGAAGCATGATCTCTAATCGGAAAGCTTGGTACAAGCTTTATCAGCTGATTTCATGCCCACGTTCCAAGTTTTAAGATGGCGCCACATCGCCCTCCTCTCCTGTTCAGATCCCACATTACCTGTTTTCTGATGAAATTGGAAAACTTAATTTGGGGGTATTCTGTCGCCATCATCCCTCCCTAACTTCACCTCTGCACAAGGTCCATAACTGCCAAGAGTGCTTTCTTGATCCCCATTTTCTTTGGTCCTGGTGGGCAGCTGATTATGTATTTCCATTTTAGATGAGCAGGTCGTGCGCATCCTACAATGGTTCAGAGCTAAAGCTGGGGGGCTTTCTGCAGCATGGTGTGGCACCCCAAGGTCTTTACCAGACTCTGCACGCTCAGGCTCGCAGAGCCACCCCAAGCTCATGTGGCCATCAGTTACACAGCACTTCTTACACAATTTGACACTTGCCATCACCATTAGAGTTCCAAACTGTCTTCTTAACGAACTGATTTTAATGTGCGTACTGCACCGTAAATAAATGAAACATTCCCTTTAATGTAGCAACTGACCAATTACATGCCAGCCAAGTCATAAGTCTAACACTTACATTTTGGAGAAAAAAAACCTAGACAAAGCCCAAGAACAACCTTGTTAGTTTTGCCGGCACCTTGGGGTCGCTTACTGGAGCCCAGCAGCCCCCCATAGTCCTAACCCGGCAGAATGCACATACACATCTTAAAGTAAACCCTTAGAAATGTCACATACCTGGATTTCAGTCCCCAAGGGCGTTCCAACCACAAAGCGCATTGAGGCCATACAAATGGGGAAATGGGGCTATATAAATG
This sequence comes from Ambystoma mexicanum, assembly GCF_040938575.1. Taxonomy (NCBI): domain Eukaryota; kingdom Metazoa; phylum Chordata; class Amphibia; order Caudata; family Ambystomatidae; genus Ambystoma; species Ambystoma mexicanum. Next base: position 1,299,232,093 of record NC_090932.1, read on the forward strand.
GCTACAATACAATACAATACAACCATTATATGACAGCCGTGCACCCTTCTTCGGGGATCCAGACCATTGGCAAGCTCGGAATTCGGCCTTTACTCACCAGTGATTGCCTGCGTTCCATGCTGGCTAAGAACCGCCCTCTGCTTAAGCATGCCTCTCATCTCCTACCCACGCCCAAAATTTAAAATAGTTAGGGAGCACTTACCCCACCCTCACCCCCTCACCATGCTTCGTCTGTACCTCGCTCTGGGTGGTGCCTCTTCCCATGAACTGGGGCATAAAATCGATCCAAGCACCAATGAAAACGTGGTCCACAATAACACATTAGAATTCATTACTATCCAGAACAGACTGTTTTAGTACTATCCAAGCGGGTGGTTTGGGTACAATATGTTGCAAATTTCGCTTCAGAAAACATATTTGCTTTTTAACATTGGCAAAACCTAGTGTAGTAACTCATGAAACTGGTCCATTCTGTAAATCAATTTTAAAAAGGGGGCCCTTCCTAGAATCATAGGCTGGCACTTCGGGCATTGCCCTATAGGCCAGTCCAAGCCCATGAACGATGGACCCCACTGACCTCTGCCCCCTCCCTCTCTGGTGTCTGCTCCATCCCTTCCCTCTCCACTTACTCTCACCAGATAGAACCCCCTTCGCCCCACAAAGAAACGTTTCTGCACCGTGCCATATTCATCAGGTTTCACTTGGCGGAGCAGGGCACCGAGAGGAAGGCATGCTCCTTATTCTTCCAGCTCTGTGAAGGGACACCAATAGTATCGCCATCCATATCCAGTTTTGAAGCGCCCGTGAGATTTAAATCCCCAGCAATTTCCGCCTCCTTTTTAAAAGTATGCAGAATCCACAGGGGTTCATAGTAAAGACGACCCACATACATATATGTACAGCACTCATTTCCAGTTCGCAGGAGTAAGAAGTACAGGAAACACTCATTCCCAAACATTTAGTCAACCCCCGACCAGAAAATGTTCAAATCCCCCATAGGGGTACTGTGCGGCTCTATTAGAATGAGCCTGCTAATGTGAACAATATAGCTAACCCCAGGAACAAGCAGCTCTATCTTTCTAAAGACGGCCATTGTGCCCATGAAAGCTGCGCATCCAGAGCACCAGGGGTTAAGAAAGTTCAAGATGCTTCTTCTCAGCGATGAAGACACGTGGGAAGGTTCGTCTGACGCCGAGACTTGTCGGTGCGTGATTACATTACAGCAATCACATAATAGGTGTTTACTGCTGTGACTGTGACCTACTCACTTGGGTGGGTCCCAGGCTTGCTGATGTGGTCATACACCAAGGAGTCCTGGAGCTGCTTGGGAGGCGAGCATCATAATTACACGTTTTCCTTTCCTCTTTTCTTGAAATCATGTGGAACTATTCTGGCTGTAAGTCCCCTCTGCTGAAAGCTTTTTAAAGGGTTCAGAGAAGACACAGATGAGATGATTTAAATGAATTGTAATATCTGTAGTTTCGCACTCTTTTTAATCAATAATGTTTTTTTATTCGACATTATGCATCAAAAATGCTCGTTAAATATTTTTGTTTTTAATAAATCACCCTTGTAAAGAAAACAGCCGTAAAATCTCCAACCGAAACGTAATGGGAGTAAACGGTTCGAGTCACCCAGGTAAAATGACCTACTTCTCCGCCCTGAGGAGGGAGGAATGTAACAAGGAGTTCTACAATATTTCAAGATACAAATCCACGCAAGGTCAATGCTGGGCTGGGCCTTGTGTAGCCCCACCCCCTCTCCTCCTACCTCCCCTGCTGTACGATGCTTCGGACTACGATTCCCATGACACCGCACCATTGAGTTTGCAGACTAGGACATGGACGTTGTAGTCCAAAACATCTGAAGAGCTAAATGTTGCAGACTGCTTTAGTTTCACCATTTTATATGTTAGTGGCGGGGTTCAAGTCGTACATGAGCGGTTTCATATTACGTAAACTTTGCGACCCATCTAACATCCGGGCAGATCAGAGCCATGGGAGTCTCCCCACCTGCTATATTTCCATCTCACCCTTAAAATAGCACCTGCCACTACGACTGTTGCGCTCCGCTCTTGTTCGCCCTCTGCTGCCCTCCTCTCTTAACGCCCAGCGCTTTAAAGGGGCCTCTCTAACTGGCCCTCAGTACCTCCGCTGCTTATTCTTTTCCGTACTGACGGCCGGGACTTCTTCAAGGTAAAGGAGAGTACCGGTACCTAATAACATTGCCAAATGGCCTACACATATCAGCTGTGGGAAGCCTCTCCAGCTCTGCTTACACACTTTGACCAATGAAAGTCAAAGTGCAGGGAAGCACAGCTGCTCCCTTTGAAGTTTTGCTGCATGAACAAGGCATTACAATAAGGGCGATTAGAGATTGTTAGCCCAGGCACAGGGGTTCCTGGGGAGGGACAATTGTCCATTAAGAGGAGTAAATGGTGGATGATAATACATGGGAGGGAAGCATAACGTTGCATGTTGTGTGAAATAAAGATTCTATCTAGCAAATAACATTGCGTTCCTTACATTTTCTTTCACTAGGAATACAGTTTTAAAGCCCATTTTCTTTCACTGTGAAAACAATTTTAGAAACAATCAAACTTTTGTAGGCTTTTACTGTGATGTCGTCAGGATGAGTAAAATCTTTACATATATAACTGAATGTTTGTGTGTGTGTATGTTTGTCCGGCTATACAAACCCACACTGTTAAACCCACATCTACCAAATTTTGCATGGATATCTCTTTTGTCTGGGGTAAGATTTTAGTCTATGTTTGGATGCAAACATCTTATATTCAAAAAAATGTTTGTGTGTCTATGTTTGTCCGGCTATACAAATCCACACTGTTGAACCTACTGCTACCAAATTTTGCATGGATTTCTCATTTGTTTGGGGTAAGATTCTAGTCTATGTTTGGATGCAAAAAAATCAACCCATAGGCACCCACATTTACTGATGCGCACCCTGATTTACTACAGTAGGTACTGTAAGGAGGCAAAATTTGAAAAGTGAAGCAAAATGTTCGATATGTTGGTTATTCCTTTAAAATGTATTATTACTGTATACAGTTAGAAACTGTTTATTAAAGCATTTTTAAAGAATACAAAAAAAAATGTAAACAATTTTTTATCACACCGCTCCAAATATGGGAAATGGCAAGGTTGCAGTTTACTTAAGTTCATTCACGAGAAGAGAGCACAATCAATCTTTCTTGGACATTTTCTCAAATATGCTGAAGCCGTTAAGTGACTGAAACATGCCGCACAAAAAACAAACATCACTTGGAAAAACTCCATCTGATGCAAAGCAAAAATCAATATCAAGAGCTTCTGAAACAACAAGCAGCAGCACGACTTGCCGACCAGAGGACAAGAGCAACATCCTCCAGGGCACATAAGACACCAGAGCAAACTGAAGCAAGACGACCAGAGGACAAGAGCAACATCCCTCAGGGCACATGAGACACCAGAGCAAACTGAAGCAAGACTTGCCAACAAGAAGACAAGAGCAACATCATCCTTCAGTGCACATGAGACACCACTCGAGCAGGACACGGGCAGCTATAATCCTATTTTTGCTCAAGATGGTTCTAAAATGTTTTGTATAAAATCATGTTAGTGATTTATGTAATTTGTGCACTTTTAAATGCATTCCTGTAGAATTATTCATCTTTCCAAATCCAAAACAGAACACATACTTTTATTAACTATACGTAGCCAAGTGTTCAAATCAACAACTGAGCTAAAATCCTGGTTTCACCACTTAAGCAAAGTGTGTGATCCTGGGTAAATCATTGATTCTCCCCGTGCCAAAGCTGCAAACATTGTGAGTCCTGAGGAAAAAAATCATCCTTAACATTGGGCCAGATTTAGGGGGTCATTTTCTAATCTAACAGACCGGTAAATATCCAAGAAAAATATATATATATTTTTTAATGTTTTTATTATTTTCCATAACCACAACAAACAACAACCAACAATATTTACATAATCAAGTGTTTCATATTGCTTCATACTGTTCTGCTTACACTCCCCAACCCCCTCCCACTGCCTGTTTGTTCTTCTAACTTTTATTCATTCTACCCCACTGTCCTCAATTTCTTCTTGTGTGCCTTGGGCAGCACCATCAGTCTCTTGTTCAAACAATGTCACAGTCAATGCAATCCATTGAAGAATGTCCGTTCCCAGTTCCTGTCTTTGTACCCCCCGTGCCTTTTCTCACACCCCCATTTCCGCCCTCGACCACTTCCTCAAATCTGCCCACCATCTATCAATGCTCGGCTCTGTGGTAGCTTTCCATCACATTGCTATGCTGTGTTTAGCTAGAATGTAAATAAGGTCTTTCATCTTTGCCAGGGTTCTCTGCTTTGCATTTCTCTTAAATAGGCCCAACATGCCAGCATCATGGGATTGGATATCCAAAGTAATGCCCCCTCTAGCTACTTTACTCGCCACCCTCCCCCAGAAAGCCTGTATCACCCGACAACCCCAAAACATACGAATCAAACCCGCATTTTCTTCGTTGCATTTGGGGCACACTTGCCTCTTCGGTCCTTTAAATTTAGTTATAGCTGCATGTGTGAGATATGCCCTTTGTGTAATGTACAATTGTATTTAGCTATAGCTTGGCATTTCTAGAGACGTTTTTGTGATATAGAACTATCCATCTCCATTCATTCTCATCAAACGTTCTTCCCAACTCTTCCTCCCACCTTCCCTTGCATTTCAATTGTGCCCTCAAGGATCAATCAATACTTCATAGATTCTAGAAATAGCATGCCCCCACCTGAGAAGTTTATGAGTGTTTCCATGTCTTCATATCCAATAGTCTCCTCTGAGACAGCTGGCCATCTATCTTTTATTGTATATTATATAGTCCTGTGCAGCAGGAATTGGCCCTCGTGTATGTTCGTGTTCCTCCTCAGCTTCGTAAAATCTAGCCATCCCTTATCGTTTCTCAGATCCCCTACCGTCGCTATCCCAATGGCCTCCCAGTGTGTCCTCACCCTCTTTCTGTGTCCATGCATATCCATAGCTGCCAAATGTGTCTGTGGCGAAATTGGGTCTCCCATTCCCATGATTCTACATGTCCTCCGCTATACCTTTATTCCCAACTTAACTAAATAAGGGTGACTACACTGTGCTTTCAAGGGAGTCCAAATCAGGTCCCTAAGTAATAGTCTTTTTAATGCTGGTTGTAAGAGAATTGTGTCACCAGTGAGTTCGTCCTCCATCCATTGCACCACGTACTGTAGCTGGCACGCCAAAAAGTATTCGGGATTCAAAGTATTCAAAATTCGGGATCTTCAGTCCACCTTGTACGTATGGCTTCTGTAATGCATGCAAACTCACTCTATGCCGACCTCCTTGCCAAAGGAAGCCCCTGCATGCTTTGTCTAGTTCTCTGACAAACTTCTATGGGAGGTCATATGGGACATTGCCGAAACAATGCATAAGTCTTGGTAATTACACCATTTTTAATAGTGACACTCTGCCTGCCATTGACACGGGTAACTTACCCCAGAACTCCATTGATTTGTGCAATCCCACTTTGACCCAAATTGTGTTAGCTTCATGCTCCTGCTTAGGGTTGCGATATACATTCAGCCTTTGATATCTGAAAGAGTCCTTATTCCATGGCAAGGATAGGATCGGGAGCTCCACCTCACCAAGAGTCGCCATCTCAGCCAATGGGAATAGGCAAGACTTGCTCTTGTTAATTTGGATCCCCGTCAGTGTACCGAAATTGTCCAGCACCTCCAATATGTATGTCAGATTTGCCTCTGGGTCCCTAAGGGTACAGCAACATGTCGTCTGCATACATTGGCACTATATAATGCATATTCTCCCAGGGAGGACTCTGCCATGGTAGTTGGTGCCTTAGTCAACGGACATATGGACTACTGCAATAGCCAACTGCTTGGAATTCCCCATAAACAATTAATACGATTACAGAAAGCTCAGAATGCCACAGTGAGAACCATCTTTAGCCTAGATCGACGCGCACATGTCTCACTATCGCGGCGAGCATTACATTGGCTGACCGTGGAAGATTGGATCAGATTCAAAGCAGCATGTTTAGTCTTTAAATGCATTAATGGCCCTGCCCCAGACTATTTAAAAGATCTGATTCAAGTTTATCGACCATCAAGATCCTTACGTTCCAATGATCAACATCTTCTGGTTATTCCTCGTTCTGTTTACAACTCAAAGGAAGACAGAAGAGTTGCTGTATTCTGGCCAAAACTATGGAATTCACTTCCACTGGAAATTAGGACCCTACAGTCACACCCTCAATTTCGGAGAGCACTAAAGACCCATATTTTTAGATAGCCTATTCCTCCATTCCTACATGAACCATCCTCTCGTCGAATTTGAGCTGAATTTCTGTTCAATTTTTGTTTCCATCTGCGCCTCTATACGGTTCACTGTCATGTGCGCGTTACAAATGCAAAAAATCAAATTAAAAAAAAACTATGTGCCGCACCACATTTATTTTCTATGCCTGCGTCACTATATTCCTGTCTCAGGAGTGCCGGTATAGGTTCAGCAGCAAGTATATATAGCATTGGGGACAGCGGATACCTCTGTCTCGTCCCTTTATGCAGTTCCCATAGATCAGAAAAAGCGGAACCCATCGTGACCCTTGCCATCGGCTAAGTGTATGTCAATTTTACCCACTTCATATACTCTGGACCTATTCCCATCCTTACCATGGTGGCATATAACAGTCCCAATGGACCAAATTGCATGCCTTGGTAGCATCCAATGAGGCAACGGCACACAGCTCCAACCTCTCATTAGTACAGTAAATAACGTGGTGCAATCTCCTCCGATTACCAGCTATACTCCTCCCACGGACATATCCCGTTGGGTCTTGGTGGACAAGTGCTGGTATCACTTTCCTAAGCCTGTTCACCAGGAGCACAGTAAGGATCTTGCTACCTTGATTTAGTAGGGACAACAGTGTCTTCTTTGTTTGGTTTGAGGAGTGGGATTATCACTGCTTTGCGTAAACTTCCCGGGAGGATACCCAGTTCATATGCTTCGTTGTATACCCTGGAAAGTAATGGTGCCACCGTGTCCCCATAAGCCTTATAAAACTCCCCCGGTAACCCATCTGTACCAGGTGATTTTCCCGAAGGCAACGTTCTAATGTAGCTATGACTTCCTCAGGGGTAACAGGCTCCTTCAGCATGCTCTTCTGCTGTTCATTTACTCTGAGCAGAGTGATTAGGTCTAGGGTGTCCTGAAGCTCTTCATCTCTCACCCTACACGGATCAGTGTAGAATTCCTTGTAATATTCTGAAAAAACCTTGTTTATACCCTGTTGTGTGTTAACCTCCTCTCGATCTGAGTTCAGGATGGTGTGTATCAGAGGTCTTGCCTTCCCATCCTTATATAACAAGGCTAACATTCTCCCTGGTTTATCCCCTTGCCATTACTTCTTTCTAGGTGTCTCGCATAACAAAATTTACACAGCCTTTCCCAGTGTGTCATACACAACTGCTGCAGTCTTATTTCCTCTTCCAGGTGGCTTTCTTTAACTTCCCCCCGTCGTTCCAATTCCAACAACCTCCCTTCCGCATCATTCAGGTCTTTAATGATAGGTATCTGTACTCGCCCCGTTGTGGCTATCATTTCCCCTCAAATCACCCTTTATATGTTTCCCAAATGGTGCCCACCCATTTCACGCTGCCTTCGTTGACTTCCATAAAATCGGCTGTGGTTTTTCCAATATGTTCTAAAAATGATTTATCTTGTAGTGTCTCGCTTCTCAATCTCCACATGGGTCTGGGTGGTCGAGTGGGTGAAACTCTCCAAACTGCTAACAGGGGAGCATGGTCCGACAAGACCCTAGCCTGGAATTCAGCCACTAAAAATTCCCCCCCGCATTCTTGCACTGTAAACAAATAATCAAGTCTTTTGTAGACTTTGAGGGGTGGAATAGTGTGAGTATTCCCTCTTATCACTGTGTATTGACCTCCAAATGTCCACCAGCTGAAAATGTTGTATGAGGTTGCTCAGGACCTTAGCCGGTGGGGCTGGCCTTTTATGCTTAGTGTCAGACCTATCAATAGTGGGATTTAGGGTACAATTAAAGTTGGCACCCCGTATAACAGTCCCCACCCTATATGGGCCCAGCCGCACGTACAGTGACCTTAAAAATACGGTGGCTTCATGATTGGGCGCATAAGTGTCGACTATGCATACCTCAGGATTTTCCAGCATGCCATGTAATATAGCCATCCTCTCCTCATCATCTGTTTTGGTTCCCAGTCTTCTGAATGGGATAGTGGGGTTTACCCATATTAAGACTCCTCTTGCGTAAATTGGGTAGGTGGAAGCCACCATCAGCCCCCCTCCAAGAGCTTCCCAATATTTTAAGTTTTTGTGCATTCAGGTGTGTTTCCTGCACCAAAGCTATCCCAACTGTTGGTCTTCTCAAGTACGCAAGTACCCTCAGCCGTTTAACATAGTTATTGAAACCACAGACATTCCATGTCATAATTCTTATTCTTTCATCCATCATGTGCTGTACCCCAACCTTCCAGTGTGGTCTTACGACTGCTCCCCGATCTCTCCCGGACAGTGTGTAGCATATTCTTTATTATGACAGGCTCCTCCTCTTTCCCTCCCACGTCTCCCTCCCCACCCCTTCCCAACATATAACAAAACTTCCCTCAACTTTAAATGTCCAGCAATGCACTGCATGTTTAGACTCATCCCGCTTCCACATCTCGGAACACCCAGTAAACCAGGGCTCCTAGTGCCCAGAAGGTGGGTACAATAGCACACCCTGTAAACACAAAAAACGATATGGAGTGGTAGGTGGTCTCCTCACTTGCGTCTTGTGTTCGGTACTCCTGCCCTTAATTGCCTATCATGGCATCAGAGTTATCATCACTTTCTTAAATAGTCTCACTCTAGTGTCATGGTCATCGGGCCAAGGACGCAGACCTTACAGGATCACACACACAGGGGGCCCGGATGGACACAGTCCTGGAGCCTTTGGCACCAGGCTCATAAAGAACAATAAACAAGACATTAATTTGAGGAAGAAATGCTTTTATTATGGACATGACAATTTCATTTTGGGTGCATAGTGTACTTCACATGGAACTTTCATCTTTAATGCAGCCCCACGTGTATTCTTGGGCGGGGCTACTGTTATTGGATTGCCTGGCACTTGCTGACTCACTAGGAGTGGCAGGGTGTGGCAGGCAAGCCAAGCCTAGTGGGCATGCCCACGAGCACAGCTATAAAAGCTGCTCAGATCCCTGAAGCAGACGCTTCGCGTTATTCTGCACTTCCATGCAGCGTAACGCTCACTGCCGCTTGGGATTCAACTTACCTTAGGAACCTTGTCTCCTGCTTGCCTCCACACTTATCATCGAGGGATCCTGCTCTCACCTGTGCGCGTCTTCATCTTGGCTCAACGGCTCACCTCCAAATCTTCCGCAGAGCAGACATATTCATCGTGGTACCGCGGCTCACCTCCAAATCTTCCAGAGTGCAGACATCTTCATCAGGGTACCGCAGCTCACTTCTACATCATCCGGGACGTTGAAATCATCATCTGGACACTGCAGCACGACACGCTTCACCCACGACCGCAGCACCTTCAAATAAAACAAATGGAAGGTTACACACTAAACAGACATTACGTTTAAGGTCACGCTACCATTGATCCTCGCACTTTCCCTTAAACCATCACTCACCTGTTGTCGGACATCGCGGTTTCAGTCAACTGTCTCCCGGCCGCGTTCCGCGCCTCCACAGTTGCTTTGGGCCGCATTTCCAGCTATTGGGAAGAAAACAGAAGAGAAAATGTTATTCAGGAATTAACAACAACATCGAGAGCAATAATATCAAGGTAGAAAAACAGAAAGGGGGAAAAGGCAAGAGACATTGAGAGGAAACAGAAAAGGGACAAGGCATGAGACATTAATAGACACTTACCACCAACCAGGAGAGCATAGTCGCAGTGAAGGAACTAGATCCCACCAACAAGCACCCCCGCCAGAATTAGCAGGACGGAGATCTATCATCCATACTTACCAGGTGAGCCTTATGGGCCTGTACATGCCCACTGAAATCAAACCTTGGGTAGAAGGATTGGAGAGGTATAGCAGTCACCAATTAGCGCACTCACATTGTCTCATACCCATGCAGGAGCAGTACCACCAATTGTCTCCGCCCACAGCTTATTCACAGGGGGAGAGTCCTGAAGGGGGAGATCTAATTCCTGGGAGGGCTGCAACCGTGCCCCAATGCCTCCGCAGAGACCAGGTGAGCGTAACATCTAGTCCGACGTGGTAAATCCCCCAACTTCTCGCTGTACAAGCTGCTCTGGGCGTCCCATAGCTGCGCAGGACATTCCGTTCCTATGTCCCTCCTGTGCTCACTCCTCGAACGATGGGATCTTAACATTGTCCATCCAGTCTTGTGCATCCGAAAGCGTCTCGAAGAACAAGGCCTTTCCCTTGTGAATTATTTTCAACTTGGCAGGGTATATTAGCATATATTTAACTCCAGCCTTTTTTAGTCTCACTTTCATGGCGATGAATTGTGCGCTGCTTTTTTGTACCTGGAAGGTGTACTCTGGGTATATAGCCAGCTTTGTGGAGGCCCTCTGTATATCGCTCCTGTTCCTAGAAAATGCTAGGATCTTTTCTCTGTCCTTATAGTTGAGGACCTTCGCTATTATGGGCCTTGGCGGGGCACCCAGTGATGGCTTTCTTACCAAGGAGCGGTGAGCTTGTTTGATGGTGAACCCCTGAGTCAAATTCCCAGCTCCTGTAACAACAGATTTTCCACATAATTGGTTGGGTCGGCCCCTTCCATTCCTTCTGGCAGGCTGACGATCCTTATGCTGTTTCGCCGCACCCGAGCCTCATCATCCTCTGCCCTATCCTCCAGCAGCTTTACCTTTTGTCTCAATAGGTCTACTTCCTTGGACATCAGCTTCTTATCAGTGGTGATTTCTTCCACCTGCTTCTCCAGCTTGGATGTGCGTTCCGCTCTGTGGGATACATTGACCCAGTCACCAGAATCCCCATCCATGATCAAGCTGCACTTCAGCAGTAAACAGCAAAATGGCTACACTGGCTCCTTGGAGCACCATTGCCCCGCATCAAAACTGCATTTTGCAGTTACAAAAAGGATGGCTGCACCATCTTGCCAAACAACTATTGGGTGAGGTGGAACAGAGAGCACACTGAGAAAGGCCGCAATTATGTGTTCTTGTGTGCACCAAAAGAAGCGAATTGAAAAGCAGGGATGCTCTGCTGCTTGTAAGAAGTTCCCATTGAAAAGGGAATGTTTTACATTGAAAAGGATGCTGCCCTGGCGCTATTTTCATCTATTCAACATCACTTTGCTTTTATCAATGAGGCCCTGTTATGCCCATCCATATCCGGATTGTGCTCTAGCAGAAGAGAGCATCATCCCTGCATGACAGGTTGTGTCAGCCAAATCTGGGAAATCAACAGAAACTTCACTTAAGCCATACAGAAAAACACTTGACTTTTGGGCTACAAAATGTCAAAAATCAATGCTTCAAAAGAGAACCTGGCTCTCTGGTCCTATGTCAATTTCAGTGGATCTGTGCCTTAAACAGATTACTGTATGAGAGAAACTGACTAGGGCTGCAAAACCATATGGGAAATTCAAATGACGAGAAAACCTTTTGAAGGGGGCATACCAGCAGGCTTCACCACATGTTTAAATGTGCTTTTTCAAAATAAGAAAAATACCTGTTTTAAAAGTGTATGTTGGATAAGGCCTTGTCCAGGCCTAGCAATATAAAGGGTTTTCTGTTGGGAAACATATATGGGATGTTTTATTCAACAGGCTTGCTTCTGATTCAAAACAAAATAAACTCAAATAAATAAATAAATAGATGTTTTGGCTGGACTGGGAAAGCAGCCCAAACAGGTTTTCTGCTTGGGGGGTTTGCTGACAACAGAAGTTCCCTACCCCAAGAGAAGCCATAGTAGATTCTAGGACACATGCATGCTAATTGGCACCTTTGAAAGATTTGAATGGACCAAAAGCACTAAACATCACATGATCATCAGACTTCTGTCTGGGCTTAGGCCTATTACAATAGAGATTCTGTGACACATATGTGCGAAATAGGAAATCACACATCCCCGCAACTTCTACTGGGAGCTTCAAAGCCAACTCCAGACCAGCCGTGTAAGCTATGCCCTTATTTGGTAGACAATGCTGCCCACCTGTTTTAAAAGACTATTTTATTAATACACTTTTAAGACTTTTATCTCTGCAACAGGACTTTGCAGAAATGTAAAAGTTGTACAGTTTAAATGTGATTTTCGTGGATTTTAAACAAAATGTGATAGCCTTCACTGACATATTGTGGACAGAAATGGCAGAGAATGGGATATTCTGAAGAAAGTGTATATGATGCCACTTTGAAATTTAATATTAACATGCCTTATGATTAGAGATAAATGGGTATAAAGTTATAGAATGTTAGGGCAAATATTTCTCACCGAAAATGATGAAAAATTATTAGGCGGATGAAACGAAGTCTTACCAACTTGAGAATTGTACTGCTATGCTCTGCGTGAAATATGTAATCTGCCTATATAATTTGTTAAAGTCCCACAACTCTACAAATGTGTAATTCATGTTAAGAATGATTTTTGGCAAAAAGGACTGTGGGAAGGCTCTGCACCTCACAAAACATAACCCTCTGAACTGAGTCCCCTCCTTGAGGAGGCGACTAACACAGGCAGACCTATCCGGTTGTTGGGGATAGGTCTAGCTCTGTTCTGCCCAACAATAAACCAGTGATGTCACCCACTTTTATATAAAGGGTGGGAGCTCACAGAGACAGGGACTATCTACTGAATTTCTAGCACTTGCGTATCCTGACATTCCAGATCCACCTTTGCAAGATTCCAGACTCTACTGCAAGGCAAAGCATAGCTGATCCTATTCCAGCAAGGCCGAAGCATAGCTGATCCTATCCCAGCAAGGCCATTGATCCAGAAATTCCACTAAAATCCCAACAACAAAGGGGAAAAGCTGTGGTATCCTTTTGGGGACCATCTGTGTCCAGACTGACCTTTCGGCCCACTAACTGCATGCCCGCTGTACCCTTGCTATCCAGCTGTACTTGATATCCAGTGACCAGACAGGCCCAGCTGTTGTGCTAGGAGAGTCCGCCGCTACATGGTGACCCAAGCCTTGGAGTCCAGAATCTGGTTGACTGTTCCTAATCCCAAATTCAAGAGCGAACTGTGAGCATTCCCCATCCCATAACACATAGCCTACCCCATCTTGACCTTTTGTCTTTGTTCCACTCTCTAAGCAACCCTATCCATGCCTTGGTAATTTGTCCAACTGTCAGAATTCTCTGTGCACCTTGTCCATGATTTCCTAGTGCTAGTGCCCTCCTTTCTTTCACCCCTCTTGTAACTCCTTAGTAATATTTTGAATAATTTAAGTAATTTCCACACAAAGAGAAATGCGGCGTGGAGAGAGTTAATCCGGCTGCTTAACCTGTTTCATTGGCAGCGCTATCTTCTTGATAATCTAGTATAAGTAAAACTTTTCCTTTTTTTTCCAAACCCATTTTCTCTTTTTAACTGCTTTATTTTCCTAAAATTGAACCTCATTCTACTTTGAAAATCTCATTCAATTCTTCAGCTATAGTCACTCTTTCACCTCCGTATGATCCCTGTGATGTGCATCTATCACCCAGCCTAAAAACTGCATTCTGATTCAGTGTTTTTCATCTGTTTAAAAAAATATATACTTTTTTGACATTTAAAAAGAAATGAAATGCAACTTTTCCATGTGTGATTTGACTGCACTGTGATTTCAGTTTCAACCTGCTTTATGAACTGTGTGCCTTTTGTGATACCTTACCTTATAGTTGCTAGTGATATGACAGCCCTCAGACTGTGATAAAAAATCTGTAAATCATTATTTAATTACACATATAATTAATTATTTGTTAAAATCTGAGTGTCATTTTAGGCCATTGCAAAGAGTTTAAAATGTTTGCCTGCTTATTTTACGAGGGAAGGTCGGATTTTGATTCTGTTTGCTGCCTCATATCCCTGACTAGGTGCTGCTTCTTGCTATCCACTCAGAATTCGAGGGTTGAGGGAACATTGCAGGGGGGAACCTTAACTCGGGTGCTGTCTATCCTAATTAAAAAAGTGCTATTAATTTGTGCTTTTAGATATGTTCTTGTAGAATGTTAACCAAGTATATTTCAGCAGTTTTCATTGTGATTATCACCCCATTGGTGCCCAATATTAAAATGTGTGTGATTTCTGTGAATTTTAAAATTAATAAATATTGTACTCCCACACACCGGCCTGGTTCATGGTCCATTGTGACCCGGGTTTTTTGTAAAAGGGGGTGTGAGACGAGTTGTGTGCCATCTCAATTTGAATTCGTAGAAAATAAAAAGAAATCATTCCAATTGCCCTCTAAATCCAAGGCTAGGGGCAAGGGTCCTGGTCCGGTGTGTGTCGCCCGGTTGAAATCCTTCACAGCTAGTCCCCAAACATCCTGCTGTAAAGGGCCGACATCAATCCTCACCTCATCAATCTTTGCTTCTAGAGTGGCCTGCAAAGCTGCTATAGCATTTAGGAGTAGCTGGTTTCTGTGGTCCGCGTCATCCTTTTGACTCTTAATTTGTCCTATTTTGCCATGCTTGTCAGTGTTCCCTATTGTGCCCTCCGGACTCTTTGCGAAGACTTGCATGGTAGTCTGCTTGCCTTTTCCTTTATTGCCTTTGCCTGCCATCAGTTCAGTTTTGTTCCGCACCCCTTCACCGCCGTGGCTCTGTCTTATAGTTGTGGCCTTTCTGAACCTGCTCCCGAGGTACCGTGCAGTAGATAACCCTGGTTGTATTTGTCAGCCGTGCCCTCTCATTCCAGTCTTAATCCCCCTGGTCAGCAATAGAGTTATTGCATTCGGGGCATGCAGTCCCCGCCCCGTCTTCCCAACAGTCTTCTTGTATGTGCGATGCACACTCTTCTTCACCGATGCCCTCTGTGTCGCTTCTGGTCCTCAGTACGCATTGGAATCCACCTCTTCCTTCCCAATGCGTCACATGGGGCAGTGTTTGTGCAGGGTTGACCTCCCAGATGGACACCGCTACTGAAGCCTCCTTCTTCCACTTTTACGCTGTGAGCCTACCCATCTAGCTCCTACAAGGCCCAACAGCGCCCCGCAGTTTCTGCCTTCAGGTGCCTTGCACTACAATGTTCCTTCTTAGACTGAATATTCGGTGGTGAGAGCAGGTCTGGCCCCTCCTGAAGTGTCCCGCTCTAGCCTGTTGGCTAGGCCACGACCTTGGCCTTGAAGGCAGCAGTACCCCCATACAGTGGAGGATGTCCCTAGAAATGTGGGTCTTTCATCCCATACACTCACTGCATCCTGCCAGCACTATTCTGTGCCTCTGTAGTTCAATCCGCTCTTGTCCGCCTCAGAACTTCTGCTCTACAGACACCGAGGTCTGCAGAGCGTCCCCCTCATATGAAGGAACTGCTACGCTGCTGTGGTGTGCACAGGCCTGGAACAATGAAGCCGTGTCCAAACGGATACCTCCACCCCTGCAACCGGGGCACTGGAGTCTATCCACTCCTGCACATCCCTATAGTTGGGATCACAAAGCCGACGCGATCCAGTCGTATGCATCGCCAACTTTATTCATGCTCAGGGAAGCACATTGCCTGCCCGTGTCCAAGCGAGGGGCTCTTACCTCACTGTGCCTGCCGTTCCGGATCCTAGTCCCCTCTATTGATTTGCAGCTTCACCATTGACTTATCTGCTCCTCCTCTGCATACGCAGCCTGAGGCCCCAACGCTGCACACACCATCACCAGAGTTCTTCAGGGACCATACTGCCCTTTACATATTAGGCCGCGTCCTTTATTGTCCCCATGTATGTACGATGCAGTCTATTAGTGTTGCTGCACACCTCCCATGGGGTCTCACTGCCCAGCTCCGCAGTCAGTGTAATTTAAAAAGAAAATGTTTTGCTACGAGTACCCCGTACGCATTGAGGGCACCAGTCTCTGCTGTATCAGCTTAGCTGCAGCGCCGCTCCGATTCTCCCGGACAGCGCCACGACTACCTCTAATACCGGTACTGAGTCCGCCCTCGTTCAATGGGGACTTACCGGTCTATTCCGACCTTTGCGGGACCGATAAGTCCCCATTGAAAAAGCCATTCCCCATTCCCTTTTAAGCCCCCATAATGCTCAATGGGAAGGGGGAAGGCGCTAATAACGGTAGCGCAAATTGCGGTACCGTTATTAGCTCTAAAGTCCCTTAACGGGTCCCGTCCTTAACACCTGGTAAAACCAGGCGTTAAGGAAGGGACCCCGCTAAGGGAACTCAGAATAGGGAGCAAAGGGATTACCGGCACCGGTGTCCTTACCGGTGCCTGGTATCCCTTTGCGCCCAACTCTTAATGAGGCCCAATGTGTATTCTTCATTTGTCATCAGCCGCAGGCCCGCTTCCAAGTTGTCAGCTGGAGCGCACAGCACCCGGCCCGACTCTGCAACCCTCCGTATCACTACGAATTCCAGTTCAATCCTTTGTTTGTGCCGGCCATCTTGTTTCCATTTTTCCAATCTGGATACAATCTTGTGGTGTGCCCCTTCCGTGAACGTTCTCACCGTCAAGCCTCCAGTCTGCACCTGAATGCGCCCAGCACCTTCATGCATCCATTCTTTCGTCTCTGAGCACTAGCACACAATCCGAACTCCGTCTTTTTGTAGGATCATTACGGCTCTGCAGGAACCATGGAGGAGACACGTCCTACTCCATGGCCTCTTAGCCACGCCCCCATGCAATAAATAAATTATGAGTAAAAACCATAGCTAAAAGATCTGATATGAAAGTTATTTATATCACGCCCATACATAAGTGTTTCAGAGCACGAAGCTTTTAGCCAGCTTTTAGCAACTGGTAAAGCTGGCAGACTCCATGGGAGTTCATGGAAATGCATAATGGCAGGTGGCATATACAATTGCAAAAAGAAGTTCAAAGAATGCACCATAAATCTCTATGCATTTGTGCTCAGTGGTGCAAGCAGGAAAAATTGCATGCGGGCGCAAACATGCTAGTGTTAGGGAGAGGGGTCCACTCTATGCAATTAGCTGAGGGGGGAAAAATGACTGCCTTCCAACCAAGGGGTAGGCGTGGTATGTTGCCCCCAGAAATCTGCAGAGCTACTTTTGGGTGATCAGGTTTGAAGCTAATTTGTACACTCATTGTTTCATTTATGCAGTCACCCTGTGTCCCTCAGCAGGTTTCAATGGGGATTGTGAGAGTTGATAGGTGACCTTTCCCTTTTCGTACCCTAGTTAAGTTAAAGATCATAGTTATTCATAGAGTGTTAGTTACCTTGCTGGTCCTACTTTCCTTCAAAGTCTGGCAATTTTAATACGTCACCATATTGGTGGCAAAATCAGTCTGTGATTGATGGAAGTCTTTGAGAGGTGGCAGAATCAAATTTCAAGCGAATGCCTTAAAAGTACACCATATATATAGTTTTTGGTTGTAATCGCTGATTGTAATGTTTCAGTGTGCAAGGATCCCAAGTTCCAAGTTCAGAACAAAGGGGCTCACACAAAGTGAACCAAGGTGAAAATGTGACTGGAGTGGGGGAGACACAAATAGAACGTTATACAAATATATACTGAGGCACAGAGAGCAAGGCACACAGAAAGTGAGAAAAATGGAGAACAATGTGGCTGGGCGGGTGAATTTCATAGAATTGAGTCGGGGGAGGAGGGCCCCCCACAAGAGCAATTTTTGGAGTTTGGCACGACTGAGCACCGGCCCACTTAAAGCCTAGATTGGCGTGTACACGTACTTCTTTTTTCCATTGAAAGTAGTGAAAACAAATGTTACACTTACGCTGCCTTTTTCTGCTGTGAAATCTCTCTATTGCCGGTACAACACATTATTTACTGCTACTGTGCCCTTGTACAATCCTAATGTAAATAGTAATCGGTTGCCGCTAGGGCATGTATACACGTGATTACATGGACGACACACTTCGGGCCTTAGCCCGCTCTATGCACTGCATGCATAAATTAAACATACAGATACAATCGCCTGCACCTCCATTTAATAAGATAGGAGCGTGGCAGTTTTCAGCAGCGAGATTTGCGCGCCCCACCCTGAGGGCTATGCAAACAACCACTCTAAAATGAAGGACTGCCTGCATGCAGCCTACAGTAGTTTGTGCAGCTGTGCAATTTACATACTTGCTAGTGGTGGAACTGCACGGAAACACACAAGGCCATACCTCATACCCTGTGGTTTTTACTTTGGATGTCAATGCACAGCCTCCCAAGCAGAGGGATTCCTTGCTTTTCTATGTGAATTTATGGAGCAGGACTGCCAGCTCTATAGCGCAGTAACCCAAAATGGCCCCATGTGGCAGATGTTGATGTCTTGTGGGACTGACCCCGGAGACCCCAGGGCAGTGACATGTAGGCCAGTGCAAGCCTTGTTTCAGGAATGGACTGTGAACTCTTGGATAGTGAGGCTTGAGTCTCATTGCTCCATCTTCTCGGGTTGAGCATGTAATCGTGGGTTGGGATTCCTTATGGTCTGTGTGGACTTGTCAAAATAGGGCTGGTTTCACAGGGTCTTCACCGCGATAAGCCGCGGGTAGCGAGCGAAAGGGTTTGCGGTGGTGGCAGTGAGCCTTCTAATCAGAGGGTTTGGATCCAGTCCTTGGCAGAAGTTCTTACGCAGCTTCGCTAGATGTTAGTCCAACATCTCAATGTCCAGTTCTCTGTGAAGGTCAGCTATCCTTATGAAGAGTGGAGCTCCAGACGCTATCCCACAGGACTTTGTTCTGGACTATCTGAAGACTCTTCCGGTGTCATTCATGGCAGGTCGTCCATGCTGGGGAGGCATACATCAGGGTAGGCCTGATGATCGCCTTGTAGATATTGATCTTTGTCTAGAGGGGCATGGACTTGATCTTTAGGAGTGGCTACAGAGCTGCCATCTTTCCTGATGCCCTCTTCTGAGTATTCTTGATATGGCTTCTCCAGTTGAATTTGCTGTCCAGGGTCACACTGAGGTAGCAGCTGTTGCTCTCACACTTGATGGTCTCACCAGTGTCGCTGATGTGCGGGTGCTCCTTGATCTTCTTTCTGATGAACAGCGTGGCAGTTGTCTTGCTGGTGTTGAGTTCTATCGGCCATTCCCTGTACCACGTCGAGATGGTATCCAATGAAGATTGTAGGTTCTTCGTCACTTCCTTCTCACTGAATGACTGGGAGATGACTGCAACATTGTCTGCATAGTGCCAGGTCAGTCTTGTGGAGATCTGTTGGGATGTAGTTGGTGAAGATGTTAAACAGGAAGGGTAAGATGTTTGATCCCTGTGGCACGCAGGGCTTTAAGTGGGCCGGGGCTCTGAAATTTCGTTTTGAGGCGGGGCCCTGCCGGGGCCCACTAATCTCCCCTGGAAGCCCCAGCCACTACACGAAAAGGCTTTTTTTTCTACAGCCTGAAGCTCTCGCTCGTGTGCGAGTGCTTCAGGCTTCAGAAGAAAAATGCCTTTCAGCCATAATGGTGGCGCCGCACCTACGAGGCATCCCTTTAAGCAAGAGATGCCCGTGGGCCAGCGCCACAATTATGGAGAAAACACGAGACCGCTGGAAGCAGAGGCATTGCTTTCTAAATACTGAAGCTCCCACGCATTCGCGGGAGTTTCAGTATTCAGGAAACGGCCTCAGCTTCCAGTGGCCTCACCCTTTCAGCCTTAATGGTGATACTGTCCCTCCCAAGCAGGCGATGGGCAGCGCCTCCATTAAGGCTGAATAGGTGAGGCGCTATCCCATGCCAGGCAAGCCTATAGAAAATAAATGCAGAGATCAGCACCCTCTCCCTTTTGGGGAGAGGGTGCGGATCTCTACAAAAGGCTACCTGGCAGGGGGCCAGTAGCCCATTGAGCCGAGGCTCGTCAGGGGGGCATGGCCTAATGGGCCAGCGGGACCCCCACTGTTAGGCCACGCCCCCTTGATGATCCCCGGCTCATTTTGTAGTGCCACATTAGGCAATGGTGGCACGCCTGCTCGGATGGGATGGGATGGGATGTGATGAGGACATCTCAGACTGCATGGCAACATGGACGGTGCGGTCTCACTGTTAGCTTGCAATCGTCTTCTCCAGGTAGTTCAGAGATCCCAGGCAGATCATCTTGTGCAGCAGTCCACTGTGCCAGACTCGGTGGAATGCTGGAAAGACGACAATTCCCATGGACTTGTTGATGTTTAATTCATGGCTGATGATATCCACCACTCTCAGCAGATGATGGGTCGTTGCATGCTCCTTCAAAATCCAAACTGTTCCTTCACTAGTAGATTTCTTTCGGATGCAAAGTCGCTGAGGTGGGTAAGGACGACCTTCTCAAGGAGCTTGGATAATCCAGAGAGCAGGCTGATGGGGCAGTAGTTTGCAGGATCCCTCAGTGGTTTGCCGGCTTTTGGAAATACAATGACTCTTGCTTCCTTCCAGGATCTCAGGAAGTGCTGAAGTCTCATGCATGCATTGAAGATCTTTGTGAGGTGTTCCATTGATGCCGGGGGAGGTTCTTAACGCATGGTTGATTATTCTGTTGCTCCCTGGTGACTGCTGTTTGTCAGCTTTTCTGCAAGTCCTGCTACCTCAGAGCTTGTGCACTCCTTGATCTCTTTGGCTACCATTCCGGTTTGGTCTTCTGCAAGATGCTTGTCAACTTCTTCCTCCAGTCCATCTGAAAGCCTGATTGCTTTGTTTGGGGTGAGCAAAGTCTTCAGTGTCTCGGCAAAGACCTCTGCCTTGTCCTTGTTGCTGCATGCAAGGTGGGTACATCCCTGGACTGGTGGGCTTGGCTCCTTCTTCCCAGTCAGGCGATAAGTATTTCTCCACACTGATCCTCCTTCAGCTTGGCTGTTGCGGCCTCCCACTTCTTTCCACAATGCTGTCTGATTTGTTACCGCAGGAGCTTTGTGAGCGTGCTGTATTTCTGCAGGACATCAGGTGTGCAGAACTTCTGCCACTGGCGTCGGGCCCGGTTCTTGTCAGCGATTGACTGCTGGATGCCTCTCGGTAGGTCAAAGATGGAACATTGGTTTGTCATCTTCCACAGCCTTGTTGATGTATTCTTTGGTGCTCATGGGGTTAGGTGTCACATTGCTGTTTAGCTATTCCTTGTAGCGCCCCCCAGTCAGCTCTTCTTTTTTTTTTAAGTTTATTTTTTAAACGGAGACAGCATAGACAGATAAGGCATACATCATCACATAACACAAAATAGTTTGAGGACTGAACGGTTGCACAGCAGTTCTTCTGTTACCCTGATATACCTCCCCTCCCTCCCTGTTCCGCCGGTGAGGCATCCCTTTAGCCGCCTGGTCAGGATCATATGGTCCGAATTCCATGCTATTGCGTAGGGCCAAACAGGCCATCCGGGGTTGATAAGTTTGTGGTGAGAACCTTTGGTCGTATTTCATAAGCGGGCCCAAATGTCAGTGAACCGGTGTAGGAGGCCTCCTTTGGTCGCTGTAACCTTCTCCGCCACCAGAATGTCCCATGGTTTAATCCACCACAAGATTATTGAGGGACCTTCAATGGTTGTGCATGTCCGGGACGTTGCAATTCTGGCCGCTAATGGCATTTGTGTAAGAAGTTTGGAGGTCTTCCCGGTCCTAGGATAGGACCCCGGTGCCGGTTCACCCAGTAGGAGAACTTCGGGTTCATTGGGGAGTGTCACTTGGGTGATCGCATTTATGGTGGCAGTACATTGGTTCCGGAAGGTCTGCATTAAGGGGCAGGTCCACCACATATGTAGGTATGACCCAAGCTGTCTGCATTTACGCCAAGATAGGGGGCTAAGGGCTCAGTTAAACTGATGGAGACGTGTCGGAGAGTAATACCAATGGAGGAGCAGTTTGTAGGCACATTCCCGGTTGGTTTTAGTTATTACCTGTAACTGTATTCCTCCAGCATTGGTATCTTTCATAGATTCACATGCTTGAATATTCCCCGTCGTCAGACTGGGAATCCTCGGTGATAAAAATAATTATTTAAAAATGTCTAATATACACACATTGCTACATAGCCATGCATGTACATAGCCCATTATGGCCTATGAGCCATTCTATTGTGTAGTCCCTCCACCTCACTTTGGTCCTTTATGGCCCCAACCAATGAGGTGGCAGGGCTTAAGCTCCGCCCCTGGCAGCCATCTTCAGATTTTGAATCGTAGAGGCTACAGTATGATGGATGCGGAGCATAGGAGCAGCCTCTCAGGGGAGGCGGGCGGGCACATGTGAATCTATGATAGATACCAATGCTGGAGAAATACAGTTATAGGTAAGTAACTAAAACTTATCCAGCATTGGATCTTTCATAGATTCCGATGCTTGAATAGAATACCAAGGAGTTAAAACATGCCACCATCATATACATATATGCATAAATACAGAAAACATATTTCTGATCAAACATTTACCATGCAGCAACACAACGGTTACATACTCCAGGAAAAGTGGGAAAAAAGGAGGCTGGTCCTACCTTATGCAAAGAGATGGCAGAGCACTGCCTGTCCAACTGCAGTTTCTTTGTTGGTATCTTCAGCCAGGCAGTCGTTTTTAGCAAATGTATGCAGAGTGCTCCACGTGGCTGCTCTGCATATGTCCTTCATGGCCACCCCTGCGTGGAATGCTGTTGACGCCGCCCTCCCTCTGGTGGAGTGCGCTGATGGCGGTCTGGTTAGAGGGTCGCCTTTCATCTGATGGCAGTGGGTGATGCAGGACGAAACCCAGCGTGCCAGACCTTGTTTAGAGATATGCTGTCCCTTGGTACGGCCAGAGAAAGCAATGAACAGTCAGTTTGAGGATCGGAACTCCTTGGTTCTCTGCAAGTAAAACTACAAAACTCTCACAACGTCCAGAGAGTGTAATGCACTTTCTGCTTCAGAAGTGTGATTCTGGAAAAAAGTTGGCAAAACGATGCACTCAGTGAGTGCCATTTCCGACAGCACCTTGGGAAGGAACTTAGGATGTGACCTTAAGATGACGTGGTCCCTCTGGAACAAGGTAAACGGAGGCTCAGATGATAAAACTTGCAACTCACTGATCTTTCTGGCTGATGTGATGGCTATCAAAAAGGCTATTTTCCAAGAAAAGAACTTTACGTCGCATCTGTGTATGGGTTCAAAGGGAGGTTCTATGAGGACTGTCAAGACGGTATTCAGGCTCCAGTTCAGGACTGGCGTAGGCGTAGGAGGATAAGTACGCATCAGCCCTTTGAGAAAGACTTTAACCGCTGGCAAAGAGAGCAAGGATTACATCTCCGGAGTTGTAGTAGTGTATGCCGCATGGCTGACAAATGGACCTTGATGGAGGACAATGAAAGACCTGTGTTAGCTAGGTACAATAAGTATGGTAGAATTTGGTCAACTGAAACCGCAAGAGGATCGAGGGCAGATCTCTCGCACCACTTGGAAAATCGAGTCCACTTCCTGGTGTAGGTGATTCCTGTTGACGGGGCTCTCGCGGCCCTGATGATATCCCAACATTCTGATGGTAGCTTAAGATTCATCAGTTTATGCTGCTCAGGAACCATGCCTTGAGAGATAGGCTCCTCAGGTCGTGGTGGAGGACCTTTCGTTTCTGTTGCGTCAACAGATATTGATGTGCCTTGAGGCGAATCGGGGGCCGCCGGGATAGATGCTTCAGAGTCGAGTACCAGACTTGTCGCGCCCAATACGGCACAATTAGGATCATTGAACAATTCTGTTCCTTCAGTCTGTGCAGTACCCTCACAATGAGGGGAAAGGCATAGAGGAATCTTCCTGTCCAAGCCACTGAGAACGCGTCTCCCAGTGATTGATACTCCGGGTACCTCGAGGCAAACCTTCGGCACTTCTTGTTGTCCTTGGTGGCAGAGGTCGATCTGCGGATGGCCCACAAGGCAAAAATCTGTTGGATTTCCTTTTCGTCCAGCTCTCACTCGTGAGATGATGTGTATTCTCTGCTTAGCTTGTCCGCTAAGACATTGTCCACTTCCGGAAGATGCTCTGCTTTGATCTGCACCCTATGGTGCAAGGTCCATGCCCATAGCCTTTGGGCTTCTTGCGACAGGATCTCTGACCTCGTACCTCCCTGCTTGTTTGTGTAATGCATGGAGGTCGTGTTGTCTGTCTGGACTGTATGTACCTGTCCAGCTACCACCGGCAGGAAGGCCTTCAGCGCCCACCTTATGGCCCTGAGCTCTAACACACTGATGTGGAGTTGGGATTCTTGCGCCGACCAAGTGCCCTTGGTTTGGAGGTCCACAAGGTGAGCGCCCCAGCCTGATAGTGACGCGTCCGTCCTCAGCAGAAGGGTCGATGTTGGTGCTTGAAACGGCATCCCTTGTTGAAGATTCCACAGAACATTCCACTATCGAAGACCTTGTCTAACGTCGATGGAATCTGGATGACGTCCTTCCAAGATCCGAGAGCTTGTTTCCATTGGTGGTCCAGGGCCTCCTGAACCGGTCTCATGCGAAGCCTGCAATTTGGTACGAGGGATATGCACGAGGACATCATGCCCAGAAGGGATTTGTACAAATGTACCGATGTTGTCTGTTTCTCCAGGAAGCACGAGGTTGAGTGTAGAATCGCTGCTACCCTTTCTGCCGATGGTCTCACCCTGGGAATGCTGATATTGAACTCGGTGCCCAGGAAAAGAGCTGTCCTGCTGGGAACGGGGCAGGACTTCTTGCTGTTTATGGAGAACCCCAACCCTTTTAGGAGGTTGATCGTCCTTAAAACTGCTGAGCGAGCCCTTGCGGCGGAACATGCTTTTATCAACCAGTCGTCCAAGTATGGGAAGACTTCAGTTCCTGTCCTCCTGAGCTTTGCAGCTACTGGTGCCAAGCATTTTGTGAAAACTCACTTTAGCCTGAACGGGAGCACTCGGAACTGAAAATGATGCTCTCCCACCGTGAACCTGAGGAACTGTCTGTGAGCTGGATGGATCAGTATATGGAAGTGTCCTCCAAGTCTAAAGTTGCCAAGAAGTCGTTCTTGTTTAACCAAGGGCGCACTCCTTGCTATGCTACCATCTTGAATGTTATGCGTTTGATATATTTGTTGAGCGCCCTCAGGTCCAAGATGGGTCTACATTGAGCGTCTTTCTTTCTGATGAGGAAGAAGCAGGAGTAGAAACCCTTTCCCCTCTGGGGGTATGGCACTGGCTTTACCGCTGCTTTCTGGAGCAGTTCTTGAACTTCAGACATGACCTGTTTTAACATGTGCACCCTGCGTGAAGATAGAGGCAGGGAAGGAGGTTGGTTTAGAAATTCTAAGGTGTGACCCTCTCTGATCACTCACAACACCCATTTGTCCGATTGGAAGAACTGGCTTACCCTTCCCCGCACCGGGGTGTGACATTGAGGGGACGGAATCGGATAGTCAGTTTTGTTTGCCTTGTGACTTCCCCTGGGCGGAGCCACGCCGGCCTCTATGGGAGTATCTGCTGGAGGACTGATACTTGTTCTCCTGGTGCGCACTACCTTGCGCCTTCTGACCATAAGAGGAGCAGCCGTACCCTCTGTACTTAAAAGGAGCCCCTAAAGGGGCGAAAAGACCGACGGTCCTTATCCTTTAAAGAACTGATGTCTCAGGCCCTGTCTGATTTGATTGTGGTTGTCTATTTTCCTCCCGAAGAGCCCTTGTCCATCAAAGGCCATGTCTCATATCTGTGCTTGGACTTCAGGCCTGAAATTAGTAGCCTTCATCAAGGCCTGCCTTCTGAGTACTGTGCCTTGGGCTGTCTGTCTGAAGCCTGATTCGGCCACATAAACTGCTGCGTTGATCATATGATCAGAGGTTGCTTCACGATCGGCTTTTATCGATCTAGCCTCTTCCTGAAGCTCTGGTGGTAACTGCTTAGCCAATTTGGACATGCGTAGCCAAAGTTCACGATCATATCTCGCAGTCATGGCCATTGCATTACCCGCTCTGATGGTAAGTGACGCCGAAGCGGATACCTTCCTGCCCATGGCTTCTAGCTTATGCCCGTCCTTGTCCGGTGGTGCCGACAGCGGTGAAGCGGGATTGGCAAGCTTCTTCCTAGCCGCAACTGTGATAACAGAGTCCGGTTTTGTATGACCTCTCATGCAAAGCGGCGCAGATTTGGGTGCTTTATATTTCTTCTCTGGTCTGGACACTAGAGCCGGGGTAGCCAAGGGTGTAGATAAGATCTTGGATCCGGAATACCAGGTGTCGAGGAGAGCAATGGTGGTAATCGTCCTGCCGCGTTTGTCCCTGTGCTCATAAAGCACCGATTTCTTTTTTTCTGATGTAACCTGAATTTTGAACAATTCTGCAGCCTTGCCTATTATGGTGTGGAAAGAAACCAGATCATCCGGAGGTGAAGCATCTCCTGGGGAATCTCTCCTCCAGGGTTTCTCAACAATGTACTCGTCCCACTCACTGGCTGCGTCAGGCGCCTGTGTAATTTCACCTTCTTCTGGGTCAGAGAATTCTCTAAAAGGATCCTCCTGCCAATCCGAGACTGAAACGGAGGACGGCACCATTATGGGATCCCTATCTGGAGATAGAGGTCTGTGCCGTGATGGTGTTGATGGGACCCTTGTCGGTGAAGCGCAATGAGTCCTGCTCCTAGTCTCTGCGACGGGGTTCAGGTTCTAAGGGATCAGGTGCATGCTCTTCCCCCTTTGACGTCTGTAGAACTCATCCATGATCCTCTGTACGGACAACATCAGTGTTGGGTCGTGAGGATAGTTGGCCTCTTCCGTAAAGGGCTGCAGAGGGGGACTGTGCTGCTTAGGGGAAGGACAAGGTCGTTCTTCCAACACTTCTGCATCTGAAAATTCCTCCTGGAGAATTACATCAGGAAGGTCTGCCATGTTCCCCAAAGAAGACACTTGCGATACCATTGGTTCAGCAGCCTCAAGGAAACTGTCCTCAATGACAGGTGTCACCCTGGCGTGCGTGGAAGGCGCCTCATGCTCCGATTCCTCCATGTTCGATGGTACTTTCGTCGATGAGCGTCCCGGCGACAGTAGTTTTGTCGACGAACGTGGCTTGGATGTTTTCCCCCCGTCGACAAGTGTTCCGTCGACGAATGTGTTTTGGCTGGTCTCTCTCCCGTCAACGAATGTGTTTTGGCTGGTCTTTCTCCCGTCGATGAGTGCTTCGTCGACGAATATGTTTTGGATGGTAGCTCCCCCATCAACAAGTGCTCCGTGGACTAACGTTTCGTGGAGTGCTTCGCGGAGGTATGGTGTGTTTCCTTTGTCAACAACTGTTTCGTGGATGATAAATCCAATGACGAGGATCTTGCCGTAGACAATGTCTTATGTGTAATCGTCATCGATGAGGGTTTTGTCGATGGTGTGGCCAACAACGGCCTTTATCTTTCACATCGCTCGTGGACGGTTTCCTCGACGAATGCCCCCACCCCCAGCTTTTTGCAAACTCCTCCTTACCTTTGGAGGTAGATATTGCTGATGAATGTGACTTTTCCTGGCTCGAGGAGTCCAGTGGAGGTAGAAAGGGTATTAACTCCAGCTTCCTCTTACTTTTGGCAATGGGAGAGGAACTCCTTTCCACTGAAGAGGACCTTCTCTTCGCAGTTTGCCTCTCAGATGGAATGCTGGAGTGGACAAGAGCTGTTCTGACAGACTCTTCGTCCGAAGATTGATCCCTGACTTTCAGATGTAAAAGAAGTCTTCTGTGCCTGTCCTGAAGAGTCTTGCTGGAAAAAGTCTTGTAAATATCGCATTTCTGAATGTCATGTGGATACAAGCAGTAAATGCAATGTTCATGGGGGTCTTTCATGTAGACTAACTTCTTCATGCACCTCATGCAGTCCCTGAATAGGGAAGGCTTCTTAACCTCTTAAGTGCCAAGGACGAGAAATCTTGTCCTTGGAAGTGCATGTGCAGTGCCAAGGACGAGATAGCTTGTCCTTTTTGGCACCTTGTTTTGAGGGATTACAAAACTGTAATCCAACCCCCGGGCTATGTGAGGGGGGAGGTCCCCCCTCACTGCCAGGGGGCTGGATTACCTTCAGTTTCACGTTGGCGTGCGTAAAGCACGTTGGCGTGAAACTGAAAGTAAAATCACTGCAGCAGCCATTTTCGGCTGCTGCAGTGAAGAAAGAAGGTGAGTGCCCTTCTTTGTCAGCCTCGATCTCCGGCTGTCTTTCAAGTCAGAGATCGAGGCAGGTACCGTTGGAAAGGGGAGATTCTCCCCTTCCCAACAATACCCATTGTGTGGCATTTCTGCTCATGGATCAGGCACGGGGCGCCACATATATGACGCATTGCTGGTCACGGAGCACTCGATCCGTGACCAGCAACCCACTGGACCACCATGGAAACATTTGTGACGTGGGGGCGAGGGGGGCCACTTCAAGTAAGCAGCCCTCTCCCCCCCTGGCCCCCAAAGCATGGGGGCACATATGTGCACAACCCTGGGGGCAGATGGCTGATCATCTACCCCCAGGGAAGGGGGCAAAAATAAATAAATAAATCGGGGACGGGGGGCCTGGAATTCTTTTGCCCCCATGAAATGCTGGTGGCCCTCCCCTCCCACACCAAGTGGAAAGGGGGGCCCACCCCTTGTAGCCCTCCCTGGCGGCAGATATATGGCCCCAGGCAGGGGTACATGAGGTGGCCCCCCATCCAATTGGGGGGTGGGGGGAGGGCTACCAGGAATTAGTGTGCAGGCCCCCAAAGGATGGGGCCTGCAGGTTAGGGCCCCCCAGGGGCAGATGGCTGATCATCTGCCCCCAGGGAAGGGGGCAAAACAAAACAAATAAATGAAAATAAGAAAACTGAATTTTGGGTGGGATGGGGGGAGCCACTAGCCACCAGGGATATATTTTACAGAAATGGGGGGTGGCCCTTTCCCCCTCACCCCATGGGGAAATCGGGGCACCCCTTGTAGCCCTCCCTGGGGGCAGATATCTGCTCCTAGGAAGGGGCATCTGACTCCAGGGAGGGCTGCATGAGATGCCCCCTCTTATCTGCCCCCAGGGAGGGCTGAATGAGATGCCCCCCCCCCTACATTTGGTGTGGGGGGGTAGAGGGTCACCCCCCAGTACATTAGAAAATTAACTGGCAGTTTAGGTTGCCCCTCAGCCCGCCCTGAAGTGTATTGTACCTTTTCCATTTTTTGTTTTGTTTACGAAACTTGCATTGGCGCAGAGGGGCACATTGGTGTGCCAATCTGGTGCCGGGGTGCCCAAACCTTACTGCCCCACCCACTGGGGGGCCTGTCCTACCATTTCTGGGGGCCCCCTCTCCCCCCCACCTCAAATGGAGGGGGGGGGTGTGCCTCACTCAGCCGTTTGTATGAGGCCCAGGGAGGCCTGCATGAGGTGCACCCGCCACCCATTTGGGGTAAGGAGGAGAGGGCCCCCAAAAATGGTGGGACAGGCACCCCCCCCAGTGGGTGGGGCAGTAATGTTTGAGCACCCCGGGGCCAGATTGGCACACCAATGTGCCCCTCTGCGCCAAGGCAAGTTTCATAAACAAAGAATAAAATGGAAAATGGTGGAACGCATTTTAGGGGGGGCTGTGGGGCACCCCAAAGGGTCTGGGAATTTTCTAATGGGATGGGGCGTTGAACCCCCAGCCACAAAGGAGTGGGTGCCATGTCATGCAGCACTCTCTGGGACCAGATATCTGCTCCTAGGAACGGACGCCTGAGCCCAGGGAGGAGTGCAGGACAGCCCCCCCCTTATCTGCCCCTGGGAGGGCTACATGAGATGGGCCGCCCCTCCAATTTGGCCATGTGTGGATTCCCATGGGTGTCCTCTTTTGGGAAATGCATGGGGTTCCCTATTTTCCTTGCTGGCTTCGACACCCTAGGCCCAAATCTGTAGGTTGCCCACATGAACAAAATGGGCAGTGGTGAAAGGCTTGCGGTTACCAGTGGGTTACCCTTTTCTTTTTGCGCCCCCGGTAGGTGCACCCACACATGTGAGGTACCATTTTCATTGGGACACGTGTGGGGACGCGGGAAGGTATGCCATGTGTTGTTGGCGGTGTGTTTCGGTGGGTGGCCGGAGCGAAATGTCTGAGAATTGGCTTCATTTCCAGCTAATTTCAGAGACATTTCCCTGTCTCCACTCACCGAAACACGTTGCCAACAACAGATGTCATACCTTCTCGCGTTCCCACAGGTGTCCCGACGAAAAAAGTACCTCACATGTGTGGGTGCACCTACCGGGGGCGCAAAAGGAAAAGGGTAACCCGCTGGTAACTCCTTGCCTTTCGCCACAGCACAATTTGTTCATATGGGCAACCTACAGATTTGGGCCTAGGGTGTCGAAGCCAGCAAGGAAAACAGGGAACCCCATGCATTTCCCAAAAGAGGACACCCGTGGGAATCCACAGAGGTCTGACTTACGCAAAGCGGCCCAGAATTTATTACCCAGAACCCCAGACAAAGTGAACATTGTGGTTTTTCCCCACCAAATATCACACTTTGTCGGGGGTTGTGGCTAATAAAAACTGGGGCAATTTGCGCAAGGCAGACCTCTGTGGAGTCCCACGGGTGTCCTCTTTTGGGAAATGCATGGGGTTCCCCGTTTCTCTTTCTGGCTTCGACACCCTAGGCTCAAATCTGTAGGTTGCCTACATGAACAAAATGGGCAGTGGTGAGAAAGGCTTGGGGTTACCAGTGGGTTACCCTTTTCCTTTTGCACCCCCGGTAGGTGCACCCACACATGTGAGGTACAGCTTTCATCGGGACACATGTGGAGACGCGGGAAGGTATGCCATGTGTTGTTGGCGGTGTGTTTCGGTGGATGGCCAGAGCGAAATGTCTGAGAATTGTCTTCATTTCCAGCCAATTTCAGAGACATTTCCCTGTGTCCACTCACCGAAACATGTCGCCAACAACAGATGTCATACCTTCTCGCAGTCCCACAGGTGTCCTGGCAAAAACGGTACCTCACATGTGTGGGTGCACCTACTGGGGGCGCAAAAGGAAAAGGGTAACCCGATGGTAACCCCAAGCCTTTCGGCGCAGCCCATTTTGTTCATGTGGGCAACCTACAGATTTGGGCCTAGGGTGTCGAAGCCATCAAGGAAAACAGGGAACCCCATGCATTTCCCAAAAGAGGACACCCGTGGGAATCCACAGAGGTCTGCCTTGCGCAAATCGGCCCAGAATCTACTACCCAGAACCTCCGGCAAATTCCAAATTTGGGGTAAAAAACACAATTTCCAGACATTTCACTCTGCTCAACCACCAAAACACGCCGCCAACAACAGATGTCATACCTTCCTGCGTTCCCACAGGTGTCTCAACAAAAACGGTACCTCACATGTGTGGGTTCACCAATCTAGCCGCAGAGGGAAACGGCTAACCCACTGGTAACCACAAAAGGGTTTGGGGAGATAACCTACAGATTTGGGCATAGGGTGTCCAAGCCACCAAGGAAAACTGGGAACCCCATGCATTTCTGAAAAGAGGGAACCAGTAGGAATTCACAGAGGTCCAACTTGTGCGAAGCGGACCAGAATGTTTTACCCAGAACCCCAGACAAATTGACAAATGTGGGTTTTTTCGGCACATTTCAGACTTTGCCGGGGCTTCTGGGTAATAAATTCTGGGCCGATTTGCGCAAATCATACCTCTGCGGATTTCCACGGGTGTCTTCTTTTCGGAAATGCATGAGGTTCCCCGTGCCCCGTATCTGTATGTTGTGCTTGTCTGGAGAAAGTGTCAAATTCAGGTGTGGAAACAGACTTGGGGTTACCGGTGTTTTAGGCTTTCCCCCTTGGCGTCCAGGTAGGTGCACCCACACATGAGGTACCGTTTTCATCGGGACACCTGTGGCAACGCGGGACATAGGCCATGTGTTGTTGACGGCGTGTTTCGATGGGTGCGCCGAGTGAAATGTGCGGAAAATGCGTTTCTTTCCCACATTTCGGACTTTGCAGGGGTGTCTGGGTAATAAATTCTGAGCCGATTTGCGCAAATCATATCTCTGCAGATTCCCATGGGTGTCCTCTTTTCGGAAATGTATGGGGTTCCCTGTTTTCCTTGGTGGTTTGGACACCCGAGACCCATATCTGTATGTTGCGCTTGTCTGGAGAGAGTGTGAAATTCAGGTGTGAAAACAGACTTGGGGTTTCTTGTGTTTTAGGCTTTCCCCTTGGCGCCCAGGTAAGTGCACCCACACATGTGAGGTACCGTTCTCATCGGGACACCTCTGGGAACGCAGGAAGGTATAACATTTGTTGTGTTTGTGTGGTTTTCATAACGTTTTGACCCATTTGCTGGTGCCCTTTGTCACACAACCCTTTCAGTTCCCAAATGTGACCTACATTTAGTCGCTGCTTTAGGCACCATACACCTTTTTAACCTGCACAAGTCACCTACCCTTGAAAAGGTCTGCCTGTGCTCTTTCATAAAACGGATGCTTTCCGTTCCTCACCACATTGGTTTTCCCGATTTACACATGCTAAGTGCGTCTGTTCAGGCCGTGAGCATAAAACTCCTGTGTACCATGGCTCACTGTTTGGCTTGTGGTGTTGCTTGTTTTGTAAAACACTACAAAAAATGTGTGCTTTCCTAACTGCAAGAGTCGGGGGAATGTAGTGGAGCATTGCTTTTCTCAAAATTCATAGAAGCCATTGCCGTACCAAGCCAACCATGTCCAACACATACCTTTTTTCTGTCATTTTCCCGCTTTTCCCCCAATCTATGGCATTTTCCCCAACCTAGTTTTTGCCTGACCTACGCAAATCACCCCTTCCTAAACTTGGAATTTTGGCTACTTTTCAGAAATATATGCCTTTCTGTCCTCCAATTCGGCTTTCCTACCCTTTTCTTCCATTCCGTCCATGCATGTCCAATTGGAAAAAATTGCCATAATCGCCTACCTCTCACAAAACAGTTGATAACCACATCAAACTCGGCAGAGCAAACCATTTGTTCCTAGCTCTTACAAGGAAAAAACTACAGGCTTCTTTGTACATCATTTTATTGGAATTGTTTGAAAAAAACCCAAATCTTTGCCCTTTTTGCTTATTTTCTCTCACCCCCCCCTACAGCAACCTAGGATTCCTGGGTGGCGTTACGACCGCCTACATGTGGAAAAAAAGGAGCCAAATTTGGCCTACTTATCTCATGTAACAAAAAAGTTACAAAGCATTGAATGGCCACATAACGAAATCACCAAAAAAGGCCCTGGCACTGGGGGGGAAATACCCATGGCACTTAAATAGTTAACAGCCTAAGTCTACCCCTGCACTTGCACAATCTGAATGACACCTGGCCTAGTAGGATCGTCGTCTGTCTTCCCCTTGTTCCCCCCTCCCTGCCTCGTCGCGCCTTGAAACACCTGTGTATAAGCGCGTTACAAATGCCATATCATATCATACCATGCCGAAAGTGCGCCAGTTGTGATGCCACTTGATACTTTCGTAGGTTAGGAATCCCCAAGTGAGAGTTGCCCATCATAACCTTCTGGGATATTCTTGATTTCTCACCTCTCCATATGAATTGGAGCATTTTCCGTGGGACTATAGTGGGAAGGGAGGCACAAACATATAAGAATCGTGGAAGGAGATTCATCTTACAGGCTATGATTCACCCGATGAGAGATATTTCGTGTGAGGACCATCGCTCGAGTTTCTTTTCTAACTCTTTAAAAAGAGGAGGGAAGTTCAGCTGGTACACATCTTTTGGACAGGCCGGGATCTGGACCCCAAGCTAAGGTATGGCTTTACGGTTCCATTGAAGGGGGCATAGGGGCATGAGGCTCGCCAGTTCGTCAGATTTCAGTCCCACCCCTAGGGCTGCTGACTTCCCAAAATTAATGTCAAACCCTGCAACCTCCCCAAATTTATGAAGCTCTTTGAGGGAAGATAACATAGAGGGACGGACATCTGTTATAGATAGCAGCACATTGTCTGCGTAGAGCGAGAGCTTATGTTGAGAGGCGCCAATCAGCAATCATTTAACATTAGAGTCTTTTCGAAACCGTTGGGCGAATGGCTCCATTACCAGAGCAAACAGAAGAGGTGACAGGAGGCAACCCTGTCTGGTTCCACAAGACAAGGGAATGGGGTCTGACAGGTTGTGGTTAACCCGGAGCAAGGTTTTGGGAGAGTGGTAATTGGCTAGGACCATGTTACGGAAGCCAGAACCGAAGTGAAAGGCTTTTAAGGTGAGCTGTAAGAAGGACCATTCCACTTTATCAAAGGCCTTGGAAGCATCAACGGCCAATAGGGCCAATTTACGAGAGACTTGGGTCGCTATATCTATCAGGTCGAGGGCTCTTCGGATGTTGGTCCCAGTTGACCTATTTCGTATGAATCCTGTCTGGTCTGTGTCGATTAACTTAGGGAGGATCGCTGACAGGCAGTTTGCCAGCACTTTTGAGTAAATGTTAGAGTCAATATTTAATAAAGAGATAGGTCTGTAAGAACAGTTATCCCTACGGTCTTTGCCGGGCTTAAGCAGAAGGATAGTTACTGATTCCTGCATGGATGGGGTGACAGAGCCCGAGGTACCAAAGGAGTTAGAGGGCTGTCAGCGAGGCAATCAATTGAGGGTGGAACAGTTTGTAAAACCTTGTTATAAAGCCATCCAGGCCCGGGGCCCTAAGCTTCAGGAGATTTGATGGCCGCTTCTACCTCCTCACCTGTAATAGGGCCGTCCAACTCCTCCCTGTCCAATTCCACGAGCTGTGGGAGGGTGGCTTCCCGAAGGTAGCTCATTTGTGCTGCTCTGTTACGAGGCAATGACGTCATTATCTCGGAAAGGTGGGCTGCTGCTAGTTGTAGCTTTGCTCGTTCTTCGTAGTGAACATGGCCCTGTGGGTCCTGCAGGCCTATTATGGTGTTCCTTCTTCTTGCCCAAGCCAATTTGTCCGCTAGCATTTTATTTGCCTTATTGTTTTTGGCATAGTAACCTTGTTTGGTTTTGGCCAGCGTGTGTGCATAATGGGCCTCCAGTTTCTTTCGAGCAATTTGCAGTGCACAATGGGTTTTAGGTGTCCAGCCCTTTTGTTTGTGACGCACTTCAGCATTTTGGACCTCTTCCTCCAATTTTATGCGGGCCTGT
The DNA here is from genome assembly GCF_040938575.1 of Ambystoma mexicanum. Classification (NCBI taxonomy): domain Eukaryota; kingdom Metazoa; phylum Chordata; class Amphibia; order Caudata; family Ambystomatidae; genus Ambystoma; species Ambystoma mexicanum. The sequence continues at coordinate 1,299,267,213 of NC_090932.1, forward strand.
CACTTCAGCTTATGATACGCTGCTCCATGGGCGATCAGTTCCCCCTAACTACGGCCTTCATAGCATTCCAGGTAATAGCAGCAGATGGATCTTCGGCTGGATTCTCCTGGAAATAATTCCGGATTACTTTGGCTATAGAGTCCCTCAGAGGCATGTCATTTAGGAGTGGGCCGTGTAGGTTCCAGCGGCGTCGTGGAAGCGGATCCGGGTTGTGTGCCCGCAGGGTTAATTTGACTGGGGCATGGCCCGACAGTATTGCTATTCCTATGGTTACTTCATCCACAAAAGTGAGGATCTGTAGGGAGGTCAACAGGAGATCTATCCGGGAGGATGTCCAGTGCACATGTGAGAAGGAGAAGCCTGTCACGCCTTTGTGTAAGACTCTCCACAAGTCCACTATCCCCAGTGTGCGAAAGAAGTGGAGAAGACCAGTAGCGATTTTAAAGTCTCTGGGGGACGGAGGAGGCGATTTGTCCAGGACCCCATTGAAGTCCCCTCCAATGAATATTTGGCCTTCAACAAAGGTAAATAGTTTACCACCTAATGCTGCATAGAATGTTCCCTGTCCTTCGTTAGGGGCATGAACTGAAACCAGTGGCCAGAGTTGTCCATATATGAAGCCTCTGACTGCAAAGTATCGCCCTTCTGGGCAGCATATAGTCTCAAGTGCTCTGAATTGGGTCCCTCTGGCCAGAAGTATGGCTGTCCCCCTTTTTTAGTCCCACTAGAAGCCATATAGTGCAGAGGGAATTGCCTATGGCGGAGACGCATGAAGTGCATTGGCAGCAGATGTGTGTCCTGCAGAAAGACCACCAACCCCTCCATGTCCTGGAGGCACTGTGAGAGCGATTTTTTTTGGAGGGAGCGTTCAAGCCTTTCACATTCAGCAAAATAAAGTTCAATTTCTGGTGTGGCGGGGGTTCCTCCTGAGTGCCTGTATTCTGTGGGCTGGAGGGTGTGGGGGGGGGGGCAAGTGTGGTTCAGTCCCCATTCAAGTCATCCGTTGTCCTGATTCCATAGTACAACCAGAATTTTAACTTATGCTTAGAACTCGAAGCTGTGACAGCAAACTTAGAGGGCACCAACCATTTTTTGTCAGTGATGCCCCCAACAAACTGCAACAGAACTGTCGACAGTCCACTCCAAGGGTTTCCCAGTCTCATTCACCTCTGAATCGGGCATGGGCCTTGTGAAGCCCACTATGAAGATTGAGCCATTGTGTGCTCCTTTTCACCTGTGGGCCCACCTGCAGGGGCCACCAGCCAGGCTTGGCGTTAGGAGTTATACCCTTGAATGCTTCATGTCTCTGGGCTCCCAGGTCACGTGGATCGATCATTTAATTCTCCAGCCTTTCTGGACCTTTGTCTAGACCGCTTGTCTCGGCTTGGGAGAGAGATCATCGGGGGCACCGCCAGGGGAGCTGGGGAAGGGGTTGTCTTCGCGTTCAGGCGAGGTAGGGTGTAGAATCATCTTTGCATCCTCTAAGTGCCCAATAGTTCGGGGAACCCCCTTGTAGGTGAACTGAAGTGCAGTTGGAAATAGCCAGCAATACCAGATATGTTGATCATGAAGAAACGTCAGTGGCCTCAGGGCTCTCTGTTTCTGTATCATTGCTGTGGCTAGGTCTTGAAAGATCTGCAGGGGGGACCCCTGAAATGATAGCTCATCTCACGTCCCAGCTCTTCTAAAGTTGTACTGCTCAGCATGCTGGTAGGGTTCCATCTCATCTCCCACAGTGATTGCTACTGGGGTGTGGTCCGAGGTCAGCTCCACAGAGTGTTGCAGGTTCTTCAGTAGCATGATGTCCAGCACATCTAGGTTGTGACTTGCTGCACCTGGATAGTATGTGGGCTCAATCGGAACTGCTACCACACATTCATTCTTCCTCGAATATGCCAGTAGTGTCTGTCCCCTCTGGTTGGTGGTCCTGGAGTTCCAGCATCAATATTTGGTGTTGAGGTCTCCTCTAATGATTGTCAGAACAGTGGAATTCAGCAAAGCATCCAGGTCTCCAAGGTCCAGCTTTGTAACTTACTGCCCTCTGAAAGCAATCAGCCGGCATGGTCCTGTCGCAGTCTTGACTTGCACACCAGTGGCTTTGATGCTTCTGAGGGGTGGGAGTGCAATCTCATGGTGGTCAATCGCCGTCTTCACTATGACTGCTGTCCCACACCTTTGGCTCCTGCTGGTCGGTTGGCCCGGTACAGCCTGTGGTTCGCCAGGCTCAGCTTCTGGTTTCCTTTCAGGTGGGTCTCAGAGCAAGGCAGCTCATGTTTCTTGTTTCCATCAGGTGAAGGAGTTCATCAGTCTTCTTCTGGATACCGTTGGCGTTCCACATCACGGCGACGTAGCTGGGTTTAGATGCCATGTTGGTTTGTTTCTACACCCAGGAATAGGTTCAGGATGAGCCTTGTCACCATCGTCATGGTGGGGTTGATGTACAGCTTCGCAACAAAAGATGCAAACTTCACAATGATGGTCTTCTAGTTGATTGAGGTCGCCGTTTTCTCTTCCTGCTCTGCGGCAGCAGCTCGCAGTGGGTTGGGTGGCATCTTTAGGACTCCAGCGTAGCTCAGCCCGCATGTGGTGGGTGTCCTCTGGGTCTTCGATGTGCCTTGGCCTGGTGGCGGGGGAGGTTGTTTTTTTCTCTGCGTGGCAGTTGCTTGTTCTGAGTCCTGGCAGTGTGCAGTGACTTGGTGTGGTTGATGGGTTCCGCTGCTCCTCTGCATTACAGTCTCCTTCTGCAAGTCATGTGTAGTGGCTGCGGGGTTACACGGTGTCCGCAGTGTTCACAGTGCCCTCCTCTGCTGGGCATCCTGTTTGGCTCTGGTCAGCGCTGAACAGGGTGAGGTCACTTGCAGTTGGCGCAGGTTGCAGACTCGATTTGGTCTTGTGGGCAGTGTTGCGATGTATGGTTGCACCCACATCGCATGCAGTATGGCTCCTGAGGGCAGACGGTGGATCTGTGCCCGATGCACTGGCAGTTGAAGCACATGATTGGTCCTTGTCTGCCTTTCGGTCCTTCTGTGGTGACTGCGCAGCTGCATAGCCGTGTGATCTTTGTAAGGTCAGAGAGTCTACCATCACTGGTTGATGCCAGGGTGGCAACAATCAGAGGGAATTTCCAGCTGATGTCTGCCAGCGAGCTCATCTGCACGACACTCTTCACTGGAAGGCAATGTTCTGCAAGCTCCTGTGAGATGCCTCCAATACTGGTGTATGCCGGTAGGCCATGGATCAGACACCTCTGGGACCTTACTCGCTCCAGTGGGAAGGTGTAATACTGCAGGCCCTGCTTGGTGAAGGCATTTGTGGCACTCCTGTAGTCATCCACTGTGGCAATTGATATCTTTACGTGCTCACCATGTGAGGCTTGGTCATGAAGGTTGGTGCAGCATACAGATATCGGAGCAAGTCGACCAGGTCCTTGTGAGTCTTCAGGCTCTTCACAAAGACTTGTGGGATCTGGATCTTCTTGGGTGGGAGGGGGGTCTGCTTGTCCCCTGCTTAGCCCGATTCTGTGCTCAGTTGTTCCTGCTCCAGAGCAGCAAACCGATTGCTGGTGGTCAGGCCCACAACCGATGGTCCAGCCAACTTCTTGTGCTTTAGTGGTGCTGCAGCTCGTGATGTGTTTGCAGAAGTCTTCCGCTTGTGTCAGACTGTTTCGATATCTTGTATATCTTTCTCAGTGTCCTGTAGGTGGAGAGTCTCAGCTGTCTAGGCTGCCATGTTTGCTCTGGGGAAAGAGAAAGTGGCGAGAAGGGATAGTAAAGTGGGAGAGGAGTGGAAAGCAGGAGAGAGGCGAGGGGTAGAAGATAGGAGAAAGAGGGAGAAGGTAGAGTGCTCTTTTGCCACTCTTTGTAGGGGCTAGTGCTTGCTCTTATAGAAGCAGGTTGTCAGAGATCTGACTGTGAACTAAAAGCAACGCTAAACATTTATTAAACCAGCCCCATAATTCAGAGCAAGTGGGCCAAGTACAAAAAGTGAGGCCTCCATCTCCTAAAGGGAGGCTTGGGGAGGGGTTCATTCTCCTACCAAGAAAACAGTCTATCCCTGCAGATGAAGGTGGTTTTCTAAAATTGTCTGCGTGTATATTATTTTGCGACAGTGGTGCTAAATTTCACAGATGAATAGTGCACACAGTGGCTGCAAGTGCAAGTTGAGCAGGGCAACATATGCAACTTGGCATTGTTGAGTGTTTTTTAAATATGCAGAGTGAATGGGGAGGAGGATCTTGGTTACACGGTCCTCTGGACGCGGGCGTGAGTAATTACTTATCAGTGTTGGCTGATCCTGCAGTCGTTGTCTCAGAAGCCTGGGTATTCCCCAATTTCTTCAACCAACCATTTGGCCGAATTACATTTTGCTGCATTTTTTACCATTTCTTTGACCGCAAGAAAGGTAGATGGTGGGTTAGGGATACAGAAAAGGGGTATTGGCACATGCGGGCCCAGGGGTAGCCCCTGTTTTTTGCAGTGAAAACAAATCTGGCAATAAACAAACGCTAACTGGAATTCAGCCAAAAGTTAAGGAAACTTCATAAATCCGGAATCATGTACTGGGAGGCCCTGGACAAACCAAGGCACCTAGTGCAGTCAAATTGATGGTTTTCCTTTATTCTAAAGACTAGTCAGGCTAAAATATTAAGCAGAATCAAATGAAGGCTATTCTACTCTTTCACATCCCCAAGACCAGTGCAGCAAAATGAACCCTCCTAACCCAAACTAAAAAAACAAAAACTCATGGCCAAAAGTGAAGTAGGTTTTGTACTATTGTGGTATTATTCATACATGTGCAACTGATGCGCTATGCTGCAAATATCGAGCAAATAAAAGGTATATAAAAAAAAGTGAAGTAGGTTTTATTTATTTTTCCACAGCAGACGACTGGGGATAATCACTGTATCCCACATGGCAAGTGCACCAATGGACCCTTTTATGCAGATCTCAACTATGTCTTACCCTTCCAGAGTTGTTCTCACTCCTTGGAACAGCCGTCACACATACTCAACAGTTCTCCCCAGACTAAAGACCTTAATGAAGTGCCCTCAAGCCAATGTATTTCATTGTTAATAGACAATCCTCAGGTTCAAATGTTATTCCCTGAAGTGACCTCTGCATTCCTAGTCAATATCTACAAATCTTTCACCCATCACACAAATGTAACAGGCACTACAATAAAGGCAGTCTTCCATGTAACCAGTTGAGTGCAGCAAGCCCTGGGCTCAAAGGGTTGATGAGTCATACTGAGAGTAAAATGTTCAAACAACTAACTGGGTGTAACCCGCCAAACCAGGGACTTTAGACAGAGCAGACAATAAACAAGAATGCTTCTTGTTGCAGTAGCAGGAGAAACATCCTTCTATTCCCTGCAATTGAAGATTATCGAATAGGCAGGACCTACACGACACCCCTACCTTTCACAGGTTTGAGGGGAATAAGAAATCAGGGGAGATGGTATTCTGACCTAAAGTGGGAGCTTAATATACCTACGCATTTCCTCAATAAAGGAGATTGAAGTCCCAATGCACTGTAAACAGATCCCCCAGTGCCAATCTCAGTGAAAGTTCCATGGAGCAGCACAGCTCACACTTCCTGTTGACACTGTAAGTGAACATGCCCACTTGATGGGTCCCCCAAAAGTTGAAGATTTCGGCAAGAACCTTCTGACAAAACTCACACTTGTGGGAGACTGTGCCCTGCCTGCTCAGTGCATCCACCGCCACATGTTCATTCCCGGACATGTGGGCAGCTGAACGGAAAATGTTGTCCTCGAAGGCCCAGAACAAAAGCTACATCTCTTCCTTGCACCTGCACAGAGTCAATTGCTCTATACCCCCACACATGCTGAAGTAATGCATGGCCACTGTGTTGTCTGTCAGAATCAGTGCACTTCTCCACTGGATCAAAGGAAGGAAGGCTCTCAGGGCTAGCCTGATAGATGCAGCTCTAGCAGGTTGAATTGCAGCCTGGTCTCCACCAAGGACCAAATCCTGCTCACTCAGATCCTCCAGGAGGGTGCCCCAGCCTTTCAGGGAAGCATCAGTGTTCATTGTGGCAAAACAGGTTCCCATGCTTTCAAGTGTCCTGATGGTCCCAATATTGAAGATCCTGTGCATGCCAAGTTGAGATGGAAACAGAGACGACATGTTACCCAAGATTTATTTATTTATTTATATATATATATATATATATATATATATATATACACAAACACACACACACACACATTTGATCACAAAAGAGCGTAAAATTGATAAGAAATCAGATTTGACGGGAAGCAGTGAGCTTCTTATAATGGGCGAGTTTGAGGGACATTCTGACCGGGTTGTGGGGGGGAGTAAATGGGACAGTCACCGGGAGCAATACATATGTGGACATACATAGATTAAGGACAACCAACATTGGACATATTTAAGTGCAGGTAGGTGGTACGGCCAGCTGTGCTCCAGATGTGATCATGATGGGTGAAGTGCTAGAATGGAGGCAGAGGAAGTGAGAGGCAGAGGCAGGTTAGAGGCAAGGGGAGAATTGGCACAACTGAGTCCTTATCTAGACCTCAGAAGGTGCAGAAAGGCTGAAGCTAGCAGGAAGTCGGATTTCTGGAACCTTTTGATCATCTGGAAAATATTTGAAACTTTCTTTGGAATAAAATCCTTCCCAAGCAAGTTACTAGGACCGCTGTGATGAACTGGACCTCTTGAGAAGCCGTCACCTGTGACTATAGGAAGATCAGGGAGAAGCCCAGACTGTGAAGAAGGTGACAGGTGTGGTGAAGATGAGATACAACCTGCTTATGAGAGAAAGCTATGATCAGCAAATCAGACACACAAGGAAACATTTGAATCTTCTGCCTGTTGATACCAGCTACCACCACTGATATCACCATGATGAAGACACTTGGGCCGAAGTTTTGAACAAAAGGTAGCATGCGAAACTGGTAGCACGCATCACCCATCACAAACCTCAGGTACCTCCTGTGCCACAGATGGATAGGTACCTGAAAATAAGCACCCTAAAGGTCTAATCACACCATCCAGTCCTGGAAGACTAGGGCTTGAAGGATCTGGGCCAGCATCACCATTGCAAACCTGCCTTTCCTCAGAAACGGGTTTAGTAGTCTGAGGTCAAAGATGGGACAAAGAACCCTGCTCTTTTTGTAGATGGAATACCACTCCTGGTCCTAACTAGCTCTATGGTTGCCTTCAGAAGTAGAACACGAATTTCCTCCAGTAGATGGGGCTCTCTATTAGGTAATCTCTGAGATCGGGGTGGTTTGGGGGAGCGGAAGGATATACTCCATTGGGTGACTGTAATGCCCATGCGTCCGAAGTAGTTACATACCACTCGGTCAATAATGCTGCGGGCCGGGACCCCTCGTCCCCTCCGACCCCCCACATCAGTGCAGAGGATTTCAACGGCACCTCAAAGCAGTTTCCAAATGGCCACCATGAAAAGGTACCAAGGAGCCAAGACTGGCCTTTCAGCTACCTGGCCTCTGCCCCAGGGTATCTTTAATGGCCACAAAATAGGTCTCTCCCCTAAAAGCAAGCGAAGAGTAGCACTTGAACCCACAACCACTTTCAAAATGATGAGGAGGCTGAAGCAATTCAAAAGAGCCTGTCTGTTTGATTGCGAGTCCCACAGATGTTGCTGTTGCTTTAGTGGCCTTGAACTATTCAAGGGTTCATCATCGTTTGCTCAGAAAAGCTGTATGCCATCACAATTCATATCTAAGAGCTGGGTCGGTATCTCAGGAGCTAAGCCCGGCATTCTCATCCAGTATTATCTACTGGCATCGGATACTGTCCACACAGCCAAGGCCACACAGTACGCTTTGTCCAATCCAGTCTGACGGGAAGGACATGCCACTTCCTTGCCATCTGCCACAATGAAATTGAAGCAGTGTCTCAACTCTCTTCCACCTCAAATAAAAATGTCCAGAGGGCATGTGTGTACTTAGCTAAAGCACCAACATTTTTGATCGCTTTGAGAGCCACACTTCCTGCCCTGAATATATTTTTACTGAATGCATCAATCTTTTTGCCCTCTTGGTCTGGGGGAGCGAGGGAAAAGTGGTTGATTTAATCACTGTCATAGCTGCCTGAATGAACAAATTTGCAGGGGTTGTATATTTGGTCTATATTTATTGGAAAGCGCTTTGTTCACCGTAGCAGCAGAGTAAGGGTGTTGCCATACATCCAGAACAGAGTCTGTGATTGCCAAGTTGAAGCACATAAGAGTATTTTTTCTGTGGGCCCTTATCCAAAATGTCTGTTAGGTTATACTGTTGGACCCCTCAACCACCTTTCTAAAGTAGGT